>NC_040081.1:86395928-87020928 GCF_003369695.1 Bos indicus x Bos taurus | reverse complement strand
AGCCATCCACTAGTACAATACCAAGTCTTTTTTTTTTTTTTAATTCAATGCAAGATGTGCTTTATCATCTTAAAAAACTTCTTTTTCTCCCTGTCTCACCTTCCAATTATTTCTAACTTTAAACACTTAATTCCACATCAGAACAAAAACACTGGTGAAGATGAAAAGCTTTTTGTCCATTTAGTCTTTTTTTATGTCGTTTATTTCTTGTCCATGTTCACACGTTTAAATGATAAGGAATTATCTCATTAACTGAACATGTTGCTGCTGCTTGATTCCTTTTGACCTAGGTACAACTAAGGTGTTAATATAAAAGAATCTCAAATATGTGATGCCTCATAGTTGAACTAAAATTTCCCTGAAAGTAGAATCTGTGTTTTATTCATCCTTCACCTCCCACAGTATCTGGGAGTGCGATAAGTATATATGTGTCATCATTTTCTCTGCTCACTCTTATCTCAAACTTACAAGTGCAGACTCATCATTACCCAACAGCAATTCACATTAAAAATCCACCCCAGTTGGACTTCCGTGGTGACTCAATGGTACAGAATCTGCCTGCCAATGCAGGAGACACAGGTTCCATCCCTGGGTTGGGAAGATCCCCTGGAGAAGAAAATGGCAACCCATTCTAGTATTCTTGCCTGGGAAATCCCATGAACAGAGGGGCCTGGCAGACTTCAGTTCATGGGGTAGCAAAAGAGTTGAACATGACTTAACCACTAAAACAAACAAAGAAAATAATTGTTTTCTGAACCCACTTTCCACAAATGGATGACTTCCTTGGCTTCGTTTGAATCCCTTTGCGTTCTTGAATTGCCTTCTGCACCCTCTGTTCCTTCAAGTTACTTTGAAAATCTCATCATTGGTGATGTTTTGTCTCACATCCCTTACCAACTTGTAAAGTTTGTATTAATGGAAAATTCTCTATTTTGATTTTCTTCTTTATAAATATAAAGGCAACCGGGGAAAAACACATCCACATCTTAATTTTTGTCTCCTCAGCATCAGCTACAATATCTGTGTTCAATAAATGTTTGATGATTGACTACATATGATAGGAGAAACACTTCATTAGGCTGAGGGAAATTTATCTTTTATAATTACCCAGGGTGCAAGTCATTTGATTTCATAATAGTTCTTTAAAAGACCAAGATATTAAAAATTAGAGTTAGAGAGGGAGTTTCGTGCCTGGCTGTGGGTTCATGACGGAACAAATGGTGTATCATGCTCCAGTATGTTGACCTTTACTTGCTTGGCACGTTAAAATGAGCTACATCTAATATCTTCTCTCCCCAGAAAGTGGGCTGTGATAAAGAAATCGGTTCTAACAAGGTTGAGGATAAGTGTGGTGTCTGTGGAGGAGATAATTCCCATTGTCGAACTGTAAAGGGGACATTTACCAGGACACCCAGGAAGCTTGGTAAGATGAAGTTCTCATGAATTCAGTATCCATAATTTGCCTTTTTTGAGACTTCTTTTAGGAATGCACCATTTTCTCTATAAACACACACACAAAAAATTAGCTGCTAATTTATTTTCATCCAGATTACCTTTTAAGAAATTATTGAAATAACTTTGAGAATCCATATTCTATAGCATCCATGATGAAAACGTATCTACTAAATTTAGATAAGGAACAAAAGAAACCAATATCAATTATAGTAGTTCATTAAAATATGTGTTCTGTTTAATTTTGTGTTTTTAATAAAATGTATTAAACCTAATTATTAGAATTAATGCTTATTTTGAATTTTCTGTTTGACATAAATTACTGATCAGAAGTTAAAAATATTCAGAAACTTTTAATACAATTTTTAGTGTATTACAGTCACTTTGCTTCTTTTAAAAGTGAACAAGTTTATCCTATTTATAAAACTATAAATCTTGGGTTCATATTTCAGTTAATATTTATAATTTTATATTAAACAAGTTTGAAGGTACATACAACAAAAAATAACCTGAGGTATAATTGCTTACAGTGTAAATTTCTGTGCTTGTTACACAGTCAATGGCCTGGACTTAGGCATATGGTGAAGGTTCATTAGATGGAACCAAAGCAACAAATAATATGCAACATTATTCGTATTTTCATAATTATACATTGGAATTTTCACAAAAGATTTATATACAAACATGGATTACTGAATGATTTAAGTTTGGAACAATTATTATTCAGTTATTCAACAAACATTTATTGAACAAAAGTTTGTAAGAATTCAACATTTAAAGATTAATTTAATGTGAGGCTTCCCTTAAAAGCTTCTCTTACATCCAAGATATAGTCTCTTACAGAATAATAGAAAACAAGATAAAACAAAGACAAAGATTTGGTTCACATTGAACACATTGTCATTGCGGTAATTTTTCCTTTTAGAAAAATAGGAAACTATATATATTAAAAAAAAAACAACTAGTCTTTATCCAAATGGAATAATTCTCTTAGTTCTTTTTACTCCCATTATCCCCCAGTCACCCACCTCAAGCCATTTCCACACATATCAGCTTTGCTCTTTGATATATTTAGAACAGAAGTAGGTGATGTATTTAGGCAGAAGTAGGTGACTGTATTCTAATGTGTTTTCCTTAGGTATTCCCTACTCTAGTTACTGATATCTTTGCTGTTTCTCTGTGATAATTTACTATAGTTTGTACTTTGAAAATTGTAAAAAGCAAATATTGCCATTTCTGGTTGATGGCATTATTTTAATAAAGCAAACAAAATTAGAATTATGTACATAAATTATATGCATTTAGTAGAGTAACATGGTTTTCTCCATCTTAATGTGAAATAATTTACTATGCTTTATTGCAATTATGAATTGTTCATTTAGGTGTTAAATAATTAATTTTTCTTATTTCCAGAGTGAATAAATGTAAACAAAATGTTTTTTACCATTGTTATCCACTCTATATTATTTTTAATAAAAGGTAGTAATACTTTTTTTTTCAGATACCTCAAAAATTATGCTAAACCTCCAAATTAAGTTCAGAAGAAGAGAGGAAAGCTTTCAGACTGTTCCAAGATAATCTAACATCCATTTTTTTGCACTAATATTATCATCATAGTTATTCAATAGACTAATTAACCTTTTCCAACAGGGAAAAATTTAAGCAAGAGATGCCATAAAGAACTCAAGTTGCTGGAAAATGAAATCTGCAAGTATTCGACTTCAAATCACCTATATCATTTCTCGTTCATGCTTAGTCTTACTTTCATTGACTATTAACAGTTTATTGGCATTAGCTAACTATTATGAATGCATTTTGACTTCAATATATATGATTATGAAACATATTTTATATGTTACCTAATAAAATTATACAAAGCTTATAGTATAGTCAATGAAACAGCAAGACTTGGATAAACGAACTCTCTACTAATTAAAGACGTTCTATTTAAGGGAAGACAAGAGGAGCCTTCACTTTACCCAAAGGAGCTCGTAGTGTTTCTCTTGCTGAAACAAGGGAAGCTAAAAATGTATTGGGTAAGTTATAGCAAACTGCAGAAAGATGGGCATCCATAAATGGCATCAAGCTGTTTTACTACCTTTGGTATCTTAACCACATTACTTCCAGCTTCTGATACTCAGGCAAACATGGTACGTTTCATGTACTGATTATCACCCAGGCTCAGGTGCTGAAAACCCCGACCCCAAAATGACCGCTCCACTTAGTTAAGACACTAATAAATATTATTTAAAAAGTCAGGTAAATCTACCTATAGGTAATCATTGTCCATAAAGAAATGACCAAAAAACAGATTTCTTTCTGACTCCACCAGCAATTTTGTATTTATAACTGGATTTCTGTCATTACTTATAATGTGTGAGTTATAGGTTTCATAATGTAATGAAGGTACAAGTTGCATAATCTTCCTGTATTCATTTTTTATGGAAACGAGAAGAAACATTTTGGTTTCTCTATTTCCCCTGACTATTGTTGATTTATAGCTAGGACCTTAATTCTAAATGATCTTAAGATAATTTTTCAGTTCAGTTAAGATAACTTTTAGGAAATGTGATAATACCAGGAAGGTTTATTATACAGGACAATAGGACCTTAAAACCTAAGACAACCTATTAAGCATTTTGGTTTGCAGTTTCTCAATTAGAAGATTGAACTTAGGGTCAGTGTAAAGGCACTATGACATAACTTGCAGATGTTTTCCAGCCAATCTACAAAATATATTTTACAACATTGCTATTTATAACTGTGTAAAGCCTTAAAAGTAGTTGCCAATCACGATATAAATGAAAACTACTCACTGGTTTTTCTTTTGTAATTTCTTTAGAATAGAGCAGGCTTTTAAATCTGAAGCTATTTCATTAATTAGAAATAGATTAGAAATAATAGAAATATTAGAAATAATTAGAAATAATAAGCTGTCTATATTTGCCACTTAGACTTTTAAAATAATATATAGACCAATAAAATATCTCAAGAAATTCACCAACTAATCACACTATAAATGAGCCTCTATTCAAAAGGATGATTTAAAAAACTAAAGTTGCATGGAGGGACACAGGCGAGTATAGTATTATATTTGCCTGAATTATTGTTGCCACAATTTGTAGGTCAATACAAAATAAGTGACTAGTGGGTTAGAAACAAGATTAATTTTTTATCGACTTAATAATTATAAAGAAAAATATGCCTCTGATCCTGTGCCAGATGTCATAAAACCTGCCAATGCTTTGAAGTTAATTTCTGAAACTGCTTTTTTCGGTTTATGGATGCCTTCTTCTGCATGCAGGAGCCGTAGGAACGTAATGCCTGACTAACCATGGTTGTTGCTTTTGTTTTCTTCTTTGCTTCCTCCAATATTTACTACACATGCAAAGGGTACCTTAAGATGTTTGATATACCCCCTGGTGCTAGACATGTGTTAATCCAAGAAGACGAGGCTTCTCCTCATGTTCTTGGTAAGTGTTTCTGTCCACTGGCTGTGCTTTAACATGCACTGAAATGTAGAAATGTCAAAGAAATGATACATAGATATAGATACATGTGTATGTGTATCCATGTATACGCATATGTATCTATATCTATGTACACGCATAGGTCTGCAAGGTTCAAAATTATGTATAAATTCATCATTACCTGGTTTTCCGTGGTCATTTCTCCCAACTATTCTTTATTTATCATAAGAAATATTCACAACAAGAGTTTTAATTTCTGGTGAAACCTGGGTTGGTTCATTAGGACATGAAGGAAAAAATAATTTGGTAAGTGTGAATTTGTTATACATTTTTATTCTGTTATTGGGAGATGAGAAAAAATAAAATGTTAATAAAATGCACTAAATTAAGGAATAATATCAGAAAAATTTGCCATATTTGTTGACAAATTAATTCTGATATTTTGGTTGATGCCATCCTGTATGCCTCTTCTTTTAGTGCGTTTTAAGTTCTTTGACTGAAAAGCAACCACATCCAGGTTGTGCTAGTCCAGTACAAATTTCCTGATATCTGTTATGTGTCCAGTTTGACTGGCACATGCAGATTCGTTTTCTGCATGCTTTCTGTTTATTATCTGCAAATTATCCCATTTATAATTTCCAAAAGATTTTTTTCCTCCTTTCAACATTAGAAGATCATGGAGAAATGTCATTCTAGAGGGGTTTATATTTAAAGTGAATGCACAAATGTAAACATAGCTTTCACATATTCCTTGAGCCATTAAATCACTAAGAAGATTTCTGAAACTGACACATCTGTCAAACCTATGAAAATTTATAGTAAATTGCTTTTCTACATACATGTAACTTCAAAATGTATTGTTTTTTGGTGTTTCATGGAATTTTTTCTTAGTATTTAAAATATATTTACTACTAGATTTCAAAACAGTCTCCACTGTCTAGCTGCAGTCCTTTATCCTATAATTGAAATTCCCTACTTTTTATTCTGGAATTCAGATTATCATCTTTGGAAAAATTAGTTTAAAATCTCAAGAGGAATAAATGTATTTAACTAAAATTAGTCATGTTTTCTACACATTTTTAGTAATAGTAATAACTTTTGAAATTTTATTTTCTAATATCATTAAATGCCAATGTACCTCCAAACTTTAAAATGCCATTTGTTATTTTTATTCATTATAGAAAGCATTTTATTTAATAATATATAGTAAATCTGTAATATATTACAATTTTTGTCACCAGTAAAGAGCTTTTCGTGACCATTTAAGTAGGTAATGTGACCTTAGAATTTACAGTTGTCAGGACTGATTGCTTGTTGGCCTAAAAATTAGTTCAACTACTTTGAGTACCTCTAATATTTTGACTTAACTTGAAAGAGTTACACAGTTAAAAAAAAAAAAGGCATTATGTTGTATGCTGCCCTAGTATAAATCATTTGTATTACTTGTTGTAGAAGAAGCCTTTATTTTAAAAATATTTCCAGCTTCCTGAGGAAATGTACGGGATGAATGAGTTAGAAAGTGTTAACTGCTTTGGCAGTGTTTTCGAATGGGAATATTTGTTAATTTTTACTTTCTATCTCACCATCTCACCACTATTTTTAACTGGTTAGGAAGGCTTTTTGAGAATTTTGAATGCCTACTGAATGAAGTATGAGTCCTATCAGAAGTAACACTCATTTTAGTTGCTTTGATACTCGTAAACACGGTCTTTCATTTATAGAAGGAAAGACTTAACTGTGAATCATCAAAGCTGTAATAAGATAAAATGTATGCCGGTTACTCATTTTTCTTTCCTTAGCAATTAAGAATCAGGCTACAGGCCACTATATTTTAAATGGCAAAGGGGAGGAAGCCAAGTCAAAGACCTTCATAGATCTTGGTGTGGAATGGGATTATAACATTGAAGATGACATTGAAACTCTTCACACTGATGGACCTTTACATGATCCTGTTATTGTTTTGGTATGTGGCATTACAGGCTCACTGTGTAGTTGGTTTACTTTATATTTTTATAATTAATCTATCTCAATTATAATTAATTTTATAATTAAATATTTAATATAATTAATTTTATTTACTTGCTTGTTTTTAATAATTCCATTTACCCTTCCTCTTTATTCTTTGGGGAACTTTGTCATATATTTTATTATGTATACATTATAAATACAGTATTATTATCTTTGATTTTGGTAATCAGTTATCTTTTAAAGACAAGAAAAGAAAAAATAGATTTTTATATTTACTCACATATTTAGCATTGTTGATGCTCTTCATTTTTCCTGGTAAATCTGATTTTCCATTTAGTACCCTTTACCTTTGATATAATGAACTTCCTTTAATATTTCTTGTGCTAGGGGTATGCATGCTAGCAAGTTGCTCTCTCTGCTTTCAATTCTCTGAAAAAGTCTTTATTTCACTCTCATTCTTAAAGGATATCTTCACTGGATATAAAATTGGAAGTGGCTAACTTGTTTGTTTTTTTCTCAGCACTTTAAAGATGTTTTTCTATCATTGTAGAGAGGTCCAGGAATTTGGGGTCTCATCTAGGAAATAGATATGACCATGAGGTGGCACCCAAACATATTGTTCAGGTGATGCCTTAGCAGGTTTGCGTGTGAGGCCACCTTTAGCAAGAAGACAAGAGTAAAGGAACTTTTGGGGGAAGGGAAACTCGAGAGGGGGTTATGTGTCCAGGTGATGTTGCCCAGCAGCACAGCGGGGAAACTCTGGGTTAGAGAGCTTCAACAGGCAGCAGCAGCAGCTTAGGATCCTGATAACCACAAAGTCTTATTTATAATTAGTGGATTTGGGGTCCAGCTTCATAAAGGTATGTAAAGTAAACAGGCTCTGTTCTTCAGTTGCTCAGTCATGTCTGACTCTTTGTGACCCCCATGGACTGCAGAAAACCAGGTTTCCCTGTCCTTCACTGTCTCCTGGAGTTTGCTCAAACTCATGTCCATTGAGTCAATGAAGCCATCCAACCATTTCATCCTGTCTCCCCCTTCTCTTCTAGATGGTTAGAGATCTACTTATTTGGGCTACATTTGAAACAATTGGCTATGTGAAAATCCAAGTTTGGTGCCAATGGACTTTTGAGCTAATCAGTCTGAACTTGCTGTATATGAATAAACGACGTAGGGGCCAATATACAGGAGCCATCATTGACTCATTTATATAACATTTGTCTTCTCGAATCCATTGTTTATGATGAGAAGTAAGCTTCATTTAGGTTGCTGCTGTGCATTAGTGTGTCAATATTCTCTGGCTGCATTTTACAATTTTCTCCTTATCTTTTTGTCTTGGATGGTTTGTAGTTTGACTGTGGCATGCTTAGTTTGTGATGTTCTTTGTGTTTATCTTGCTTGGGGGTCACCAAGTATCTTGGCTCTATAGATTGATGTTGTTCACTAAATTGAGGTAAATTTTCCATATGTCTTCAAGTTTATTTTTCCCCATCTTTCTCTTTCTATTCCTGGGACTCACTTACATGTATGTTAAACCAGTTGAAGTTGGTTCACGAGACTTGTGAACTTTGTTCATCCTTTTGTAATCGCTGTCTTTTCTCTGTCCTTCAAATTGGATAATTTCTATTGAACTGTGTTCAAATTCATTGACTGTCTTATGTGGTCTCCAGTCTGCCACTGAGCCCATACAGTAAAGTTTTCGTGTC
Organism: Bos indicus x Bos taurus; assembly: GCF_003369695.1. NCBI lineage: Eukaryota > Metazoa > Chordata > Mammalia > Artiodactyla > Bovidae > Bos > Bos indicus x Bos taurus. The sequence goes on along the minus strand of NC_040081.1, from coordinate 87,012,335 downwards.
AGATAGTGTATTTTGTTTTCTAGAATTTCCTTTTTTTTTCTTTTCTTATAATTTCCATTTTTCTGCTGAGATGTCCATATATTTTCACTCATTATGTCCAACTTTTCCTCTAAGTCCTGAAACTTCATATTGCCTGATTTTGTGGGCTCTTTTTTTTTTCTTGATTATAGTTCACATTTTCATACTTCCTATATGTTTTTTTATTGTACACTGAGCATTAAAGATGTTAAGTTGTCAAGCATTTAGTATACCTTGCCTTCCTTAAAAGCATTGGGTTTTACTCTGTCTGGCAGTTAATTTATTGTCAGTTTCCACTGATCTTGGAGGCTTGGTTTTCCTTTCTGAGGGTTGATCTGTTTCAATTTTGTTCTTATTCTATGTCTTGACTTTCTGGTGCCTTAACTGCATACCTGAAGTGTTAGGGAGGCCATGAGAGCACCTAGGGCCCTCATCCCTGCCTGTGCTGAGGTACCTCTGTCCTGCTTCCAGCCCCATGGCAGCCACTCATTGGTAGACAGCATGGTTTCTTGGCCGGAGCATGCACAGACCAGTCCTCTGTGTAGAAAACCCATGCAGCTTTCTGGACCCCCCTCTCTGAAGCCCTCTTTTCTTTAGTGCCCATGTCTCTGAAAGTCCCAAACTTCCCCCTCCTCCTCAGCTCAGTGAGACACTGACTTGGCTAGGGTTCCTGCTCTCCATACCAGGGTCCAGACCTGGCCCTGTCCAGAAGCCAGTACTTAACGTGTTACTCTCCTCATGGAGATCATTATCCTTTGCCATGTTATTCATTGCAAGAAAAAAATTCCCTCAAATATTGTATCCAGTTTTATTATTTTTAATATCAGGAAGGCAACTCTATTACTTCCTCATGAATGAAAGCAGAAACAATCATTTTGACTTGAAAAATATTGTTAGATTCTGTATACCAAACCAATATTTATTGGATTCCCTATAAAACTATTATACCAATCTAAAATAAATCATCTCACTGAATTTCAAATCTTTTTTCATTTGAAAATTATTTCTCTTTGATAAAGTGTCTATTCAGATCTTTTGTCCATTGTTAAAGTAGGTTGCTTTTTTCTTTTTAACTTTTCAGAGTTTTTATATATACTCAATATATAAATCCTCTATGAAATGTGATTTTTCAGATATTCTCTTCTAATATGTAGTTTCTGCTCCTTCTCTTAGTAGTGTTTTTCATAAATAAAAATATTTTAACTTTATTGAAGTCCAGTTTATCAATTTTTCCTTTTATGGATCAAGACTTTCTTATTATATAAGGTTGTTTGTTTGTTTTTTTTTTTTCTTTTCCTGATCCAGGATCAAAATTCTTTTTCTTCTTTTTATTGTAACTTTTATAGTTTTAACCATTTTAATTTTATTAACCATTTAAGCTAATTTTATACACACTTTGTCTACGTTAGGGTCTTAGTTTTGTACATGGATGTCCATACATTATCTATTCTTACATAACAGATCACCCCAAACTTGGTGGCTGAACACAAGCAACATTATTATCTCATAGTTTCTCTGGGTCAGGAATCTGGGAATAGCTTCCATGACTAGTTCTGGCTCAGGGTATCTCATGAGGATGCTCTCAGCTGAGGCTACAGTCACCTCAGGGCTCCACTGGAGAGAATCTTCTCAGTTCCTGGTTCAGTCACATGAGAGTTGAAAGCCCTTGGAAGACTGCTCCCAGGCTTCTTCACATGGATGCTTAAATAGGATGCTAAAGTGTCTTTATCACATGACAGTTGTCTTCCCAAAGTCATTGATTCAAATGATCCAGAAAGTGAGAATGCAACCAAGACAGAAATCAGTCTTTTTAACCTAACCTTAGAAATGACATCCTTTCACATCTGCTGCTATTTGCTAGAAGCAAGCCACTGGTCCAGGATCTACTGAAGGAGAAAAGAATTAAGCTCCACTTCTTGAGAGAGAGAAAGTGTCAAAGGACCTGCACACACATTTTTAAAGCCACTGCAGTGTCCAGCACCATTTGTTGAAAGCAATGTCCATTCTCCATTAAGTTCCCTTTTCATCTATGTCAAAAGTTAATTACCCAAATTTATGTGGGCTTATTTCTGGACTGTCATTCTGTTCCATATAGATAGATAATTTTATAGGAAATTAGGTTAGATAATTTTATAGGAAAATACATATCAATCAAATTTTATTTAGATTATTTTAAGTTTGATTAGTTGGTGATCAGAAGCTCTATTTTACTCATATGTAATTGCATTGCATTCTTCTCCAGCAGCACAGGTGTCTGGCCTCGGAGCCTTCTTGCAGGGCTTCACCAATAATATTAGAGTGACCCCAGGGAGCCATGTATAATTGATACAATCCTGTAAAAACTACATGAAAGTCAATAAAAACTATATATAAAAAAGAGTGCTTTGCTAGAAAAGATAACATAAAAAGCTGAGAATATGCTTGCAAAGTTTATTATAAAAGGATTAATATTTCTATTGCTTGGATTACATGAAAAAAAGAATATGTATAACAATAAAATAAAGAGGATCTGACATGAACACGCAGTGCATGGTGGACAAAATACAAGGGACCGATAAACTTAGGAAAATTAATCTTTACTATTTATCAAATAAATAGCAATTAAAACAACAATCTTTTGCCCATTCAGTTAACAAAGAGGAAAATGATTTAATATGCTGTACTGAATGGGAGCACCTTCATATACTCTCATTATGAAAATAATAATTGTTTTAACTATTCTGAAAGGCCATTCACTGGTCTGAGAACTATAAAAATGTGTTTGTACCCTTTACCACATTAAGGAAAATCAGAAATTATCACAAAAGTGGGGATAAATTTTAATCAAAATACAGATATTAATTTTTCTGATTAAATAAGGTACACTAGGATTAAATGGGCTGCCCAGGTGGAACAGTGGTTAAGGATCCACCTGCCAATGTGGGGGATACTGGAGACCTGGGTTAGACCCGTGAGTCAGGAAGATCCCCTGGAATAGGAAATGATTACCCACTCCAGTATTCTTGCTGGAGAATCCCGTGGACAGAGGAGCCTGTCCTACAAAAAGCAGTCTATAAAAAGGCTCTACAGAGGAGCTTTTGCAGTCCATGGGGCTGCAAAGAGTTGGACACGACTGAGTGACTGAACATGCACACGTACACTACTAGTAAACACTATGCTGGCATTTAGAAAATATTTTATATTTATATGAATATATGAATTTTTACTGTCTTGGGAAATGTGTGACATGTCAAGTGAAATAAGCAAGACCAGAAAAGTATGTATGTATACATATACACACACACTCACACACACACACATATGCAAATATCTTGAGGTTCTATCCCAGAATAATAAAAATGACTTTAGTTTTCTCTGGTTTAGTGGCATTATGGATGATTTTTATTTTCTTTATATTTTTTCATGATGTCTATATTTTCTGGATGGAACATTATTATCTTTATCACCATAACAAAAGTCTACTGTAAAGAGTAACAATTAAGTGCACTCAGGAGTTATGTAACTTGAGGAATTTCAAATTTTAAAATAAAATTGAATTTTGTTGTATTTTTTTAAACTTTTTAATGTCAAGATACTTTATATATTTGCATTTTTTTCTTAATCAAGACATACCTGTACTTTAGTAATAGAAAGAAAAAAACACTCTATTTTTAGAAACTACTTGAAAGTCTTCCAGTTTTAATAAGATATGTATTCTGAAATATTTGTAATTTTTCATTCAAATTAAAACTCAGGCGATTTACATATCTATTTCATGTATACATTAGATTATACCTCAGGAGAACGATACCCGCTCTAGCCTGACATATAAGTACATCATCCATGAGGACTCTGCACCTACAATCAACAGCAACAACGTCATCCAGGAAGAATTAGATACTTTTGAGTGGGCATTGAAGAGCTGGTCTCAGTGTTCCAAACCCTGTGGTGGAGGTAACAAATTGAACACATTTATTATACTAAAATGTAATTCATATAAAAGCCAATCTTCTTCCTTCTGCCTTAAGGATTGTGTCTAACTGAGGATACAACCTGAGAAACACCAGACATAACCAGAACTTAAAGCATTTTGACTGAAATCTCAGGATCTACAAATGATAGGAATCCATTCATATATAGTAGACCATCTTAAAATTCCTTGGCCTTTTCCCCTGTCTTATATCCATGCAGTGGTTCCCTTAGTCACTTTATTCTTTCCTAACTCTCCCAAACCTCAGTGTCTTTTGGTTCTTACCTTCCTTCTCCTCCACTTTTACTTTCCATACCTACGCATATCTTTTCAGCATTAATAATGAAAGAGCTCTTAGTTGCACTGTGTACCAGATACTACTTTAAGTGTTTTATACTTTAATGATGAAGGGCTCTAAGAGGTTGGTACTGTTTTAACCTCTGTCATACTGATGGGGAAACCGACGCACAGGGAAGATCAGTACAAACCCAGGTAGGTAGCCTGGCTTCTTCGTGCCTGTTTGTACTGCATTCTGCTACCTGTCTGCTCTCTTTCTGGAGTAGGTCCATTAAGCTCATCTCAAAGTTTCTCAGCCTCTCCCATTATCCATTCCTCTAGTTTGGAACAACAAGTGCTCCACAATGGAGCTAGCCTACACAGAATTCTCTCATAATAGTAACACTTAATAGTTGAAAACAAGAAATTATTCATAGTAAGGAATGCCTGGGTAAATATGTATACTTTTAAATTCAAAGGTGTATTTTTAAAGGTTTTTCTCTAGAAGGGACATAAAATGTTTTTAGATAATTATTTAAAATGATACTTTATGTACTTCCTTAGTGGTTCAGTGGCTAAGACTGCACTTCTACTGCAGAGGGCACAGATTCAGTCCCTGGTCAAGGAACTAAGATACTGTGTGCCACAGGTGTGGCCCAAAACTAAATAAAATAAAAACGATACTCTATCTACCACAAAAATGATTATTTAATTTGGATCTACTGCATCTGCCTGCAGTACAGGAGACCCAGGTTTGATCCCTGGGTCAGGAAGATCCCCTGGAAAAGGAAATGGCAATCTACTCCAGTATTCTTGACTGGAAAGTCCTATGGAAAAAGGAGCCTGGCGGGTTATAGTCCTTGGAGTCACAAGAGTTGGATACGACTTAGTGACTAAACCACCACCAACCACCACTGCATCGTCAACATCTACTTGGTCACAAGACTTTCAGATACACCTTTTTAATATCTACTAGATCTATTCCTCCCTCATCAGGCTTCCTTCTCGACTTTGAAAGGGAAGATTATTGCAGAAGTTTCCTAACTAGCCAACTAAATTTGATTTTCTTCTCTTCATTTCTAGGTAATTTCTTGAATGCATGAATAAATGAATGAATGAATGAATGAGTAGAATTATATTCCCTGATTCAGATCCTTCATTCTCTCAATATGTTACCCTGAAGACAAAACATAATTTATGTAATATTCTTGACCAAAGTGAAAACCTGAATTGAACCATTACGAGACAGATAAACCCAGACTGTGGGACATTTTACAAAACAACTGGCTTATCATCTCAAAAATATTAAAAGACAGAAAGAGATTAAAACTATTCCTGATTAATTCCATGACTACTAAATGCAGTGCATGATCTTTGATTGGAGAAACATTTTTATAGAGTACATTATAGGGCAATTGATAAATTTTGAATATCATCTTTATATAATAGTATTATATTTGGGTTAAATATTCTGATTTTAAGAGTATATTGTGGTTGTGTGGGGAAATGTGCTTGTTATGAGCTATATGATGAGGTATTTGGAAGTGAAGAATCAGAATGTTAGCAACTTACTCTCAAAAGGTTCAGCAACATTTTATATGTAAACGTATATGTGGTACTGGTTTAGTTGCTAAGTCGTGTCTGACTCTTGGGATCCCATGGACTATAGCCTGCCAGGCTCCTCTGTCCATGGGATTCTCCAGGCAAGAATATTGAAGTGGGCTGCCATTTCTTTCTCCAGAGGATCTTCCCAACCCAGGAATCGAATCCGGGTCTCCTGCGTTGCAAGCAGATTCTTTACTGATATAATTTGTTTATTATATGTTATAATTAATATATATGATGTAAAAATATGTATATCAAATATGCTGACATGGTAACAAAAGGTTAATCTAGGTGTAAGGCATATTCATTGTGCTTTCCTTACAGTTTTTTAGATTTGAAATTTTCCAAAATTAAAAAATTATATATATATATATATATATATGTTTTTTCAACGTCCAAGTTGGTGCCTGGGGAGACCCTCAATAACTCCCTGGATAAAGTCTAAACATTTGTCTGGCCCACAGGTCTTTTAAGATCAGATCCCATACTTCAGCCATTCAAAGAGCCCTGCGTTTTCTATGTCATTTCATTTGCTTGGAATATTATTCTGCTTCATTCTCTTTGTTGTGTTCAGTCTCTAAGTCATGGCCAACTCTTTTGGGACCCAGACACAGATACTGGAGAGGGTTACCATTTCCTACTCCAGGCGATCTTCCTGACCTAGGGATCGAACTCATGTCTTCTACAGGGGCAAGCAGGTTCTTTACCACTGAGCCACCAGTGAAGTCCATGCCCTTTACTGGTGCTGTCTGAACTTGAGGATTCTGCCCAGGGAAGTGCTGATCTCGTAAACATTCTCTGTCTCTCCTCCAGCTAAGGTAGAGAACGTCCCCTCTGTGTTCCTTTGCCGCCCTCTACAGTCAATTATTGACATAGCTTTGTAGAAGCCTATGTCACTAGGTATGACATAGTTTTCCTATCTGACTATCTTACTAGACTGTATTTCAGGATCTAGTTCATTAACAAGCATGCAGTTGCTATTTAATACTTATTAAAGGATTTTTGTTGATTTTTATTTCATTATTTAATTTGCTTCTGGAACTAGACCACCTAGAACAGTGCCTGGCTCAATAAATACTTGACGAATGAAATGAATGAATAAATGGTCAAACAGGTGACAGAATGAATAAATGATTAAATCAAACATATATTTGCCTCCTCAGGTTTCCAGTACACTAAATACGGATGCCGTAGGAAAAGTGATAACAAAATGGTTCATCGCAGCTTCTGTGAGGTCAACAAAAAGCCAAAACCTATTAGAAGAATGTGCAATATTCAGGAGTGCACACATCCACTGTAAGCATTTATTTGACCTATCCTTATATATCAAGGAAAAAAATGAAAGGGATTTAAATGTCATTAGCTCTTTTTAGTTTTAATTTTTAGTCAAAGCTAATACGTGTACCTGCTTACAGTGATCAGATCATTTCATAGGAATTATACAAACCTTTAGTCCCGTGTTTTTAAACCATATTTCTGCTTCTCGCTTTTATTTCTGCCTCTCTTCTTTATTGAAGTATAGTTGATTTACAATATTGTGTTAATTTCAGGTGTGCAAAAAATGATTCCTTTTTTTTCAGATTACCTGACTTTATAGGCTATTACAAGATGTTGAATATAGTTCCCTGTCAGTCAGTTCAGTCAGTTCAGTCTCTCAGTCGTGTCCTACTCTTTGCGACCCCATGAATCACAGCACGCCAGGCCTCCCTGTCCATCACCAACTCCCAGAGTTCACTCAGACTCAAGTTCATTGAGTCAGTGATGGCATCCAGCCATCTCATCCTCTGTCGTCCCCTTCTCCACCTGCCCCCAATCCCTCCCAGCATCAGAGTCTTTTCCAATGAGTCAACTCTTCGCATGAGGTGGCCAAAGTACTGGAGTTTCAGCTTTAACATCATTCCTTCCAAAGAAATCCCAGGGCTGATCTCCTTCAGAATGGACTGGTTGGATCTCCTTGCAGTTCCCTGTACTACACAGTAAATCCTTTTTGCTTCTCTATTTTAGGTATAGTAGTTTGTATCTCTTAATCCCGTAGTCTTAATTTATTCCTCCTCACCTCCCTTTCCCCTTTGGTAACCATAAGTTTGTTTTCTATGTCTGTGAACCTGTTTCTGTTTTGTATATAGATTTGTTTGTATGTGTGTGCTGTGCTTAGTCACTCAGTCATGTCTGATTCTTTGTGACCCGATGGACTGTAGCCTGCCAGGCTCCTCTGTCCATGAGGATTCTCCAGGCAAGAATACTGGAGTGGGTTGTCATGCCCTCCTCCAGGGGATTTTCCCAACCCAGGGATCGAACCCAGGTTTCCCACATTGCAGGTGGATTCCTTACCATCTGAGCCACCAGGAACTTGACTTTATCCTTCTTGGGTCTGCTGAGTTAATTACCATATGTCCAGGTTTCCCTGGTGGCCAAAAGTACCTGTGACTATGAAGTATATACCTCTCATGTAATACCTATCTTCAAATGAGAGTCACTATTGAAGTCTTCAAAACTGAGTAAACTTTCTCAGTTGCCACCATTCATTCTTACTGTCAGTTGACAAACAAGGGCAATCTTAAACTCTGAAGAGCAAAAACGGCCAAGGTTTTAACTTGCTTATATTTTGGTGCTGCATATATGGGCTTCCCAGGCGGCTCAGTGGTAAAGAATCTGCCTGCCAATGCAGGAGTCACGATAGCTAGGTTGGAGAAAAAACTGGCAACCCACTCCAATATTCCTGCTTGGGAAATCTCATGGGAAAAGGAACCTGGTGGACTACAGTCCATGAGGTGATGAAACAGTCAGACCTGACTTAGTGACTAAACGGCAACAACAACAAGCTCTGTATATACAGAAATTTTTAAAAACGCAGAGAGAAAGTAACTTTGGAAAGGACAAATAGTATGCTTCCATTACATTCTGACAGACTGATTAACTGGAGGTAATCAATGGTGACAACCCTTTGGGATATATGTAATGAAGAACTGTCTGTAATAGTGTATCCGTAGCTAATCTGGAGAGTGCTGGGACACTGACATTGAATTTGGATGTGTAATTTGGGAATGTCCCCGAGGAAATCTTTTTTTAAAATATCTGCTTGGAAATGTTTCTATCAGGTATATTCATGGAAGCGGTTTCTGCTCAGGCACACAACTTTTATCAGGTCAAAAAGGGCCTATATGAAGAACAGAATTTTTCAAACATAATGGATATGTCAGGTAGCCTTCACAGCAACAACCATAGAGATGGAACAGAAATCTCAGAATATTAAAACATGGGTAAAGTCATGAAGTAATGAAAAAGCAGCAGCAGTCAAATCAGTTTGTCATGGCAGGGACCAGATGGATCCTTTTTATATTTCCTATGAGATATTTAACACCCTGAGGCAAAATAAGTTCATTGGTATCATATTTTTAGATTCCACATATAAGTGATATCACATGATATTTGTCTTTTTCTGACTGACTTCACTTCCTATGATAATCTCCAGGTCCATCCATGATAGTGCATATGGTATTATTTCCTTCTTTTTTTGATGAGTAACAGCAATCAGTATACCACATCCTGTTTACCAGTGGGGGCTAGTTTTGAAACATGCCTGAATCTGAGGGGAAAACCTTAGGATGAGTTTCCAAAGCCCTCTGTAGATGATCCTTGTGGAAGAGAGAAGGTGGTTTCAAAGTCACCGGGGAGACAGGATACCAGGGCCTAAAACACAGAAGTGTCAGATCTATTTTTGTTAGAAAGTTCTGAGACTGATGTATCCATATTTCTGAAGTTGCCTCCTGGGCGGTACCTCACCCAGAGAGCAGGAAAACCTAGGCTTACGGTGCAGGAAGGGGCGCAGGGCGCACCGGGGTTACCATGGGCAATGTTAACCCCTCACCCCCACCCCTGCAGCTGGGCGGCGGAAGAGTGGGAGCACTGCACCAAAACCTGCGGCACTTCCGGCTACCAGCTGCGCACGGTGCGCTGCCTCCAGCCGCTCCACGACGGCACCAACCGCTCGGTGCACAGCAAGTACTGCGCGGGCGACCGGCCGGAGAGCCGCCGGCCCTGCAACAGAGTGCCCTGCCCGGCCCAGTGGAAAACGGGGCCTTGGAACGAGGTGGGTGTGCGAACTCTGTGGGGCCGGGGGGAGTATGTGTGTGAAAGCGTGTGAAAACATATTTTAATTTCACTTCTGTATCAGGTGGGCTTTGTGTGAATGGAGAAACTGTCACATTGTTTGGAATCACTAAGCACCTGGGCATATTAAGAAAAAATTGATATTTTAAAACAGTGTTTGCATATAAGATTCATTGATGGGGGCAAACCACATTTGGATGCTTTGGGATACAAAGTTGTCTAAAAGGTGACTGATTTTCTAATAGTGTCAACCGCACTGTCCCTCCTAGATGTGTTTCAAATCCCTAACCTTGAATGCAGGGTCCTGCCCTGTTTGACACCGCATTGCTTTGTGTGTGTGTGTGTGTGTGTGTGTGTGTGTGTGTTTTAATTGAGGTATAATTGATACAACATTACCTTAGATTCAGGTGTACAACTTAATGATTTGGTATTTGTATACATTGCAAAATGATCACCAACAACAAACAAATAAATCCCACGATAACTCTTCTTAATCTGTCTTCCTTTATTCCACCTCTTTGTCCCAGTCTGAGGAAACTGTTCACTGTTCCAAAGACCAGCTGGTTGGAGCCTCCTGCCTTCTGGCTGGCTTGCCCTTCCCTTTCTGTCTGACTATCTGCCCATCATCCATCAAGGCTCAGCTTCATGGTCCAAAATACCATGGGGTGCCTTTTCTGCAGTCCTTCTTCATTCCAAAAGCAGAAGCCTACCAATGGCTTGCTGAGCACGGCAGTGTATCATAACTCCTGTCTTTGAGCTTGTGCTCAGCACTAGTCCAACCATTTCTCAAAAAAAAAAAAAAAAAAGAAAGGTACTTTGCTTCCCCAGTGCCCAGTTGGTGCCTGTCTGAATAACGTCTGTTTGGTGCTTGGCTGAATCAGTGTCTCGGTCCGTGTATTAACCACAGATCTTTGATGTTTCTAAAGATTCCAAATAAGGAATTATGGGGCCATAGAAGAGTGGCTAGGAGGACAGGGACTCAAAAAAGCAGATAGAAAATGAAAGAGGAAGTGGAGAACAGACCCAGGGTGGAAAGAACAAGCCAATGAAAGTTATCTGCACAGGACTAGAAGAACTCACCTTTCACTCTCTTCAGAGCCCGAGAAGAAGCCTTCTTCCTCTACAGATCCTACGTAGATCAATAGCACGGCTGTTTCTGGGCTTAGTTTTAGAGCAGTTAGCCCCTTCCTTAAATAAATGAATATGTGGGAATAGAGTAATAATAGTTCCAGCATAGCACATGAGTCAGTTTGCCATCTGTAAGGAAGGTGAGAGAAGGGGAAGCTCAATCTGAGATCCACTCCCTGAAAATGGACTCCACCACTGGTTTTAGGAACCTGCAGAAAGTGTTAACACTGTAACAATGACTTCTTCAGCATCAAATGCTTCCTAAGTGCCAGACTTATCTGCTTTACATACATTGTTTCCTTTGCTTCATTTACTCCAACAATTCTGTGAGGCTTTCAGAGAAAGAGCAATGTTCCCAGGCTGGTGAAGGATGGAGCCAAGTTATAAACAGGATTCTCTGTCTCCAAAGTCACTGTAACACTGCGCAGCAGAGAAAGAACTCCAGAGCTGTGTATGCATGTGTGCTTGTGTGTGCATGTGTGTGCCTGAGTGTGCACATGGGGAAAGGAAGGAAGGCAGTCTTGGTGGAGTAAAACGTCTACAAATCATAGCCTTTGTTTCTGTAGTGTTCAGTGACCTGCGGTGAGGGAACAGAGGTGAGGCAGGTCCTCTGCAGGGCCGGTGACCACTGCGACGGGGAGAAGCCTGAGTCTGTCCGAGCTTGTCAGCTGCCTCCCTGTAATGGTAGGTGTGACACTGATTGATTTCTCTGCTCTGACCATGGTTAACTTTTTTCTTTATTTTGATTTTTTAATTAATTCATTTATTTTAATTGGAGGACAATTACTTTACTGTGATGGCTTTTGCCATACACGAACAAGAATCAGCCATAGGTATACATGTGTCCCTCCATGCTGAAACTCCTCCCTACCTCCCTCCCCTCCCCTATTGCTCTAGGTTGTCCCAGAGCATCGGCTTTGAGTACCCTGCTTCATGCATCAGACTCGCACTATGACCATGTTTTTGAGCCTCAAAAAAGGAGAATTTCCTCTGGGGACAAGCTCTGGAATTTTCATTTACTTATTGAAAAATAACTTTAGGAAAACACATTTGAAATATTAGCCTAATACAGTTCTTTAAGATGGGTGTCTGAGGCAGTATCCCCTCCAGCGTCACCACTGCAGCCTCCATGGTTCCCAGTCGACGGTAATGCTGGGGTGAGGGCCTTATCATCCCATATGAAGTTTCTGTCAATCTGTGTTTCTAGAAGAAGCTGCTTATTTTCTCTCTGATTTTCTTTATAACTTCACAGTATTGTTAAAGGCATAATAATGCAGAATGTTATGCAATGTTTTACTAAAATTATTCAGTTGAGACATGCAGATGATAAATGTCATTCACAAAGCCGTTTCCAAATGCATCCATATCCATGAAAGTGAAAGTCACTCAGTCATGTCTCTTTGCGACCCCTTGGACTATACAGTCCATGGAATTTTCCAGGCCAGAATACTGGAATGAGTAGCCTTTCCCTTCTCCAGGGGATCTTCCCAACCCAGGGATTGAACCCAGGTCTCCTGCATTGCAGGTGATTCTTTACCAATTGAGCTATGAGGAAAGCCCAAATATTCAACAAATGTGCTTGCAAAATAGGCACCTTGTACCTAGGCTAAAATTTACTTGACCTATTCCTTCAGTATTGCAAAAACAGAGTCTCTTTTCTTTATTTTAAAGTGCAGATCTTCCTCAATTTACAAGAGAGTTATATCCTGATAAACTCTTTCTGAGTTGAAAATGCATTCAGTCAAAAATGCATTTAATACAACTAACTTACAGAACAGGGCTTCCAAAGTGGCTCAGTGATAAAGAACCTGCCTGCCAATGCAAGAGATGTAGATTCCATCCCTAGGTGGGGAAGATTCCCTGAAGGAGGAAATGGCAACCCACTCCAGTTTTCTTGCCTGGAAAATTCCATAGACAGAGGAGCCTGGTGGACTAGGGTCTCAAAGAGTCAGACATGACTGAGCATGCATGCATATGTCATCACATGTGCACAACTTACTGAATACTGTACCCTAGCCTTAAACATGCTCTTAACACTTATGTTAGCCTACACTTGGGCAAAATCATCTAACCCAAAGCCTATGAACAGTTGTCTGGGTACAGTGTGATTAAAAGTTGTTTGCCCTGGTGATCACCTGACTGACTGGGAGCTGCGGCTGCTGCCCTGCATCACGAGAGGACCATTCCACTTATCACTAACCCAGAAAAGATCCAAATTCAAAATTTGAAGTACAGTTTCTACTGAATGTATATGGCTTTCATGCCATTGTGAAATCCATAAATCAAAAGTGGGACTGTCATGAGTCCGGGATGTCTGTATAATTCAATTTGCTGTTGTAATAAATAGCATATATTGGATGGTTTCAGCTTCTATAACTCTGTCTCCCTCTTCTTCCTTTTCTGTCACTCTCTCTACATCTGCCTGTGTGCTGTCTGTCTCATTTTGTGTCTCCACTTCACTCTCCTCTCATTTGCTCTGTGGGTCTCACTCCCTGTTTCTGATTTGCTGTCACCTGCTATTTGTGGGTTGCTCACGTCCTGTGTGCACCACACATGTTTTTTTCCACTCACTTTTTCTTCTCTCCCTCTTTCACTCACTCTTTCTCTCCTAGTCTCCCTGCCTCCTCCTCATCTCTCTCTCTCCCTTTCCTCTTCTCTCTCTCCCAGTGTCTTCCTGACTCTTCTTTTTCTTCATTTCCCTCTTTTTCTCCCTGATACCCCTCATCCTTCCCTTTCTGGCACATGTGTCTAAAAGTGTCTTTCTTTCTCCTCCACTTTTTTCTCTCCTTTTCTCCCCTCTGTCTCTGCCATTACTTGTCTGTCTCTCCATCTTCCCATTTCTTCCCTATCTCTTGTCTTCCCCGCCTTCTTTCTTTCCCAACTCCCGGTGTCCCTTCCCTTCTGACTCTCCGTGGCTGTCTGTCTCTTCCTTCCTATTCTCCCATTGCCTGTCTAATCTTCCAAAGTAACCTTATGAATTATTTCTCTGCATATTTCCCTTTGCTAATGTTGGGTGGCATGAATAAGTATGACCATGAGGGGGAGACAAAGGACTTACATACTTAATCATTTTTCTCTGGAAAGTATATTTGAAAGTTCAAAGCACAAGTCAAAGCCAGAATAACAAATTGACCTACTCAGAAGCTGTAAAATTTACTGTCACCATAATATTTTACTCTTATATAAGTGTTACTGTCAGAAGGGTAAACACTTTGTGAGTAAGCTTTATTGATCTTAACAACTGGTAGAGCTGCATATTTTTGCAAATATGCCCAATTGTCAGCAGGTATGTGTTTGATTCTCTTCCTTAATCCAAAAGAAAATATTATAGGCATAGAAAGACATAAGCATAGAAAAAATAATTTGGATACAATAAGGAATTGATACTTGACGTAAAACCCATTAATTTGCAGGTATTTGCAACCTAACTAGGATTACAACCTAATTCTTTCCTAGTATGAGATATTCAAATGCATCATACTATATCATAGGCGTGTAAATATCAGGCAAAGACAAGTCATCTTAGAGTTTAGGAAGTGGACATGACATTCTAACTCTAACAAAGGTGAGAAGGTTTAATCTTTATTGGTCTTGCCAACTGACCCTCCTTTTTTGATCCCCCCCTCAAACTTTAGAAAAGGAATTCAATTTCTTTGGCAAGTTATATAGCAAGTTCCTTACCTAGCAATGTAGAATTACCCAACATTACATTGTCATTGTGATTGTATTACATAAATGCCACAATTTATAATTCTTTGCATTTATTATTTGGATATGAGATCAGTATTCTGTGTTGGATTATGCACATGGGCTCTGCATAGAATGTGCCCTGGAATGGCTAAAAAGAAGTACAGACTTTTTATGAACTCAACGTTTGGATTTTTTGAAATCTAATTCTTACAACTTATGATTAATAAAGTTTTGGAATTTTATTTTAATTCCAAAAATTAATAAATATTAAATTTATTAATAAAATAATGGAAATAGTATGTACAAACACACCTACCAAGTGTTTTAAAAGTGGTACTTAGTATTCTTTAAAGTACTGTCAATTCGATAAAATTAACCATGTATTATTCATAAGAAAGTTGGCACATGTTACCCAGATTTGTGCTTTCAAATAACAAATAACCTGAGAACATTCAATGGTAAACATGAAACCATTGCTTCACTCTGGAGAATATCCTCTGAATCAAAATTGTATCTTGATTTTTCTTTTAGTAATATAGTTTTAAGATTTAATATGTTCCAACAGATCTTTAGTATTTTTTATTTTAAATTTAAACTTAATATAGAGACTGCTGCTGCTGCTAAGCCGCTTCAGTCGTATCCAACTCTGTGCGACCCCATAGACGGCAGCCCATTAGGCTCCTCCGTCCCTGGGATTCTCCAGGCAAGAACACTGGAGTGGGTTGCCATTTCCTTCTCCAATGCATGAAAGTGAAAGTGAAGTCGCTCCATCGTGCCGGACTCTTAGCGACTCCATGGACTGCAGCCTACCAGGCTCCTCTGTCCATGGGATTTTCCAGGCAAGAGTACTCTATCATAAAGACAGAAGTATCATAAAATTTTAAAAAACAGATGCCTCTCTGTATCTTAAAAGTATGATAAATCCAATATTCTATTTTCTAAAATCAGAAATACATTCCTAAGAAGAAAACAATACCCTCTATCTGAAGACTCTTGATGGGAATGTGAAAGTGCTGGTCAATCCAAGTGCTTTGCACAGAGAGAACAACTTTTTTAAGTAAATTTATTCTAATATTCATATTTTAACTCAAAGGCTCATGTGGAAAACACCCATCAATGTTAGATCTTAGTTAAATCTTTTTATATTCATAAATGATTTTCATGCTTTTCCTCCTTTTATTTTTAGCTATATTTATTTTATATTTAAAATGAAATATAGTTGGCATACAGTATTATTTCATTATGTAATGAGGACCACAATAAGTCTGTCCCCATACAAAGTTATCACCATATGACTGGCCATATTCCTTATGCTCTGTGGGACATCCCTATGGCTTATTTATTTTGTAATTGGAGGTTTGTACCTCTTAATCTCCTTTACCTATTTTGCCCCTCCCTTAGCAACCACTCCTTTGTTCTCTGAATCTATGATTCTGTTTTTTTGTGTTTTTTTAGATTCCACATATAAGTGAGTTCATACAATATATATCCTTTTCCGTCTGTCTTATTTCACTTAGCATAATGCCCTCTGGCTCCATGCATATTGTCCACCATTTATGTTTGGACATATGTCTTATTTTGTTTTTCTTTGAATCTCTGTAGATGAGCCATGTTTGGGAGATAAGTCCATATTCTGTCAAATGGAGGTGCTGGCACGATACTGCTCCATACCAGGTTATAACAAGTTATGTTGTGAGTCCTGCAGCAAGCGCAGTAGCACCCTGCCACCGCCGTACCTTTCAGAAGCTGCTGAAACTCATGATGATGCTATCTTTAACCCCAGTGACCTCCCCGGATCTCTAGTGATGCCTACATCTTTGGTTCCATACTATTCAGAGACTCCTGCTGAAAAGAAGAAATCTTTGAGCAGAATCTCTTCCATAGCAGGTCCAAATGAGCCTGCTGCTTTCAGGTCAAACAGTAAATCCAATGGTGCTAACCTATCCCAGAGGCAAGCACAGCCAGCAGAAAATGCAACTCTAGGACCCGCCTCCCCACCCACCAAGAGTGGCCACCTCAGTTCATCTCCACAACTGGCTGCTGCCCGCTTCCTTGCAGCCAGTGGTTCCATAGGTGCTTCTTCTCAAGCAAGAACCTCAAAGAAAGATGAAAAGCTTATTGACAAGAGACGTCCGCTAAGATCATCCACATTGGAAAGATGAGCAAGTGAAGCCATAAGGCTCAACGTCGGTGAAAAATCTGGAGGACCTGCCTCTCTCCATGGTGCATACAGCTTGTTTAAAGTGGAATTCTCCATAAATCGTCAGCTCATTTTCTCTGTGAGTGGAAGAAAAAAAAGTGCTGGTTCACTTTCTAGTTGCTTTCGTCCTCCTTTTGTTCTGCCTCGACTCATTTACCAGAATTCATTGGAAGAAAGCACCAAAGATTATTGACCGGAGGAAAGTAAGTTGCTAGGTGTGTGGGTCATTTTCTAAAGCAGGAAAGGGACTGGAACCAATTGTGCATATCAGCTGATTTCTTTTTTAATTTTAAAAAAATTCAGTAAAAAGAAGAAAGAGATGCCAATGGTTTACACTTTAACAAAAAGTTTTGAAGCAATGAATTCTTAGACTTGTATTCCTATTTATCTATATTAGAAATATTGTATGAGCAAATTTGCAGCTGTTTGTGTAAATACTGTATATTGCAGAAATCAGTATTATTTTAAGAGATGTGTTCTCAAATGATTGTTTACTGTGTTACATTTCTGGATGTTCTAGGTGCCTGTCATTGAGTATTGCCTTATTTGACATTGTATGAGTTGATTTTCAAAGGAGAATATTACAAAGAAGTTAGAATTGCAGCTACTGACAATACAAAGGGTGGTGTTATGTAGTTTTGTTTGATCAACAATGTGACACTTAAATTAGAGAAAAAGAATAGATAAGCTGCAGATATTACCTTCCATCCTTTAAATAAAGAAGAATAAGATTAGTGTCTTAGCATACTTGTAGTCACAGGGAACAGAGACCAGTAAATGAGCCCATGCAAGACAAAACAGAAACCTTTTTAGCAGGGCTTCAATAGACACCATTGATTGTCCTCTGTTCTTGTGTTGTTTTTAATCGTCCCATTGTTGACATATACAAATGTGTATACTCAATGTACTGTAATAATAATGAAAAATGTTCTGAGATCATTTGTATGTTGGTAGCTGAGAAAAGCATCATGAAACTAGATTAACACTCAATAGAGCAGGGCTGTAGGGCTCTAGAAGCAGGTTCAAGAAAGTATTTGTCAATGGTTGCGATATTTATTTTCCGCATGGTTCATATTCACATGCTCACAACCACAATGCATCTGACTGCAATAATGTGCTAGTAATTTATGTCAGTGATCAGTTTACTTACAGTGAAGCCAGAAATTCCAGGGAGTAGATGTAAAGTATCTGTATATAGAATTCAGAACTGAAGATATTTATTAAAATTTGATTTTTTTTCTTGATAGTATTTTTATGTACTAAATATTTACTCTAATACCAATGCCATATTTTGGTAAACTAGAGAGACATAATTAGAGCTGCATGCTTTGTTCTGTACATAGAGGAGAAATTTAAGCAAAATAAAGCAGCCAAATCAAAGAACTAAATTTGAACAAAATTGATATTATGCAAACCTTTTGCAATTTTAGAGGAGTTGATGCAAAGTTGATAACTTGTTCCCCTTCAATGAAACATAAAATTGTATGGGCTCAGACAGCTAGCTGTTTAACGAAATAGTAAATTAGAAATACCAGAAAAGAAGTATGTGAAAGAAATGAGTATTTCATGAATTACACTTAAAAGGAAAAAGAAAGATAAATGTTGTCAGCATAATGATTTTGAAGTCAGTTTCTGAACCATCTAAAATGTAAATATGTTAACCTCTCAACACAGAAAATGTGCAAAAACTTTTTGCATTTTAACCATGGTAAAAATAACAGCTTCACCTATTGACTCTATACCTCTAAAGAATCGCTGCTACTTGGTGCAAGACTTTTGAAGGTCAAATGAATTAGGTGAATTCCAGATTGGAAATCTCTGAGCCTCAAGCAGAAATCTTTTTTTTTTTTTTTCCCTAAAATTTCAGAATGAAATTCTCTCTAGTTCGCTTGCGTGTGCATGCATCTAGTCCACAGGGGATTACAAAGAAAGCTGGTCACACACATACACCTCTCATAAAGATGTATATATTCATTATACTTCTGATCTTTGAGCTTCCTTTTCTACTAAGCTAAAAATTCCTTTTTATCAAAGTGTACACTACTGATGCTGATTGTTGTATTGGGAGCACGTAGCAATAAAAATGTTAACAAAGTATAGACCTGGCTCAATTGACATTTTTATCATTAGATTCATCACTGAGTAATGGTAACCAAGTTCTTTCCTCCCACAAAGTGAAATAGTATCAAGTTCAATTGCTACTTATACTTTCTCCAAAGGGGCTCAAAGAAAGTGACAGGGGCTCTTCTTTTCATATCAGGGTGTATCATACAATTTTTTACAAAAGAAAATAAGAGGTTGTGAGGTGACTTTTTTTGTCTAAGTCCATTCCACAGAACTTGAAGAGAGAGAAAGTGGCAATAATCTATTGGGATAAGAAGGAAAAGGGGTCCTTCTAGTTTTAAAATGTGTCATCTCAGGATAGTTTTTAGAAAAGCTGCCATCAGCTCTGAACCCTGAGGACTGCTGGAAATACATGACCCAGGACTCAGGAGGACCATCCAGAGGAGGGGACTTCGTCATGTAACAAGGAGATACAGTGTTGCCACAGTTTCTAGTCTAAGCTGCAAAGGCAGACGACTCAGGTTTGCACCCCACCTACCACTTCACACCTGAATTGATCTTGGGTGATCTAACTAGATTTCAGTTTCCTCATCTGCCAAACGGAAGGCAGAATTATCAAATTTCACTATGGAACTGCTGTTAAAAATGAGCTTAAGTAAAACTGTTAGCCAAGCCCTAACATATAGTAATTCAAAATAAATATCAACTGCGTCATTGTGGTTCCTCCAATCTCCTCATCATCTTCAGTTCAGTTCAATTCAGTTGCTCAGTTGCATCTGACTTTTTGCAACCCCATGAACTGCAGCACGCCAGGCCTCCCTGTTCGTCACCAACTCCCAGAGTTTACCCAAACTCATGTCCATTGAGTCAGTGATGCCATCCAACCATCTCATCCTCTGTCATCCCCTTCTCCTCCTGCCCTCAATCTTTTCCAGCATCAGGGTCTTTACCAGTGAGTCAACTCTTCGCATCAGGTGGCCAAAGTATTGGAGTTTCAGCTTCAACATCAGTCCTTCCAGTTAACACCCAGGACTGATCTCCTTAAAGATGGACTGGTTGGATCTCCTTTCAGTCCAAGGGACTCTCAAGAATCTTTTCCAACACCACTGTTCAAAAGCATCAATTCTTCGGCACTCAGCTTTCTTTATCATCCATCATCTTCACTATGTAGCAAAATCACAGCATTTTTTTAGACTCTGCAACTTGCTTGGCTTATGGTCACCATGCCTCATTAATGGTTGTAGAGAACAACGTTTCAGGATCAAAAGACAAACAATTTAGCTTTAAAAATTGATAGGAAGGACAAACTATTTGCAAATAATCTCCGATCATTGATTTGAAAGAATTTTAGCAGAATATACCCACTCCCCATTTATGAACAATAAATAGTGAAAGTAAGGAATAATTATGTATCTCTGCAAAGATGGTAAGTGGTACAATAATGCCCAAAATTATTAGCAAATAAAATGTTTCTCATGTATTGACATTAATTAATACACTTTGTAAAAATGTCAAGTCATTCCTTTCTACATATTATGAAGACACTGAAATGTAAGATATAAGAGAAAAAAATTAATTGAAATGATGAAAACATAGAAAAGGATAATACTTGTTTTTTAAAATACTAAAGAGTTAAAAAGTAAAATGCTAAAGTAAAACTGCATTCAGTCAATTCAGTTCAGTCGCTCAGTCATGTCCAACTCCTTGGGAACCCATGGACTGCATCACGCCAGGCCTCCCTGTCCATCAACTCCCAGAGCTTGCTCAAATTCATGTCCGTCAAGTCAGTGATGCCATCCAAACATCTCATCCTCTGTCGTCTGCTTCTCCTCCAGCCTTCAGTATTTCCCTGCATCAGGGTCTTTTCCAATGAGTCAGTTCTTTACATTAGATGGTCAGAGTATTGGAGTTTCAGCTTCAACATCAGTCCTTCCAATGAATATTCAGGACTGATTTCCTTTAGGATGGACTGGTTGGATCTCCTTGCAGTCCAAAGGACTCTCAATAGTCTTCTCCAACATCACAGTTCAAAAGCATTAATTCTTCATTGCTCAGCTTTCTTTACAATTCAACTCTCACATGACTACTGGAAAAACCATGGCTTTGATTATATGGACCTTTGTTGGCAAAGTAATGTCTCTGCTTTTGAATATGCTATCTAGTTGGTCATAGCAGTTTTAATTTCATGGCTGCAGTCACCCTCTGTAGTGATTTTGGAGCCTCCCCAAAATAAAGTCTTTCACTGTTTGCATTGTTTCCCCATCTGTTTGCCATGAAATAAAAGAAATGTCCCCATTATCTTTGCCATGGAGATGGGACCAGATGCTATGATCTTCATTTTTTTAGTGTTGAGTTTTAAGCCAACTTTTTCACTCTCTTCTTTCACTTTCATCAAGAGGCTCTTTAGTTCTTCTTCACTTTCTGCCATAAGAGTGGTGCCATCTGCGTATCTGAGGTTATTGATATTTCTCCTGGCTATCTTGATTCTAGCTTTTGCTTCATTCAGCCCGGCATGAAGCAGGGTGACAGTATACAGCTTTGGCGTACTCCTTTCCCAATTTGGAACTAGTCTGTTGTTCCGTGTCCAGTTCTAACTGTTGCTTCTTAACCAGCATATATATTTCTCAGGAGGCAGGTAAGGTGGTCTGGTATTCCCATCTCTTTAAGGATTTTCCACTGTTTGTTGTGATCCACACAAAGGCTTTGGCATAGTCAATAAAGCAGTAGTAGTTCTAGGATCCAACAAATGTTGGCAATCTGATCTCTGGTTCCTATGCCTTTTCTAAATCCAGCTTGAACATCTGGAAGTTCACAGTTCACATACTGTTGAAGCCTAGCTTGGAGAATTTTGAGCATTACTTTGCTAGCCTGTGAGGTGAGTGCAATTGTGAGGTAGTTTGAACATTCTTTGGCATTGCCTTTCTTTGGAATTGGAATGAAAACTGGCCTTTTCCAGTCCTGTGGCCACTGCTCAGTTTTCCAAATTTGCTGGCACATTGAGTGCAACACTTTCACAGCATCATCTTTTAGGATTTGAAATACTTCAACTGGAATTCCATCACCTCCACTAGCTTTGTTTGTAGTGATGCTTCCTGAGGCCCACTTGACTTCACATTCCAGGATGTCAGGCTCTAGGTGAGTGATCATAGCATCGTGATTGTCTAGGTCAGGAAAGTCTCTTCTGTGTATTCTTGCCCCCTCTTCTTGATATCTGCTGCTTCTGTTAGGTACATACCATTTCTGTCCTTTATTGTGCCCATCTTTGCATGAAAAGTTCCCTTGGTATCTCTAATTTTCTTGAAGAGCTCTCTAGTCTTTCCCATTCTATTGTTTTCCTCTCTTTCTTTTCATTCATTACTGAGGAAGGCTTTCTTATCTTTCCTTGCTATTCTTTAGAACTCTACATTCAGATGTTTATATCTTTCCTTTTCTCCTTTGCCCTTAGCTTCTCTTCTTTTCTCAGCTATTTGTAAGGCCTCCTCAGACAAACATTTTGGCCTCTTTTGCATTTCTTTTTCTTGGGGATGGTCTTGATCTCTGCCTTCTGTACAATGTCATGAACCTCCATCCCTAGTTCTTCAGGCATTCTGTCTATCAGATCTAATCACTTGAATCTATTTGTCACTTCCACTGTAAAATTGTAAGGGATTTGATTTAGGTCATACCTGAATGCCTAGAGTCTAAAGTCTAATGTTTTCCCTACTTTCTTCAATTTAATCTGAATTTGGCAATAAAGCCTTCACAATCTGAGCCATAGTCAGCTCCTGGTCTTATTTTTGCTGTGTAGAGCTTCTCCATCTTTGGCTGCAAAGAATATAATCAATCTGATTTCAGTATTGACCATCTGGTGATGTCCAGGTATAGAGTCTTTTCTTGTGTTGCTGGAAGAGGGTGTTTGCTCTGATCAATGCTTTCTCTTGACAAAACTCTGAAAATTCTGTCAGTCTTTGCCCTGCTTAATTTTTTACTCCAAGGCCAAACTTGCCTGTTACTCTAGGTATGTCTTGAATTCCTACTTTTGCATTCCAGTCCCCTATGATGAAAAGGACATCTATTTTGGGTGTTAGTTCTAGAAGATCTTGTAGGTCTTCATAGAACCACTCAACTTCAGCTTCTTTAGCATTATTAGTTGGGGCATAGACTTGGATTACTGTGATATTGAATGGTTTGCTTTGGAAATGAACAGAGATCATTCTGTCATTTTTGAGGTTGCACTCAAGTACTGCATTTTAGACTCTTTTGTTGACTATGACGGTTACTCCATTTCTTCTAAGGTATTCTTACCCGTAGTAGTAGATATAGTCGTCTGAGTTAAATTCCCTGATTCCAGTCCATTTTAGTTCACTGATTCCTAAAATGTCGATTTTCACTCTTCCATCTCCTGTTTGACCACTTCCAAATTGCTTCGATTCATGGACCAAACATTCGAGATTCCTATGCAATATTGTTCTTTACAGCATTGGATTTTAATTCCATCACCAGTCACATCCACAACTGGACGTTGTTTTTGCTTTGGCTCCATCTCTTCATTCTTTCTGGAGTTATTTCTCCACTGATCTCTAGTAGCATATTGGGCACCTACTGACCTGGGGAGTCCATCTTTCAGTGTCATATCTTTTTGCCTTTTCATGGGGTTCTCAAGAATACTGAAGTGGTTTGCCATTCCCTTCTCCTGTGGGCCACATTTTGTCAGAACTCTCCACCATGATCCATCTGTCTTGGGTGGCCCTACATGGCATGGCTCATAGTTTCATTGAGTTAGACAATGTGGTCCATGTGATCAGTTTGATTAGTTTTCTGTGATTATAGTTT
Source organism: Bos indicus x Bos taurus (assembly GCF_003369695.1). NCBI lineage: Eukaryota > Metazoa > Chordata > Mammalia > Artiodactyla > Bovidae > Bos > Bos indicus x Bos taurus. The sequence continues at coordinate 86,988,483 of NC_040081.1, read as the reverse complement.
TCAATCTGTCTGCCCTCTGAGGGATAAGGATTAGAGGCTTATGGAAGCTTCCTGGTGGGAGAGACTGACTGTGGGGAAAACTTGTTCTGATGGGCAGGGCCATGTTCTTGAATCCAATTTTCTGTTGATGGGTGGGGCTGTGTTCCCTCCTTGGTGCACACAAGGTTTTGTTTGTGTCCTCCAAGAGTTTGTTTCCCAAGTCCTGTGTAAGTTCTGGTGGCACTATGGTGGGGTTAATGGTGACCTCCTCCAGGAGGGCTTACTGTCGGGTCTACTGTACCCAGAGCCCCTGTCTCTGCGACGGGCCACTGCTCACCCGTACCTCCATAGGAGACACTAAGACATTGAAAGGCAGGTCTTGCTCAATCTGTGGGATCTCCTGGTGCTCGTGAGGTTTTGTTTGAGTCCTCTGAGCATCTCTGGTGCGTGTGGGGCTTGGGGTTTTATTCTAAACGAGATTTTGCCCCTGTGGCTCAGCGGATAAAGAATCTGCCTGCAATGTGGAAGACCTGGGCTCAATCCCTGCATTGGGAAGATCCCCTGGAGAAGGGAACGGCTACCCACTACAGTATTCTGGCCTGGAGAATTCCATGGACTATCCATGGGATCCCAAAGAGTCCAACACGACAGAGCAACTTTCACTTCACTTCAAAACTGCATAAAATGAGGTAAAATATCAGATGCATAAGTAAAATATAACAAACAGGCTTTATTAACACATCAATTAATACATTCGAAAACATTCTGAGCCCAGACACTTTTGAATAATACACTTTGAGCTAGTGAGCTAGTGATAAAATTTTTAATTTATTTAAAATATTCCTATCAAGAAAAACATAATCTACTGAAATAAATTTGTCAACAAAAGCACAAATTCTAAACCAAAACAAGGTGTTATAAATTCTGCAAACTCATTGTAGAGTTTACCAAAGATTTGGAATGACCCCTAAATTTCTCCCATCCTGACTTATGGCACGGGTGTAAAAAGGTTACTCAGCTACTTCCCTGGTGACACTAGTGTTACTTCCTTAATATGGTTGGTCAGAAAGGCTGCTCTTTTCCAGTGAACTCACAGTTTTAGTTAAATTGTTGATTTGACCAATTAGCTTTTAATCACTTGATTGTTAGCAATTTCCCTGGGGCTGAGTAGTGTTACCTGTCTTTTTAAACTATCACCTCCCCCCAAAAATATTTTGATGTCAAGGAAGAAAATAATCATTCACACCCAAGTGTTATTCACACTCAGATCACAAGTGTTAATATCCTACTCTATAGTATCATTCCCAAAGCTTAAACCAAAAAAAAAAAAAAAAAGCAAACAAAGCTCTTCTACAGTCCTCTGCTGAATAAACACATAAAATAACAAAGTGGGAAGGATATCCAAAAAAGAGGAGATATATGTGTGTATGGCTGATTCACTTTGCTACAGAACAGAAACTAACACAACATTGTAAAGCAACTATACTCCAATAAAATTTTAAAAAAAGAAAAAAAGGAAACACTTATCTATCACTTGCCATCATCTCTTTTCAGGATATAGTGAAAGAGGCTCCTGGTGGCAGAATTGAAGACACTTAGATAAGATAGACTGGGGTCCACAGAAAAGTACCTCCTTTTGGAGGAAAGCATTTGAACCCTGGAGAGAGGAACCTGGAGTTTTGGGGGGCAACATAGAGGACTTCAAGAAGCAGGTGTGTGGAAGTGAGGATTCTTTTATAACGAGTTTTTCAAAATCCTTGTTTTTGTTGTATGTACCCCCACTCTCCTCCCCACTCACAGAGACATTCCACAAGACTTTAGTAAAACTGCTTTTGGAGTCTTTTGAATGCTACACTGAGCAGAAACAAGAAGGGAAGGTAGGTGAGTGTGTGTGTGTGTGAGAGAGAGAAAGAGACAGAGATATAGAGACAGAAAGAGAGGGACAATGAGAGAGAGACAGAGAAAGAGAGCACGCATGAGATTGGCATGTAATAAATGGTAAGTTAATACCATGACCATGGATGAGACTGTCCACATAAATTACTAGACTATTTTGTGGTGCTGGCTGGTTTCTACTCTACTTTTTACTTCATGCTGTCAACCACATACTTGTGACCTGGTGAATTAAGATACAACAGTTCTCCTATCTTTAAATTTAATCTCTAATAATTAAACACTCCCTCTAAGATAAAATTGGCATGCTTCAGTATTGCAGGAGGCTAGAGAAATCTATATATAGATGCTTCTAGGGGTGCTGTGTCAGAAAAATATGACCACCTATAAATGGTACAAATTGCCAGTTACTTTAAAGAACATATAAAATAATATAAATCAAACAATAAATATAGTGTGCTCATGTATGGATGTTAGAGTTGGACTATGAAGAAAGCTGAGCACCGAAGAATTGATGCTTTTAAACTGGGGTGTTGGAGAAGACTCTTGAGAGTCTCTTGGACTGTAAGGAGATCCAACCAGTCCATCCTAAAGGAGATCAGTCCTGGGTGTTAATCGGAAGGAATGATGCTGAAGCTGAAACTCCAGTACTTTGGCCACCTGATGCGAAGAGCTGACTCATTGGAAAAGACTCTGATGCTGGGAGGGATTGGGGGCAGGAGGAGCAGGGGATGACAGAGGATGAGATGGCTGGATGGCATCACCGACTCGATGGACATGAGTTTCAGTGAACTCCGGTCCACTGGACAGAGTTCAGTTGGTGATGGACAGGGAGGCCTGGCGTGCTGCAATTCATGGGGTTGCAAAGAGTTGGACACAACTGAGTGACTGAACTGAACTGAACTGAACTGAAAGGGAAGTATCAATAAAATTTTCCACTCCTTAAATTAAGAATGGAAACAGGTACCCAGTGCTTTATAAAGTGATATGCTCAACATATTTTATTCATAAGTAACCTATTAGCACATTAGTAGTTGTACCCTAGGTATCAGTAGAATCTCCATTTTACAAATGAAGAGACCATAGCAAGACTGATCATGTAGACTGCCAGAACTAGGACAGAGATTGTACAAAGCTAGTAAGCTGGAGAGCAAATTCCAGGACCAGGTGTTCTGGTTCCAAACCCCTTGCTCTAGCTCTCTGCTAGCTCATTGTTAGTAAAGACAAATACCGTCCACTAAATTTACACTGTCCATCACTTGTTTGATAGATATTTTCAGTTATATACTTCTCTTACACGTGATTTTCTTTTTTTTTTTTTTTGCAGAAAATGTACATACCAAAAGACTTACATTTTTTTCCAAAACATGCTTGCTCCCTCATCTAAATGTTTGTCTTGTTTTTTGTTGTTTGTTAATTTCAAATTTTGCCATTTCCTGCCATTCTGAGCCCTGGTTTTGTCTGTCTCATTACGTCGATCTCAGAGATTATGTCAATCTCTTTTTCTCATCACACATGGTTGGCAGGTACTTTAAGAACTGGATCTCTATGCCTGTTGTTTTTACTTTTCTCAAAGATTCATTGCAAAATTTTAATATAATCGTAATTTCCCATATTGAAGGAAATTTATACTTAGTGAGCTTTTGTAAGCAAAACTTGGAATTAGGACAGCATTGCTAATTATATATATGTTTTATTTTTATTAAAATTGTCTTTATATGTTGCATTCTGTTTTTAAAAACACTTAAAGTGGGACCCTAAACTTCTTCAAAAACATTATTCATCTTTTTATCCCTGGGAGCCCTATGTTTTCTAAACTAGAATTAGAGGTCTACTTAGGGGCATTTAAAGGGCATTTTACAATCTGCATTCATTTGGTTTGTGTCTTAGAATATCCTCCTTTAAAATTGCAACAAATAATTTGTAGAGAGTACCAGGAGTGGTATATATTTTGGCAACTATTAACTTAAAACATAAATGCAGGGTGAATAATACTTTTTTAACACAAGGCAGTGCATATATATACATATTCTGAGTATGTTCACTTGTCACATAAGAAATGCCAAATGTCAATACCAAAGAAAGAAAAATAAACTGTCTTTTTGCTAAAAGAGCTCTTGATAATATTTTTCTCTGGTCATTATGTCATTTAACTCTGAGTTCACTCACCATTCAAAGCCTTTTTTCCCATAACAATTGTACCAGCAATATTTAACAACTACCAAATGCCAAAAGAATAGGAATCAGTGAAAGTTTTTGTGTGGATATATATTCCATATATATTTACCTGATATTGTCAGGCAACAAGATAAGTTTTGCAGCTAGATGAAATTAGTTCCTTACCAATGAAATAACTTATAATCAATTTTTGGAAAATTTTCTTTAATAATGTATGTTCTTCTTCCACTCTTTACATAGAAAAAAAATGAAGCATTATTTAAATCATGACTTTTATCAATACCATTCATCATTTTTATGGAATTTTAATCTTTATCCTTTTTGTTCATTTTAAGCTGTGATGATTTAAGCAGTGATGATTTCTGTTATTGTGTTACTTCAATCATTCCTATGTCCATTCATTTTCTCATTTATTATTCAACATCCCTAGCATCTAGCACTCTACTGCAATAAAACTTTGGGCTCCAAAAACTTTACAGTGCAATGTAGGAGAAGACAAGTAATAAAAATAATATTTTATTATTAGAAAGGTAGTTAAAAGTCTGTACATGGCACAATGGAAATACAGAAGAGGTCAGTATGGGGGAGTCAGAAAAAGTGTGAGATAATCTTACGTTATGAATAGCAGTTAGAAGAAGGGAAAAGGGGTATGGAGCTTGAGGAAGGAATGGACTTGGTATAAGAGGCAGCATGTGCAAAGGCCCAGAGTTTTGAGAAACCAAATAAACTAAAGGAGGAAGATGATGTGATGATGTGATCCAGTTCCTATCTTTAGAGAAATAACTCTGGCATTGCTTTTAATCTTTTCTGGTTTTGAATTTCCTATATGCTGTACTTGGTAGTCATATGAATAAGTATTTAAAAACTAAAAAATAAGACTTGATAAATGAAGCTTGGGACTTCCCTGGTGATCCAGTGGTTAAGACTTTATACTTCCAATGTATGGGGCCTTGGTTCAATCCCTGGTCAAGTAACCAGATCCTGCATGGCTCGAGAAGATTCCACATGTTAGAACGAAGATCCAGCACAGCCAAATTAAAAACAAACAAACAAATAGATGAGGCTAATAATACTTGTTGTCATGCAAGGACTTTATAATTCATTTTTTCTACTCAATATTCTGGGAGTTAGAGGTTTATGAAGTAATATGCTTAAGTCAAAAGTCAAGGCAATCTATTGTCACGTTGTAAATATTTTCTAATGTAAATTTACTAATTTACTAAATATTTGCTAACTATTGCTTAAGGATAATATTTATATTTGTAGGATAAACTCAGCATTATATTCTCAAAATTATATACAATTATACACACATTTATTTGTTATACATGGGTCTTCCCGGGTGACTGTATGGTAAAGAATCTGCCTGCCAATGTAGGAAATGCAGGAGACATGAGTTCGATCCCTGGATTGGGAAGATCCCCTGGAGGAAGAAGTGGCAACCTAAGCTGGTATTTTTGCTGGGAAATCTCATGGGCAGAGGAGCCTGGTGGGCAGCAGTTCATGGGGTTGCAGAGTCAGATACATCTTAGCGACTAAGCTTGTATGCAGGTTGTATTTTGTTACTGTTCAGTCACTAAGTCATGTCTGACTCTTTGAGACCTCATGGACTATAGCACTCCAGGCTGTTTACTATCTTCTGAAGTTTGCACAGTCATGTCCATTGAATTGGTGATGCTGTCTAACCATCTCATCCTCTGCTGATCCCTTCTCCTTTTGCCTTCAATCGTTTCCAGCATCAGGGTCTTTTCCTGAGTCGGCTCTTCACATCAGGTGGCCAAAGTATTAAAGCCTCAGTATCTGTCCTTCCAATGAATATTTAGGGTTGATTTCCTTTAGGATTGACTGGTTTGACTTCCCTGCAGTTCAAGGGACTCTCCAGAGACTTCTCAAGCACCACCATTCGAAAGCATCCAGCTCTCACATCTGTACTACTACTAGAAAAACCATAGCTTCAATTATATGGACATACAAGTTTATTAATAAATATAATCCTGAAAATGACATTTCCTTACTAGTGATGATAAAATAAAATGGAATAATTACCATTGATGAGGAAGTCTGGCTATTTTCAATTCTCCAACAAGCAAAGAAAATGTTTTGTAAACGTGTGTAACCAAAACCAGACTTCTTTAAAACAAAGAAGGTCTCTGTCACCTCTTTCTCTTCTGGTAGAAAATTCACAATAAAGTGTGAGCTCATTAATTTTTCAGATTAACTGATGATGACAGGAAAACATATTTGGAAAAAATGAGCAGAGAGCCAAAAAGAATTTTTTCAGAAAACAGCAAGAGAAAACTGAAATACAGTTTAGTTAGATTGCCAACTTATTAATGTGGAAGAAAACAAGTATTTCCTTAAGCTAGAAATCTGACATATTATTAAGTAGATTTGGAATAGATATTGATAGTCATCTTTTTTATTTTTTCATTAAACTTTCTTATTTTGTATTAGAGTATAGTCAATTAACAATGTCATGATGGTTTTAGGTGGACAGCAAAGGGACTCAGTCGTACATACACATGTATCCTTTGGATATTTATCTTCTGATGAGGAAACCTTTGAATCTTTTTTAAAGGCTTTGAAATCCTAAGCCAAGAAACACATTTGCCTTATCCTTTGTGACCTTCTGAGCACCATTTATGATGCTACATCCTAGCACCCTTACAGTGCTGTCACTTTGACAGTAATCTTTGCTGTTTAGCTTGTTTATTTTGAAAACAGAAAAATAACCAAACTCTTTCTTTCTGTTTTTATAACTATTCCAGCTGGATTAATATTCTTACATCCTGAATTCTCTGTCCCATGCATTTGTCTATGTTGCCACATTTAACTTCTACAATTTGTCTGGCATCGTATATTAGATAACAAGCCCCATAGCTATTTTATTTCCCAAATTAAACACCATATATGTTCCCTAACTTAGAACCTGAAAGTTAGGGTTCTCTTCGTGTTATCAATTTTTCATGGCAAATTAAGTAAGAGGTGCTTTTATGAATCTCTGAGCTATACCAATTGAATGTGAATTAGAAACAAAGATAAAAGGAAGGCAGAAGTTGACTAAGGGCAGTTAATACAATAGGAACATGAGTGGCTAGGCTCTCCTAATTTAACAGTTCCAAAATATGATTCTCCACTGATTATATGGACTTATAAATGAAATTGTTCTTAATGAGTAATTTTGAATTCTACACTCTTCATCAAAAGAATTTCCAGCTCCAGGGCATCAGAATTGTGTTGTCTAACATGGAAGTGTATTTGCACATTAAGAAGACTGCAAAGCCCTCTCCTCAGCATGACCATCTTGTTGCCATGACCACTACACTAGCCCTCATGCTTTGGGTTAAAATCACTAGGAACCTGTAATTGTCCAGGGGCCCCATTTCCTGTGAAACCAATGTAGCAAAGTCTGCTACAAGTCTTATAGCCATTAGAAACATCTTTACTCATTATTTTTGTTAAAATGAGGGGGAAAAAGTTAGATGCCAATTCTCACATCTATTAATGAGCAGACTTACTACATAGCATGATGGAATGCATCTTCTATATTTTACTGTTCTTTTAAAGGAGGCATTTTCTCTACTTTTTCCAATTTATATCAGTTAAGAATGCATTAGGTCAGTAGTAACATATCTCTCTGTTTTTTATGCTTTCATATTTGGAATAAATATAGTAAATGTAAAATAGATTTGGAATAAAGGCACAAGGAAAGAAAGATTAACCAAGGACTAATCACAAATTAAATAATAAATGAAATGTCTTAGTGCATTGTTTCCCCTACCACCAGTTAAACACCAGCATTTAAAAAATATATTATCTGATGTATCCTTGTTGTTGTTGTTGTTTAGTTGCTAAGTCGTATTTGACTCTTTGTGACCCCATGGACTGAAGCCCACCAGTCTCCTCTGTCCGTGGGATTTCCCAGGCAAGAGTACTGGAGTGGGTTGCCACTTCCTCCTCCAGAGGATCTTTCTGGCCCAGGGATCAAACCCATGTGTCTTGCTTTGGCAGGCAGATTCTTTACCATGGAGCCACCAGGAAAGTCCAATTTATCCTTACACAACCTTATAAAGTAGGCACACTTATATCTCACTTTGTAGAAGAAAAAATTGAGATCTAGAGTCTGAGTCTGAATTCTAGCAGTTTGATTCAGGAGCTTATTTGTTAATCACTACACATCATAAATAGAGCAGATAGTTTTCAAGTGCAATGTAATTCATTGTATTGTACTTTTCTCTCTTTTTTAGACTTTGATAAACTATCATTGTGGGCTTCCCAGGTGATTCAGTGGCAAAGAATCTTATCCTCTGGAGAAAGAAATGGCAACCCACTCCAGTATTCTTGCCTGGGAAATTTCACGGACAAAGGAGCCTGGTGAACAGTTAGACATGACTCAGCGAATGAACAACAACAGAGCTATCAGTGTCTTCTCCCTTGTCATTCAGAATCAAAGCAGAGACAGTGAATTAAAATTGAGGAAAGCAGTTTGTGGAACAGTGGAAGCAACAAAATAGGAAGAGGTTATATAGCATCAGCCTGAACATTGAACAGGAAAACATAAATTTGAAACATGAACACCAATAAAGCAGATACACATATAGGTAAAGGGAGACTTATTAAAGGAAATGGCCAAGTGATTACAGAGGCCAGAAAGTACCACATTTGCCATCTGCAAGCTGGAAATTCAGGAAAGCTGGTGGTAACATTCAGTCTGAATAAGGCTTAAGCATTGGTGGCCAACAGTATAAATTCTGGTCTGAGTCTGAAAGCCTGAGAACAGGAGAGACAGTGTTTGAAGGCCAGAGAAGATGGACATCTCAAACTCAGGCAGAGGGCATTCACCCTTTCTCTGATTCTTTGTTCTATTCAAACCCTAGACAGATTGGATGATATCCAGTGACTTTGAGTAGAGAGATCTTTTTTCACTCGGTCTACTGAACCAAAGGCTAGAAACAAGCTCAAAGACACACTCAGAAATACTATTTTACCAGTTATTATCCTTAAACTCATTCAAGCTGACACATGAAATTAACTAGGTGTTCCATAAAATATACTTTGGACAATGATGATTTACATGAAAATCAAGCATATACTCCTGAAGTGGGCAGAATCCCAGCTCTTTAAACTTGGTGTAGCAAGTAGATATTTAGCCTTAAAGTGTGTAGAAATGGAGCAGGGCTCACTGAGGAAATTGCTGACTTCCTATAGCCATGACTCACCTTTCCCATCTTCTGAATCATGGATACTTCAAATGTCACTTTAGGAAATAATATTTTAAATTTTAACCAGCATAACAGTAAGTGCATGACTAGCACAGAGAATCCAGGGTGAAAAAACAACGCATTGGAGACATTCTAAAATTGAAGACAAAAAATAATAAAATTGCAGCCTCAGAAGTTTAAGATATTTTTCAGACATTATCAATCTTTACAGCTATGATCAGAGTTATTTCAGTTATAGATTTTGAGTAAATCAAAGGTCATGGTCCTTTCCTTCACTAAAATCAAATTTGCAAGTATAGTGGAAGACCAAGAAGCATATTTTATGGGGGCTAAAAAAGCTAGAGGCAGTTTTATGGTGACAATAAAGATGTAATAAAAGAAATGTCTAGGATGGGATTTTGTGGGTTAGGAGTATAAAAAGATGAGGCAGGACTCAAAAATAGAGTATTTGAGTTACTTTGCATTTGTCATTCCTTCCTGCTGGAATGTTCTTTCCCAGAATTCTCTTACCTCCTTCAAATGCCAAAACCAATACAATATTGTAAAATAATTAGCCTCCAATTAAAATAAATAAATTTATATTAAAAAATCTTTACTGCCATCTTCTAATGAGTTCTAACACCAACATCCTATTTCATATCACAATATGCTCTTTTTAAAATCACCTTTTAATATATTATATAGCAAACCAATGTATTATGATGATTGTTTTTTTGCTTCCTCTGCTACAAAGGACACTCCACTTAGAGGGAAGGTATTTTTTCCAGTTTGCACATGACTGTATTCTAAGCACCTAGAACAATGTCTGCCACATGATCAGAGCTCAACAGAAATTTGTGTAACCTTCCAGAAAGCACTTTCTGTCAAATGCTAAAGAGAGAAGACAGGCTGTAGGGGATGCCACAGTGAAGGTTGGTGAGGGATGGGACAGAAGAGGCAATGAAGTGAGGCCAAGCTCTTGAGTAGTCTGGTGGTAAACAAAACAGATAGTGGCTAACGAGGCAGAAGCAGACCCAAGCAGAAATTTGGTTCCACCTTGAGTGATGGGGAGGACATGAGCACACATGTAAGCTTAAGGAATCTGTGGAGGAGAATAGGATACGATTCCAAGTCAGAAGGGGGAAGACAGAGGGAAGAAAACTAAAAAACTGGCTAGGTAGTTAAAGAAACTATTTATCCAGACCACCCACATTATTCAAATGCATTTCTAACAAACGTGAACACCCAAAGCAAAGGTAAAGTGAATAAGATTGGCTATTGCTTCTGACAACTTGAGTTGCATGTTGAGAACATCATAAATAATAAAGCATTCAGCCAGAGGCTGGTTGCTGTCTCCAAGCACCAGGCAACATCTGAGATGCGAAGATAAAAATTAAGAAATTCAACAGAGTACATCTCATTGTGTGTGTCATTAGATAGCTCTACTGGAAATCAGGCTAGAAAAATGTGACTCATCTCAGTAGCCATATATGCAAATGAAGATGTCCCATGCATATAGCTGGATGTATACTTGTGCAGTCTGGAGGTTTGCAATGGGCTTATTTGAAAGTGTAATATACTAATAAGCGTAATATACTAAAAAGCCTTCAGAATTTATCTCTCAAAATGCACATTTCTGCTCACTTATTTAGGTGGATCACAAAGCAGAGACATCACTTCACCAACAAAAGCTCATACAGTCAAAGCTATGGTTTTTCCAGCAATCATGAACACATGTGAGAGTTGGACCATAAAAAAGGCTGAGTGCCAACGAATTGATGCTTTTGAATGGCAGTGCTGGAGAACTCTTTAGAATCCCTTTGGACTTCAAAAAAATCAAGCCAGTCAATCTTAAAGCAAATCAGTCCTGAATATTCATTGGAAGGATTGATGAAGAAGCTGAAGCTTCAGTACTTTGGGCACCTGATGCGAAGAGCTAACTCATTGGAAAAGACCCTGATGCTGGGAAAGATTGAGGGCAGGAGGAGGAGGGAATGACAGAGGACGAGATGATTGGATGGCATCACCAACTCAATGGACATGAGTGTGAGCAAACTCTGGGAAATACTGAAGGACAGGCAAGCTTGGCGTGCTGCAGCCCATGGGGTCACAGAGTCGGACACAACTTAGCAGCTGAACAACAACATAGACTCTTGCTTATCCAGAGGTAATGGCCTTCTTTTACCTTGGAGCCCCTTATTTCTACAGAATAGAAGGAGACTGGCCATGGAGGAATATATTTGCAATACTAATTCCAATTCTAAGCCCAGTTCTAGTCAAGCTTAGAAGTGAGATGAGCTCATCTAATTTTATGCTCAAAATTCACGTTTGATCCTTAATGTTATTCCTGAAGAATGAAGAGCACTGGACTAAATCCAGTAGTAGATCCAGGTCCTTTCTGGATCAAAAATAGCTAGTTTCCAATCCTGACAAATATAATAACAGAGAAGGGAAAAGGCTGAGAACAGAAGGACCACCACAGTCATAACTAGGAGATCTGGGCTCCACAGCAGAGCCTTACCGTCTGGAGTAGGAGGGTCAAACATTTTTACAGTGGCCAAAGCAGAACTCGAGGTACTAAGGAAGAAAGCAAAAGAAATAGAAAGTTTGTTATGTCAATTTATAATCAAAGGTCATATGTGAGTCCTTCTTCCCTTAGCACATAATAGCCAGAGGCCCTCTCCTGGATCCAGAGAAGGGATGTTCACCCTCTGAAGAGCATTTGGAGGCAGGAAGTCTATGGACAGTATGTTGCAGTGCATGTTACCTCTATGAGAAGATAGTTCCCTAGGTCTTTGCAGTGGTTCACAGGTTGTGTCAATTACGAATGCATCGCTGTCACATTGCATGCATAGTTCCTACAACTCTCTACTTGTCTCCACAGTTTTCAGGCTATATCAGACACTTGCAGGCAGATGGGACTTTGTGAAAATTGTGATCTTGATTTGAATAAAATCAAATTGGGTCTTTGAGGTTTGTTTGTCATCCATATAAAGATATGTTCCATGTGCTCAGTTGTGTCGGACTCTTTCTGACCCCATAAAAATATATATCTTTAAAAAAAAAAAGATTATCTGAAGGAAATAATAATTGTAAACCTTTCAGTTCAGGTCAGTTCAGTTCAGTCGCTCAGTCGTGTCCGACTCTTTGCAACCCCATGAATCACAGCACACCAGGCCTCCCTGTCCATCACCAACTCCCGGAATTCACTCAAACTCATGTCCATCGAATCGGTGATGCCATCCAGCCATCTCATCCTCTGTCGTCCCCTTCTCCTCCTGCCCCCAATCCCTCCCAGCATCAGGGTCTTTTCCAGTGAGTCAACTCTTTGCATGAGGTGGCCAAAGTACTGGAGTTTCACCTTTAGCATCATTCCTTCCAAAACACCCAGGACTGATCTCCTTTGAATGGACTGGTTAGATCTCCTTGCAGTCCAAGGGACTCTCAAGAGTCTTCTCCAACACCACAGTTCAAAATCATCAATTCTTTGGTGCTCAGCCTTCTTCACAGTCTAACTCTCACATCCATACATGACTACTGGAAAAATCATAGCCTTGACTAGACGGACCTTTGTTGGCAAACTAATGTCTCTGCTTTTGAATATTTTAATTTCATGGCTGCAATCACTATCTTCAGTGATTTTGGAGCCCAAAAAAATAAAGTCTGACACTGTTTCCACTGTTTCCCCATCTATTTCCCATGAAGTGATGAGACCAGATGTCATGATCTTCGTTTTCTGAATGTTGAGCTTTAAGCCAACTTTTTCACTCTCCACTTTCACTTTCATCAAGAGGCTTTTGAGTTCCTCTTCACTTTCTGCCATAAGGGTGGTGTCATCTGCATATCTGAGGTTATTGATATTTCTCCCAGCAATCTTGATTCCAGCTTGTGCTTCTTCCAGTCCAGGGTTTCTCATGATGTACTCTGCATGTAAGTTAAATAAGCAGGGTGAAAATATACAGCCTTGATGTACTCCTTTTCCTATTTGGAACCAGTCTGTTGTTCCATGTCCAGTTCTAACTGTTGCTTCCTGACCTGCATACAAATTTCTCAAGAGGCAGATCAGGTGGTCTGCTATTCCCATCTCTTTCAGAATTTTTCAGTTTATTATGATCCACACAGTCAAAGGCTTTGGCATAGTCAATAAAGCAGAAGTAGATGTCTTTCTGGAACTCTCTTGCTTTTTCCATGATCCAGCAGATATTGGCAATTTGATCTCTGGTTCCTCTGCCTTTTCTAAAACTAGCTTGAACATCTGGAAGTTCACAGTTCACATATTGCTGAAGCCTGGCTTGGAGAATTTTGAGCATTACTTTACTAGTGTGTGAGATGAGTGCAATTGTGCGGTAGTTTGAGCATTCTTTGGCATTGCCTTTCTTTGGGATTGGAATGAAAACTGACCTTTTCCAGTCCTGTGTCCACTGCTGAGTTTTCCAAATTTGCTGGCATATTGAGCGCAGCACTTTCACAGCATCATCTTTCAGGATTTGAAATAGCTCCACTGGAATTCCATTACCTCCACTAGCTTTGTTTGTAGTGATGCTTTCTAAGGCCCACTTGGCTTCACATTCCAGGATGTCTGGCTCTAGGTGAGTGAGCATACCATCGTGATTATCTTGGTCATGAAGATCTTTTTTGTACAGTTCTTCTGTGTATTCTTGCCACCTCTTCTTAATATCTTCTACTTCTGTTAAGTCCATATCATTTCTGTCCTTTCTCGAGCCCATCTTTGCATGAAATGTTCCCTTGATATCTCTAATTTTCTTGAAGAGATCTCTGGTCTTTCCCATTCTGTTGTTTTCCTCTATTTCTTTGCGTCGATTGCTGAGGAAGGCTTTCTTATCTCTCCTTGCTATTCTTTGGAACTCTGCATTCAGATGCTTATATCTTTCCTTTTCTCCTTTGCTTTTCACTTCTCTTCTTTTCACAACTATTTGTAAGGCCTCCCCAGACAGCCATTTTTCTTTTTTGCATTTCTTTTCCATGGGGATGGTCTTGATCCCTGTCTCCTGTACAATGTCATGAACCTCTGCCAATAGTTCATCAGGCACTCTATCTATCAGATCTAGGTCCTTAAATCTATTTCTCACTTCCACTGTATAATGATAAGGGATTTGATTTGGGTCATACCTGAACGGTCTAGTGGTTTTCCCTACTTTCTTCAATTTCAGTCTGAATTTGGCAATAAGGAGTTCATGACCTGAGCCACATTCAGCTCCCAGTCTTGTTTTTGCTGACTGTATAGAGCTTCTCCATCTTTGGCTGCAAAGAATATAATCAATCTGATTTTGGTGTTGCCCATCTGGTGATGTCCATGTGTAGAGTCTTCTCTTGTGTTGTTGGAAGAGGGTGTTTGCTATGACCAGTGCGTTCTCTTGGCAAAACTCAATTATTAAACATTTAATGTCTCTCAGGCCCTGTGTTCATGACTTTTCCTGGATTATCTTATTGCATGCTCAAACAGCCCCATGAATCATTATCACTTTCATTTTACAGATGAGCAGACTGAGGCTGAAGCACGTGGAGCCCTTCACTCAGGTCACAGTTAGCTGGCTGGTAGAACCAGCATTTAGACGGGCAGTTTGGCTTTTGTTGTTATTTAGTTGCTAAGTTGTGTCCTAGTAATTGTGAGAATTATTCTTTGTGTGGAACTATTTGTAACTTTAGGAAATATTTACAAGCAAAATACTTGTTATTTTATAGATCATCACACAGCCCTGAATAGAGTTCCCTGAGCTTTTCTCAGGTGGTGCTAGTGGTAAAGAATCCACCTGTCAATGCAGGAGAAGTAAGAACCGCAGTTTAGATCCCTGGGTTAGGAAGATCCCCTGGAGGAGGGCACAGCAATCCACTCCAGTATTCTTGCCTGAAGAATCCCACGGACAAAGGAGCCTGATGGGCTACAGTCCACAGAATTGCAAAGAACTGGACATGACTGAAGAGACTTAGCATGAACTATATTCAGAGATGGATTTTAATTCTTCAGGAATCAATAAGATATGAAGAAAAAGAATGGAGATGAAATTGCTCAGCAGATTTCTGGCCTCATGCCACATTGTATTAAATACATTACAACATTTTCCCTCATACATTATACATAAAAATTGACATAAAAAATTAAAAGTGTATTTATAATATCATTTTGAATTTTATTTAGCCATAAGCAATGCAAATAGCTTATAATTGACTCTGATTTCTCTCAAGTCACCATGGATATATGAAAAGTCTTGCAAAGTGAAGAGAATCTAATTTACAGCTAGTTCCAAAGTGCAATAGAAATATTATGAATACCAAATTTAACCATAATGCAGCTAGCATTGTTATGTTTGTTTACTGGTAAATATTTAATTTCTCATTTGTATTCTTATTTTTCTCTTGCTAAGTGAATAGTATTTTTCCTGGCTTCAAAAATGTGATAGGCTCCTGAGAAGCATAGCATCCCTGGGCACTGTGCTTATAGTGTCTAAAGAATACAACAGACTCAAATTTAGCAAATAATGCTCAGTGGTAAAGAATCTGCTTGCCAAACAGGAGACGCAGTTTCAATCCCTAGGTTGGGAAGATTACCTGGATGAAGAAATGGCAACCCACGACAGTGTTCCTGCCTGGGGAACCCTTTGGGCAGAAGAGCCTAGTGGGCTACAGTTTATGGGATCACAAGAGTCAGACAGGACTGAGTGACTGAAAAAACACACACAGAAAACTTGGCTAACACTAAGGATCTGGGGTCACCCACAGAGCCCTGTGAACCCTCAGGAGTTGTTCATTTAATGAATTTCCCTGTATTTATGGTAGATCAGCTGGTAAAGAATCCACCTCCAATGAAGGAGACCCCAGTTCAATTCCTGGGTCAGGAAGATCCTCTGGAGAAGGGGAGAGGGGACAGGCTACCCACTCCCAGTATTCTTGGGCTTCCCTGGTGGCTCAACTGGTAAAGAATCTGACTGCAATGCAGGATACCTGGGTTTGATCCCTGGGTTGGGAAGATCCCCTGGAGAAGGGAATGGCTCCACTCCAGTATTCTGGCCTGGAGAATTCCATAGACTTTATAGTACATGGGGTTGCAAAGAGTCGGACATGACTGAGTGACGTTCACTTTCACTTATGTCTAGAAAACTCATTGGAAGCCTTGCCAAGTTGGTTAGGGGCTGTGTTGGCACCCTGAAGAGTTCACTCTCATTTTAGATATTTTGTAAAACAAACAAACAAACAAAAAAAAAACCCCAAAAGTAATCTTCTAGAATATCATTAAATCAGTGTTCACTATTTTTAAATAAGAATTAAAATAGAGCAGTTTATTCTCCTTGGATAAAATGCTGTAAGTACTTGTGGCTGGTGTTCTCTATCCCTAATGCCTCCGAAGTCAGGCTTTCATTTAAATTCATATCTACTTCACCTTGGGCTCCCCAGGTGGCGCTAATGGTAAAGAACCTGCCTGCCCATTTGAGAGACACAAGAGACACAGGTTTGATCTGGGTCATGAAGATCCCCAGAGGAGCACATGGCAACCCACTCCAGTATTCTTTCCTGGAGAATCCCATGGACAGAGAACCTGGAGAACAACAGTCCACAGGGTCGCAAAGAGTTGGACATGACTGAAGTGACTTAGCACACATGCACTGCTTCATCTTAAACTGTAACTGTCCTCTGTCAAGAAGTTGCCTTCTGAAAGGCCACAGATGAGTAATATATGATAGTACAACTCATCTGGTCAAATGTTAGATTGCTTTAAATTTGAAGGTGGAGCACAGAGCTCTCAGCAGTTTTTGGAATGTGAGCTCTAGATCTCCTTACAATTTCTGATAAGTCATCATGTACATGAGGGAGAACAAATAAAAAGGAGAAAACTTGTACTCATGGACACACAAACACACACATATGCATACACGCACTCATTGTCCTGGCAGCAAGTAGGTGTAACATGATAATATTAATTTTAAAGCATGTATTTGAATTGCCCTGGGGGAGTTTGTAAAACCCTTTCTCAAGGGAGCTTCATTGTATCTTCCTTTGAATCAGGTGATGGAGATATTTCTAATTGTATTTATTAAATTATTTACATAACATTCAAAATGAGATGAAATCCAAGTTGACATTGTTGATATACTTACCACAAGACATGTGATCTGCAATACTTTACATAATCTAGAAAGATGAATAACCTATTATAAATATTTTGAGTGAAAGCAAATTAAAGGAGTTGCTATACTCATATATAGAAAATTGAGATTTTCTTATTAACACCCTCCTGTTTATTGTCAGAGAGATAAGAGTTACTTAAAAATAAATCAAGAGAAATTGTGACAAGATATTATTCCAATCCACAGTATTTTCTAATTTCTCTAATTTAGACATGTTATTGGGGCTTTCCTGATGGCTCAGCAGTAAAGAATCTGCCTGCAATGCAGGAGATACAGGAGATGTGGGTTCAGTCTCTGAGTGAGGAAGATCCCCTAGAGGAGGAAATGGCAACCCACTCCAGTATTCTTGCCTGGAAAATCCCATGGACAGAGGAGCCTGGAGGGCTACAGTCCATGGGGTCACAAAGAGTCAAACAAGACTGAGCACGCACGCACACAGACGTGTACTATGGTCAAGAGGAACATAATATAAGTTGATAGAGTATAATAGAAGTGGGTGAATTTAAATGTACCTCTCTCAGTCTGACAGATTAAGTAGGAACAATATAATCCAGAGGATCTAAATGCTATATATATACTGGCATCCTTCTACTGGGTTTTGAACACCATTATGCTTTCTGTTGGACAATGACCTCTAGACTTCCAGGAACTGAATCTTTTATGCTGTAATCTCAAGACTGAGAACAGTGCCTGCTCCAACTTTGCTAAAATTTCCCCTGAATAGCTGGTATTCATTATTAGATAGAAAATTCCTTGTGATCTGTGATAACATTTCTCTACCCTTATTGTGCTGTTTCACACATGAACACTACTACTATATACAGGGGAAAAGCTTAGTAGATATTCGTGATGACAGACTTATGAAATGTTTACCACCAAATACTTGAAGATCAGAGTATAACTCTTTGATTTTCTTGATATTAATTTTCCTCCAAAAACATTAATTCTAGAGCAGATATAAAAATGACTATGGCCACAGGCACAGATTAGAAATTAAAATAAGCTCAAAAGACAATAAACCCTAAGAAAGTTGTAAGAAAAGAGATAAGCTAAAATGACTGTTTGATCCAGAATGAACATTGCAATTTTTTATTATTTCTCCCTGCCTTCTGCATCTTCATTACCCTACAGTCTCCACGGTATTAAGCTTAAAATAAAGCTTGTTGACATGGCTAAAACATACTTCTTAAAAAAAAAAAAAAAGAGTAAACACCAAACCAAATATTAAAAGTCCTAATAAAACAAAGTTAAATAGATTTCTTAGCTGCAGAACTTGACATAGCCTTTTCTATGTTTAAGTGAGTGAATCTTTAAAAGTAGAATAAGTCAGAATCCACTTTATGGCATAACAATGGAAACCCTTGCCCCTAGACTCCAGAGTTCAGAAGCTGCAAATTTTAAAATACTAGTAATACTTTTTAGAATTTACTACCCATCTAACAAGCATAATTTTTAACATAGAAAATTAGTAGATGGTGCATATTAATACTAATACCACCCAAGCTCCTGTCTGGGGAGGCCTTACAAATAGCTGTGAAAAGAAGAGAAGCGAAAAGCAAAGGAGAAAAGGAAAGATATAAACATCTGAATGCAGAGTTCCAAAGAATAGCAAGAAGAGGTAACAAAGACTTCCTCAGCAATCAATGCAAAGAAATAGAGGAAAACAACAGAATGGGAAAGACTAGAGATCTCTTCAAGAAAATTAGAGATACCAAGGGAACATTTCATGCAAAGATGAGCTCAATAAAGGACAGAAATGGTATGGACCTAACAGAAGCAGAAGATATTAAGAAGAGGAGGCAGGAATATACAGAAGAACTGTACAAAAAAGATCTTCAGGACCAAGATAATCACGATGGTGTGCTCACTCACCTAGAGCCAGACATCCTGGAATGTGAAGTCAAGTGGGCCTTAGGAAGCATCACTACCAACAAAGCTAGTGGAGGTGATGGAATTCCAGTGGAGCTATTTCAAATCCTGAAAGATGATGCTGTGAAAGTGTTGCACTCAATATGCCAGCAAATTTGGAAAACTCAGCAGTGGCCACAGGACTGGAGAAGGTCAGTTTTCATTCCAATTCCAAAGAAAGGCAATGCCAAAAAAGGCTCAAACTACCGCACAATTACACTCATCTCACACACTAGTAAAGTAATGCTCAAAATTCTCCAAGCCAGGCTTCAGCAATACGTGAACCGTGAACTTCCAGATGTTCAAGCTAGTTTTAGAAAAGGCAGAGGAACCAGACATCAAATTGCCAACATCCACTGGATCGTGGAAAAAGCAAGAGAGTTGCAGAAAAACATCAATTTCTGCTTTATTGACTATGCCAAAGTCTTTGACTGTGTGGATCACAATAAACTTTGGAAAATTCTGAAAGAGATGGGAATACCAGACCAACTGACCTGCCTCTTGAGAAACCTATATGCAGGTCAGGAAGCAACAGTTACAACTGGACATGGAACAACAGACTGGTTCCAAATAGGAAAAGGAGTATGTCAAGGCTGTATATTGTCACCCTGCTTATTTAACTTATATGCAGAGTACCTCATGAGAAACCCTGGACTGGAAGAAACACAAGCTGGAATCAAGATTGCTGGGAGAAATCTCAATAACCTCAGATATACAGATGACACCAGCCTTATGGCAGAAAGTGAAGAGGAACTCAAAAGCCTCTTGATGAAAGTGAAAGAGGAGAGTGAAAAAGTTGGCTTAAAGCTCAACATTCAGAAAACTAAGATCATGGCATCTGGTCCCATCACTTCAGGGGAAATAGATGGGCAAACAGTGAAACCAGTGTCAGACTTTATTTTTCTGGGCTCCAAAATCACTGCAGATGGTGACTGCAGCCATGAAATTAAAAGACACTTACTCCTTGGAAGGAAAGTTATGACCAATCTAGATACCATATTCAAAAGCAGGGACATTACTTTGCCAACAAAGGTCCGTCTAGTTAAGGCTATGATTTTGCCAGTAGTCACATATGGATGTGAGAGTTGGACTGTGAAGAAAGCTGAGCACCGAAGAATTGATGCTTTTGAACTGTGGTGTTGGAGAAGACTCTTGAGAGTCCCTTGGACTACAAGGAGATCCAACCAATCCATTCTAAAGGAGATCAGTCCTGAGTGTTCTTAGGAAGCAATGATGCTAAAGCTGAAACTCCAGTACTTTGGCCACCTCATGCAAAGAGCTGACTCACTAGAAAAGACTCTGATGCTGGGAGGGATTGGGGGCAGGAGGAGAAGGGGACGACAGAGGATGAGATGGCTGGATGGCATCACTGACTCGATGGACGTGAGTCTGAGTGAACTCCAGGGGTTGGTGATAGACAGGGAGGCCTGGCGTGCTGCGATTCATGGGGTCGCAAAGAGTCATACATGACTGAGCAACTGAACTGAACTAAACTGAACCCACGCTCCATTTAATGAATCAAAATGATGGTTCAAGAATAGTGTTCCATCATGCTTCTTCTAGATACTGCAGTTGCCTCCAAAAATACATATTTTACCCAAAATTCATTTGACTATAAAAAATCTTCCTTCCCCTGTTTTGAAGAATATGTTCTGCAAACATATTCTTGACTATGAAACTTATGGAGTTTCATATTCATGAAACTTAAAATGGGTTCATGCTCTTTAAAATGCCCTTTGGGGAAACACTATTGTTACATCGTGAATCCCTTAGTGTATAGGTGGAATGTTTTAATACAAATATTTATATGATGGCAACCTCTCTAGTTTTTTCTGTTTCTGACACAAATTCTGACATATTTATTTTTATAAATGTAATTCCATTGGTGATTCATCAAATGTATCATGGGCACACATTTATTCTGAGGGTTTACTCTGTTTTTCTAAAGAGAGAGCTTGCCCTTCAGAAATGGGGTAGAAATATTCCTGGTATGCACTCCTTTCTTTAGAGCAATAAAAATAAGTACATCCAAGTCAATAGCAATATCTAATTATACACATGTGATGGTACATAGTAATATGGTTAATTATTGGGCTGAATTCATAATCAGAATGTCGACTTTATTTTGAAGTCAATATCTTTCTCCTTCCTGCCCTCTGAGCTAATCCCTGGAGTTACTATACTAACAAATAACAATTTGATTTTTTTCTCAAACATTTCCTTTGAATAGCTGTTGCTTCATTAAAATACTAATAAATATTAAAATGGTCAAAAACAAGAGGCTAATGAAAAAGCAAAGTAAAAGTACATATCTCCATTAGTTTCATAGACAGGGTTTATTAGCGGAATGCATATGCTTAGAGAGTTCATATTCAGTTTTATCAAATACATAATTTCATTTCTTATTGATATTTTCCCAATTACTACCTTCTTCCTGTAATTCCATTAGGAAGTTATTGAGGAAAAATTAAATGCACATGATTCATCCTATAAATCTAGAGACTTGCCCTATGTTTGCCTCACTGCCAGCTATGAAGTTCACCACTGGATCTGCAGGACAATGTCACCAAGAACTCAGGAAATAATGGACAATGTATTCTTCTTTAGCTTTTTCTCTTACCCATTGCCTTCTAGACATTCATTGCCTTCTAGATGTATCAGGGCTTCCCTGATAGCTCAGTTCATAAAGAATCAGCCTGCGATGCAGGAAACCTGGGTTTGATCCCTGGGTTGAGAAGATCCCCTGGAGAAGGGAAAGGCTACCCACTTCAGTATCCTGGCCTGGAGAATTCCATGGACCAACCTCCCCACATCTCAGTGTGTTCACCAACACAGAAGCTCTCTGAACCCTGTACTTCTGGGAAATTCCATTATATAGGCAGGACTGAAAAATCATTGATTATTGGTAATTGAAGTCAATCTGTAGCCCCTGTTCCTTCCTTGGAGGAGGGTGGGGGTAGGAATGATAATTATAAGCCTCCAATCACATAGTTGTTTTCTTTGTCAATGCTCCTCATCTTTAGGTGTTTCCCACAAGTCACCTCATCAACATAAACTCAGGTATGGTTGAAAGGTGAGTGCTAAGTCACTTCAATCATGTCCAACTCTTTGTGACCCTGTCTATGGAATTCTCTGGGCAAGAACATTGGAATGAATTGCAATTTCCTTCTCTGGTGGATCTTCCCAATCCAGCAATTGAAACTGAGTCTCCTGCATTGTAGGCAGATCCTTTACCATTTGGGCCACTAGGGGATCTTCCCATAATGTAGAAAAGATAAAAAAAGATCATGAGTGTCAAGAAAAGATAGAGATGAATCAAGTGATTTTCTTTCCTTTGTCCTGGTATTAAGCAAGAATTTTACTTAAAATTTCAAGAAGTTAAGGTGAATTTTATGCTCATAAAGCTTGTTTGAGTGTTTTAATATACTGCTTTGCTAGGTTTAAGAAGTGCTAAACAATTCACTGGCTCTGAATTAGTGAACTTTGTGGCTGGTACTGACTTGTCATCATCTCCCAACTGTAGGTAAATAAAGATAAAGCTCACTAAATTAGATTGGAGGTAATGAAGATTTGGAATTTAATAGATTCCTTTATATAAATTGGCAAATTATGCATAGATTCAAGTTAACCTAATCTATTCAAATTGAGGAACTTAATTTGCCCTCAGACATGCCTCTCAATTTGTAATAAATTGCAATTAAATCAGTGTGTAATGAAAATACTGGAGTCTTTCTTGTCAGGAAAACTTAGAATAGAATTCATTCATTTCATTTATAAGAGATATACTTAAGAGTTTTAAATATCCATTTCCTTGTCTTTAAATTGAGGATGATTAGATCTACTTCATGGGACTCTGTTGAGAGTTAAATGAGATAATGAAGGGAAAAGGCCATGTCTGGTTCCTCTTAGTGAAAGTGTTAGTTTCTCTGTCATTTCTGACTCTTTGCAACCCCATGGACTGTAGCCCACCTGGCTGCTCTGTCCCAGGAATTCTCCAGGCAAGAATATTTGAGTGGGTCATCATTCCCTTCTCCAAGGGATCTTCCTGAGCAAAGGATCTAACTCGGGTCTCCTGCATTACAGACAGATTATTTATCATCTGAACCACCAAGTAAGTGCTCACTCAGTGCGACCTTTGGTCCTGAGGAGTCAGAACAGTTTCAGACATAGCAATTATCTCTATAATTGCACTTCAAATGTCACACAAATGGGGTGTTCACTGTAAATAGCAAGTAATAATTATTGTGACATGAAGGAGTTCACAGTAAAATGAAGTCATTATTTATACATATAAAAACATTTTTCCCAAGAAAAAGGAATGTAAAAAAGGCAAAGTGGTTGTCTGAGGAGGCCTTACAAATAGCTGAGAAAAGAAGAGAAGCGAAATGCAAAGGAGAAAAGGAAAGATATAAGCATCTGAATGCAGAGTTCCAAAGAATAGCAAGGAGAGATAAGAAAGCCTTCCTCGGTGATCAATGCAAATAAATAGAGGAAAACAATAGAATGTGAAAGACTAGAGATATCTTCAACAAAATTAGCGATAGCAAGGGAACATTTCATGCAAAGATGGGCACAATAAAGGACAGAAATGGTATGGACCTAACAGAAGTTGCAGATATTAAGAAGAGGTGGCAAGAATACACAGAAGAACTATATGAAAAAGGTCTTCATGAGCCATATAACCATGATGGTGTGATCACTTATCTTGAGGCAGACATCCTGGAATGCAAAGTTAAGTGGCCTTAGGAAGCATCAGTATGAACAAAGCTAGTGGAGGTGATGGAATTCCATTTGAGCTATTTAAAATCCTAAGAGATGATGCTGTGAAAGTGCTGCGCTCAATATGCCACAAATCTGGAAAACTCAGTAGAAGCCACAGGACTGGAAAAGGTCAATTTTCATTCCAAACCCAAAGAAAGGTAATGCCAAAGAATGCTCAAACTACTGCACAATTGCACTCATCTCACACACTAGCAAAGTAATGCTCAAAATTCTCCAAGCAAGGCTTCAACAGTATATGAATCGTGAACTTCCAGATGTTCAAGCTGGATTTAGAAAAGGCAGAGGAACCAGAGATCAAATTACCAACATCTGCTGAATCATCAAAAAAGCAAGAGAGTTCCAGAAAAACATCTATTTCTGCTTTATTGACTATGCCAAAGCCTTTGACTGTGTGGATCACAACAAACTGTGAAAATTTTTCAAGAGATGGGAATACCAGACCACCTGACCTGTCTCCTGAGAAATCTGTATGCAGGTCAGGAAGCAACAGTTAGAACTGGACATGGAACAACAGACTGGTTCAAATCAGGAAAGGAGTACATCAAGGCTGTATATTGTCACCCTGCTTATTTAACTTATATGCAGAGTACATCATGAGAAATGCCAGGCTGGATGAAACACAAGCTGAAATCAAGACTGCCAGGAGAAATATCAATAACCTGAGACATGCAGATGACACCACCCTTATGGCAGAAAGTGAAGAAGAACTAAAGAGCTTCTTGATGACAGTGAAAGAGGAGAGTGAAAAAGTTGGCTTAAAACTCAACATTCAGAAAACTAAGATCATGGCATCCAGTCCCATCACTTTATGGCAAATAGATGGGGAATCAATGGAAACAGTGAGAGACTTTATTTTTCTGGGCTCCAATATCACTACAAATGGTGACTGCAGCCATGAAATTAAAAGTCGCTTACTCCTTGGAAGGAAAGTCATGACCAACCTAGATAGCATATTCAAAAACAGAGATGTTACTTTGCCAACAAAGGTTCATCTAGTCAAAGCTATGGTTTTTCCAGTAGTCATGTATGGATGTGAGAGTTGGACTATAAAGAAAGCTGAATGCCGAAGAATTGATGTTTTTGAACTGTGGTGTTGGAGAAGACTCTGGAGATTCTCTTGGACTGCAAGGAGATCCAACCAGTCAATCCTAAAGGAAATCAGTCCTGAATATACATTGGGAGGACTGATGCTGAAGCTGAAACTCAATACTTTGGCCACCTGATGCGATGAACTGACTCATTGGAAAAGACCCTGATGCTGGGAAAGATTGAAGGCTGGAGGAGAAGGGGATGACAGAGGATGAGATGGTTGGATGACATCACAGATGTGATGGACATGAGTTTGAATTGACTCCTGGAGTTGGTAATGGACAGGGAAGCCTGGTGTGCTGCAGTCCATGCAGTCACAAAGAGTTGGACATGACTGAGCAACTGAACTGAATTGATAAAATCATTATTCATTATTGAGAATTCTCCACTCTTTTGGATCTTATATTATTCTCTGGAATATTTGGGCTTCCACTAAACCAGTGAAGCAATTAATCTCAATATTCCCTTCCTACTGTTGCAGTACATCTTCCAGAGGACCTGGTCCTGACTACTTGATTGTTAGATTTTTTATTAGATAGAACTGCAGTTCATTCATCTCTCTTACCATCATTGACTGAATTCGTAATTGTAGAAGCCACCCAAGTCTTGGCTACTATCATCACTCACCTGGAAGGTAAAAAATACCTCTTAATTGTTTTCTTTACAATCCGCTTTCAACAGCTCAGTTGGAATGATTTGTCTTAAGCTTCCAATCAGAATCATGTGGTGATTTAGTCAGAAAGTTGTATCAGACTCTTGTGACCCCATGCCAGGCTTCTCTGTCCATGGGATTCTCCAGGCAAGAATACTGGAGTGGGTTGCCATTTCCTTCTCCAGGGGATCTTCCCACCCAGGGATCAATCCCAGATCTCCTACATTGCAGGAAGATTCTTTATCAACTGAGCTATGAGGGAAACCCAATCAGAATCATATTTCCCTCCTATTTAAACCAAGTCAGAGACTTCTGGTTGCATTTAGAATGGTATTTCCAAATATGGCCTTTGATCCTCCATGATCTGATCCTATCCATCTGTGTAAGCTCATTTCGACCCTTCCTCCCAACCATCACTATTTCTCAGCCAGAAATAGGCTTGTAAGTTCCTTCAGCACACTGAAACCTCCCATACTACAGGGTTACAGCACCTGCTACTTCCTCAGCCTGAAATGCTCTTTCTCCCACTTTTTACACAATTCTTTTTTTCTCAGCCTTTCATTCTCAGCATGAGAAAATGCTAGTTCCACTGAAACATCTTCCCTTATCACCATACCTAAAAGAGATCTCCTTTTGTCTTTCTTGATATATTATTCTACACAGCACGCTCATATCATTTTGTTTGTCATCCTGTTCTGTTTATCTTTGCTATTTACATGCATCACTTACTAGAATATATTCTACAGGAGGGCAGGAAATACATCTGTCTTACCTTTGTGTTCAAACACTGAATTGTCAAATTATCTGTCATGGGTGACACAGAGTATAGTAACTGATGTTCGGTGGAGGTACACATACTGGGTGTTATAAGAACAAAGAAACTGGGTCAAATTAGGATAGTACTTCCACATAAGCAACCCTTTTATGGTTACTTCTTTCTTCATGGATAATACAGATAAGCAAATATTAGGGGAAACCATTTCTAAGGACAAAGAACAGTCTACCTATAAATTCACAGCTTTTGCAAGCATAGCTAATAAGTCCTCCATTCAGCTTGATATATTACAATGAACAAAAACAGATGTTATTATCTAATGGTAACAGATATTAAATAATTACAGTTTCTAGCCTAGTAGGAAATAGTGCTGGTGGAATTTCAATGCCCATATACTATTAAAATATTTGTTCAATTAATTAAAATTAATGTCTCAAATAGTAGGTTCATTTCAATCCTCGGGGCTTTGTATAGATCTGGCAGGTCTTTTGCTACAGGGATATTTTTATTAGCAAGTTTCTTTCTTTAAATTGACATAATTACTAGAAGAAATTGTCCACACTGGGGTGAAAAACAGCATTATGTGGGTCACCGATTTTGCTTCTCTTTTTACCAGTCTTTTATCTCGCTTGAAAGTGGAAATGTTAATTGTTCAGTTGTGTCCAATGCTTTGCAACCCCATAGACTGTAGCCCACCAGGTTTCTCTGTCCATGGTATTCTCTAATACTGGAGTGGGTTGCTATTTCCTTCTGCAGAGGATCTTCCCAAAGCAGGGATCAAACCCAGGGCCCGGCATTGCAGGCAGATTCTTTACTATCTGAGCCACCAGGAAAGCCTATATCTCCCTTGCTGTGAGATATATTTCCTACAATTTGTTTTAAAATAGCAGCATTATGAGGTTGTTGAGATGTGCTTTTATGAATGGAGCAGTACCACTTTAAGAGCCAGCATCTCAGCCGCCTGGGGTGACCATGAAAGGATACTCTCCTCTCATTTTCTGTTCTCTTTTTTCTTGAGAAGCTGTTTAGGAAAGTTTAATATTGGCTTTGTTGGTCACGCAGATTTTGGCTCAAATTGTGGATCATCACTTATTGGTATTTAATAGCCAGTGCCTCAGTGTTTCATCTATCAAGTAGGGAATAGGAAAAAAATATGTGCTTTATGGGATTATTGAGAGGGCTAAATAAAATAATGTATGCAATGCCTGACCCAGAATCACTGTTACAAATGGTTGCCTGTTATTATTCTCAGGATAACAGAACACTTTGGGCTTCCCTGGTCTCTCAGATGGTGAAGAATCTGCCTGCAACATAGGAGACCTGGGTTCGATCCCTGGGTTGGGGAGATCCCCTGGAGAAGGGAATTGTTACCTACTCCAGTATTCTTTCCTGGAGAATTCCATGGACAGAGGAGCCTGGCAGGCTACAGTCCATGGGGTCACAAAGAATTGGACACAAGTGAGAGATTAACACTTTCACTTTCTTTTGGAAATATATGAACTAATTTAAGTAAGATTATAGAGTAAAGTGGCTTCCCTGATGACTTAGTAGAGAATCTGTTTGCAATGACAGGAGACCTAGGTTTGATCCCTGGGTTGAGAAGATCTCCTGGAGGAGGAAATGGCAACCCACTTCAGGTTCTTGCCTGGAAAATTCCAAGGACAGAGGCGCCTAGGGGTCTATAGTTCATGGGATGGCAAAGAGTCAGTCACTACTGAGCAATCAAGCACATGTGCACACACAGTTGTATCATTGTTCAAAAGGGGTCACTAGCAGCATATACATTACCAGCCACATCCATCTTGATGAAAAACACCTAGGTCACAGAGTGACCTGGTTAGAGCAGGAGAATAGAAGTATGAGTCATAGGTACAACTTGGATCTTTCCATTATTTGTTCTGAAACACCCAATAAACACAAGCATAGTTTCCTCCTCTAAGCATCTGATGTAAAAATTGCAGCATTTGTTTGGATTATATAAATAGTCAAGGCAGAATTTAGTTACAACAAATTTTAAATTCTTAAGCTGCTCCAAAATCCGTCTAAATGACATCACTGAAGTTAGAAAAGGAAAAGGAAGGATAATTTTTGCAGGATTCAGCAAGCAGCAGAAATAAGTATTTTCCATGTCTTTTTTAAGTTGGCAAAACTAAACCACAAAATGCCACACATCATGATGCTTCAACATACAAGAAAAATGAATGAAAGCAAACTTTGTTATTAACTTACCAAGATGCTTTCTTATTTATTCCTTGCAGTTTATATGAAGCAATAATTTTAGTCTCAACTCTTTTACTTCAGTTCTGTCTTGGAAGCAATGCCATTTGTGTGAACCTATTATTAACGGAAACAGGTTGAAGTGTTTTAAATAAACGGACATATACAATAAAGATATCAAAACAGCCACAAAAATAGAAAATAAAACTCAACAAAAGGAAAGAGAAAGTACATCACACGGGCTGGTACAGTGCTATGAATGGGCATCAAATATATTACACAATACCTTCACAGCAGGCGAGAGAAGAATCACAATAATAACACGGCTTTTGTTGCTAACAAAAATGCTGAATACCATCCAAGAACACACCTTTGTGTGTTTACCTCAGTGTGTTGGGTGGCTGGGGGTGGGCATACAAGGAAGAGCTGAATGACCCCCTTGGCGTGGGTGAATCTCTCAGGTAATGAGCTGACATAAAGGAAGAAGAGCAAATCACACAGTGAATAAATCATTCACCTTGCATTCATGCTTTCCCAGAACCTTCCAGCCTATTGGAGGAGCCGGATAATTAATGGTGATTTAAGTTCAGTAGGCTGTGCTGGAGCCCAGGTTGACTCTGTCAACCATCTCATGTCTTCCTCCCACCTCCAGATGCCAGGGAGTCTAGAAACTCAGCATCAACATTTTGATTGTGCCAGATGTTGAGGTCATGTCAAAGTCTGATAATATTCTCAAAACTTAAATATTGGAAATGGTCACCTAAAAAATGAATGAAGATAGGATTTAGAAAATAACATTCATCATGGCAGAAATAGTCAATGAAACGGTGTCTTCCTCTAGTCTGTGATTTCTGTGTGGGCAAGAACTCTGTCTTTCCATTCAATCTGTATTCTTAGCAAGGAGCACAATGTTTAGCAGATAGAAGGTGTCCAGATATTTGATAAATAAATCAAATATTTTGATAAGTAAAGCAAGCTCTGTAGTTAAGGCTCACGGTTTAGTTGCTCTGAGGCATGTGGGATCTCCTGCATCAGAGATCAAATTCACGTGCCCTGCATTGGCAGGTGGATTCTTAACCACTGGACCACCAGGAAAGTCCTTAAATTTTGTTATAAATTTCATATGCCATGTTCCAGTAGAAAATTCTGGTCAGTACATTTTTATAATATATCAAAAAAAATCTACACAACATTTGTCTCAAAGTAGATGTGTGTCTTAGTTTAAGTAAATAGTATTGTGAAAAATGGATCTCTAATTTTTCATCTCAGAAATTTTCTTGTATATTTTGGGGAGACTGTTAAGGGGAGAAACATGACAGAGGCAAAATGTCAACCAAAAAATGCTTCTTTATTAACATTTGTGGAACTCTGAAGTTAAATAAACAGAAAGCAAGTTCCAAGTGTTGTATATGAAGACAGGAAGTGAGGTAATCAGGATAAAGAAGGGAAAAAAGAAAGGCATGTAATTTGTAGCCAAGACAAATGGCCAAAGGCCCTGCTTTACTCTCTGGTGGTGGTGGTGGACCCGGAAGCCTGGCATGCTGCAGTCCCTGGGGTCACATAGAGTCCCACATGACAGCAACTGATCAACAACAAACTGTTTCTATTTGAAAATCTCAGCCTGTCACCCACCCCACGCCTCTGACCAATCTGAAAGTAACATTATCTGTTACTAAGATCAACTGTACTTCTCTGAGGTGCAGACAAATTGTACTGAGGAAATTGTACAAACTTTTGTACTGGGATCACCTTGTATATCTTATGGCACTTGAGTATATATTGCACAGTATTACTACTATTCTGGAGCAGGAAATGACAACCAACTCCAGTATTCTTGCCTGGAAAATTCCGTGGACAGAGGAGCCCAGTGGGTTACAGTGCATGGAGTTGCAAATAGTCAGCCATGATTGAGTGACTGAGCACAGCATCACTATTCAGGTACATATTTTACTCCTCTTACTATTCTATATGCTTATTAAGAATACCACTTCATTATATTCTGATGCGTCTTCAGTGAACTCTTTTTTGGTACACTGGTTTTAGTCAAATTCACACAGGCATTCAATAAATATTGCATTCTGAAATACGTTAAAGGGGAAAAAAAAAAAAACATTGACTTAAAAGACATTACAATCCTCTTGTTAAGACATGTCATATAAACAGAATGCTTTTTGAAGCAGCACATCAAGAGATGATCATTGTATGCTCACAGAAACAGTCCAAATCTTTTTAGGATTCCAAAAGCTGGACAGCTTAGGCTGGATTGGTCAGAGAAGGTTGAGCGGAAGATGGAGATCTTAAGTAAGTACTGAGAGATAGTGGAAATGGATGGTGAATGGATGAAGAATGAGAATTTTACCTAAAGGTACTGTTGTGTGCTGTTTGCTATTTATAGGCAAACATAACCCAAATATATTTAGGCTAGGCAACCAACTTTTTCTGTAGAATTAAATCTTCCTGGCAAGTATCATAAATATTACATTCTATAGAAATAATACTTTAGCAACAAAATTATGCATATATCTCAGAGCTATCTATTAAAAAGCTCTGTAGAAAAGAGAAAGTAACCTCCTTGAGAGGGGACACCATGTCACCAGACAGCCTAGCACTCTGTATCCAGCACTGTTGATTTATAAGGCATTCAATTGATGGCTAAGTGATTTCAGAAATTAAATGGAATACAAAATAATCTCTTGATTTTATGTCCTTAGTTGAAGAACTTAGGAGCAAGAGGCAATGGAGCTCTTTGAGAGAAACTCTGTGGGCTGAAATCAGCTTCCCAGGTGGTGCTAGTAGTAAAGAACATGCTTATCAATGCAGGAGACTTAAGAACTGCGGGTTCGATCCCTGGGTTGGGAAGATCCCTTGGAGGGGGACATGGCAACCTACTCCACTATTCTTGCCTGGAGAATCCCATGGACAGAGGAGCCTGGCAGGCTACGGTCCATAGTGTCACGAAGAGTTGGACACTACTGAAGTGACTCAGCACGCACACCCATGTGAACTGAAATAACCAGATCATTGACAGGAAAAGGTGGGAGAAACTAGAGGCATATCATCTCAATTATATCAATACTATTTCTATTCCTTTCTCATTCTATTTGTCCTTTCCATAATTCAGGCTCTTGTGACTGACTCAAGAAGATGTGTCTGGGCCTTTGTGTGTGTGTTTAACTTTCCAACATACCATAAAATACAATAATAGCATCCTTTAGAAAATATGTTACATTAGAATAGGGTTTTGTCTTAAATTTCCACTGGAGTATCTCTTGAGCTGATCCATAGTTCAATAAATATTTTTTGGATAAAAACATGAATAGAACTTGAGTGTTATGTAAGAAAAATAGGCCTGCTTCCAGTTCACATCTGTGCCTATGCTCACTCATCTGTGATCTGAATTCCAACCAACACCATCTTCTTACAATGAAAACAAACCTTATTTGTCAAGCATTCACAACAGGCAAGACTGTTTAAAGCATGGTTAAAATTTTGTCAAGTGTAAAGTAGATTCCATTGATTTCCATTTCTCTTTGATTTCTCTCTTCTAGCATCTAATATGTTTCAAATACTGCTCCTGGTCAATACTGCTCTGTATTATTTCATGCAGTCCCCACAGCACACTAGAAAAATGAGTATCTTTAATATCTACGTTTTACAAATGAAATAGGAAGCCTCTGATATGGATGACAGAGAAAATACATGTGAAAGCTTCTGAAAAATAATAAGTTATGGCAAATTCTCCAGAAAGTTATTCAATGCCGTTCTGCTACAGGATTACCTGGCACAAGAACATTTATTTTGTGTGTAACTACAACACAAGAGACTGCAATTTAAGATGGATTCATTGCCCTGGTTTTTTAAAAGAAAACAAAAAGTCCTCAGCAATAGCACTGAAATGAATTTTGGATTACAGTAGTTTCCATTTCTATCTCATTTCTCATGGGGATATTGAGGTTTATGAGACATCACTTTCATTTAAAGCTCAGCTTCATTTCACAAATCAGGTCTAAGGACTTCTACTTGTTTATGGCGCCTGAATATGCTTTGTTGGCATATTAAAGTGAAATTGAGCATAAAATATGGGTTTATTGGGTAATAGGAGTGACACTGAAAAATTCACTTCATAAATGGATGCACTTATGGTCAGAGTTCTCTGTATATCAACTGATTTTTGAAGCTCAAAGTGAGTGCGAGTAGAAGCTCTGTGAATTCTTACCTCTGCATCATGACTAGTAATTGGTTGTAATGACATTTAAATAACTATTGTGAAAATAATTATAATCATATTTTCCTAAATGATATATGTAGATATTCCTCTAAGCTATTCTTTCCATTTAACCACTGAGCAGTATTCTTTTCTCATTTACATTTGGACTCTGGAGCTACCATTCTACATTCAGTATTTTCAAAGATTCACACCTGATATCCAAAGGAGGAGTGATTATTTATATGGGTAATAAAATCTTGTAGCACTATGATACTATAGATGTTATTCCTTTTGATATTTTTCTTTCTATAGAAGAGATCACAAATAGGACATGTCTATAAGCAGACACTTGTTTTCACTTAGTTGTTTTTTATTTATTTTTTATTTTTTTAATTTTATTTTATTTAACTTTACAATATTGTGTTGGTTTTGCCCTATATCAAAATGAATCTGCCACAGATAGTTGTTTTTTAAAAATAAGTATTAATACCTTTAGACTGAGCATAAAGCCTCTGGTTTAACATATTACCACTTTATTATGTTTTTTTTTTTAATTGGCCTATTATACGCTTCTATGTTATCCTCCTTGTCCATGTAGACACTTGAGTTTGGAAACCCCCTGTAAATCTTTGAGTCTTTTACCTGCCTTGCGTTACTCATATGACTGGCCTTTTTTAATCATAATATGTAATACATAAAATAGCTTCAGAATTTAAAAAAACTTTTCTTCCTCTATGATTCTTTTTAACATCAAAGAAAAAATAAGACAAAATATATCATGTAGTGTTAAGGATTCTTTTACTCTTCAAAAATGGTTTGTTCCCTTTATTGTAACTAACTAAAAAAACTTGAAAACTTACTTCTCATCTTTCTTTCAAAGTATAAATTAAGGGGGAAGATAAATATTCTATTTAGAAAATTACTTTACCCCAAAAGTTTCAAGATGTACAGTTAATTCATTGAACAAAAGTGTATTGAATACCTACTACTAAGCATAGTGCAGATAAGTCCCAACTTTCAAAACCTGACATTCTAGTGAGGAGAGACAATCAATAAACTATTAATTAGTACTCGAGTATAAAATAATAAAGTAGGGTAATGAACCTAGGAAATGATAAAGGGATGCACTACTTGACCTAGAATAGTAAAAAAAAAAAAAACCCTCTGATGAAGTTATTTGAACAAAAATCTAATTGAATCACAGGTGATCCCAAACTTATGAATGTTTGAAGATAGATTGGGACCTGGCACCATTTGCTTGTGTACAGCAAAGGGTGCACCTTGTTAAATGTCTCCTTGGGCAACAAAATACAAAGAAACTGTAAGGGACTAAAAATAAGTGCATGCATGTGCAGTTGTGGCAAATTATGGACAAAAGATACAAAAAGACTAAAAAAACCAACTGCTACATCTCAAGAATCATGATATGTAATATGCCAAAGAATGTTCAAACTACCGCACAATTGCACTCATCTCACACGCTAGCAAAGTAATGCTCAAAATTCTCCCAGCCAGGGTTCAGCAATACGTGAACCGTGAACTTCCAGATGTTCAAGCCAGTTTTAAAAAAGGCAGAGGAACCAGAGATCAAATTGCCAACATCCGCTGGATTATCGAAAAAGCAAGACAGTTCCAGAGAAACATCTACTTCTGCTTTATTGGCTATGCCAAAGCCTTTAACTGTGTGGATCACAATAAACTGTGGAAAATTCTGAAAGAGATGGGAATACCAGACCACCTGACCTGTCTCTTGAGAAACCTGTATGCAGGTCAGGAAGCAACAGTTACAACTGGACATGGAACAACAGACTGGTTCCAAATAGGAAAAGGAATACTTCAAGGTTGTATATTGTCACCCTGCCTATTTAACTTATATGCAGAGTACATCATGAGAAATGCTGGACTGGAAGAAGCACAAGCTGGAATCAAGATTGACGGGAGAAATAGCAATAACCTCAGATATGCAGATGACACCACCCTTATGGCAGGAAGTGAAGAACTAAAGAGCCTCTTGATGAAAGTGAAAGAGGAGAGTGAAAATGTTGGCTTAAAGCTCAACATTCAGAAAACTAAGATCGTGGCATCTGGTCCCATCACTTCATGGGAAATAAATGGAGAAACATTGGAAACAGTGGCTGACTTTATTTTTCTGAGCTCCAAAGTCACTGCAGATGGTGACCGGAGCCATGAAATTAAAAGACGCTTTCTCCTTGGAAGGCAAGTTATGACCAACCTAGATAGCATATTCAAAAGCAGAGACATTACTTTGCTAACAAAGGTCTGTCTAGTCAAGGCTATGGTTTTTCCAGTGGTCATGTATGGATGTGAGAGTTGGGGTATAAAGAAAGCTGAGCACAGAAGAATTGATGCTTTTGAACTGTGGTGTGGGAGAAGGCTCCTGAGAGTCCCTTGGACTGCAAGGAGATCCAACCAGTCCATCCTAAAGGAGATCAGTCCTGGATGTTCTTTGGGAGGACTGATGTTGAAGCTGAAGCTCCAATACTTTGGCCACCTGATCCGAAGAGCTGACTCATTTGAAAAGACTCTGATGCTGGGAAAGACTGAGGGCAGGAGGAGAAGGGGACGATAGAGGATGAGATGGCTGGATGGCATTACTGACTCAATGGACATGGCTTTGAGTGGACTCCGGGAGTTGGTGATGGACAGGGAGGCCTGGCATGCTGCGGTTCATGGGGTCCCAAAGAGTCGGACACGACTGAGTGATGGAACTGAACTAAACTGAACTTCTCAAGATCTGGGAGCAAAAACAGGGTGTCAGGAGAAAAAGCAGGTTAGGGAGCATGACTTCCTCACTGAGAAAGCAAGGGAAATGGTTATTGTTCTTGCTCTGCTTGATGTAGCAGGGACCCCAATAAAGCCTTGCTTGAATTTCTTGACTGGCCTTATCAATTTCTATTGATTGGAGAAGACCAAGAATGCTGGACAGTGTCAGTCCAACCTCAAATGTTTTTACTTTACAGTGGTATGAAAGTGATACACATTCAGTAGAATCTGTACTTCAGTTCAGTTCAGTCGCTCAAACGTGTCTGACTTTTTGCGACCCCATGAATTGCAGCATGCCAAGCCTCCCTGTCCATCACGAACTCCCGGAGTTCACTCAGACTCAAGTCCATCGAGTCAGTGATGCCATCCAGCCATCTCATCCTCTGGCGTTCCCTTCTCCTCCTGCCCTCAATCCCTCCCAGCATCAGAGTCTTTTCCAATGAATCAGCTCTTCCCATGAGGTGGCCAAAGTACTGGAGTTTCTGCTTCAGCATCATTCCCTCAAAAGAAATCCCAGGGCTGATCTCCTTCAGAGTGGACTGGTTGGATCTCCTTGCAGTCCAAGGGACTCTCAAGAGTCTTCTGCAATACCACAGTTTAAAAGCATCAATTCTTCAGTGCTCAGCCTTCTTCACAGTCCAACTCTCACATCCATACATGACCACAGGAAACACCATAGCCTTGACTAGATGAACCTTTGTTGGCAAAGTAATGTCTAGCTTTTGAATATGCTATCTAGGTTAGTCATAACTTTCCTTCCAAGGAGTAAGCATGTTTTAACTTCATGGTTGTAGTCACGATCTGCAGTGATTTTGGAGCCCAAAAAAATAAAGTCTGACACTGTTTCCACTGTTTCCCCATCTATTTCCCATGAAGTGATGGGACCAGATGCCATGATCTTAGTTTTCTGAATGTTGAGCTTTAAGCCAACTTTTTCACTCTCCACTTTCACTTTCATCAAGAGGCTTTTGAGTTCCTCTTCACTTTCTGCCATAAGGGTGGTGTCATCTGCATATCTGAGGTTATTGATATTTCTCCTGGCAATCTTGATTCCAGCTTGTGCTTCTTCCAGCCCAGTGTTTCTCATGATGTACTCTGCATATAAGTTAAATAAGCAGGGTGACAATACACAGCCTTGACAGACTCCTTTTCCTATTTGGAACCAGTCTGTTGTTCCATGTCCACTTCTAACTGTTGCTTCCTGACCTGCATACAGATTTCTCAAGAGGAAGATCAGGTGGTCTTGTATTCCCATCTCTTTCAGAATTTTCCACAGTTTATTGTGATCCACACAGTCAAAGGCTTTGGCATAGTCAATAAAGCAGAAATAGATGTTTTTCTGGAACTCTCTTGCTTTTTCTATGATGTGGTGGACGTTGGCAATTGGATCTCTGGTTCCTCTGCCTTTTCTAAAACTAGCTTGAACATCAGGATGTTCACTGTTAACATATTGCTGAAGCCTGGCTTGGAGAATTTTGAGCATTACTTTACTAGCGTGTGAGATGAGTGCAATTGCGCGGTAGTTTTAGCATTCTTTGGCATTGCCTTTCTTTGGGATTGGAATGAAAACTGACCTTTTCCAGTCCTGTGGCCACTGCTGAGTTTTCCAAATTTGCTGGCATATTGAGTTCAGCACTTTCACAGCATCATCTTTCAGGATTTGAAATAGCTCCACTGGAATTCCATCACCTCCACTAGCTTTGTTCATAGTGATGCTTTCTAAGGCCCACTTGACTTCACATTCCAGGATGTCTGGCTCTAGGTCAGTAGTCACACCATCGTGATTATCTGGGCCATGAAGATCTTTTTTGTACAGTTCTTCTGTGTTTTCTTGCCACCTCTTCTTAATATCTTCTGCTTCTTTTAGGTCCATACCATTTCTGTCTTTATCAAGCCCATTTTTGCATGAAATGTTCCCTTGGTATCTCTAATTTTCTTGAAGAGATCTCTAGTCTTTCCCATTCTGTTGTTTTCCTCTATTTCTTTGCATTGATCACTGAAGAAGGCTTTCCTATCTCTTCTTGCCATTCTTTGGAACTCTCCATTCAGATGTTTATATCTTTCCTTTTCTCCTTTGCTTTTTGCTTCTCTTCTTTTCACAACTATTTGTAAGGCCTCCCCAGACAGCCATTTTGCTTTTCTGCATTTCTTTTCCATCAGGATGGTCTTGATCCCTGTCTCCTGTACAGTGTCACGAACCTCATTCCATAGTTCATCAGGCACTCTATCTATCAGATCTAGGCCCTTAAATCCATTTCTCACCTCCACTGTATAATCATAAGGAATTTGATTTAGGTCATACCTGAATGGTCTAGTGATTTTCCCTACTTTCTTCAATTTCAGTCTGAATTTGGCAATAAGGAGTTCATGACCTGAGCCACATTCAGCTCCTGGTCTTGTTTTTGTTGACTGTATAAAGCTTCTCCATCTTTGGCTGCAAAGAACATAATCAGTCTGATTTCGGTGTTGACCATCTGGTGATGTCCATGTGTAAAGTCTTCTCTTGTGTTGTTGAAAGAGGGTGTTTGCTCTGACCAGTGCATTTTCTTGGGAAAACTCTATTAGTCTTTGCCCTGCTTCATTCTGTATTCCAAGGCCAAATTTACCTGTTACTCCAGGTGTTTCTTGACTTCCTACTTTTGCATTCCAGTCCCCTATAATGAAAAGGACATTTTTCTTGGGTGTTAGTTCTAAAAGGTCTTGTAGGTCTTCATAGAACCGTTGAACTTCAGCTTCTTCAGCATTACTGTTTGGGTCATAGACTTGGATTACTGTGATACTGAATGGTTTGCCTTGGAAACGAACAGAGATCATTCTGTCATTTTTGAGATTGCATCTAAGTACTGCATTTTGGACTCTTTTGTTGACGATGATGGCTACTCCATTTCTTCTGAGGGATTCCTGTCCACAGTAGTAGATATAATGGTCATCTGAGTTAAATTCACCCATTCTAGTCCATTTGAGTTCGCTGATTCCTAGAATGTCGACTAATGGTATGCAGGAGTGAGGTTCATGGAGGACGGAAGGGTAGAGAATGTGTAAAAGGTGAAGTTATATATCTTAGATGAAGTTAAACTTTTCATAATTTTAATTAAATTATTATAAGGAAGTGGAATCATATCCTCATAGTTTCAATTTTAAAAAGTATTACTGGAGCTTCCCAGGTGGCTCAGTGGTAAAGAATTCACCTGCCAATACAGGAGACACAGGTTCAATCCCTGATCCAGGAAGATCTCACAGGTAGTGGAGCAACTGAACCTGTGTCACAACTATTTAGCCTGCAACTCCAGAGCCCAGGAGCCGCAACTACCTTACTGTTTTACTGAGCCCACATGTGGCTCCGAGGGTAACGCATCTGCCTCCAATGTGGGATACCCAGGTTCAATCCCTGGGTCGGGAAGATCCCCTGGAGAAGGAAATGGCTACCCACTCCAGTACTCTTGCCTGGAGAATCCCATGGACAGAGGAGCCTGGTGGGCTACAGAGGGTCGCAAAGAGTCAGACATGACTAGCCAGTTCACTTCACTTCACTTCACATATCCTAGAGCCTTTGCTGCGTAACAAGAGAAGTCCCTGCAATGAGAAGCTCATGCACCACATCTAGAGAGCAGGCTCCATTTGCAGCAATTAGAGAAAAGCCCAAGCAGAAACAAGACCCAACACAATCAAAATAAATAAATAAATATAGATAAAATGATTTTTAAAAATTACCATAAATCATGACTTACAAACTATATTTTCATTAGAAGAAAATCTAGATCATAGATGAATTACTGGTATATTAGCAAACACTTCAATTTACTATAACCTTTTTTATAATAAATCCCCACACTGCTATTATATCAAGCAATTATTTGAGAATTTTGGAAGAACATATATGTTAGACTAAAACATTTACAACAAAAAATAGTCTTTAGACTGTTTAAATATACATCTTAAAAATAAACTGTCCATAATTTCCCAAATTCAACAGATAGATGATATAAAGATCAATATTGAGCTATAAGAATACAATGAAAATTACCCCAAAGTAAACAATATCTTGGGAGAAGGCAATGGCACCCCACTCCAGTACTCTTGCCTGGAAAATCCCATGGACGGAGGAGCCTGGTAGGCTGCAATCCATAAGGGTCGCTAAGAGTTGGACATGACTGAGCAACTTCACTTTCACTTTTCACTTTCACGCATTGGAGAAGGAAATGGCAACCCACTCCAGTGTTCTTGCCTGGAGAATCCCATGGATGGAGAAGCCTGGTAGGCTGCAGTCCATGGGGTCGCACAGAGTCGGACACGACTGAAGCGACTTAGCAGCAGCAGCAAAAGCAAACAATATCTTTATGTCTACACCTATTTTCAGTTGCAAGAGCTAGTATAATACTCTGTGTAATTAATTGGTTGTTTAATTCATCTGGTATTTATTGAATACTTGTACAAGAGCTGTGCTAGGCTCTGCAAAACATACTAATGAACAAAACAAACAAGTTTGTGCCTTTATCAACCTGTGAATGTAAATTGCTCCCTTGTATGTTGGTTTTTAAACAACAAAACCACAAAAAAACAATATTTTGCTCTTTCCCAGGAAATATTCAATTAGTATGTAAAAGTATTATAGTTGGAAAGATAAATAGAAAGGTAAATTGGCTTTAAGCTGATTCCCAAGGATGATGGCAATATCTGGAGATGTCACTGGGGTCGAATTAATGCCTCAGTTCTACAGGTGAAAAGTGAAAATGAAAGTGAAAGTTGCTCAGTCGTGTCCAACTCCTTGCCACCCCGTGGACTATGCAGTCCACGGAGTTCTCCAGGCCAGAATACTGGAGTGGGTAGCCTTCTCCTTCTCCAGGGATCTTCCCAACCCAGGAATCGAAACCAGATCTCCTGCATTGCAGGTGGATTCTTTACCAGCTGAGCCACAAGGGAAGCCCTAGTTCTATAGGCACAGAACCCTAATCTAACTGAAATCCTAATATAGCACGTCAGCATGAGTAAGGCCGAGGAGATATGGATAGATTTTACTTACTCTGTATCTAAATTCTAATTTAGATAAGTGTGTGATTTAGAAAGTCATCATTACACTTACCAATGGAGAACAGTCAGTTTGGCAGTTATAGAAATACCTAATTCTGTGATACACAGCAACATGAACTAGTATCACTAATTCATACTTACAGTATAACAGGTGGCCTGTTGTTCTTTGTTGTTCAGTGACTCACTCATGTCCAACTCTTTGTGACTCCATAGATTGTGGTATGCCAGGCTTCTCTGTCCTTCACTATCTATCCCGGAGTTTGTTCAAATTCATGTCCATTGAGTCAGTGATGCTATCTAACCATCTCACCCACTACTGTCCCCTTCTCCTTTCAGTTTAGTTCACTCCAGTCGCTCAGTTGTGTCTGACTCTTTGCAACCCCATGAACCACAGCATGCCAGGCCTCCCTGTCCATCACCAACTCCCGGAGTCCACCCAAACTCATATCCATTGAGTCGGTGATGCTATCCAACCATCTCATCCTCTGTTGTCCCCTTCTCCTCCTGCCCTCAATCTTTCCCAGCATCAGAGTCTTTTCAAATGAGTCAGCTCTTCGCATCAGGTGGCCAAAGTATTGGAGTTTCAGCTTCAACATCAGTCCTTCCAATGAACACCCAGGACTGATCTCCTTTAGGATGGGCTGGTTGGATGTCCTTGCAGTCCAAGGGACTCTCAAGAGTCTTCTCCAACACCATGGTTCAAAAGCATCAATTCTTCTGTGCTCAGCTTTCTTTATAGTCCAACTCTCACATCCATACATGACCACTGGAGAACGGAGGTTCTCCTAAAGCACACAGGATCAATTGTTTGTTAGAAATAAAAACAAATAGACTTATTCCTCTTTACATGGCTCCCAGTGTTTTACATTTAAGGTTATGAGATTTGTTCATGGTCATTAATGTGCTATAGAAATACAACTGTCCCCCTCACCATGGAGGATACATTCCAAGACCTCCAGTGGATGCCCTAAACCATGCATGGGTAGTATCAAACACTACTACTATGATTTTTCCTATACACACATATCTATTATAAAGTTTAATTTATAAACTTTAGGCACAGTAAGATGTGAACAATAACAATTAATGATAAAATAGAACAATTGTAACAAATTCTAATAAGTTATGTAAATATGGTTTCTCTCAATCTCTATTATTATTTAAACTTTATGCCTTTTCCACATTAACTAACTACTTATCATGCACTGAGGCCATAATTTGTGTACTTTGTGGTGCAATAACAAAACTAACACAAATTTCCTTTTATTTTTCATAAACTCTCAGATGCATTTGCTCTTACCATAGATTTTAGCAATCTGGGAAGGCAATATTTTTTCTTTCCTTATTAGACTGAAAACCTTCACCTTTTAACTTAAAGGAAGCACTTTATTGCTTGTCTTTGTCATGTTCGAATTGCCAGCATCACTACTCTTGCCGTTTGGGGCCATTATTAAGCAAAATAAGGGTGACTTGAGCCCAAGCATTGCAATACTGTGACAGCTGATCAGTTAACTGAGACGGCTATGAAGTGACTAAAAGGTGGGTACACTGGACAAAGGGAGGATCATATCCTGGGCAGTCTAGACTGTCTGCAATGCAGGAGACACAGATTCGATCCCTGGGTTTTGAAGATCCCCTGGAGTAGGAAATGGCAACCTACTCCAGTATCCTTGCCTGGGAAATCCTGTGGACAGAGGAGCATGGAGGGTTACAGTCCATGGAGTCGCAGTAGTCGGACACGACCTAGCAAACTAAACCACCACCACCACCACTATGTCCTAGGCAGAAAGAGAGAGAGTTCATTACATCCTTCAGAACTGCGTGCAACTTAAAATTCATGAATTGTTTATTTCTGGAATTTGCCTTTTAACATTTTTGGACCAGTGCTGATGACCACTGGTAAATGAAACCATGAAAAGTAAACTATGGATAATGGGATACTATTGCAATTTCAAGCAAACCCTAACATTGCTGATATTACCACACAATGCAGTTACATGATTCGGGTGGTAAATATTTAAACAGCATAACAAAACTGATAATTAGCAAGTTTCTGGGGGTACCTTGATTTAGAGGTGAAAGAGTGGGATCATCTTGAGGGACATTTCATTAAACTATAAGATAAGAAATTTTTCTTGACATACAATAGCATGAGCCTTTCTTGTGACAGGAAAATTGTTTTCTGCTGGATATAATATATCTGTATAAGATTTAGCCATTGACTTGTGATACTTGCACATAAACTCCATATATTGAGCTCTCTCTGCTGCCTTCCTGGGTCTCAGCTAGCCCACTTGATATCTCAATGGGAAACTGGAGGTTCTATGGAGGATGTGTCTGTGTCAGTCACACAATATCACTTTTGGAATATTCATTATGTGTATCTATATAGAAAATAATTGCAACTGCACTTTTTGAAATATGAAATTGATAATAAGTAAAGAATTCCTTTATTTAATGGTGTATTTGAAAAGATGAAAGCTATTTTTTGGTTTGTGAACACTTTTTACATATTAATTCACTCTCTCTTTTCTAAAGCCTAAAATGCTTTTTGCTAATATATGGATAATTGAAGACACTCTCCAGGGAAAATGACTTCTTAAAATATTCTGGAATTACCCACAATGATAATGAAAGTTTTTTGACTTAAAAAAGTGTTCTATTCTTTGAGTAAGAGAAAAAACAATTTGATTCCAAACCTAAAATATGTCCAGACCAAATGATAACCTGCATACAAAGACTCATGTTCTCTTCAAAATTCCAATTAGAAGTTCTAAAAATGGTGAAGAAGGGCAATACAATTTAAGACCAAAGATAATTCACTATTAAGAAAAATATGGGGACAGGAGAAATAACAGTTTCAGGTTGCTAATTTTGGATTAACTGAGAAACAAACTAAAACTAAACACTAAAAATATCATCCAGGGAAATAGTTACAGGTTTTGGGGATTTATCCTTCTAGCTATAAAGGGCTACCTTGTTGGTGATCAGAGCTCCCAAGAATAACTGAGAAGCTTAAGGAAAAAAGTAGAAAAACAATCAAACATCCCATCTGTTGTAAAGCTTTGGATTGCACCTAAGGCAGCCAAGAACTAAGGAGCCAAGGTTTTAGTGAAAAAATGAAATACTGAGATTAGTTTAGTATTCTTTAGGGATACTTAGAAGTCAAGCAGAAAATGGCTGTTAAGAGGTGAGGAAACTGAAGAGAGTATGGAACAATCTTGTAAGCCTTTAAACAAAAATAAGTTCCAACTGGACAAGGCAACAACAATAACAACCAAAAATGAAGTGTAGATACCAAGAAAGAAAGGCAGAAGAGGGAGCGCAATTGCCTGAGCTACTTTTCTCCTTGGGGCTCCTGGCGACTCAGTGGTAAAGAATCTGCCTGCAATACAGGGGACTCGGGTTTGATTCCTGGGTCAGGAAGATCCCCTGAAGAAGGAAATGGCAACCCACTCCAGGATTCTTGCCTGGGAATTCACATGAGCAGGGGAACCTGGTGGGCTACAGTCCATGGGGTCACAGAAGAGTCAGGCATGACTTAGTGACTAAGCAATAACAACAACTTTCCTCCTCCCTTAGTTTGTTGACTGATCGCTAACTGGTTGGAACCACAAGGCAGAAATGCAGGAAGCGGCTGCTTAGAGGTGGAAAATGTGCCTCATGGTGGGAAAGAAAGGAGCTGACAAGAAATCTGGTAAAATGATGTTTTTAGTAGATATTGTAAGGGTGAATCCAGAAAGAACTGTACAGTTGATAAACATTTTTTTCTCACAAATGTATAGGCTAGCACTTTTGAAACTACTTTCTGTATGTAGTATTCCTGAATAATAATTATTTACTATACACTCTACATTGTAGTAAGGAGAGACAGGTTTCCCACTGTCAGAGAAAGAAATTAGAAATGAGAGAGGAGTGAAAGCGAAAACGCTGAAATGAACACTCTGGTTTTGGACTGGAATGAGTATGAACAGATATAGATATATATTTATTGACAAAGGATAGGGCTTCCCTGGTGGTGCAGACAGTAAA
This sequence comes from Bos indicus x Bos taurus, assembly GCF_003369695.1. Lineage (NCBI taxonomy): Eukaryota > Metazoa > Chordata > Mammalia > Artiodactyla > Bovidae > Bos > Bos indicus x Bos taurus. The sequence continues at coordinate 86,943,617 of NC_040081.1, read as the reverse complement.
GAATCTGCCTGCAATGCAGAAGACCCAGGTTTGATAAACTGAGGCATATTAAGTTTTCAAGACTATTTGAGCAAACATCAGTTTGAATTGAGCAGTGCCAAACTGAATGTGGCTAAGAGCATTACATCAACAGGAGCGGGAGACAGATTTTCATAGAGCAGTGCAGCCTTGGAAGAACAGCAAGGAAAATTATTTGACTGGCTAAAGCTTTGTTGATGTTGTTCAGTCACTAAGTCACGTCTGACTCTGCAACCCCATGAACTGCAGGACGCCAGGCTTCCCTGTCCTTCACTATCTCCCCGAGTTTGCTCAAGCTCCTGTGCATCGAGTCAGTGATGTCATCCAACCATCTCATCCTCAGTGGTGTCTTATTTGGGAAAGCCTAGCTGACCGTTCTTTTTTCTTTTTAATTTTTGATTGAAATAGAGTTGATTTGCAGTGTTGTGTTAGTTTCAGGCATACTGCAAAGCAATCCATATACATATATATATATATATACACACACACACACACATATCCTTTTTCAGATCTTAGGTGGCCACATGTGATTGGTTGTTTTTAAGCTTCCTTTTCTCAGATTTGAATGCATTTATTCTGGCTTAAGTTTTGGTTTACTAATGTAATGGCCTTTTTGATTAGACTTTTTACGTGTGTCTGTGTATGCATATATATATATATTATTTATAATATATATAATGAACATGGTGTATACACACACACACACACATATATATGACTTAAAATAATCCAAGTATATTACCTTACTGGTGTGTAGGCTTGAGGACTGATACTGGTAACACTGGACTAAAGTCAAGGTGTTAGCAGATATTCCTTTCTAGAGGCTGAAGGGAATAAGCCATTTCCTTGCCTGTCCAGCTCTTCAATGGCTCTCTCTGGGTCTTGCACCTAGTCCGCTACATTTCAGAACCAGCAAAAGACAGCATTCAATCTTTTTTCATGCTACCATCTTTCTTTGACAACAGCAGGCAAATCTCCTCTGCTTTTGAGGACTCATGTGATTATATTGGGCCCACTTGTATTTATCCAGGATAATCCCCTCACTATCCTGGCTCTTCAGACATATAAGAGAACATATTCAACAGTTCTGAGAAATATCATATAGACATTTGCATATGTCAGTATATTCTTAATATATTTGGGGGCTATACTGTTATACAGGTCAGGAAGCAACAGTTAGAACTGGACATGGAACAACAGACTGGTTCCAAATAGGAAAAGGAGTACATCAAGGCTGTATATTGTCAGCCTGCTTATTTAACTTATATGCAGAGTACATCATGAGAAACACTGGGCTGGAGGAAGCACAAGCTGGAATCAAGATTGCCGGGAGAAATATCAATAACCTCAGATATGCAGATGACACCACCCTTATGGCAGAAAGTGAAGAAGAACTAAAGAGCCTCTTGATGAAAGTGAGAGTGGAGAGTGAAAAAGTTGGCTTAAAGCTCAACATTCAGAAAACTAAGATCATGGCATCTGGTCCCATCACTTCGTGGCAAATAGATAGAGAAACAGTGGAAACAGTGTCAGACTTTATTTTTTTGGGCTCCAAAATCACTGCAGATGGTGATTGCAGCCACGAAATTAAAAGACGTTTGCTCCTTGGAAAGAAAGTTATGACCAACCTAGACAGCATAGCAGAGACATTACTTTGTCAACAAAGGTCCACCTAGTCAAGGCTTTGGTTTTCCCAGTGGTCATGTATGGATGTGAGAGTTGGACTGTAAAGAAAGCTGAACGCCAAAGAATTGATGCTTTTGAACTGTGGTGTTGGAGAAGACTGTTAAGACTCCCTGGACTGCAAGGAGATCCAACCAGTCCATCCTGAAGGAAATCAGTCCTGGGTGTTCATTGGAAGGACTGATGTTGAAGCTGAAATTCCAATACTTTGGCACCTGATGCGAAGAGCTGACGCATTTGAAAAGACCCAGATACTGGGAAAGATTGAGGGCAGGAGGAGAAGGGGACGACAGAGGATGAGATAGTTAGACGGCATCACCAACTCAATGGACATGGCTTTGGGTGGACTCCGGGAGTTGGTGATGGACAGGGAGGCCTGGTGTGCTGCTGTTCATGGGGTCGCAAAGAGATGGACACAACTCAGTGACTGAACTGAACTGAACATACTCTTATCTGTGTATACTTACATGTAAGTTCAGAATTCTTTTACTTGTTTTATGAAATTCTTTACTTGTCTTACTTTTTCTCAATATGTAGTTACTGATTTTATTGCTAGTAGTGCGATTTATGACTTAACACTTAATTAGTCTCCTGTGAAAATAGCCCTAACAGCAATCAGATAAGATCAGATCAGTCGCTCAGTCATGTCCGACTTTTTGCGACCCCATGAATCGCAGCACACCAGGCCTCCCTGTCCATCACAAACTCCCAGAGTTCACTCAGACTCACATCCATCGAGTCAGTGATGCCATCCAGCCATCTCATTCTCTGTCATCCCCTTCTCCTCTTGCCCCCAATCCCTCCCATCATCAGAGTCTTCTCCAATGAGTCAACTCTTTGCATGAGGTGGCCAAAGTACTGGAGTTTCAGCTTTAGCATCATTCCTTCCAAAGAAATCCCAGGGCTGATCTCCTTCAGAATGGACTGGTTGGATCTCCTTGCAGTCCAAGGGACTCTCAAGAGTCTTCTCCAACACCACAGTTCAAAAGCATCAATTCTTCAGTGCTCAGCCTTCTTCACAGTCCAACTCTCACATCCATACATGACCACAGGAAAAACCATAGCCTTGACTAGATGAACCTTTGTTGGCAAAGTAATGTCTCTGCTTTTGAATATGCTATCTAGGTTGGTCATAACTTTCCTTCCAAGGAGTAAGCGTCTTTTAATTTCATGGCCGCAGTCACCATCTGCAGTGATTTTGGAGCCCAGAAAAATAAAGTCTGACACTGTTTCCACTGTTTCTCTATCTATTTCCCATGAAGTGATGGGACCAGAGGCCATGACCTTCATTTTCTGAATGTTGAGCTTTAAGCCAACTTTTTCACTCTCCACTTTCACTTTCATCAAGAGGCTTTTGAGTTCCTCTTCACTTTCTGCCATAAGGGTGGTGTCATCTGCGTATCTGAGGTTAGTGATAATTCTCCCGGCAATCTTGATTCCAGCTTGTGTTTCTTCCAGTCCAGCATTTCTCATGATGTACTCTGCATAGAAGTTAAATAAGCAGGGTGACAATATACAGCTTTGATGAACTCCTTTTCCTATTTGGAACCAGTCTGTTGTTCCATGTTCAGTTCTAACTGTTGCTTCCTGACCTGCATACGAATTTCTCAAGAAGCAGGTCAGGTGGTCTGGTATTCTCATCTCGTGAAGAATTTTCCACAGTTTATTGTGATCCACACAGTCAAAGGCTTTGGCATAGTCAATAAAGCAGAAATAGATGTTTTCCTGGAACTCTCTTGCTTTTTCCATGATCCAGCAGATGTTGGCAATTTGATCTCTGGTTCTTCTGCCTTTTCTAAAACCAGCTTGAACATCAGGAACTTCATGGTTCACACATTGCTGAAGCTTGGCTTGGAGAATTTTGAGCATTACTTTACTAGTGTGTGAGATGAGTGCAATTGTGCGGTAGTTTGAGCATTCTTTGGCATTGCCTTTCTTTGGGATTGGAATGAAAACTGACCTTTTCCAGTCCTGTGGCCACTGCTGAGTTTTCCAAATTTGCTGGTATATTGAGTGCAGCACTTTCACAGCATCATCTTTCAGGATTTGGAATAGCTCAACTGGAATTCTATCACCTCCACTAGCTTTGTTCATAGTGATGCTTTCTAAGGCCCACTTGACTTCACATACCAGTATGTCTGGCTCTAGGTCAGTAATCACACCATCGTGATTATCTGGGTCATGAAGATCTTTTTTGTACAGTTCTTCTGTGTATTCTTGCCATGTCTTCTTAATATCTTCTGCTTCTGTTAGGTCCATACCATTTCTGTCCTTTCTTGAGCCCATTTTTGCATGAAGTGTTCATCGGTATCTCTGATTTTCTTGAAGAGATCTCTAGTCTTTCCCATTCTGTTATTTTCCTCTATTTCTTTGCATTGATCGCTGAAGAAGGCTTTCTTATCTCTTCCTGCTATTCTTTGGAACTCTGCATTAAGATGTTTATATCTTTCCTTTTCTCCTTTGCTTTTCACTTCTCTTCTTTTCACAGCTATCTGTAAGGCCTCCCCAGACAGCCATTTTGCTTTTTTGCATTTCTTTTCTATGGGAATGGTCTTGATCCCTGTCTCCTGTACAATGTCATGAACCTCATTCCATAGTTCATCAGGCACTCTATCTATCAGATCTAGGCCCTTATATCTATTTCTCACTTCCACTGTATAATAAGGGATTTGATTTAGGTCCTTTCTGAATGGTCTAGTGGTTTTCCCTACTTGCTTCAGTTTAAGTCTGAATTTGGCAATAAGGAGTTCATGATCTGAGCCACAGTCAGCTCCAGGTCTTGTTTTTGCTGACTGTATAGAGCTTCTCCATCTTTGGCTGCAAAGAATATAATTAATCTGATTTCAGTGTTGACCGTCTGGTGATGTCCATGTGTAGAGTCTTCTCTTGCGTTGTTGGAAGAGGGTGTTTGTTATGACCAGTGCATTTTCTTGGCAAAACTCTATTAGTCTTTGCCCTGCTTCATTCCGTATTCCAAGGCCAGATTTGCCTGTTACTCCAGGTGTTTCTTGACTTCCTACTTTTGCATTCCAGTCCCCTATAATGAAAAGGACATCTTTCTTGGGTGTTAGTTCTAAAAGGTCTTGTAGGTCTTCATAGAACCCTTCAACTTCAGCTTCTTCAGCATTACTGGTTGGGACATAGACTTGGTAACTGTGGTATTGAATGGTTTGCCTTGGAAATAAACAGAGATCATTCTGTCGTTTTTGAGATTTCATCCAAGTACTGCATTTTGGACTCTTTTGTTGACCATGATGGCTACTCCATTTCTTCTGAGGGATTCCTGCCTGCAGTAGTAGATATAATGGTCATCTGAGTTAAATTCACCCATTCCAGTCCATTTGAGTTCGCTGATTCCTAGAATGTCAACATTCACTCTTGCCATCTCTTTTTGACCACTTCCAATTTGCCTTGATTCATGGACCTGACATTCCAGGTTCCTATGCAATAGTGACTACATAAAAGAAGAAAATTATAGGAGTGATAGAAAAAATTTATGACATAAAATGAATATCAAATCTTAGAAAGCAGATAATCCCAAGAAGATCTGAGAAAAAAAAAAAAGTGAAGTAAAAAGAGTCATGAGATCTATAACACAGGGTAATTTTTATGATTAAAATAAACATATAAACACAACCTTGAGCCTGAGCTACAAGAATTCTGCATATTCACATTAAAGTGATGAAAACATCACCCTTGAAATTTAAATGCAAAGAAACCTCACCTCGGATTCAGTTTAACACAGTAAACCACAAAAATATTAAGATTAAAATGAGCAGCAATGTGGCAGAAGTTAGTCTGACTAAATTTTCCTGTTTGGTGTTTTCAGAAAATGCCATTTTAAAAGGAAATTTATGAGATCATAATTTTATATCAGTCAAACTCAATCATATGCGAAGAGAGTCTGAGATTTGCAAAGTACAGCTGTTTTCGAAATCTTGCTTTCTTCCAGAGTAACTCCTTTTATTCCTCATGTCCTCCTTAGTTATTTGATCCTTTTTAAAGTGATGAGAAGTGCATCCAGAATATCAAAAGAGAGAGATTACCAAATAAAGATTTCCATGCAAGATCATATAAATAATACTAGGTGACTAGCAGGTCTTGGGAGGACTAGTTGCCCAGTCCTCTGCTTTAGATTAAATTCTAATGCAGTTGGCTCTCTCCTTAGGAACCTAAAGGCACTGTTGTTTACAAACAATATTCTGTGGACAGGGCCTATCAACTGCATCCAATGGGGAGGTTGTCCTAACCACCCATTTATAATCCAAATGGCTGACTCTGATTATTTCTAAACTCATAGATACATTTTCAGTAGGGCACAAAGCCAGGACCCCTCTACTACTGAGTAGATATATCATGAAATAGCAAGAAGCATACATTTGCTCTTTGGAGGGCTTCCTCAGGGCTTTGTAATGTCCCTGCTCTAGAGTCATGTGGTGTCAAGAGGGAGAGTTTATCAATTCCATGTCTTCTCAGGAGAAGGAACAGTAGCACCATGTAAATGCCCAGAGGCCCCCTCAGCTTGCAAATAGAAATTTTTAATGCTTTCTGCCATTCATGTAAACTTCTATTAAAAGAGCACAAGGTATCATTCAACTAAGAGTTAAGTCATATTATAATAAAGAAGAGTGGGAAACTATTTATATAAACTATTTATATAAACTATTATATAAACTATTATATAAAAATTAGTGGGTAAATGAAACCAATAAATCATGTTCTTGATAAGTAAAGAATTTTCTTATGAATTGATTTAGTAGAGTAGTTATATCTTAAAAAGACATAAAAGTGGGACATTATTTATATAAAAAATTAGAGAATAAATGACCAGCAAAGTAATAAATCATATCCTTGATAAATGAAGAATTTGCTTAAGAATTGATTTGGTAGAGCAGTAATATCTTAAAAAGACATAACAGAGGGAAATTATTTATACAAAAAATTAGGAAATAAATGAAACCAGCAAAGTAATAAATCATATTGTTGATAAATGAAGAATTTGCTTGTGAATTGATTTAGTAAAGTAGCAATATCTTAAAAAGACATAAGAGCGGGAAATTATTTATACAAAAAATTAGGGAATAAATGAAACCAGTAAAGCAATAAACCATATTCTTGAAAAGTGAAGAATTTTCTTATGAACTGATTTAATAGAATAATACTAAAACATAGTAAGTATTGTCTCATTACTAATAAAAACTTCAATTTAAAAAGGCTATTGAGTCATTTTTTTAATCTAGTGACATAAAAAATATTAAAAAAAATAAGAATACTTGCTGCCAAGAAGGGGAATTGTTACAGATATAGTGCAGACGGACATATCACCCAGCAACCCAAAAAATTCACAAAAATTTACTTGCTGGTGAATAAGGGGCCTCTTGGGAGGTAATTCAAGCTTGTTTGCTCTGTCTGACACATGGACCAGAAAGGTCAAGGAGAAATTTATGTACAGGGTACTAGGACCCTTCTGTGAGTGAAAAAAACTCAGTGAGTTGAGTCAGAACCTGTGATAAGATGGCCGCTAGCACCACAGATCCGTGCTCTCAGACAAGGCTGGAGGAGAAACTGATAGATGGAAAACTTTTCAAACCACTAAGGATTAAGCAAGCCTCAGGAGACCCCTCTTTTACCCATTCATTCAACCAAGTAAGCACGGTCCACTTTCCTTTATCTACTGTGCATCTTTGACAGTTTGAAGGATCTGATATACTAGTGGGGACACACAGGAGGGGGGCAGTGGTGGCTAGTGGAGACCACAGTGGCCAGAGAAAAGAAGTGACTTCCATTTGGAGTCATGGTGCTTGTAGGACAGCAGCACCCAACCTGGAACCATGTTGTCCAACGTAGTGCTGGGCATTTTAGTTTGCCTGAACACTCAACCACTTTGCGACTCCATGGACTGTAGCCCGCCAGGCTCCTCTGTCCATGGAATTTTTCAGGTGAGAATACTGGAGTGGGTTGCCATTTCCTCCTCCAGGGGATTTTCCCAACCCAGGGATCAAACCCGTGTCCCCTACATCTCCTGTATTGACAGGCAGATTCTTTACCAGTGAGCCACCTGGGAAGCCCAGGCATTTAGTTTACTTGGTAAAATTTGCTAAACATCTGAGGGATATTCGTAAGTACTTCAGTTCAGTTCAGTTGCTCAGTCATGTCCCTCTCTTTGTAACCCCATGGACTGCAGTATGCTGGGCTTTCTTGTCCATCACCAACCCCCTGGAGCCCACTCAAACTCATGTCCATCGAGTGCGTGATGCCTCCAACCATCTCATCCTCTGTCATCCCTTTCTCCTCCAGGCTTCAATATTTCCCAGCATCAGGGTCTTTTCCAGTGAGTCAGTTCTTTGCATCAGGTGGCCAAAGTATTGGAGTTTCAGCTTCACCATCAGTCCGTCCGAAGAATATTCAGGACTGATTTCCTTTAGGATGGACTGGGTGGATCTCCTTGCAGGCTAAGGGACTCTCAAGAGTCTTCTCCAACACCACAGTTCAAAAGCATCAGTTTTTTGGTGCTTAGCTTTCTTTATGGTAGCATTTGCTGGACATCTGAGGGACTTCTATGAGTACTTCAGTCTTAGCAAACACCCTCTTCCAACAACACAAGAGATGACTCTACATGTGGACATCACCAGATGGTCTGTAAGTACTAGGAACTGGGATATTGTGAAGTCAGAATTTTATCTCTACTCAAAGATAATTAAGCTTGAGGAAAAAGTGGTTCATATTTGTAAAAAAATATAAAAAGTATGAGGAAAATACTGAAAATAATACAAAATGTGATGTTAACAATGGTAACTTTGGGGTTGTAGGTAGAATTATTGGTATCTTTAATTTGTGCTTCTTTACATTTTAAAATAGCTTTAAAACTTAAAGGAAAGTATGATTATTAGATAATGAAAATGTGCTGCCTTTTTAAAATTGGGGCGTTTCAAGCTGGAGACATTGAATGATTTATAGAATCAGTGGGGAGTCTGTATAATGTAGTGGCTATTGGGAGGTTCTGAGTTCATATTGCAGAACCATCACTTACTGTCCATTTAACCATAAACAACTTAAAAGTTGGACCTCTGTTTCCTTATGTGTAAAATAGGGGTGATTGTAGTGTCTATCACATAGATATGTTAATTTTCTCCTCTAGCTTCTTGATTTTGTTTATCTTGTGTATGAAAAAATTATTGGATGAGTTAATTAATATAAAACAGTTAGAAAAGTCTCTGTCATACAAGCTATCAAAAGAGAAATTAAACAATGTCATTGGGGAATCAATTGAATTTAAAGGCTGCTTCACCCAAACTATGTGTTTTGGGGGTTATCATTTTATATACTTTTATTCCTCTTTGTTTTGACCTCAGTTCAGCAAAGACAGGCAGAAAGAGCATTAAGCTTTAATATCGGGAATCTGATTTCTAGACCTGACTTGATAATGTACTATCTGTGTGACCTTGAGAAATTCTTCATCTGTAAAATGAGGGCTAATTTTGATTCATTATTTCTCTAAAAATCTAGCCATAATTGTTTTAAAAGTTTTTCAGTAATTATCAATTATCCCATCTTCTTTATTTAGAGCTAAAAAGAGATGAGTTAAAAATAAAGGCACTGTGAGAAATGTGATTTTAATGTTAGAATTTAATTTGCCTTTAATTGATGAGTTCAGTGGAAGGTGAACGCAGTCCATCTGTGGCCTTTATTTCACTGTGTTTGGTTCATTCTGTTTCTGAAGAAGAAAGAACTTGCTGGCAGAAAGGTGGAGACTTTGCAGCTGATTTCAGTTTCTTCTGGATTCCAGCTATTCACATCTTTTTTCTACAACTTCAATTCACCTAAAGATTTCATTTGAAATTATGTAATTTTCCTAATTTTGCTTTATATGTATCTCTATAGATATTTACATATAATTATATAGATACTATATATTTATAACTTGATAGGGAGAAATCCATGCCATTGAAAAATTCAAACTTAATGAAGATAAAATTAATAAAAATCATTTGCTGCCCATGATCACATCCCATTTACTTTCAAGGTTTAACAGAAACTGACTTTATATCTCTAGTTTTTTCATTCTTCATAGAACACAATTCGTCAGTTCACTTTACTTCATTTCTATACCACCAACTAAACGTGTCTGATTGTAGAGATGGAGCACCAAACTGTGAAGACGAAATGGACCAGGAGTCAGGGGTCCATGACTGGCCCCAACACTGTTTCCAGCTACATAGTTCTGAGCTTGACATCACTTAGCAAAGTCTCAGTTGACATCTTGACAAACTGGACATCTATGAATCATCGGGTACATCATCACTAAGTCCTCTATGTTGAATAACATTTGAGGAATTTGGGGGATGAGATTGTACTCTTGACCCAGGCTGACCAAGCATAGAGAAGACACCTGGAGTTCTCTCTGAGTATTCTTTGCCCTGTTAAGCTTATCTCTCCAGACCAGAGCAAACCAGGTTATAGGTGAAGAAATAAGATCCCAGGGAGGTTAAGTATCATTTATGCAGGCAGAGGAGTGGGTGATTCCTCGAACTGTGACAATACCATTCAGAGGTCTGGAGGTTAAAGACGTATTCACCCAAGAACATTGCCATATTCTTGGTCTGCACCTGAGGAACTTGCAGATACGAGCCACGCTTTTTCAATACCGGCAAGCATTTACACAAGGCCAGTTTAAATAAATACTTCTCAGCCATGAGCATTCATAAGAAGAATTCAGAAGAATCACCCACAGAGCTGATAAAACACAGAATCCTGGGTAATCATCCCGAGATTCTGATTCTGTAATCTGGAGTGGGGCCAAGAATTTACATTTCCTGGGTTGGGAAGATCCCATGGAGGAGGGCACAGCACTCCCCTCCAGTATTCTTGCCAGGAGAATCCCATGGACAGAAGAGTCTGGTGGGAGACATGACTGAAGTGACTTAGCACAAACACACCTTTGAAAAGCAGAGTTTAAACTACATATTACAGGGAAACCAAAAAGAACAAAGGTAAAAGTAGAACTTTATGCCATGTGATTGTAAATCAAATTACTCTCTCTCTCCCTGTGGTTACACTCATAAAGAGAGTAATTTTCCTCACCTACAACCCAACCCAAATACAAATGAGATAAGACAGGAGCAAATTTACCATATTTTTACTAGTGTGAAAAAATAAAGCAAATGGATCCTTTGGTGGGAGAAAAACACTAGAAAGGGATTCTGCCTGCTCTCCTTATGTCCTTTGGTCTGAATTATTTATAATTTTCTATTAAAGGAGATGAGTTTCATACTGCCACAATTATCACCCCTGCTTGAATATGGAGATGTTAGTTTGAGCAAATAAAAAAATTAAACAGACATGTCATAAATGCATTAATCTCTTAGAAAGTACTTTCAATGTAAAGCAACTTGCCTTATTTCATAAGAAAAAAGTGTGTCATTCTATTTGGGTGCTTTCAATTCTTAAACAGCTTCATTCAAAGGACTTTCTGCTTAGGGAGGGTGACATTGGATTATTACAGACAAATGGAGTAGTGATTACTTGCTGCTGCTGCTGCTGCTGCTAAGTCGCTTCAGTCGTGTCCGACTCTGTGCGACCCCATAAATGGCAGCCCACCAGGCTCCGCCATCCCTGGAATTCTCCAGGCAAGAACCATGGAGTGGGTTGCCATTTCCTTCTCCAATGCATGAAAGTGAAAAGTGAAAGGGAAGTTGCCCAGTAAGTGTCCGACTCTTCGCGACCCCATGACTGCAGCATACCAGGCTCCTCCATCCATGGGATTTTCCAGGCAAGAGTACTGGAGTGGGGTGCCATTGCCTTCTCCGAGTGATTCCTTACTCTCACCTAATAGTCAGGGAGAGATGGAAAGCATACATGTTCATATGCTTGATGAGGCTATAAAAGATTGGTTTAATTTTCAGTTATATCACATTTGTCTTGGCTCAAACCCAAACTCAGAAATCTAGGCATTGCTTCTAACTCAATGTCCAATGGTTCCTTGATTTAGAAACTGTTTGGTCATCAGAGACATGTAACAGTGGTAATCAGAAAACACCAAATGAATTATAGTTCATCATGGAAACATTCGAGGAAAGAAAAAGGGGGCTGATCAAATTTTCCTGTAAACATGTTATTGTCAGCACATTCTGAAGTTTTTGCCAGCAAGAGAATCATTTTATGGAATTCTTCTAGTGATATAGCCATGGCTATTTGGGATTGCTGCTGTGGCCCAGTGGTAAAGAATCCACCTGCCAACACAGGAGACACATGAGATGTGGATTTGATCCCTGGGTCAGAAAGATCTCCTGGAGGAGGAAATGGCATTGCACTCCAATATACTTGCCTGCAGAATTCCATGGACAGAAAAGCCTGGTGGGCTACAGTGCATTGGGTCACTGAGAAACTGAGTGCAAACCGCAAACAGAGCTGTGACTTTTCAATTTATAAAGGATGGCTCCCTGGAAAATGTCACCTAAGCTATGTAAATGTCTGAGTATAATTGGAGACAGTGAGACTTCCCTGGGAAGGGATTAAGAATCCGCCTTGCAAAGCAGGGGATGCAGGTTCCAACCCTGGTCCGGGAACTAAGATCCTCCATGCCATGGAGCAATTAAGCCTGTGGGCTACAACTACTGAGCCCACAGGCCACAACTAGAGAGTCTGTGCACCACAATGAAAGATCCCACATCAATAAAAGATCCCGCATGATGCAAAGAAGACCTGACATAGCCAAAATAATAAATAAATAACTTAAAAAATAGATAAATGGAGACATTGTATGGCCTTTTGAATGGCTTCTCTGTGTAAGTGATAGAACAACAAATATTGCTTAGAGAGGTTTATGCTAATCTTCAAGTCGAGAAGCAAGAAAGGACCCCGGAGCTGCAATAGAGACCTAGATTTCTCCCTGGTCTACCTGTGCTCCCTAATGATTATGCAATCAGTAATTCTTGATTCTCGGCAGGGTTTCTAACTAGTGGATATCTGAATGAACTGTGCAATCCTTTCAGTTAGATCAGATTGGCACTGTGGCAGAGTTGTCTTTTGGACCCATCAATCAAAATGCCTAAGACAATTTTGGTAAGAAAAAATGATGAGATGTGTTATGGACTCAATGTTTGTATCTCCTCTCCCCCTCCAAAAAAAAAGCATATCAGATCAGTCGCTCAGTCGTGTCAACTCTTTGTGACCCCATGAATCACACCACCCTAGGCCTCCCTGTCCGACACCAACTCCCGGAGTTCACTCAGACTCACGTCCATCGAGTCAGTGATGCCATCCAGCCATCTCATCCTCCATCATCCCCTTCTCCTCCTGCCCCGAATCCCTCCCAGCATCAGAGTCTTTTCCAATGAGTCAACTCTTCTCATGAGGTGGCCAAAGTACTGGAGTTTCAACTTTAGCATCATTCCTTCCAAAGAAATCCCAGGGCTGATCTCCTTCAGAGTGGACTGGTTGGATCTCCTTGCAGTCCAAGGGACTCTCAAGAGTCTTCTCCAACACCACAGTTCAAAAGCATCAATTCTTCGGCACTCAGCCTTCTTCACAGTCCAACTCTCACATCCATACATGACCACAGGAAAAACCATAGCCTTGACTAGACGGACCTTTGTTGGCAAAGTAATGTCTCTGCTTTTCAATATGCTATCTAGGTTGGTCACAACTTTCCTTCCAAGGAGTAAGCATCTTTTAATTTCATGGCTGCAGTCACCATCTGCAGTGATTTTGGAGCCCAGAAAAATAAAGTCTGACACTGTTTCCACTGTTTCCCCATCTATTTCCCATGAAGTGATGGGACTGGATGCTATGATCTTTGTTTTCTGAACGTTGAGCTTTAAGCCAACTTTTTCACTCTCCTCTTTCACTTTCATCAAGAGGCTTTTGAGTTCCTCTTCACTTTCTGCCATAAGGGTGGTGTCATCTGCGTATCTGAGGTTAGTGATAATTCTCCCGGCAATCTTGATTCCAGCTTGTGTTTCTTCCAGTCCAGCATTTCTCATGATGTACTCTGCATAGAAGTTAAATAAGCAGGGTGACAATATACAGCCTTGACGAACTCCTTTTCCTATTTGGAACCAGTCTGTTGTTCCATGTTCAGTTCTAACTGTTGCTTCCTGACCTGCATACGAATTTCTCAAGAAGCAGGTCAGGTGGTCTGGTATTCCCATCTCTTTCAGAATTTCCCACAGTTTATTGTGATCCACACAGTCAAAGACTTTGGCATAGTCAATAAAGCAGAAATAGATGTTTTTCTGGAACTCTCTTGCTTTTTCCATGATCCAGCAGATGTTGGCAATTTGATCTCTGGTTCCTTTGCCTTTTCTAAAACCAGCTTGAACATCAGGAAGTTCATGGTTCACATATTGCTGAAGCCTGGCTTGGAGAATTTTGAGCATTACTTTGCTAGCGTGTGAGATGAGTGCAATTGTGCAGTAGTTTGAGCATTCTTTGGCATTGCCTTTCTTTGGGATTGGAATGAAAACTGACCTTTTCCAGCCCTGTGGCCACTGCTGAGTTTTCCAAATTTGCTGGTATATTGAGTGCAGCACTTTCACAGCATCATCTTTCAGGATTTGGAATAGCTCAACTGGAATTCCATCACCTCCACTAGTTTTGTTCGTAGTGATGCTTTCTAAAGCCCACTTAACTTCACATTCCAGGATGTCTGGCTGTAGGTCAGTGATCACACCATCTTGATTATCTGGGTTAATGTAGTAGTATTAGGATATGGGGCATTTGGAAATAAATTAAGATGAGGTTGTGAGGGAGAAGCTCCCATAATGGGGTTAGTGACCTTATAAGAAGAGACTAGAGCTTTCTCCATCATATAAGGACACAGAAAAAAATGTATTAGCCAGGAAGAGGGCCTTTGCCAAGAATCAAATCTTCTAGCCCTTTAATCTTGGATTTTCCAACCTCTACATGGTGGCTCAGTGGTAAAGAATCTGCCTGCAATGCAGGAGACCAGGGTTCAATCCCTGGGTTGGGAAGATCCTCTGGAGGAGGGCATGGCAATCCACTCTAGTACTCTTGCCTGAAGAATTCCATGGACAGATGAGCCTGGTGGGCTACAGTCCATAGGATTGCACAGAGTCAGACATGACTGAAGTGACTAAGCAGTACAGTGAAAGATAAATGTCTATTGTTTGAGCCTCCCGGGCTGGCTATTTTGTTACATAGCCCAGGTGGACTGAGACAGGACGTCAAAACATGATGGTGACTAGCTGTCACCATGGCTGTCTACCCATCCCTGGATTGAAGTAGGAAACACCTTGGGGCAGACTACAGGAGAACAATCTTTCTCATGAGATTTGAGGAAAATAGAGAGTGGCAGACAGCAAATTGATGAAAATTTTATTCATAGCCCCCTTTAAAGGACTTCCCTGGTGGCTCAGACGGTAAAGCGTCTGCCTACAATGCAGGAGACCCGGGTTCAATCTCCGGGTCAGGCAGATCTCCTGGAGAAGGAAATGGCACCCCACTCCAGTATCTTACCTGGAAAATCCCATGGACAGAGGAGTCTGGTAGGCTACAGTCCGTGGGGTCGCAAAGAGCTGGACACTACTGAGTGACTTCACTTTCTTTCCTTTTCCCTTTAAAGCACGTCTTCTAAGAGATGTGGCGATTAGGAAAAAAAAAAATGGCAGTAATATCACTTTCCCCTTGTTATTGAGAAGCCTAGTAATTTGGGGGCAACTTGGAAAGATGTTATATTCACTTACTCACTTACCATGTGAAGTCAACTGATCGATCAAATTCTAAACAGGTAGTAGGAGGCCAAGACTAGACGGCTGCAGAATTCCAAGCGTATTCAGTAAAGATGAGGCCACTTTTGAGAGATTACCTTCTGCTGCAGAAGGTAATCATAACTGGTACAACATAATGATGGATACTGGAGAATAGAAAAAAAAAAAAAAAAAAAGTGTGGTTGACAACTGATCTCCAAATGGCTAAGAACTTTTGTGAGCAGATATCTCCAGATGGTATGACGGTTGACCTCCTACATTTTATGAAGGTAAGAGATTGATCAATTTACTCTGAAAAAGGTAACTGATACATCTCCTTTTCAACCCATGAATTAAATACTCTTTCTGAAGTGACAGGCACGGCCTGTGTGTATTGGGAAAATGTAATTAAAAATAAAGTCTCCTGTTAAACCAAAAAATCTCTCCAGTGGTAGAAGAGAAAGTAAACTATTTTGTTATTAAATAAGCATTAAACCAGAACATGACATGTGTTACAGGCAATTCACTACAGAGATTTCAAAGACAGAGGTAAATCTCACTCTCTCATATAGCCAAGCAGATACAACTTATTTTAGACATATTCACAAGATGAACGGCACCTAGTCCTCAAGTAAGAGGAGTTGACAACACCATTTGTCACACATAGTTCATTGTATATCACCTGGTAATTAGGGTGGCCATCTGGGGTTGGGTTTGTTAATTGACTTTATCCAAAATAAATAAATGAAAGTGAAAGTCATTCAGTCATGTCCAACTCTTTGCGACCCCATGCACTGTAGCCTGCCAGGCTCTTCTGTCCATGGAATTCTCTAGGCAGTTCTACTGGAGTGGGAAGCTGTTCCCTTCTCCAGGGTATCTTCCCAACTCAGGAATCAAACCAGGGTCTCCTGCATTGCAGGCAGATTCTTTACCAGCTGAACCACCAGGGAAGCCCTAAAATAAATAAGTATAATTTTTATATTTTTATGACAAACTTTCAGATTTGGACTCTTACCCTCCCACAGAAAAATCGATCAGTTTTTTTTTTTTTTTAAATTAGGAAATGTAAAAGCTGGGGGAGAGCATGTAGTCAGTTTTAGTTGCTCAAAAGCCTCTTGAGAGTGTAGAGACAAACTGGAGGTTCTGGTGAAGTACATAATTAATTGTTATCAGAGGTTTCGTTCACTCTGCAAAAGGTGTATCATTTTGCACTGTTCACTATTTTGTACCAATTCCAAATACTGTTTTAGTTGTTTATTTTTGTTTTGATAGCTGGCCATTTTATCTGCAAAATGGGCAGACCCTAAGATTATCACACTTGGTGGACCCCAGCTGACGCAGATGCCCTAAATATTTTACCTCGTGGCACTATTACCATTTGTCTAGTGAGGTTTTAGGCTCCTGCAAAGCAAAGTGTTGTATCAGAGGCAAAATATCCATCTTTGTTCTCTAGTTTCTGCCGCTACTGGCAAATCATCTGCATTTTTATTAATTATACATCTCTTGGGTGAGACAAATTCCTCTACTGTTCTTTTTTTCTTTAATAATGAGAAAAGCATACTAGAAGAATTGTGAAACCCTTGAGGAATCTTTTGATGTAAGTATCAGACATCATAAGTAAAAGCAAACAAGAATTTAGACTCATCTGCTAGAGGAAGACAAAGAAAAATAGAGAGAAAAGAGAAAGAAAATGCAGAACATAGGTCAATCACGGAGAAATAACTTTGCAGATAAATGTACTAAAGTCAGAAATTGGGACAGTTGCAGGGTTAGGAACTACAGGGATTAATGGCTAAATTCTTGACAAATCTATAAAATGATTGACCATGTTTATCACATTTACCTCTTTCATTACTGGCACTATGGGAGTGTTAAGGGGGATTACTCCCTTGCCATAAACTGGCTGTGTCCCCTCAAATTCATGAGGGTTAAAATCTAACCCTCATATGATGATATTTGGATGTGGGGCCCTTTGGGAGGGGTTTAGGTCATGAGAGTGGAGTCCCCAAGAGTGGGATTAGGACTCTTATAAGAGATGCTCAACTAGCCCTTATTCCTACTGCTTTGTGAAGTGACAGCAAAAAGACCACTGTCTGTGATCCAGGAAGTGGGTTCTTACCAGACACCTAATCTGCTGGAGCCCCCTTGAGCTTGGACGTCCCAGCCTCCAGAACTGTGAGGAATAAGTTTCTATTATTTATAAGATACCTAGTCTATGATAATCTGCTATAGCACCCTGAATGGGCTAAAACATCCTTTTAAAAATGATTCTTTATTTTTCTAATTATTTTATAACTGATTTTATCCCTTTTAACTGAGCGCTTGACAAAAGATATTATTTTACACCGGGCCATGGATTACCTCTCTGGTAAATTTATCACTGATTCTGTTGTGCTCAGTTGTGTCCAACTCTTTGCAACCCCATAGACTGTAGCCCATCAGGCTCCTCCACTCATGGGATTCTCTAGGCAAGAATATTGGAGTGGGTAGCCATTCGCTTCTCCAGGAGATCTTCCCAGCCCAGGGATCCCACTTGAATTTCCTGAGGCTCCTACATTAGTAGGCAGATTCTTTACCACTGAGCCACCTGGGAAGCCATTGATTCTATTATCTTGAATTATACTAGCATTATGGCTTCACAGGTGGCTCAGTGGTAAAGAATCTGCTTGCCAAGTAGGAGACACCATATTGATCCCTGGGTTGGGAAGATCCCCTGGAGAAGGAAAAGGCAACCTACTCCAGTATTCTTGTCTGGGAAATCCATTGGACAGAGGGGCCTGGAACAGAGTCAGACACAAAGTGAAGTTGCTCAGGTGTGTCCGACTTTTTGCGACCCCATGGACTGTAGCCTGCCACCCTCCTCTGTCCATGGGATTTTCCAGGCAAGAATACTGGAGTGAGTTGCCATTTCCTTCTGCATGGGACCTTCGCAACCCAGGGATTGAACCTGGGTCTCCCCTCATTGTAGGCAGATGCTTTTAACATCTGAGCCACCAGGGAAGTCCCTAAACACCAACAGCAACATTATTTCCTAGGGCTCAAAGTGTATCAGTTTGTTTAACAGCTCAGATTACCTTTCTAATATAAGACTGCCATTGTCTCCTACACTCCATTTTTTTTTTTTCATAAAGTAGAGTAACCAGCTCAGGGAGTCTTTTCCAAGGCGTTCCACAAGGTCCACAGATGTTTCATCCAGAGTATAGAATATGCATGTGTGCGTGATAAGCCACTTCAGTTGTGTCCGACTCTTTGTGACACCATGGACTGTTGTCCACCAGGCTTCTCTGTCCATGGGATTCTCCAGGCAAGAATAATGGAATGGGTTGCCATGCCCTCTTACAGGGGATCTTCCTGACCCAGGGATTGAACCCATGTCTCTTACATCTGCATTGGCAGGCAGGTTCTTTACCACTAGTGCCACTTGGGAAGCCCATGCAGAATATGGCAGCCTTTAATTGTACAGCATGTCTCTCCTCAACAAGAGAATCAGGAGAAAGTGAGAGCACAAGTTCCTAATAAGAGGGTCTGCCTGAATGATGGAGGGAAATGAACAAGTAGAGAGCTGATCCCAAATACCAAAAACCTGTATTGATCTGTCATCAAACAGAAAGGGTAAAGTTCCCAAGGAAATGGCAGAACAAGTAGAAACAGTATCTATCCGAAATGGCGAGATCAATTACTGAGGAAAAGTTATTGACACATGGTTCACTGATTTCCACCAAGATTCCCCTCAACTGAGCTCTTTTGCCAAGTGTTTTCACAGAGTTTTGCCCTCTGAGACTCGTCTGATTCTCCTGTCCCTGCAATTCCTGCTTCCCCCAGGTCTTGTCTCACAGCCTCTCTAAGCCATCCTGGCATCTCGCAATAAGAACATCACCTCCTTTTTACCTTTCTTCCCTTTATGGACTGTCCAGGGTAGGGGTTGTTTCCTTTCAGTAAACAGTTCTGACTGAGCCCCTAACAGCACAGTTTTAAATATATTATTTCCTTCTTCATATTTCTCTAGATTGTTCCCAAAACTAAGAAGCTACTGTTAAAATTTGAGTAATACTCTGGTCTTGCCATCTGTGGTCTTTCCCCTAATTTGAGTTTGGATAGTCAGCAAGAGAGCTGAGACAAAGGTGTTTAGGATCACAGGGCATTTTGACCTGCCCTTGGGTTCATGTCAATACATTTCAATAAAGCCTTAGTGAAACACTGCTGGAAAATCAATGGGGGTATTCAACTGTCTTCTGAGCACAATGCTGCTCCTTCTTCAGTTCACCTTTAGCAAAAAGTCTTCAGGTATAGACATCAGCAACCCCCTTTCAGGTCTCTAATGTCCTTAGATTATTCCTAGTTTTGGGAGGGGAGTGAATAGTCAGCTTCACTTGGCTACTTTATCCTTTGTCATATGATCTTCCTTCTGACCCCAGACAAGCTTGCTCCATGAAAGAAGAGTCTGCTGCTTGTATAATTCTGTGTAGCTGTTGTTGCATAATTCCACCCTGCAGACAGTGCATACACCCACATGGGGGGCAGTAAGCTAAAAACTTGCTGCAGAGTGCTTCTGCAAACATCTGGGGCACATGGGGAAAGAAGTCTTTACATGAAAAGTATCTATTAGCAAGAAAAGCATATGACTATCTGGGAGCCCTGGGTAGCTTATCAATGGCATCAACTTTTCCGGTGGTCCAAAAAAGGAATAAAGAGCTGGTTTTTCTCCCTTTGGGACAGAAAGAAATCTCTAGCTCTATCTCTGTCTCTATAGTCAGTTCAGTTCAGTAACTCAGTCATGTCCAAATCTTTGCAACCCCATTGACTGCAGCACTTCAGGCTTCCCTGTCCATCACCAACTCCCAGAGCCTACTGAAACTCATGTGCATCGTATCGGTGATGCCATCCAACCATCTCATCCTCTGTTGTCCCTTTTTCCTCTCACCTTCAATCTTTCCCAGCATCAGGGTCTTTTCAAATGACTCAGTTCTCTGCATCAGGTGTCCAAAGTATTGGAGTTTCAGCTTCAGCATCAGTCCTCCCAACGAATATTCAGGATTGATTTCCTTTATAATAGACTGGTTGGATCTCCTTGCAGTCCAAGGGACTCTCAAGTCTTCTACAACACCACAGTTCAAAAGTATCAATTCTTGAGAGCTCAGCTTTCTTTATAGTCCAGCTCTCACATATATACCTGACTACTGGAAAAACCATACCTTTGACTAGATGGACTTTTCTTGGTAAAGTAATGTCTCTGCTTTTTAATTTGCTATCTAGGTTGGTCACAGTTTTTCTTCCCAGGACAAACGTCTTTTCATTTCATGGCTGCAGTCACCATCTGCAGTGATTTTGGGGCCCCAAAAAATAAAGTCTGACACTGTTTCCACTGTTTCTCCGTGTATTTGCTATGAAGGGATGGGACCATATGCTATGATCTTAGTTTTCTGAATATTACTTTAAGCCAACTTTTTCACTCTCCTCTTTCACTTTCATCAAGAGGCTCTTTAGTTCCTCTTAGCTTTCTGCCATAAGGGTGGTGTCATCTGCATATCTGAAGTTATTGATATTTCTCCCAGTAGTCTTGATTACAGCTTGTGCTTCATCCAGCCCAACATTTCACATGATGTACTCTGCATATAAGTTAAATAAGCAGGGTGATAATATATAGCCTTGATGTACTCCTTTCCTGATTTGGAACCAATCTGTTGTTTCACATCCAGTTCTAACTGTTGCTTCTTGACCTGCATACAGATTTCTCAGGAGGCAGGTCAGGTGGTCTGGTATTCCCATTTCTTAAAGAATTTTCGCAGTTTGTTGTGATCCACATAGTCAAAGGCTTTGGCGTAGAGCATAAAGCAGAAGTAGGTGTTTTTCTTAAATTCTCTTGCTCTTTCAATGATCCTTGGATGTTGGTAATTTGACCTCTGGTTCCTCTGCCTTTTCTAAATCCAGCTTAAACATCTGGAAGTTCATGGTTCATGTATTGTTGAAACCCAGCTTGGAGAATTTTGAGCATTATTTGCTAGTGGGTGAGAGGAATGCAATTGTTCGGTAGTTTGAACATTCCTTGGCATTGCCTTTCTTTGGGATTGGAATGAAAACTGACCTTTTCTAGTCCTGTGGCTACTGCTGAGTTTTCCAGATTTGCTCTCACATTGAGTGCAGCACTTTCACAGCATCATCTTTTAGGATTTGAAATAGCTCAACTGGGATTCCATCACCTCTACTAGCTTTGTTCATAGTGATGCTTCCTAAGGGCCACTTGACTTCACATTCCAGGATATCCGGCTCTAGGTGAATGATCACACTATTGTGGTTATCTGGGTCATGAAGATCTTTTTTGTATAGTTTCTGTGTATTCTTGCCACCTCTTCTTAATATCTTCTGCTTCTGTTAGGTCCAGACCATTTCTGTCCTTTATCGAGCCCGTCTTTGCATGAAATGTTCCCTTGGTATCTCTAATGTTCCCTTGGTATCTCTAATTTGTTCATAGTGATGCTTCCTAAGGCCCACTTGACTTCACATTCCAGGATATCTGGCTCTAGGTGAGTGATCACACTATCGTGGTTATCTGGGTCATGAAGATATTTTTTGTATAGTTCTTCTGTGTATTCTTGCCACCTCTTCTTAATATCTTCTGCTTCTGTTAGGTCCAGACCATTTCTGTCCTTTATCGAGCCCGTCTTTGCATGAAATGTTCCCTTGGT
This sequence comes from Bos indicus x Bos taurus, assembly GCF_003369695.1. Classification (NCBI taxonomy): domain Eukaryota; kingdom Metazoa; phylum Chordata; class Mammalia; order Artiodactyla; family Bovidae; genus Bos; species Bos indicus x Bos taurus. The sequence goes on along the minus strand of NC_040081.1, from coordinate 86,921,527 downwards.
ATCTCTAATTTTCTTGAAGAGATCTCTAGTCTTTCCCATTCTATTGTTTTCCTCTATTTCTTTGCATTGATCACTGACGAAGGCTTTCTTATCCCTCCTGCTATCCTTGGAACTCTACATTCAGATGGGTATATCTTTCCTTTTCTCCTTGCATTTCTCTTCTCTTCTTTCCATAGCTGTTTGTAAGACCTCATCAGAAAAACCATTTTGCCTTTTTGCATTTCTTTTTTTGGGGGATGGTCTTAATCACTGCTCCTGTACATTGTCAGGAACCTCTGTCCATAGTTCTTCAGACACTCTATCAGATCTAATCCCCTGAATCTATTTGTCACATCCGCTGTATAATCTGTCTCTACATCTATGTATATAAATTGGTTTCTCTCCCATGTTGTCGTTCATCAACTTAATGTTTCATTTGTTTGTCTTTTTCCAAGTAATGACTGCAGCTGCTACTTATCCTGTTGTCTTTCATATAGGGAATGATCTTTTATCAAAGTTCTTAATTATTTCCTGATCAAGTCACTTTGTCATGTCTGCTTTTCTAGCTGTAGGATATGTGATTGTGTGATGAGAAGAAACTCCTGGAGGTGGAATACTCCTGGGCTGATACATGAAGGAGACATAGAGCTGGATCACGAGACCTAGTCCTCCAACCAAGCAGGGAGTTGTTATGGTTAAAGTACTGATGCTGAAGCTGAAGCTGAAGCTCCATTATTTTGACCACTTGATGTGAACAGCTGACTCATTGGAAAACACCCTGATACTGGGAAAGATTGAAGGCAAGAGAAGAGGCCAACAGAGGATGAGATGTTTGGATGGCATCACCAATTCAATGGACATAAACTTGGGCAAACTCCAGGAGATGGAGAGGGACAGGGCAATCTGGCATGCTGCAGTTCATGGGGCCACAAAGAGTCAGACACAACTTGACAACTGAACAACAACAACAGGAACTAAGGTCCCACATGCCAACTAAGCTCACGTACAGTAACTACTAAGCCCATACGCCACAAATAAGAAGCCAGTGTGTCGCAATGAAAGACCTCGCATGATGCAAGGAATGTCCCGTGTGCTGCAACTAAGACCTGACACAGCCAAATAAATAAATATTTTAAAAATTAAAAGAGCAGAGAACTAGAAGGGAAGCTGAATTATTCAGGGTCTCTGACCCAATTTTTGTGTGTCCCTAGGTTGTTCAGGTCACCTATTCAATTCAAGACCTGTGGGACTCATCCGATTTTCCTTACCAGAATTTATGTAGCCGAGTAGATAGGATCCATGACACAGATGTTCTCAAAATGAACAATGTCTAATCCTCAGGTAGGAGGACTTAACACCTCTTTTCACACAGTTCGTCCTATATTCTCTCAGTAATTGGGGTGGCCAACTGGGTTAACTAATTATCAGTAGTTTTATCCAGTGGAAGCAGCAGCTTTTCATACCTTCATGATAGTGCTACAGACCAATGTTCTTGGTCTCCTTCAGTTCAGTTAAGTTGAGTTGCTCAGTCATGTCCGACTGTTTGCAATCCCACGAACCACAGCACTGCAGGCCTCCCTGTCCATCACCAACTCCTAGAATTTACTCAAACTCATGTCCATTGACTCAGTGGTGCCATCCAACTAGCTCATCCTCTGTCATCCCCTTCTCCTCCAGGCTTCAATCTTTTCCAGCATCACGGTCTTTTCCAACGACTCAGCTCTTCGCATCAGGTGGCCAAAATATTGGAGCTTCAGCTTCAACATCAGTCCTTCCAATGAACACCCAGGGCTGATCTCCTTTCGAATGGACTGATTGGACCTCCTTGCTTTCCAAGGGACTCTCAAGAGTCTTCTCCAACACCACAGTTCAAAAATCATTAATTCTTTGCTGCTCAGCTTTCTTTATAGTCCAACTCTCACATCCACATGACTACTTGAAAAACGATAGCCTTGACTAGACGGACCTTTGTTGACAAAGTAATGTCTCTACTTTTTAATATACTGTCTAGGTTGGATATAACTTTCCTTCCAAGGAGCAACTGTCTTTTAATTTCATGGCTGCAATCACCATCTGCAGTGATTTTGGAGCCCCCCAAAAATACAGTAGGCCAGTGTTTCCACTGTTTCCACTGTTTCCTCATCTATTTGCCATGAAGTGATGGGACCAGATTCCATGATTTTAGTTTTCTGAGTGTTGAGTTTTAAGCCAACTTTTTCACTCTCCTCTTTCACTTTTATCAAGAGGCTCTTTAGTTTTTCTTCACTTTCTGCCAGAAGGGTGGTGTCATCTGCATATCTGAGGTTATTGATATTTCTCCTGGCAATCTTGGTTCCAGCTTGCGTTTCCTCCAGCCCAACTCTCTTGCTCTTTCAAAGATCCAGTGGATGTTGGCAATTTGATCTCTGGTTCCTCTGCCTTTTCTAAAACCAGCTTGAACATCTGGAATTTAGCGGTTCATGTATTGCTGAAGCCTGGCTTGGAAAATTTTGAGCATTACTTTACTAGCGTGTGAGATGAGTGCAATTGTGCAGTAATTTGAACATTCTTTGGCATTGCCTTTCTTTGGGATTGAAATGAATACTAAACTTTTCCAGTCCTGTGGCCACTGCTGAGTTTTCCAAATTTGCTGACATACTGAGTGCAGCACTTTCACAGAATCATCTTTTAGATCTTAAATAGCTCAACTGGAATTCCATCACCTCCACTAGCTTTGTTCATAGTGATGCTTCCTAAGGCCCACTTGACTTCACATTCCAGGATGTCAGGTTCGAGGTGAGTGATCACACCAGCCTGATTATCTGGGTCATGAAGATTCCTTAATCAATAAAAATTGATCAGAGGCCACACAAGAAATTCAGTTTATTGGGGGCCTCTGTTTCATCATGGGAGGGGAGAGAAGAAAAATACAGATTCCTTTGTTTCTTGTTCCCTTTGCTGGGTTGCTGGTGTGGGGAAGGGTGGCGAGATTTTTTTTCTTATGTAGGCTTGTATCGAGGGGTCTAGCCAGTGTTTAGTGGTTTGCCATGCCATTCCTTAGGTGGTGTTGTGTGCAAACCATAGGCTTGCTAACCTACCTTAGCTCTGGGCTCTTCAGAAGTGGCAGTTGGGTGTTTGGTCTCTTTGTATCTTTTGGCCAGAATTTGCCCTAACTGTGCATGCTTGCTGTTATTTTAGTTCCATACAGTTTCTTTGTATCTTGTTGCTCAAGGTGTGGCCAGATGCACCCATTGCGGCACTGCAGCAAAGGGTCCCAGGCCCCAGTCTGTCTTAATAGGAGGTAGTGTTGAGTGAGGTGTCCACCTGAGTTTAGCCTCTGCCCTCACAGAAACTGGGAGGTGGGGCATTTTCTTCTTTGATGGTTACATTTCAAGGAAATGACTCCCAGGTCCTTGAAAAAGACATTCCTGAGTTGTAAAACAGGCAAGAGCTTTCTTTAGCTCTTAAAATGATTTGCATAAATTTCAAAGAGACAGAGGAAGAATTTACAATCTAAAGTTTTCTAAAGAAAATTCCTTCTTCAGTTCAGTTCAGTTCAGTCGCTTAGTCATGTCCCACTCTTTGCGACCCCATGAATTCTAGCAAGCCAGGTCTCCCTGTCCTTCACCAACTCCCGGAGTTCACTCATACTCACATCCATTGAGTCGGTGATGCCATCCAGCCATCTCATCCTCTGTCGTCCCCTTCTCCTCCTGCCCCCAATCCTTCCCAGCATCAGAGTATTTTCCAATGAGTCACCTCTTCACACGAGGTGGCCAAAGTACTGAGTTTCAGCTTTAGCATCATTCCTTCCAAAGAAATCCCAGGGCTGATCTCCTTCAGAATGGACTGGTTAGATCTCCTTGCAGTCCAAGGGACTCTCAAGAGTCTTCTCCAACACCACAGTTCAAAAGCATCAATTCTTCGGTGCTCAGCTTTCTTCACAGTCCAACTCTCGCATCCATTCATGACTACTGGAAAAACCATAGCCTTGACTAGATGGACCTTTGTTGGCAAAGCAATGTCTCTGCTTTTGAATATGCTATCTAGGTTGGTCATAACTTTCCTTCCAAGGAGTAAGCATCTTTTAATTTCATGGCTGCAGTCACCATCTGCAGTGATTCTGGAGCCCAGAAAAATAAAGTCTGACACTGTTTCCACTGTTTCCCCATCTATTTCCCATGAAGTGATGGGACCGGATGCCATGATCTTAGTTTTCTGAATGTTGAGCTTTAAGCCAACTTTTCCACTCTCTTCTTTCATTTTCATCAAGAGGCTTTTTAGTTCCTCTTCACTTTCTGCCATAAGGGTGGTGTCATCTGCATATCTGAGGTTACTGATATTTCTCCCGGTAATCTTGATTCCAGCTTATGCTTCTTCCAGCCCAGCGTTTCTCATGATGTACTCTGCATATAAGTTAAATAAGCAGGGTGACAATATACAGCCTTGATGTACTCCTTTTCCTATTTGGAACCAGTCTGTTGTTCCATGTCCAGTTCTAACTGTTGCTTCCTGACCTGCATATAGGTTTCTCAAGAGGCAGGTCAGGTGGTCTGGTATTCCAATGTCTTAAAAATTTCCCACAGTTTATTGTGATCCACACAGTCAAAGGCTTTGGCATAGTCAATAAAGCAGAAATAGATGTTTTTTCCGGACTCTCTTGCTTTTTCCATGATCCAGCGGATGTTGGCAATTTGATCTCTGGTTCCTCTGCCTTTTCTAAAACCAGCTTGAACATCCTGAAGTTCACGGTTCACGTAGTGCTGAAGCCTGGCTTGGAGAATTTTCAGCATTACTTTACTAGCGTGTGAGATGAGTGCAATTGTGTGGTAGTTTGAGCATTCTGACTACTAACTACTATTTTGGGCTTCCCTTGTGGCTCAGCAGATAAAGAAGCCGCCTGCAATGTGGGAGACCTGGGTTCTATCCTTGGGTTGGGAAGATCCCCTGGAGAAGGGAAAGGCTACCCACTCCAGTATTCTGACCTAGAGAATTCCATGGATGTTATAGTTCATGGGCTCACAAAGAGTCGGACACGACTGAGTGACTTTCACTTCACTTTTTGAGCATTCTTTGGCATTGCCTTTCTTTGGGATTGGAATGAAAACTGACCTTTTCCAGTCCTGTGGCCACTGCTGAGCTTTCCACATTTCCTGGCATATTGAGTGCAGCACTTTCACAGCATCATCTTTCAGGATTTGAAAGAGCTCAACTGGAATTCCATCACCTCCACTAGCTTTGTAGTGATGCTTTCTAAGGCCCATGTGACTTCACATTCCAGGATGTCTGGTTCTAGGTGAGTGATAACACCCTTGTGATTATCTTGGTCGTGAAGATCTTTTTTGTACAGTTCTTCTGTGTATTCTTCTTAATACAGAAGAATACAGAATAATATTCTTCTTAATTCTTCTGTGCCGCCTCTTCTTAATATCTTCTGCTTCTGTTAGGTCCATACCATTTCTGTCCTTTATGGAGCCCAGCTTTGCATGAAATGTTCCCTCGGGTTCTCTAATTTTCTTGAAGAGATCTCTAGTCTTTCCCATTCTGTTGTTTTCCTCTATTTCTTTGCCTTGGTCGCTGAGGAAGGCTTTCTTACCTCTCCTTGCTATTCTTTGGAACTCTGCATTCAGATGCTTATATCTTTCCTTTTCTCCTTTGCTTTTTGCTTCTCTTCTTTTCACAGCTATTTGTAAGGCCTCCCCAGACAGCTATTTTGCTTTTTTCCATTTCTTTTCCATGGGGATACTCTTGATCCCTGTCTCCTGTACAATGTCCCTTCCACTTATATTTCCTTTCCATATCTTCCATATAATTTTATCTTAATATAACATCATTACTTTAAAAAATTTTTATTGATTACCCTGTCATATTACTCTGCAATAAAAATCACATATGTTAATCAGACATATGTGGTGATCGTTTCATAATATATAGATATCAAATCATTATGTTGTACACCTAAAACTAATAATAATGTTATATATCAATTATACCTCAATAAACTTTTTAAAAAATTTATTTATTTTAATTGGAGGCTACTTACTTTACAATATTGTAGTAGTTTTGCCATACATTGACATGAATCTGCCACGGGTGTACATGTGTTCCCCATCCTGAGTCCCCCTCCCACCTCCCTCCCCATCCCATCCCTCAGGGTCATCCCAGTGCACCAGCCCTGAGCACCCTGTCTCATGTAACAAACCTGGACTGGCGGTCTGTTTCACATATGATAATATACATGTTTCAATGCTATTCTCTCAAATCATCTCACCCTCGCCTTCTCCCACAGAGTCCAAAAGACTGTTCTATACATCTGTGTCTCTTCTGCTGTCTCGCATATAAGGTTATTGTTACCATCTTTCTAAATTCCATATATATGCGTTAGTATACTGTATTGGTGTTTTTCTTTCTGGCTTACTTCACTCTATATAATAGGCTCCAGTTTCATCCACCTCATTAGAACTGATTCAAATGTATTCTTTTTAAAAGCAGATGATACCACCCTTATGGCAGAAAGTGAAGAGGAACTAAAAAGCCTCTTGATGAAAGTGAAAGTGGAGAGTGAAAAAGTTGGCTTAAAGCTCAACATTCAGAAAATGAAGATCATGGCATCCGGTCCCATCACTTCATGGGAAATAGATGGGGAAACAGTGGAAACAGTGTCAGACTTTATTTTTTTGGGCTCCAAAATCACTGCAGATGGTGACTGCAGCCATGAAATTAAAAGATGCTTACTCCTTGGAAGGAAAGTTATGACCAACCTAGATAGCATATTCAAAAGCAGAGACATTGCTTTGCCAACAAAGGTCCATCTAGTCAAGGCTATGGTTTTTCCAGTAGTCATGTATGGATGTGAGAGTTGGACTGTGAAGAGGGCTGAGCATCAAAGAATTGATGCTTTTGAACTGTGGTGTTGGAGAAGACTCTTGAGAGTCCCTTGGACTTCAAGGAGATCCAACCAGTCCATTCTGAAATAGATCAGCCATGGGATTTCTTTGGAAGGAATGATGCTAAAGCTGAAACTCCAGTACTTTGGCCACCTCATGTGAAGAGTTGACTCACTGGAAAAGACTCTGATGCTGAGAGGGATTGGGGGCAGGAGGAAAAGGGGACGACAGAGGATGAGATGGCTGGATGGCATCACCGACTCCATGGATGTGAGTATGAGTGAACTCCGGGAGTTGGTGATGGACAGGGAGGCCTGGCATGTTGCGATTCATGGGGTCGCAAAGAGTGGGACATGACTAAGCGACTGAACTGAACTGAACTGAACTGAATATTCCATTGGGTATACATACCTCAGCTTTCTTATCCATTCGCCTGCCGATGGACATCTAGGTTGCTTCCATGTCCTGGCTATTATAAACAGTGCTGCGATGAACATTGGGGTACATGTTTTCTCTTTCAATTCTGGTTTCCTCAGTGTGTATGCCCAGCAGTGGGATTGATGGGTCATAAGGCAGTTCTACTTCCAGTTTTTTAAGGAATCTCCACACTGTTCTCCATAGTGGCTCTACTAGTTTGCATTCCCACCAACAGTGTAAGAGGGTTCCCTTTTCTCCACACCCTCTCCAACATTTATTGCTTGTAGACTTTTGGATCGCAGCCATTCTGACTGGCGTGAGATGATACCTCATAGTGGTTTTGATTTGCATTTCTCTGATAATGAATGATGTTGAGCATCTTTTCATGTGTTTGTTAGCCATCTATATGTCTTCTTTGGAGAAATGTCTGTTTAGTTCTTTGGCCCATTTTTTGGAATTGAGCTGCAGGAGTTGCTTGTATATTTTTGAGATTAATTTTTTGTCAGTTGCTTCATTTGCTATTGTTTTCTCCGATTCAGCCTTCAGAATAAGCATTTTTAAATTTGTTTAACGTCCTATACCTGTATGTCTCCTAAGTGTTAATTAAAGTTATTTGAAAGATGTAAAAAAAAAAATGCTCTAAGAAAGGAGAGTAAGAAGTCTCTTCCCTTATCTTTCTCAAGGAAAATTAAGCCTCTTATTTTTAATTTGTATTTGCTCTTCCACCTACAAGAAAACCTAGAAGAGATAAGCTGGTTCTTGTGAAGCTAAAATAATATGCAGGAGGCAATGACTGACCTGCTGGCTCACATGAACTCAAAAACGTGTCTGCCATTCTGGTAAACAAAGAATGTTGCCTGCCATCAGTCACTGCAGCTGTTCCTAATGGTGTGCCCTGAGTGGAATTCAGGATGGAAAAAAAATAGGATACTGGCATTTGAGAGTTAAAATATGAAGCAAAGGCATAATTTCAGTAAGCCTAGACTTTGCATCTTTCCATACATAGAATATTACTAAAATCATTAACTTGAGATGTCTGGGTTTTGTGTGTGTGTGTGTGATTAGCAATTATCTTTCTATGTTAAACCTCATGGTTTTTTTTTTTTTTTAATTTTGTTTTGTAGACTTAATATAGTCACAACCTAAATCTTGAGAATTATATTTTATTCTGTGCGAATTTTTAGGACTTCAAGCCCAGGAGACAGCATCTCAAGAAGCCCTGAGACAACTGTTCTAAGGAGATGGGGAGAAGAGTCATATTATATAGAAGTTTTCAACAAAGAGCAGGTAGTCTGAACATAAAAAGTATTTTTGTGAATTAAAGAAAACCAGATATACCAAGTTAAGGAATTTAGTGGTTTTTCTAAAGATACAAGAATCTGGGCTCCCTGAAATCATTCCTTTCTTAAGGCGAATGTGGAGAAAAAAAGAGGGAGCCAGGCAGTCAGGCAAAGAAAAGGGAAATTTACTAGAGGGAAACGAGAGGATGACTGGCCCCTAAGGAGAACCAGCATCCTCCCTTTCTGACAGGGTCTTCTTTATACCCCACCAATGAAAAACTATCTGAAGGGATGGTTAATGTTTAGCCTGTAGCTGAGTCCTGTGGTCACATAGCTGGAGGCCTGGAATCTGGTGGTCTTGTAGCCTTGAGAAGGCAGGCGCCAGTTGGAAAACAGAATGTCCTTTGGGCAGTTTGGTCAGTCTCAAGGATCACTGTGATTTTATTATTTGTTTGTGAGGTCAACATAATGAGCCATTTTAACAATGAGGCCCCATGTAAGTCCTGTCACCGTTCATAGGCATCTGAGCTATCTGGAGTCAGTTTCTTCCCCCTTTTTTCACATTCTGAGTCCCTCAGTGCTCACTGTAGGGAGTGGCCACAGCCTAATAACTGCTGGATCACAGGTATTCTTCTCTTTCCTGAGTGCCCTTAGGGCTCAGGAATTCACATTTGGAAGGTCAGAATCCCTGGTGACTGTGACATCCTTGTTTACTGATGTGGCAGGAAATACTCCATTTCTTAGTTTGTCTGTTTTATTTTTCAGCAAAATGTTTATATCCTATCTACTCCCTTACCTTTTTGGGACATTTATAGTTCTGAGAACATGCACAGTTTTAATGAGCCATGCTAAATGGTAACCTTGGAGTTGTCTTTGAGTCTTCTTTGCAGTAAACATTAAGAATTCCAAAAAAGCAAGTAACGTAGAGATTTAGGGAAAGAATTAAAAGCGTCAAGTAGATGCAGCTTAGAGGGAGATGGGAGAGATGAGGCAGATGCTTTGGTCAAAGCCTTAAAATCACTGCTCTGATTAAGGAAGTGAGTGAGACTTGACCTTTGTTTCACACTAGTTCCTCTTAAAATAGTCTGACTGGTCATTCCCTCAGATAACTATCTCCTGATTAACAATGGAATATACGAGATGACTCATCCTATTGCTCAGCAATATCTGATATAGTAAAGACTGTAGAAGGGAGCATGTCATGGGTGTGTGGAGGAAGAGAGGAAAGTATGTCACTGTAGGCTTCAAGGCCTACTTTGTAACCCCAGTATTGGAGTTCAGCTAAATATTATTTATTAACAGGTAGAAATCAAATGACTGTGCATGGAAACCACTGAGTTCACACTGAAAGGCTGCCTGAGACATCCGCTCCTAATAGCCACTTTGAAAGACAATTGCTAGCTTGATTAGTGAATATTTGTGGAAACATTCCCCACTGTGGAAGATTATCAGAGAGTCTGAGGCTAGAGAAACTGATCTTGGGTGATATCAAAAACACATTTGAATATTGGTAGAAAAATATAGCAAAATTCATTCAATAGAAATGAAATAATCAGCAGCACAGTGGGGAATGGGTAGTTAGGAGGAAGGTGTCTACCAAAAAGCTAGCAGGACCCTATAGGGTCTTCCTGGGACAGACCCCTCCTCCATATCCTCTGTGGTAGTTCCTCTCTGAAGTACCCAGGTAATAGTATCTCATGCATATTTCCAGAGTTTTTTAGATGATAAAACCCACCACCAAATGGAAGAAATTGTTACCAAGTCCAAGCTCACTCTGCTTGCTGCATGACAGGCCAATAAATCAGGAGATGAGGGGTTGAGGCAAGAAATATGACTTTATTTGGAAAGCCGGCAGACTGTTATCAGGGTCTGGATGCCAGCTTCTTTTATAGAATCAGAGAGGGAGAGGCAGTAAGGAAATAAAGTAAAAATGCCATTTATCTTGCAAAATATCTCCTTGCTTTGCCCACAGGGAATCAGTTCAGTTCAGGTGCTAAGTCATGTCCAACTCTTTGCGACCCCATGTACTGCAGCACGCCAGGCCTCCCTGTCCATCACCAACTCCCGGAGTCCACACAAACTCATGTCCATTGAGTTGGTGATGCTATCCAACCATCTCATCCTCTGTTGTTCCCTTCTCCTCTTGCCCTCAATCTTTCCCAGCATCAGGGTCTTTTCCAATGAGTCAGCTCTTCGCATCAGGTAGCCAGTGAACATTCAGGACTGATTTCCTTTAGGATGAATTGGTTGGATCTCCTTGCAGTCCAAGGGACTCTCAAGAGTCTTCTCCAACACCACAGTTCAAAAGCATCAATTCTTCGGCACTCAGCTTTCTTTATGGTCCAACTCTCACATCCATACATGACTACTGGGAAAATCCATAGCTTTGACTATATGGATCCTTGTCAGCAAAGTACTGTCTTTACTTTTTTTAATGGAGGCTAGCGAGTCCAAAATCTTCAGGGTGGGCTGGCAGACTGAAGACCCAGAGAAGAGCTGATATTACAGTCTAAGTTGGAAAATCATCGTCTGGGAAGAATTTGCTGTTTCAGGGGAGGTGAGTCTTTTGTTCTATTCATGCCTTCAACTAATTGGATAAGGCCCAACTATATGCAGGGCAACTGCTTTACTCCAAGTCCACAAATTTAAACGATAATCTCATCCAAAAAAATACTCTCACAGAAGCACACACCATAATATTTTACCATGTATCCAGTCACTGTGGCTCTGACAAATTGACACATAATATTAGCTATCACATTCTCCAAAATGCCCATCTTATTGTCTTGTTTGGATATTTTCTCTCTCTCTCTCTTTTTTTTTTTTTTTTTTTTTACAGATTTCATTTTGTACCTTTACTGATCATTTGATAATCCTCCAAACAAATGTATTTGTTAAGCAAATACTGGAGATCACACATATCCAGTCTTACGGAATAGTACCTTCAGGGAGGAATGCGCAAAGAGTAGCAGTATCAGATGTGTGTGGGTATACTGTTGCTCAGAGAATTCCGAAATAGTGCACAAGGATCCAGTCACACCTGACATCAGATTCGAGGACTCGAGGAGAGGCATGCTGTCTTCCATGACTTAGAACTTTAACTACAAGATTAGAGAGGCAAGAGTCCCTGCCCTGTTGTAGCTATTGGTTAGGATCCAGTCCAATTATACAACTTCACATTCATTGGCTGAGAGGTCATCAACCCCTCTTCTGGTGTGGTGAGAAGTCCAGGATTTAAGGCTTGCATTCTAAGCTATATGGCATGGTAAACCAGTGGCCTGACATGCCGCCTCAATATTCTTGAATTAATTGCCTAAAGGATTTGGCTGTAGTTGGCTTCCATGGACCTCTGTTGGAAGCCAGCATCTCTGAGTAGAAAACATGGATAAATTAACCCTTACCTAACTTAAAAATTGTTTTCATCTTTTATGAGATGCACTTACCCATGGCTAACAGTGAGTGCATTTGTTTTCATAATCTATGATCTGAAAAGTAAAACCGTTTGAAAGTGTCTTACTAAGCCATCTAGGTCTTCATTTTTCATAGTTAATATTTTTATATCTGTCTCTACAAGACTCAACCATCCATTTGTCAGGTGAGGTTTGTTGTCTTCAGTTACTTGCTTTGGAATGCCAGCACCTACCCCTCTGAGGGCTGTCAGATCACTAATAAGTGACATGTACCCTTTTCAGCAGAGTGCCTCAGTCACTTATCATGACGCGTGGCTCTTCCTCTGGGGTCTGGATTGAAACATGTCTTCTGTTTGGTTATGCCTGAGAGATTTGTCTAGTTTCTTGAGTAGGGCTCTATTATTTACTTAGAATGATGTTTTTCACCCCTAGCTGCATATTTAAATCATCTGAGAACTATAAAACTAACAATGTCCCATTATAGACCAATTAAAAGAGAATGTCTGAGGTTGGTGATCAGTGTTTCTTTAAAACTTTTCAGGTGAATTCTACTGGGTGGCCAGAGTTGAGAGTTATTGCAGAGTGCTCCATACTCTTGCCTGGAAAATCCCATGGACGGAGGAGCCTGGAAGGCTGCAGTCCATGGGGTTGTGAAGAGTTGGACACAACTGAAGTGACTTAGCAACAGCAGCAGAGTGCCGCTCTCACACTAAGATGAAATAGTATCACACTTTGAGCAGCAAGGTAAAGTTCTTGATTCCCTCTTAATGGTTTGAACCTCACATTGAAACAGTGAGGTTCAAACTGTTTTCTAATTTGTCACCTTTATTAATCAGTATTCATCAAGTGCAAATGTATGGACACATTTTTTTCTCTTCTGTTAAATAGCAATGGTCCCTCGTGTGCTGAAGCTTTAGGCTTCCTGTTTTTGTATCATCTGAACATTAGAGCCAAAAAGAACCTTAGAGAAGATCTAGCTTGGTAGTTTCAGAAGTGTTTCCAGAGCTGGGAGTTCTGAAAGGAACCCTTAGGAAGTGTGGAGGAAGACGGGGTGGGTGCAGAGGAGGCTGAAAGCCTTGTATCCATTCCAATGAGGAAATTTAACATTTTTGGTTTGCTTTATCCTTCAGTGTGTTATTTCAGTTGAAAGATTTTTCAATTGAAAAAATAGAAGGAAAGCCACTCATTTTGTCATTTGAAAGATGAAAAACCTGAGGCACAGATGGGAAGCTATGTACTTAAGTTCATTAAATATTCAGTAACAAATTCATGAAGTTTCTGAGAATGAAAAAAAAAATCACTTGCAACACTAAGTTAAACCACCTGTTAACTTTACAGTGTGAAATGGGATAAAACTGTCTCATGGTAATTTTGCTGTTAATGTCTATTAATATTGCATGTCACATTGGTGTTTATGCAGAGGTAAGTCATCAAATATGCAGTGGAAGAAAGTCACAATAAAACCTGTGTGGCTCCAAGCACAAAACAGATAATGCAATTAAGTCAGGGATTAAAAAGACTAAATCATATACAAATACCCAACAGCTCAGCTAATGAACACAGAACAGAGCACATATTGTCGTTCCTCCCTTTTATTTCTCCCAGCTGCTCTAAGTACTTATAGACTTGTATAGTAATTAGATGTTACTGCATATAGTATTTTTCTTAAATTTTTTGTTGATCTTGATTCTCTTCTTTTTGGAGAGGAGGAAAAAATAAGACATAGACCTGCACAATAGGGGCAAAGAGATGGCCTTGTCATTTATCTGTATTTGCCCCTCTAGTGGTGGAGAACATCATGCAGCATGGCCATTGAGCATCACCCAGAAAAGCCATACTTAAGTATAAACAATGGAAACTTATCACAGTATTAACAGAGGAAGATTTGGTATATGCTCCTCCTTGATGCCAATGACAGCCTTTGCTCATATTCATGTTTAGAGAAAAGGGGAAGTAAGGGCTATCTTCTGACACCTAGTATAATTCATTTGAAACCATGGTTTCAAAAGACATATGTCAGAAATTGACATATCATGTTAATTTTATGCAAAGTTTTTGAGCTGCTGCTATAATGTCTTCCACAGTGGTGGCTGCACCATTTCACTTTTTGTATGGTGGTCAAGGGTCACTTCCCTGGTGGCTCAGACGGTAAAGCATCTGCCTACAATGCAGGAGACCCGGCTTCAATCCCTGGGTCGGGAAGATCTCTTGGAGAAGGAAATGGCAACCCACTCCAGTATTCTTGCCTGGAAAATCCCATGGACGGAGGAGCCTGGTGGGCTACAAGTCCAAGGGGTCGCAAAGAGTCGGACATGACTGAGCGACTTCACTTTCACTTTCAAGGGTCACAGTTCAAGGGTCAGAACTCATAGATCAAGGGCCTCTAGTTGTTGCCCTTTCAGACTCTAGGATACCTGTCCCACTCCTGGACTTTTAAAATGCTTTGCTGAAACACTTTGTGGAGTTCAGAGTTTAGTATCTCCTTGCAGTAAACCTTTCTCTGCTCCGAATTCCAATGTTTTGGGTTTATTTAGTCTCACTGTGCATTGGGCACATGAACTTGTTTTCACTAACCAAAATGGTTTGCTTCACTGGGGGTCAAAAATCAGAGGTCAAAAGGCCAGTGATAAAATGTGCTGGGTCAAGGGTCCAGGATCAAATGTCAAGGATCGAAGGTCGGAAGTCATAGATCAAAAAGTCGGGGGTCATACATCAAGAGTCACAGGACAACAGTCAGATGTCATAGGTCGTCATAGGTTGATATATCTGTGCATCATATGCTGCTAATGGTAAAGAACCCACCTGTCAGTGCAGGAGACATAAGAGATGCGGGTTCAATCCCTGGGTTGGGAATATCCCCTGGAAGAGGGCATGGCAACCCACTCCAGTATTCTTGCCAGAAGAATCCCATGGAAAGAGGAATATGGAGGGCTATAGTCCATGCGGTCACAAAGAGTTGGACACGACTGAAGCGACTTAGCACACATGCTGCATTTAAACTTTTAACAGCAAGTTCTTGAAAACCTGACCATTGTCAAAATCAAAACTATATCTCCAGTACTGAGACTTAATAGGCTGTGTGACTGATTGTAGAAAGACATATTTATATGGAGGCTACGGGTGGAAAATGAGACACTTCTCGACTGTCGCTTGTAGTTGAACTAGAAGTAGTTGTCCATGGGCCATGCAGGCACAGACCTGGCAAAGTCTCCATCACTCCTGACGGGTTTTCCTTGCAGCCAGTAGCTGTGGCCATTAGTTACTCCTTTTCTCAGAGGACTTGGTCTCCCACACAGCCTCCTCCAGGAAGTGTGCTTGGGTCTCCCAGGAGAATTGCAGCTGAGGAGAGCGACCAATGGTGGTAGCCAGCTTTGAAGGAAGTGGGGCAGCAAATTGGCTGGGCTGGCAGGACGGGTGGAGGACGTTAAGGATTGGAAATCATCTCCCTGGGTGTCTCTAGGACAGCTCCACTGGGGACATCACAGAGAGGTGCTCAGGAGGTCAAGCACATCCAGTGACATGGGAAGGGAGGCACCTGCTTATCTCTACCATCTTCACAAAAGCATGCCTTGCTTATTTTTACTAAAATGTTTCAAAAATTAAATGTAGAAAAGGGCAAAACAAACAATATCTTGGCAGGTGACTTTATCTTCAGGTCTCTTCCAGAGCCCTCAGTGTAGACCCTGCTAGGCTCTACCGGTGAGGGAAACACTGCCACCTGCCGGTCACTTTGAAAATGTCAGCAGGCCCTGGCCTTGTCTATTAGCTACTCAGTCATGTCTGACTCCTTGCGACCCGGTGGTCTGTAGCTTGCCAGACTCCTCTGTCCATGGGATTCTCCAGGCAAGAATACTGGAATGGGTTGTCATGCCCTCTCCAGGGGATCTTCCCCACCCAGGGATCGAACCCAGATCTCCTTCACTGCAAACAGATTCTTTACCATCTGAGCTACCAGGGAAGCCCCTGCCCTTCAGACCAAGTGCCAAACTTTACTGGTGTCAATGTGGGCAACTCAGCCACCAGAGTAGGGGTGCACAGGACCCAAGACCTGTGGCTGCCTTTTCCAGTGGCTCCAGGGAGGAATTACTCAGCTGGTCAGATTATACAGATAATCAGTTAGACATTGTTTTTAATCTTTAAGAGGACTGTTTGTATGTTAAATTGCTTCAGTTGCATCGGACTCTTTGTGAGCCCATGGACTGGGGCCTGCCAGACTCCTCTGTTCATGGAATTCTCCAGGCAAGAATACTGGAGTGAGTTGCCATTTCTTTCTCCAGGGGATCTTTCCAACCCAGGGATCAAACCTGGGTCTCCTGTATTGCCGGCAGATTCTTTACCATCTGAGCAACCAGGGATAAATATACTGAAACAAAACAAAACAAAGACTAGGAAGGCCATCTGAGGGAAAAGCCCTTTGTCTTCAGATAGGACTGGGGAGTAGGGCAGGGAGTGTGAGGTGAGAAGAACTTCTGTAGGAAACTTTCTAGACAGTAGTGAATCTAGGGCAGAGTGAGAACTGGTGTATCCATCTTCTATAGTCCATGATGTATTACATCCTATGGAATTCCATCAATTTTATGTTTCTTTCAACAATCTGCAAAACTTTACAAAACAGAAACAGATTCACAAGCCTAGAGAATGAATGTATGGTTACCATAAATAGTAGAGAATTTGGGATGGACATGTACACACTGCTATATTTAAAATGGATGACCAACAAGTACCTACTGTACAGCACATGGAACTCTGCTTAATGTTATATGGCAGCCTGGATAGGAGGGGAGTTTCCGGGGGGAAAGATACATGTATATGTTTGGCTGAGTCGCTCTGCTGCCCACCTGAAATTATCACAACATTGTCAATCTGCTTTATTCCAATATAAAAAAGAAAGTTTTAAAAAATCTGATTTTATGTTTGAATTTGTAAGGTGTTAAAGTATCTTATTTCAACACTTTTAAAACTAAAATTTAAATATTTTAGTCTATATTTCTGTTTCAGCAGTGTATACATAATGCAACTGTCATTTAGCTTGCAGGCAAATGCTTCTGTATTTGGAGGTAGGGGAGGATATGAAGTATGATGGGTGGGTTGTCAGGACCTATAAACCTTTCTTTTTCAGGAAAAATATTTGTCACTTCTCTGCAGTCTTCCTCTCTGTATGTTCTATATTCTTTTGTGGTTCATCCATCAATGTGATTCTGTTTACCATCTTCTATATATTTACAAAAATACTTTATATGCTAACTACCACTTCCTGTCCTCAGTAATGTTGTACATTTATTTCTTTTTGCAAAATATGTTTTGGATTAAAATTTTAATGTTATTATGAGATACAAGGAAGATCATCAGATTTATTCCTTCAAATACTTTAAACCCAACATATTTTCAGTTTTTAAAAATGTATTATACATCCTTATTTCATGTCATATGTTACTTTGGCTTCTCAAGCATGAGTGTTAAACAATAGAAAACTAATTGCAAAATTATTTAGTGGTTAAATAATCCAGGTTTTACTCCACTGAAGTGGATGGGGGAATACTAATGTCTAATAATTATGTCTATACTAAGACATAATACTTATGTCTTACAGACATAAGGCTGTAAGACATTAGTATTCATGTGGTTTGTTAGAGTCTCAAGGATAAAAGTTAAAATTCAGGGCTTGAATAGAAGTCCAGCAAGTATAAGTTGACATATGTCACTTTTCATTTTAAATGTTGGGGTAGATCTGATCAAGAGGCAGCCCGATTATTTCACTCTTCTCTTTTTCTATAATCTTTCTTGGTATGTAGTTTGCAAATTGCTCACCTTCATCAGAAAGCTCCCAGCAAAACATCCTCCTTTGTTACCCTGTTTTTCTTGTATATGCCTCACAATGAGTTCCACTGACAGCCAGCAATGGCCAGCCAAGCAACTTTGACTTGATTGCCTTGAGCACATGATTTCAAGTTTCTTCACATCCATTGGGTTTCCCTGGTGGCTCAGACAGGAAAGAGTCCGCCTGCATTATTCCTGTATTCTTGCCTGGGAAATCACATGGACAGAAGAGCCTGGTGGGCTAAAGTCCATGGGGACCCAAAGAGTTGGACATGACAGAGTGACTAACACTTTCACATTTTTCATTTTTTTCATATCCATCAGTTGTTTTTCTTATGTGAAATCAGAGTGCTTATAACCACCTGTGGTTCTATGACATTTATTTAGCTTAACCTTAGAAAAATTAAAAATTTCATTCTATAGGAAATTTAATTCTCATTCTCCATCTTTCACAGCAATGAATATTAGGACACTGAAGAAAACATCCCAGAGAGGACAGGCACAGAGAAGTTTGTGTTTCTCTGATTTTATCAGATTCTGTTCTGAAATTAGCTGTTAGGCATAATTTAATTCAGTATGAGAGGTGTGTATGTGAGAGAGAGAGGTGTGTTGGTAGAAAGGATTGCTGCTTAGTCACTAAGTCGTGTCCAACTCTTTGTGACCTCATGGACTGTAGACTTCTCTGTCAATGGGATTCTCCAGGCAAGAATACTGGAGTAGGTTGCCATTTTCTTCTCCAGGGGATCTTGCTGGATCAAGGATCAAACCCACATGGCAGGTGGGTTTTTCTTTACCACTGAACTACCAGGGAAGTCAATGTTGCTAGAAAGACTAGTTGCTTTTAATCAGAATGCTGGCAGTCTGGGGAAATGAAAAAAAAAAATGGTCTATGAAGATTCCGCTTGGCCATGAAGCCTTTTAAAGAGACACAAGTAAGTAATCTCAGTTAATCATTGAGACAAGGTCAGAGTAGTAACCTCCCCTACTGCATGCAGGCTTGTGGGCAGGCTTGTCGATGTCTTGTATTTTTTCTTTAGCTGCCTTCTTATTCACAAAGATTGTTCTAGATATTACTGAAATGCAGACTAGGGAAGAGATCTAGTCATCTGTTAATTACTTATTCATCATTTCTGTTTCTTTGATCAGAAGAAGCAACAGGTTAGGCAAGATATTGGGTGATCAAAAGATCTGAAACGTGTGCTAGAGCTAGATGAGTACAGCACGGGTGGGGCGGGGGGGCGAGTGTTTAAGGTTAGTGACAAGGCAGAAAAGTGCCTCCTGCAGAGAGCTCTTTTCTGCAAAACCTGTTTACATAATGACAGCAGGAGCCTGGTGGCTCAGTGGTAAAGAATCCACCTGCCAATGCAGGAGACATGGGTTCAATTCCTGGGTCGGGAATATCCCCTGGAGGAGGAAATGGCAACCCACTCCAGTATTCTTGCCTGGGAAATCCCATAGACAGAGGAGCCTGGTGGGCTACAGTCCTAGGGATTACAAAAGAGTTGAACAGAATTAGCAACTAAACAACAACAAATAAAAATATCAAATGTCCCTGCTTTCCTAACAAGGCCACATGGGGTTCTATGAAAGTGTATCTCTTTCCTTTTTAATCCAACGTATAATGTATTCCGGGCTTCCATGGCAGCTCAACTGGTAAAGAATCTGCCTTCAATGTAGGAGATCCTGGTTTGATCCCTGGGTTGGGAAGATCTCCTGGAGAAGGGATAGGCTACCCACTCCAGAATTCTTGAACTTCCCTGGGGGCTCAGATGGTAAAGAATCCACCTGTAATTCAGAAGACCTGAGTTCCATCCCTGGGTTGGGAAGATCCCTTGGAGAAGGGAAAGGCTACCCACTTCAGTATTCTTGCCTGGAGAATTTCATGGACAGAGGAGCCTGGCAGGCTACAGTCCCTGGGGTTGCAAAGAGTCGGACACGACTGAGCAACTAAGCATAGCATACAGTGTCTTCCACAAAAATGAATTCAATTCATTTCTTCCACAAACCACAATATGCCAAAACACATTTGTTACTTTAATCCTCATTGACCAAGGGATTTCTCTTACAAATTATTTGCCTTGATCACTCTTTTATGTATTGAAAATAATAAAGCATTTTCTCCAAACCATGCCAAGAAGATACTCAGATTAGGTTATCAAAATAACAGTTTAAATATTTTATTTTTTTCCTCCCACTGCCTATCAGTTTCCAAATATTATTGATTTTTCTGTCAGCCTTCAATTATTTCTCCCCATTTTAATAATAGCCCCCTACTAAAACAATTTAGAAAGGCTATTTCCTGATTTGAGCCTTTGTCCTTTACTGTTACTTTCACTAAGCTGAAAAAAATCATCTTCTAATCACATCATCCACAGCATTCATCTTATCACTCTGTTAACTACCAAATAAATTTCCTTTCATTTGGCACATGAAATTTAAATCTCAGCAGAAATATTTGAGTTCCTGATCACCAACAGGAGAAAGGTCCCGGAAAGGCCGATGGGAATATGTTGTAAGTAAGGTAGAGGATAAATTCCTTGGTAGTGATGATTCAAAAGCTAAGTGAAGAAAGTGTTTTTGAAGGAAGGAAGGAATGATCAGTTGGCAAAAATGCTGACAAGTGGTCTGGTATAATAAGACCTGATCATAGCCTTATCATAACCACTGGATAGCACCATGGCAATCAATGTTACCTTGACTAGAGCATTTTCGGTGGAGTGGAAGAGGTAAGAGATTGATTGAAGTGGTCTCCATGGAGAATAACTAAAAATAGTACTTTGTTGTTGATCACTCACTAAGTCGTGTCTGACTCTTTGGGACCCCATGGACTGTAGCCCACCAGGCTTCCCTGTCTGTCACTATCTCCTGGAGTTTGTTCAAATTCATGTCCATTGAGTTGGTCATACTATCTAACAATCTCATTCTCTGTTGCCCACTTCTCCTTTTGCCTTCACTCTTTGCCAGCATCAGGGTCTTTTCCAAAGAGTCAGTTTTCCACATCAGGTGGCCAAAGTATTGCAGTTGACAACTTCATGGATCACAGCCTTGTGGTGCTGAAGGGGCTTGCATAACTTGATAAAGCTATGAGCCATGCTGTGCAGGAGCACCCAAGACAGATGGGTCATGGTGGAGAGTTCTGACAAAACGTGGTCCACTGGAGAAAGGAATGGCAAACCATTCCAGTATTCTTGGTGTGAGAACCCCACAAACAGTATGAAAAGGCAAAGAAAGTAAACACTGACTTTAAAAATACCTCTTGTGAATTTTGCTGTAAAGTAAAGCAGGACTAGGAAAAAGATGAGTACTTAGGAGAAAATTCTTATGTTTGATTTTACAATTGCAGATACTATAGTATTTTCTGAATTAAATTTTATTTTATTTTTTTTTACTTTTGGCTGTACTAGGTCTTCATTGCTGCCCAAGCTTTTTCTCTAGCTGCAGAGAGAGAAGGCTATTCTCTAGTTGTGGTGCTCTGGCTTCTCATTGCAGCGGCTTCTCTTGTGGCAGAGCACAAACTCCAGGCTGCATAGGCTTCAGCAGTCAAGGCACATGGGCTTAATAGTTGGAGGTCCCAGGCTCTAGAGCACAGGGTCAATAGTTGGGGTGCACAGGCTCAGTTGCTCTGCTACATGTGGAATCTTCCTGAATCAGGGATCAAACTGGTGTCTCCTGCATTGCCAGGCAGATTCCTTACCACTGACCTTCCAGGGAAGCCCACTACAGTATTTTTGATTCTCAAGACATGATCTAGTAAAGAATGAGACAGGGAATTTATGATGCATAATCACAGGAGGAAAGCTCTTGGATAAATGAGAAGGATGCACAAGTAGAAAGTTTGCCGTTAGATAGGGGAGCAGTAAATGGCAGTATAATGGGTAAATTATGTGGTTATTGCAGATGGAATATATTTTCTGACCCACTCAATTTTGCCTGTATAATGAAAAGCTAGACTAGTCTTTGCATTTTTTATTATTTAAAAAAAACGCTATCATTTTCCTCAAAACATTTTTTGTTTGTTAAAGTGACCACATCATGAGCAAAAATACAGGGGCGTGAAAGTGTTCGAGATTGTTCAGAGAAAGGTTTATAGTCTTTGGGGCAGGATTTATCTGGCATAAGGGCTTCCAGGGTGGCTCAGGGGTAAAGAATCTGCCTGCCAATGCAGGAGACACAGATTTGATCCCTGGCTCGGGAAGATCCCCTGGAGAAAAAGTACAGTGTTTGTCATTCAGTTGTGTCTGACTTTTTGGGACCCCATGAACTATAGTCTGCCGGGCTCCTCTGCCCATGGAATTTTCTGGGCAAGAATACTGGAGTGGCTTGCGTTTCCTTCTCCAGGAGGTCTTTCTGACCCAGGGATCAAACTCAGGTCTCCCATATTGCAGGCAGAGTCTTTAACTCTGAGCCACCAGGGAAGCCCATATGCCCTGGAGAAATGGCAACTCACTCCAAAATTCTTGCTTGGAAAACCCCACAGACAGAGGAGCCTGGCAGACTAGACTCAGCAACTAAACAACAACAGCACATATTCTATTTACCCCCTAAAGCTCATGAACTGCGCCTTGACGATGGATGCAATACACTCAGTCCAACTCATCTGAACCTACAATGCATCATTTTCTTTAAAGAACTGATACTTCATAAATAGAAAAATGTAACATTTCTTTGAAAGTTACCAGATGATGAATGTGGCTGATTTTAAGTACTTAAGATGGAAAGTCTTGAGTAAGTCTACTTAAGGCTTTTCAGGATTAATAAACTTGAA
This sequence comes from Bos indicus x Bos taurus, assembly GCF_003369695.1. Classification (NCBI taxonomy): domain Eukaryota; kingdom Metazoa; phylum Chordata; class Mammalia; order Artiodactyla; family Bovidae; genus Bos; species Bos indicus x Bos taurus. Next base: position 86,898,993 of record NC_040081.1, on the reverse strand, counting down.
TTATCTTTTCACTGTTGTCTCAGGTCTCTGGGCTTAAGTTGTTACAGCCTTACACACATACAAAATCAAATATCTTGAAATTATTTGCCACTTAAACTGATAAAGGCCACAACTTCCCATATGTATTAAACACTGTACTACTTTCTATAAATAATGTGATAAATATGTTCTTTTTCATCCATAAGGAAAGTGAGTCCTTAGAATATCTTGGTAAATTTCCTATAGTTATGCAGCTAGCAAGTTGCAGAATTAAAATTTTAATGCCTCAGGTTCCAGCCTGTGCTCTTTATCTACATCAAACTGCCTTGAAAAAAGCAAATGCCATTTTTACTTAAGATTTGTTTGCAAACAAGAATTCATAAAATACTTTTCTTTTAACCAATTATTTTATGGGTTTTGGCATTCAGCACTCCTGAATTTAAATACCAGTTTCAAATTTCTTTGTTGAGTAACCTTATTTGGCCTCTCTGGGTTTTAGTATTCTGATGTGAAATGTGGCTGGTATATATTTTGCAGTTGTTGTGAGGATTTATTTTAGGAAGTGAAGAAAAGTGTTGAATCCTGCCCCAAGGTTGAAATAAAACAAGAACAATTCAATGTTGTAATCAATATATAACTATAAGGTCCTCGTTATATCTGGGTTATAATCTTATAAATGGAACTTGAATAGAAAATACTGTTGTTATTGTTGTTGTTTAGCTGCTAAGTTGTATCCGACTCTTCTGCAACTCCATGGACTGAGGCCCACTGGGCTTTTACTTTTATATTGTTGTGTTCATTCACCGTTTTGTTATTCTGCAGTACCATTCCATTGTTTTCCCACTGTCTGGGAAAATGTATACTTGAGCACTGTCTGTTTACATGGAAACATCTTTGGAAGACATATGTATAGGATAATTCATTTTGTAATGAGGTAAATATCTTTTTGAAAAAAATACTGCTTGAAAAAGAAAGCTAGCTAGAAATATATAAGAAAGCAACAAAGTAGAAAATCATGATGCATATTTATTTTCTAGTACATAAGGTACAATAAAAGATTGAGTTTTATATTGTTTGTTTTTTATGGTTATTATCCAAGCAGCCAGTTTAGAACAGTTATCTTCAACCTCTGAGTTTTACCTAAGTAGGAATAAGCCTCTTAAAAATTGATTACAGACATTAGGCTGATACAAACTATGTTTCCTCTTAATAAATGGAAGAATACTAGGTATAGTTCTAGTCTATTTACAAATGGTATTGCATTAAATTGCTAAATGATTTCTATTATTATGTCCATTTTACAGTTGAGGAAACTGAGTTATTGAGAATTTTAGGAACTGATATCTAGATGGCAGAGTCAAGATGCAGCCCTAGACAATCTGACTCCTGAATAAATATTCTTAAATAGTTCCTTATGTTAATATTTGAAAGCTTCAGCCTTTGTGTCTGTTTGAAAAGGTGAATATTAAAACTTACTTCCTAGTATATAAGGATTCAATGAGATGATTCCTGTAAAGAGCTTAATGTAGTGCCTGCCACATAATAAATATTCATTAAATGCTGAAATGGGTTAGAATTTGGCTCCATGAGTCACTGTTTATGTTCAGGGTTATGGTTGCATAACCCTGAACAACTTCCTTTACCTCTGTGAAGTCAGTTCCTCATCTGTAAAGGCTAATATGTGGTAATAAGGTCCCCACTGAGCTGGACTGCTAACATCAAGCACAAAATCAACATCTATATCCTTTAAGAATCCAGTGTGTTTCAGGATTCTGTCATAGTGGCTGAAACTTTGTCCTCATATCTGTGCATATACACGTACATAGTCACACATCAAATAGAAAAAATGTTTGAAACATGTCTGCTAGTCAAAGATTAATATCCTGACTTAGGGAGCACTTTTATACACTGTTGAGAAAAAAATCAAATAATCTAACCAAATAGGAAGTAAAGAACAGGAAGAGGGAATTAACTAAGAAAGAGATACAAGTGAATATGATGGGCTTCAGAGGAGGCCACCCCAGAATATGCCATTGTGGCAGGTGGGTTATTTCAAGCTGAACATGATAAAGGCCCAACAGACTCAAGAAGAACTTTTTATCTGTCCCTTAACTCCCTAAAATAATTTAGATGGGAGCCTACCAGGAAGAGAGCTATTGTAAACATATATATATATATAAGGGAACAACAGAGGATGAGATGGTTGTATGGCATTGCCGAGTCAACGGACGTGAGTTTGGGTAAACTCTGGGAATTGGTGATGGACAGGAAGACCTGGCGTGCTGCAGTCCATGGGGTCGCAAAGAGTCAGACGCAACTGAGCAACTGAACTGAACTGAATTGATATCTATATACATATATATATATTTTTTTAACATAAAAAAGACTTTGCATGGTGTGACAAACATTTCCTTAACAAATATTTTCTCTTTCCATTTTCCTGTGAATTATCTTCCTCTCCTTTGACATTCCATCGCCTACCCTTCTTCTCCTTAGTCCAGGATGGCATAAAAGCCTCATTTGCCTCACTCTCTGGGAGCCTCTCATGTCTTCATGGGGCTCCCATACATATGTAATTAAATTTGTTTCCCTTCTGTACTGTCTTATGTCAATTTAATTATAGATCAGTGAACAAACTAGAAAGAAAAGGGAAATGTTTTCTTCTGCTACAAATACAAGTGAAGATAAGTGAATACAAATGAATCAAATTAAATGAAGATTATTTTAATGTCCGGCTGCATAACAATGGAATGAAACAAACATAGGTATACAAGTTCTCTCTGACCAAACTGACAAGACAATTTTGTTCTATGAAGTAAAGATGAAGTGAAGTGAAGTCGCTCAGTCATATCCGACTCTTTGCAACCCCATGGACTGTAGCCTACCAGGCTCCTCTGTCCATGGATTTTCCAGGCAATAGTACTGGAGCGGATTGCCATTTCCTTCTCCAGGGGATCTTCCTGACCCAGAGATCGAACCCAGGTCTCCAGCATTGTAGACAGACACTTTACTGTCTGAGCCACCAGGGAAGTCCATGTTCTATGGAATATGCCATATTATAAGTGTGTGAGTGAGCAAACCCTGTTACACCACTAAAGTAAAAGTGAAAGTCACTCAGTAATGTTCAATTCTGTGACCCCATGAACTGTACAGTCCATGGAATTTTCCAGGCCAGAATACTGGAGTGGGTAGCCTTTCCCCTCTCCATGGGATCTTCCCAACCCAGACATCAAACTCAGGTCTGCAAAATAATTACAGGCAGATTCTTTACCAGCTGAGCCACAAGGAAGCCCAAGAATACTGGAGTGGGATAGGCTTTATGGATAGCTCAGTTACACCACTAAGGGAAGTATGAAATATTAAAACCTATTTAAGAAATATTTGACAATGTGTATTAAAACATTATCAAATGTACCTGCATTTGGACATGCAGTTGTGTTTTTATATGTCTATTCTAAGATAATTATAAATATGCCCAGTATTGTACAAGGTACACATAACTGCATCATTTTATAGATTTAGGAAATAGCTTATATTTTCATCCTCAGAAAGGAAACTTAGTAAATTAAGGAATGGATATTTGAAGAATATTAAACAACATGGACATGTGTTCTTGATATACTAAATGAATAAGAAGTTATAAAGTACATGTCCCAGAATCATTACTTTATTAAAGAAAGCATGTAAATATGCCCCCAAATGACAGTAAGAATGGTTACCACTAGGTAACTAGATGAGTAGTGTGAATGATGTGTGTAGGATATGAGACAAGATTAAGGGGTGGACAGGGGGCAGAAAAACTAAAGGTGTGTAAGTCCTGATAAGGAGTTTGTTGTTGTTGTTATTTTTCCCCTAATTTGAAAAGAAATGATTAATGGCTTTTAAGCAGAGAAAAGACACCATTTTTATGTTTTTTTTTTTTTTTTAAAAGACCAATTCTGCCTGTTATTGATGGTTGATACAAAAAGTGCACGGTGGTGGTTTAGTCGCTAAGTTGTGTCCAACTCTTGCAACCCCATGGACTGTAGCCCGCCAGGCTACTCTGTTCATGGATTCTCCAGCCAAGAATACTGGAGTGGGTTGCCATTTCCTTCTCCAGGGGATCTTCCCGACCCAGGGATCAAATGCAGGTGGCAGATTCTTTACAAACTGAGCTACAAGGGAAGCCCCCCAAAGTACACAGTAATAGATAAAAGACAACAACAAAACTACAGTGGGAAAATGGCCAGTGAATGGGAAGAGGAATAAATACAAATCAGTAAGAAACAGGAAATAATATTCAGCCACACTAGTAATCAAAACCACAAGTTTAAATGATTTTTCACCATTAAAGTAGCACAACTGTAGAAATTTAATATGTATTAATGATATTGTAAGGTAGACAATGGCAAAATAATCATTCCTGAATAATCACTCTTGGCAAAGATGTACATACAGGATGCTGATCTACATAGTGTTTTCACGGTTTTATTTCTCCTTTGAAGAGGAATTACATGCAATTTTTGCACCATTCTGTTTTTCACGAAAATTCCACTAGTAACAGGTGTTATTTTGATAATATATGTTTTGATATTTCGTAATGTAAATTTTATTATTTTATAATCACAAAAGTGGTTATTAAGGAAGTCCCAAATAAGTTCTTCATAACACATAGACGACATGATATAGAAGAAATAATGAAATTCAAAAAAGGTTTTGGAAATATGTAACACATACGGATTTAAATATTATATAGCATAAACCCAACTAAAACAATCATCTTCTCAAAGGCCTATAGTGTTGGAAAGCTTTTACCTTAAACCACATTACAGCCCGAGAAAACGTGATAGGTCCAAGCCCAGAGATGTATTTTTATTTGCAAAACTGTTTGTTATTTTATAATTCCCAATTTTCTAGGGTCTATCCCACCCCAGAATAAAAGCCAGCATTTATGACTATTGTCACTACATAATCCTAACCAGGCAGAATCCAGGGGTTCACCATTCTCTTAGTAGCAGTATTAATTTGCTAATCCAGTAGGACTTCCAGATTTAAATGTCCTGCCCAGTAGGAAATCTGGAATAATCAGTTCAAATTTTCTGGGAGTCTTACGATGACTGTTGAACATCTCTGATCAAGCCCTTCAAAAGAGAGCTGCTTTCCTCTGACAACTGCTGCTTTATTACAAGATTGACTTTTTTATGTCAGGGATTCTATTAGAAAGGAGGTCAACTTGGGATCCTGAATCATCTCTACAAGAAACGTGGGTTCAGCTAGGGCTTAAATTCATTTATGGAAGTATTAAAACTCAACAATAACTCATTTGGAGCAATTGTTACCAACTTTGTACTTTTTAAAAGGAAAAAAGTCAGCCTTTAAATACAAAGAAATACAGTGTCCCTTTATTTGCTACTGCAGTTCTTATTCTAAGAAAGCTGAGTACATTTTAAAAGCACACACAGATAAATAGTTCTGTAGTCTGAAATTTCCAATTCAAAAGCAAAAGGAGAGTTTGCAAAACATGCTCTCATGCAAAGAACTGCCCATTTATCACCATTTGATGAAAATGTGTGTGTATGTGTGTTGCATATATATACACAGCAAAGTTGGAAAAGATGAGGCTTTGAAAACTAGTCCTAGAAAATAGATTTATCATGCCAATTTGTGTATGTTTCTGTATATATTTTAAATACAATAAGGTTGATTACAAACAGGAGGTTCATTTTGTTGACTTTTTTTCAGAGAGGGTTTCTAACATTCATAGAAAGAACTAAAGAACGAAGCCATAGACACCAACAATATTTCAATATATATCACACAGCAGAGTTAAAATCATCACACCAGCTCTTTTTACATCTCATTGCTACTGGTAATTTCTCCTAATTCTTCCATCATTAATTCCTGTAAGGGCTTTTCAGCACTTATCCTACAAAGCACAGTTTCCTCGTGTGGGTTTTTAACTGTTGATTCCTGTGCTGACAGATGAGATGTGTTGATGACCACAGTGTTTTTAGCCCTCAGAGTGTAGACTTCCTTGGACTTTGCTCTTTTTTGGCAGAGCTGGAGGTGAAAAGCATCTTGGAAACCACGACGAAAATTTTCATTGAAGAAACCATAAATGATGGGGTTGACGCTGCTGTTGCAGAAGGCCAGCCAGTGTGCAAAAGGGTAGATGTAGATATTGATGACCTGCAGTTCATTTGCAGACAGGTCAACATAATCTGAGAGCATCATCAGGGTCCACAGGGGCAACCAGGAGAGAATGAAAAGCAGAGCCACGGTCAGGAGCATCTTAATGATCTTCTGCTTCTTCTTGGATACCACATGCCACTGCTCCCGGTTCTGTTTGCCTGTGTGGGGCACTTTCCTCTTGAACAGTGAAATTCCAATCCTTCCATACATGATGACAATGAGGGACAGGGGAGCCAGGTAGATATTGGCAAACAGCACTGTGGTATAAATCCTCCTCATTTCCTGACTTGGCCAGTCTTCCCGGCACCAGTAGACTGGGCTGGTTTTATCCTGGGAGTTGAATCTCACTCGGTAACTTTTTTCTTCCTGTACATGTAACATTACTGCAGATGGGGACATGATGGCAATGGCCAGGACCCAGATAATCATAATGATGACAAACGCCGTCTTGATAGTGAGCTTTGGTTTAAAAGGGTAGATGACACACCGGAACCTGTAACGAAAGGCAAATATCAGTGAAGGACTGCTCATAACTTCTGGCTGAGTCATTAATTAAATTTCAGTAACTGCAGTCTTCATCCACGTTCTCCCTAAAACGTAGAAAGTTAGAATTAGGAGAGACGCATTTTCTGTAATTATTATATGAGATTAATTTCAACTCAAAATACGAATAAGTGGAGTATATCAGACACTATTAATAGCAAAAGTACTCAGGCTTCCCTGGTGGTCCAGCGATTAGGAATCCATCTTGCAGTGCAAGGGATGCTGGTTTGATCCCTGGTCCAGGAGGATCTCACATGCTGCAGAATGGCTGAGTTGATGCATCACAACTACTGGAGCCAGCGCTCTAGAGCCTGTGAACCACAATTACAAAGCCCATGTGCTGCAGCTACTGAAACCTGTGCACCTAGATCCTGCGCTCCGTAACAAGAGAAGCTGCTGCAACAAGAAGCCTGTGCATCACAACGGAGAGTAGCCCCACTCGCTGCAGTTAGAGAAAAGCCTATGCACAGCAACGAAGACCCAGCACAGCCAAAAAGTAAATTAAATAAATAAATACAATAAACCTTTAGAAAAAAAGCAAGGATGTATGCATATGTATTTACAACTGATTCACTTTTCTGTATAGCAGAAATTAACACAACATTGTAAATCAACTCTACTCCAATAAAAATTTTAAAGATATAATAAAAATGTTAGTGTTAAGCAGCCCATATTGAACATTTAATATTCTGTTCTAAGGTCCTTTTCATTGGTTTGCATGGATTGTATCTTTAAGCCTTTTATGGGGAAAAGTCTTAGAAAGGGTAAAAATTCTTGCCCATAATCACACATGATTGTTGCACATGTGGTTTGGCTCCAGAGCCCATATTCTTATACTTTCCTTCATGCCCTTCTGTGGTCCCCTCACATATGATCTGTGTGCTTGGACATGCAATTTGCTTTGGCCAGTTAGTTGAACATTAGCAAGCATGGTATAAGTGGAAGCATGAGCAATTTCAGCTATAAGACATAGAGTAGGAGAACCACACCCAGCCAATCTACAGAGTTGTGGGAAGTACTGAACATTGCTGTTTTGAGCCACCAAGTGTCTTGGTGGTTTTTTTCAGAGCTGTAAGACTCTGAGACAGTTGCCAATTATGAGTTCTGTTTATACACCCTCCTGGTGTTCCATATCTTCTAAGGAGCATGAAAATTCAACATCAATATGAAGAGTAACACTGGTTCATTTTACTGCTGTTAATTTTTGTCATTGTGATTCTTAATGTTATTATTGATGTTCATTATGTTCATTATAAGATAACCATGTGCTCAGTCATTCAGTCATGTCTGACTCTTTGTGACCTCATGAACTGTAGCCTGCCAGGCTCCTCTTTCCATGGAATTTTCCAGGCAAGAATACTGGACTGGGTTGCCATTTCCTTCTGCAGTATAAGATAACCATACAACTATGCAACTGCATAACACATTTTTCAAAGTATTATCATCTATTGAATTTTCTAGGATTTTTTTGATGACTCTATAAAACTGAAATGTTATGAAACTTACTGTTTTCCAGATCTGCAGGTAAGAAAACAGAGTTTTTAAATGGCTTAGAAGCAACCCAAACTAATTTATCTAATATCTTTATATAATGACTAGTTAGCTTGAGCTTTTACTACTCTGTTGTCTTTCTTTACAACTCCTTCAAAGCATATGTAAAGTCTTGTTTTTGTTGTTGCTCAGTTGCTAAGTTGTGTTCAGCTCTTTGCAACCCCATGGACTGCACCACGCTAGGCTTCTCTGTCCTCCACTATCTCCCAGAGTTTGTTCAATTTCATCTCCATTGAGTCGGTGAAGCTCTCCAACCATCTAATTCTCTGTCACCCACTTCTCCTCCTGCCCTCAATCTTTCCCAGCATCAGAGTGTTTTCCAATGAGTTGGTTCTTCACATCAATTGTAGTTTCAGCTTCAGCATCAGTCCTTCCAATGAATATTCACGGTTGATTTCCTTTAGGATTGACTGGTTTGATCTCTTTGCAGTCCAAGGAACTCTCAAGCGTCTTCTCCAGCAGCACAGTTCAAAACCATCAATTCTTTGGCTCTCAGCCTTCTTCATGGTCCAACTCTCACATCCCTAGAGGACTACTGGAAAAACCATAGGTTGGACTATATGAGTTTTGTCCACAAAGTGATGTCTCTGCTTTGTAATACACTGTATAGGTTTGTCACGAGGCTTCCCTTGTAACTTCCAAGAAGCAAGCATCATTTCATTTCGTGGCTGTGGTCACCATCCACAGTGATTTTGGAATCCAAGAAAATAAAATCTGCCACTGTTTCTACTTTGTTCCCATCTATTTTCCATGAAGTGATAGGTCTTCTGTCTTAACCTCCAAGTGTTCATCTAGTCTTCTAATCAGTGAATTCTCCCATTTACTCACCCTTAAATTACGGATAACTTCATAGGTGCTGTTCTAGGTATTTTTGCTCCTTTTGTAAAACAATTATGGAAACTTCAAGTATTATTTTTTCATTTATTCATTCATCAAATAACGTATTATACCTTGTTATAGCAGGCCAAACTAGGACATGAATCATCTCTAATTATTTAATTTTAAAATATGAAAACTTTACTAGTTTTATTTTATTACTGAACTCTTAGTGTGTGTGTGTGTGTGTGTGTGTGTGTGTGTGTGTGTGTGTGGTTTCTCAGGTGGTGCAGTGGTAAAGAATGCTCCTGCAAATGCAGGAGGCATGGGTTTGATCCCTGGCTCAGGAAGATCCCCTGGAGTAGGAAATGGCAACCCACTCCAGTATTCTTGCCTAGAAAATTCCATGGACAGAGGAACTTGGCAGGCCACAGTCCATGTGGTCACAAAGAATCAGAAATGACTGAGTAACTGAGCATGCACATGCATACACCCTATCTCCCTCTCTCTCTCTCTCTATATATATATATATATAAAGGGATACATACTGTGTATACAATTTATGTATATATAATGCACAAATATATATACACACACATATATACTATGCATATGTATATATATTATATACTACATATATATATATATAAAAGGATATATTATGAATACAATTTTAAACAGATATGCCCAAATGTAGTAGATGACACATTTTTCACTGGTTAGGTAGAATAGTTGCAGACATGCTCAATTTTCTGGATTCAGAGTTTGGGGTTGACCTACCTATCCACTGCTATTGCAACTAAAGTAAAGACAGAAGCCGCAACGGATATTCCCTGAACCAAGCCACTGATCTTGCACATTGTACTTCCAAAAGGCCATCCTGAAAGGGAAATGGAACAGTTAGTCTTCAGAGAGATCATACATGTATATTTTAATTTCACTGAAATTTTGAAGAGAAAGACATGAAATTAGATGCATGTAACTGTTTCCTAAAAGATCCAGGGAACAATCAACGTTTCCCATTATTTTCATTAATATATTCAGAGCTTTGTTTTTCAGTATATTAATAATGTCAAAGCTTATACAGTAGTTTCAACATTCTATATGCTCTAATAAATATTTTGCATCTATTAACATATCTAATCCCCACAACAAGCTTGGAAGCTTTATTATTCACCTCATTTACATCTTTTTGATGTGTTAAAAACACATATATGTACTTTATATGTTTGAAGGTATTGGCAAGAAACTTAACTCTCCTGGAAGAAAATCTGAGAAAACATTATTGATAGCTATACTCAAAACATTAAACAAATCAAAAGATTATGCCCTTATTAAATCCAGGAAAACAAAAACATTTTATAAGAGAAAAGGTTGCTATCATAGTACTCTACATGGTTCAGCAGGGGTAAGGTACATATAATAATAGTAATGCATACCCTAAATATTGATTAAACAAAAAAGAATGATGTTCTCATATTGAGAGAATGAGGGAGGTGAAAAATGAATGTATATTTGTGGCTCTGTATAAATGTGTCTGTTGGTATTTATACCAAATTTCAACCAGTCATGTTGTTTTTCCAATTTCACATTCAGACAGTTTCTATGGATTTACATTCTTTTGCCCTAGTGCTGTCAGTTCAGTGGAGTTTGGTGAGGGAAACTATCTCTTGGGGTAGAAGAGGATAATGAGAACTAAATTGCATCTTCTGCAGTTGGATAATATACTAGAATAAAAACATGTTATTCAGAAATATTATAGTAATTACCAAAAATAAATGCAAAAATGCTGAATGTGGCTGCCTTCTGGGAATAGGAATCAGGGGTAGGGAAGGATACTGTATATGAAAAAACTTAACTAGTAATTTAATTATAGATATTTATGGGAGACATATTGAGATCATTTCTTAAGTTTATTGAGACAACAATTTTTATCAACTCTTTTTGTCTAGCACATCTTAAAAATGTACATCATTTTTTTTAAATGTACATCATTAATAAATATTGCTTTTAAATGACAAGCATCATGGAAACACAGAATTTATGTAGTATATTATGATAGAATAGCCACTCAAACGTTCCCTGACTCCCACTTCAGAGAAAGGAAAGAAACAGAAATAAATTCTTAAGAGAAATCTCCATTTTTCAGTAAACCTATGTTGAATGCCATAATGGAAAAGAACTGTGATATGACTTTTGTTATTATTGTTTAGTCACTCAGTCGTGTCTGACTAAACAGCAGTAACAACAAACGACACCACAGTTCTTTCCCTTTTGTGGCATTCAACATCAGTTTACTTTCTGGGCAAGATTACTGGAGTGGGTTGCCATTTTCTCCTTCAGGGAATCTTTCCGACCCAGGGATTGAACCCACATCTCTGCATCTCCTGCATTGCAGGCAAATTCTTTACTCCTGAGCCACCACAGTAGCCCCATGATATGGCTTGTTTGATCTAAATACTTTTTATATTTTCTTATACAGATTTGGAATATGAGTATCTTGAGTGCTATTCATTAGTTTATACAACAAATATTTATTAATCAGGTACTATGTACCAAAACTCTACCAGGAGCCATAGATACACCATTCCTATACTTCTGGGGTGTATAATGTGATGTTTTGTGCTTGGTCGCTCAGTTGTGTCCAACTGTTTGTGACCCCATGGACTGCAGCCTGCCAGGCTCTTCTGTCCATGGGGATTTTCCAGACAAGAAAACTAGAGTGGGTTGCCATGTCATCCTCCAGGGGAATCTTCCCAACCCAGGGATTGATTACAGGTGGATTCTTTACTAGCTGAGCCACAAGGGAGGGACATAAAGTTGTGTTAGGAAGTGGTAATACGGACCCGGAAGTCCTCTAGGGTAGCACCCGAACCATTGTTTATGCTGCACATGTAAATTACTACTCCATGAATGAAACTACCACTTTGTGACATATCATTGGTCCTGCTGCTTGCCTTCCATCAAAAACTGTTGGAAATCTCCCAACCACCAGGGAAGCCCAGCTAACCCCAAGAGGGTTTAAATATCTATTTACATTATATCAAAGACATGGTATTAATGGAAACCACACTTAGCAGTTCTTTGAGCTTTATGATCCATAATAGTCTCAATAACATTCCTACCATACTATATGTGCTCAGAGCTGTCAAAGAAATTCAAAGTCTTCAGTAAGAAGTGTCATCATTCACAGATGACTGTCAGTGAACTCTATAAAAATCAGCCTCCACATCTCATCTCTGTCACTTGCTTTACTTTTCCCCATAATTTTTTTTATTCTCTGACTGTTTATATAGCTTTTTGTTTGTTGTTTTTTTTATCCTCCTTTATAATGTAGGCCTCATGAGGACAGCTACTTGGAGAAGTTCTTGGAACTCCATAAATATTTGAAATGAATGGATGACCGTACCATAGCTGCAGGGATATGGGACAAATTTTTTTTTATATTATCTTTGAGCTGTACACAAATCAACATAAGTGAAGTCACTCAGTCATTTCCAGCTGTTTGTGACCCCATAGACTGTAGCCCACCAGGCTCCTCCATCCATGGGATTTTCCAGGCAAGAATACTGGACTGGATCAACATACCTGCTATAATATTGTCCAGCAGTGTGATAGGCATACAGAATATACCAACTAGTAGATCACTTATGGCCAGGTTCAAGATGAAGAGATTAGTGACTGTGTGCATATGTTTGTTCCTCATTACAATGAAGCAAACCACTGTATTTCCCACCATGCATAGGAAGAAGATCAAAAAGTAGGAAATAATGAAAATCGCTGCCACTTGAGGCTGGTGAAGATAGTAGTTCACATAGGTAATATTGATATCTGAGTACAGATCATGTGTTGTGGCATTATTCCAAATGTAATGCCAGTTTTCTGTAGAGTTTGAATCCCATTCCTCACTCATGATGGACCTGAACAAAGAGGCAGAAAAGAAAAACATGATTAAAAATCAAGAGAATATAAGCTTAAGAGAGCTTTAGAAAGATGCTTTTAAAATTCCATGGAATTTTGATGGATTTTCTCTAAGGACCCCTGGGCTTCTCTGATGGCTCAGTGGTAAAGAATCCACCTACCAATACAGAAGATGCAGGAGATGTGGGTTTGATCCTTGGGTCAAGAAGATCTTCTGGAGAAGGAAACAGCAACCCACTCTAGTATTCTAGACTGGTGGGCGGCAGTCCATGGGGTTGCAAGGAATCAGACACAACTGAGCAAATACACACACACACACACACACAGTGACCCATAAGTTTTGCTTAAAAGGGCTTCTGTGGTGGTTCAGATGGTAAAGAATCTGCCTGCAATGCTGGAAACCCAGGTTTGATCTCTGGGTCAGGAAGATCCCCTGCAGAAAGGGAATGGTTACACACTCCAGTAATATAAATGAGTTATAAATCAGACATTCAAATTATTAGGATTCTAATCAAGAGCATTTGAAAATTCCACTTTGTGCTACAAGTAAAAATTATTATTATGTCATTTTCCTTGATATATTCTATATTATTCATTTATTTACCATACTTTCTATCCCCTTGCAAAATTTCAAGGGAAATCCTGCAAAACTCCTCTTTCTCTTGCCTTCAAATATCATAACCTGTCAAAATCTACTTGTTCTAACTAACATGCCTTGAGCTTTCCTGATATTTGAATGAGATGAAATGTATACATCTCAAAAGTTGCATTGAAAAGAGCTTACTGTATTTTCCTTATTCTGCTTTGACTCAGTTAATTGGATATTCTTTTTATATAGTTCTGTATGTAGACATAGCCACAAAACTGAATTTCTTAAAATAGGCCTGGGTTACTTATCTTGGTTTCACATAGCATAATTCAATTCACATAGTATTTATGCAATAAATATTTATTTAAAATCTATATATCTTAAGAAAGACAAAAATCAATGGGTGTCAGAGGTCCCTGGTAACACTCCCAAGTTTGGTGGTTTATTAGAAAGACTCACAGGACTCAGCATACTGTGTGTGTGTGCTAAGTCACTCAGTGGTGTCTGACTTTTTGCGACTCTATAGACTGTAGCCTGCCAGGCTCCCTCTGTCCATGGGATTTTCCAGGCAAGAATACTGGAGTGAGGCTGCCATTTCCTATACCAGGGGATCTTCCAAACCCAGGGATCGAACCTGCATTTCCTGCATTGCAGGTGGATTCTTTACCACTGAGCCACCTGGGAAGACCAGCATATAGTGTATTCACAGCTAGTTTTAGTATAGCAAAGTGATCCCAAGCAAAATCAGCTTTACACATGGAGTAAAATCTGCAGGAAACCAGGCACAGGGTTCCAAGAGTCCTAGCCCAGTGGAGTCTCACAGGACATGCTTAATTCCTTCAGTGACAAGTTTGACAACAAGTGTTAAATGTTGTCTAGGAGGAAGGCTTGTTACTCCATTCCAAGGTTTTTAGAGAGAGATCAGATGGGCAACTTCTTTTTAGTATGTGTCTAAATTCTAGGCTCCCAGATGGAAATTCAATGTGCAGCATGAACTTTGTGATTGTAAAAACAAACTAGGCACTGTGAGCCACTCTGCCATTTAAGGAAAGCTTGTATCAAGATAGGGAGCTGTTTAGAATTTATTTAAATTCCCAGACTCTAATCCAGCTTGCAAACTGGGCCCTTCTAAAGATAGCACACTCGGGCCTACTTGTTAACTCTTTTCTGCATGCCTTGTAAATTGGATAGAATGTTATATGTGTCCTTAAATGAAAATCAACTTGATAGTGGACATGTACTATGGAGCTCCCATATTTGTGTTTTTAGTAGTTGAATTGTTGAGGGTAAATCCAAATGTCTTTACAGGTAGATAATCAGACCCTAGTTTGCAGAGACTGAACCATTTAATGACCTCATTATCATTTAGCATTTTTTAGTCTTTTACCAAGTACACATTTACATCATATTAGGGGAGCATGTCTATTTTTGTCAGCGCTATATAAGATTAATATATGTGTTACTTACTTCTGATACTTGACTTTGGATAGTTTTTGTATTTTAGGTACAGGGAAGGGTAAACAAGTTTTTTACTAATAAAAAATAACAGTGAGGATCATTTTTCTCTAACAGTTCCCATTATTTTGCCATTTAATTTCTTCCCTTTCCTCAAATTTTTAAAATTCGTCTTTGCTTTTCTGTACTTCATATTCCTAAAGTTAGATAAAAACTGGAAGTGAAAAGCAAAGTGAGCATGGGATCGGGTGAGGGCTTGGAGAAGAGAAAAAGAAAGGAATTTGAGTAGAACCAACGGTAGGCTGCTATACAAATTCAAGCTGAGAAAGTCTTTGGGGTCCAGAGACGCACTGAGAAAACCTACCAGCTTGACAAAAATCATTTTAAAGTTTCCAAAAGAAAAGCTTTCACACAAATATTTAAAGATATTTGTACCTAAGGCAAGGAAGCACTTTAAATACAAATGAGAAAGACATGAGAAAAATGTAGGAAGGTAAGAGTTGCTAATAAAAAACATTTTTCTGTGGATTCAATTAGAGCTGGCAAACATATGGGTAGAATATATCGTAAGATATAATGCTTTATATTTACACATTCTTTTTTCTTATAACCAGGCTGAAAGCAACCACATGTGTCCGAAGCAGATATGCATCCATGATGTATCTGTTGAGATTAGAGGGTTAGGAGGATTAATACAGAATCTTCCAGTGTATTATATTACCCTCCATGTCAGTCTTTCAAGACAGAAGAGTCTCTTTTCCTCTTATTCCAATCGATTTTTTTTCTTTTAATTTGGATAGCTCGGGTCTTAGTTGTGGCGTGAAGGATATTTAGTTGCTGCTCATGGACTCTCTAGTTGTGATGTGTGGATTTAGTTGTTCTAAAGCTTGTGGGATCTTAGTTCCCAACCAACCAGGGATCAAACCCACGTCCCCAGCATTGCAAGGCATATTCTCAACCAGGAAAGTCACCCAGTAGATTTTTTATAAACTAAAATCATATTTTGTTTTGGGTGCCAATATGGATTTCACTAATCCTATTATTGGTTTGCTAACTGCAAAATAGCACGCAAAATGCAATGCAAAGAGTTAAAGAGTCCATCATTTTAAGTGTTATTTTCTCCTAACATTCAATTATAGAATTTTTGTACATGAGGTCAGAGCTTTGACCATTAGATTAACCTATAATAATGTGACTTTGGGAACAACATCATCACTCATAGAATTACTATAGTGAAGTGGAGAAAAGTCAGATCCTGATTTATCTCAATGTAATACATCAGGGGCAACTGCTCTTTGCTATTCATGTATCAGGCATCTTTCTTACTGGGCACTTAAAAGTTCCATACCGTTGATTAAAAAGCTTTAAATAAAATGTACCCCTGGTTGAACACCTTTAAAACTAAAATTATTTAAAGTATACTCTGTGAACCATATTTGTTTCTAGATGAAATAATATAAGGAGTAAGAAACTTGAGTACATCAGTTTGAGGAAGGCAAATTTACACATACTGATGATTCAGTAGTTTCAAAATGCTTCACTGAAAATGTGTAATGTCTTTTTAATAACAGAAAGTCTAAATGTTACAAGTTAGAACATACATGCTAAACAGATAAATTGTAAACATAAGCCATTTTACCAAAAATTAGTCTTATATTCTCTATTTCTACATGGGAAAATACCTGATGAATACAATACTTGGTTGTGAGCTTTCTTTTTCATTCATTCATCTTCAATTCTGGAGAGAAAAAATAGGAATAATAGGATAAACTTCATGAGTTCCATTTACAATCCTGTTATGACAATTTACTCATTTTTTAAAAATATAAATTTATTTATTTTAATTGGAGGCTAATTAATTTTAAAAATTGTATTTATTCAGATTCATCTATAGGAAGAGTATCTAGGTCTTCAGGAAGAGAAGTCAGGAGAAGAAATGATTTAAAATTTTTTCCTTCTTGGAATTGTACTTGCCAAAACACTGCCAGTAGATAGATTACTCTGGAAGATGGAATGGTTGGATAATATCATTTTTTTTTTTTTGCTTATTTATATTTCTCAACTTTTTTCTTATTTCCAGATTTTTTATAGTCGGGAAAAATGCTTCCATATTATTATCTGAATTCATTTGTATAGAATAAACCACTTGACATAGCTTAAGTTCCTCTTATAAGTTCACAATAGTAATAAGTTATATGTTGTTGTTTAGTTGCTCACTCACGTTTGACTCTTTTGTGGCCCCATGGATTGTAGCATGCCAGGCTCCTCTGTCCATGGTTCTCTCTAGGCAAGAATACTTGGATGCTTTGCCATTTCCTATGCCAGGGGATCTTCCTGACACAGGGATCAAACCCACGTCTCCTGTAAGTCTCCTGCCTTTCTGGCTATAAATGGTGTTACTTTACCCAAAATAGTTGTATCCCCCAAATTTCAATTAGGAAAGAATCCATAGAGACTCTAATTTATTAGGTTTAAATATACTATAATACAGTGTTTACACATACTATAGAAAGAATTATCCATCTGAAAGAAGAGTCCATATTCTTTATTCTTATATCAAAGACTCATTAAATAGACCAAGTTGGCAAATGTCAGCAAGCATTGTTTACTTAGACTGTGAGACACACCAAAGCTGACCATGGCAAGCCCTCTCCATTTTTGTTATCCTTCTCTCTTTGGACTTTCCCCTATTGCCTCTATTATTATGCTTGTTATTATTAATTTCACTGTATTCTTCATGTTTTCCTTTTTATTTATGTGTATTTGTACAAGGACTTAAGGACAGGAAGGTGATGGTATTTACTTCTATCTATTTTGGATTATCTAAGGTCTAATGAAGTCCCTCAGAAGAAATGGAGTAGCCATCATGGTCAACAAGAGAGTTCGAAATGCAGTACTTGGATGCAATCTCAAAAATGACAGAATGATCTCTGTTGATTTCCAAGGCAAACCATTCAATATCACAGTCATCCAAGTCTATGCCCCAACTAGTAACGCTGAAGAAACTGAAGCTGAACGGTTCTGTGAAGACCTACAAGACCTTTTAGAACTACACTCAAAAGGATGTCCTTTTCATTATAGGGGACTGGAATGCAAAAGTAGGAAGTCAAGAAACACCTGGAGTAACAGGCAAATTTGGCCTTTGAATACTGAATGAAGCAGGGCAAAGTCTAATAGAGTTTTGCCAAGAAAATGCACTGGTCATAACAAACACCCTCTTCCAACAACACAGGAGAAGACTCTACACGTGGACATCATCAGATGGTCAACACCAAAATCAGATTGATTATATTCTTTGCAGCCAAAGACGGAGAAGCTCCATACAGTCAACAAAAACAAGACTGGGAGCTGACTGTGGCTCAGATGATGAACTCCTTATTGCCAAATTCAGACTTAAATTGAAGAAAGTAGGGAAAACCACTAGACCATTCAGGTATGACCTAAATCAAATCCCTTATGATTATACAGTAAAAGTGAGAAATAGATTTAAGGGCCTAGATCTGATAGATAGAGTGCCTGAGGAACTATGGAATGAGGTTCATGACATTGCACAAGAGACAGGGATCAAGACTATCCCCATGGAAAAGAAATGCAGAAAAGCAAAATGGCTGTCTGGGGATGCCTTACAAATAGCTGTGAAAAGAAGAGAAGTGAAAAGCAAAGGAGAAAAGGAAAGATATAAGCATCTGAATGCAGAGTTCCAAAGAATAGAAAGAAGAGATAAGAAAGCCTTCTTCAGCGATCAATGCAAAGAAATAGAGGAAAACAACAGAACGGGAAAGACTAGAGATCTCTTCAAGAAAATCAGAGATACCAAGGGAACATTTCATGCAAAGATGGGCTCGATAAAGGACAGAAATGGTATGGACCTAACAGAAGCAGAAGATATTAAGAAGAGGTGGCAAGAATACACAGAAGAACTGTACAAAAAAGATCTTCATGACCCAGATAATCACAATGGTGTGATCACTCACCTAGAGCCAGATATCCAGGAATGTGAAGTCAAGTGGGCCTTAGAAACCATCACTACAAACAAAGCTAGTGGAGGTGATGGAATTCCAGTTGAGCTATTTCAAATCCTGAAAGATGATGCTGTGAAAGTGCTACACTCAATATACCAGCAAATTTGGAAAACTCAGCAGTGGCCACAGGACTGGAAATGGTCAGTTTTCATTCCAGTCCCAAAGAAAGGCAATGCCAAAGAATGCTCAAACTACTGCACAATTGTACTCATCTCATACGCTAGTAAAGTAATGCTCAAAATTCTCCAAGCCAGGCTTCAGCAATATGTGAACCGTGAACTTCCTGATGTTCAAGCTGGTTTTAGAAAAGGCAGAGGAACCAGAGGCCAAATTGCCAACATCCACTGGATCATTGAAAAGGCAAGAGAGTTCCAGAAAAACATCTATTTCTGCTTTATTGACTATGCCAAAGCCTTTGACTGTGTGGATCACAATAAACTGTGGAAAATTCTGAAAGAGATGGGAATACCAGACCACCTGACCTACCTCTTGAGAAATTTGTATGCAGGTCAGGAAGCAACAGTTAGAACTGGACATGGAACAACAGACTGGTTCCAAATAGGAAAAGGAGTATGTCAAGGCTGTATATTGTCACCCTGTTTATTTAACTTCTATGCAGAGTACATCATGAGAAATGCTGGACTGGAAGAGGCACAAGCTGGAATCAAGATTGCCAGGAGAAATATCAATAACCTTAGATATGCAGATGACACCACCCTTATGGCAGAAAGTGAAGAGGAACTAAAAAGCTTCTTGATGAAAGTGAAAGTGGTAAAAAAGTTGGCTTAAAGCTCAACATTCAGAAAACAAAGGTCATGGCATCCGGTCCCACCACTTCAT
Source organism: Bos indicus x Bos taurus (assembly GCF_003369695.1). Classification (NCBI taxonomy): domain Eukaryota; kingdom Metazoa; phylum Chordata; class Mammalia; order Artiodactyla; family Bovidae; genus Bos; species Bos indicus x Bos taurus. The sequence goes on along the minus strand of NC_040081.1, from coordinate 86,879,106 downwards.
GGGAAATAGATGGGGAAACAGTGGAAACAGTATCAGACTTTATTTTTCTGGGCTCCAAAATCACTGCAGATGGTGACTTCAGCCATGAAATTAAAAGATGCTTACTCCTTGGAAGGAAAGTTATGACCAACCCAGATAGCATATTCAAAAGCAGAGACATTACTTGTCCAACAAAAGTCCATCTAGTCAAGGCTATAGTTTTTCCAGTGGTCATGTATGGATGTGAGATTTGGACTGTGAAGAAAGCTGAGTGCCAAAGAATTGATGCTTCTGAACTGTGGTGTTGGAGAAGACTCTTGAGTGTCCCTTGGATTGCAAGGAGATCCAACCAGTCCATTCTGAAGGAGATCAGCCCTGGGATTTCTTTGGAAGGAATGATGCTAAAGCTGAAACTCCAGTACTTTGGCCACTTCATGTGAAGTGGTGACTCATTGGAAAAGACTCTAATGCTGGGAGAGATTGGGGGCAGGAGGAGAAGGGGACGAGAGAGGATGAGATGGCTGGATGGCATTACTGATTTGATGGACGTGAGTCTGAGTGAACTCCGGGAGTTGGTGATGGACAGGGAGGCCTGGTGTGCTGCGATTCATGGGGTCACAAAGAGTCGGAAATGACTGAGTGACTGAACTGAACTGAACTGAAGGTCTAATTATTTTTATTAAAAGGTATTGTAGTTATTAAGCAACTAATTTAATAATTATGAACTGACTAAATTGAATGCAAGCAGTTATGACAACTTAAATTGGTAAAATCATTTAGTTGAGACAGAAAACAGCAGTAACAGAAGTGCTGAAAAGGCACATGCTTAAACTGGGGGTGAAAAACTACAAGAGACAGAATGATATGACCTAATATTTTAATTTTCAAAACAATTTCAAATATATCACCAGAGGGCAGTAGTATCATGTAAGTACAAAATGTCCTTCCTTTTTCCACCCCCATTTAACAACTAAAATTTGGTATTCATTTATGAACGAAAGTGCCACTGTGGGAGTTGTGGGGTCCAGCGCCGAATGCCAAAGGACTCAGGAGGAGTCTCTCCCACCTGGGCATTGCTTAATAGGCAGACAAACTTCACATGGGCTTTGGAACCAGTACGAGCCCATGAACTGGTTCCAGCTGTCTTCTGCCACAGCTGGGAAAACCTGCAGGATGCTGAAAAGGGAAGACATCCACAGAAGAGAGAGCCTCTGTAGAAGTTCCGGTTGAAGAGAGATTCCAGCGCTCCCTTGGATCAAAAAAAAGTTTGGACGCCTCAGAGAGTGTAAGAGGAACTTTACTAACACCATTCTCATACCTGGTGCTGATTAATAGCTGGTGTTGGGAGAAAACCCTTAGACTTCTTTCCTCTGAATAAAGAAGGTTGCATGTGTGCTAAGTAGCTTCACTCATGTCCAACTCTTTGTGACTCCATGGACCATAACCCGCCAGGCTCCTCTGTCCATGGAATTCTGCAGCCAGGAATACTGGACTGGGTTGCCATTTCCTCCTCCAGGGGATCTTTCAAACCCAGGGATTGAACCTGTGCCTCTTATGTCTCCTACATTGGCAGGCATGCTCTTTACCAGCTGAACCACCAGGGAAGAAGTTTCAAATAGCTATGCACAATTGACGATATCAGTAATTGAGATGGAAAAAGCATATCAAAAGATGTTGAAAGAGTTATGTTCACTGTGAACATGGCTTATTTCTACTCCTTGTCGGGTATTTCAAATATTGGTGACCGTCAAGGTATGAGAGACACTATTCTTTGTTTAAAATATTAAAGGGTGTGGTGATATAATAAAAATTTCAGAAACTTGTAGCAAAGAAATTTTAACTGCGGTTAGAGAGTGAACTGATTGGAGGTGTTGAAGCAGCTGGTTGGTAGCCCACTTTTCCCCCAAACATCATGAGAAAGCCTTCAGAGAAGAAAAGAAGGCTGATGATTCAGACTATTCAGACTATTATGTGAACATAATAACTAGATCTCCAGGTAAAGTAATGTTATTATCTAAGATTATGGCCTTATCTATTTAAAGGTTTTAATAGGATATTCCTAAGACTTGCTTAGAATAAATAAACCTAGAGTCTATGGATTGAGGAGGTATGACTCCTTAGAAAATGTTATGTAAGCTGAGATATAAAATGAAGATATATCATGGATTGAATACTCGCTCTGCTGGATAGGTGATACTACAAAACCTAACTTAGAGACCTCACCTATTACTCTGGGCTAGAGAGTGAGCATCTAATCCCAGAAGAGGGTTCCTAAGGAGTCACCTTCAGTATTCCAGACCTTCTTCGATTAAGCCTCTTAATTGCCTTGAAATTATTAGTAAGTCATGAAATTGAGTAAGATTTCAAAGAAAGTGATTCAGGTTTTAGCTATAAAATACAATATGCACAGAGAATTGAATAACTTTTCCTATCTTTATATCCAGAAATGCACAGACTAATATTTCAGTCTATCTCCTACTGGTGTTTTTACTTTATATTTTCCATTAATGTCCTGTGAATAATTGTAATATTATTTTCAAGGAAGTTATGGCTTCTACTGGAGTGAGAAATGTTTCACTTAGAAAAATACTTAGAAGGGTTCTCTTCATATAAGAAAGTGACTAACGTCATACAGCCTTACCCTCTAGGGCATAATGAGTTTGAGTAGAATAACCAAAGATATAGTTAAATACTTTATTATACTTACATTTTTAAATTACCTTAAGAACTTTATTACCTTTGAGTATTTTAATATCACCTCTGTGCTGGAAACTGTGGTAATTGCTTTATGTATGTCATTTAATCACAGTATGAAGTAGATACTAACTGTATCTCAATTTAATATATAAAGAAAGTAAGAGAGAAAAATGTTTCGTGACCTGACGCAGGCTCCACAGCTAATAACTGGAAAAGTTGGGAAAGAGAGAAAGGGTATCCTAAGAGTGGAGGGTCAGCAACACAGCTGAGGGAGTGGACAACTTGAAAGTTGGAAACTGGCCAGAATCAAGTTCAATGAGATGGATATGGCTGAGAAAGTTCTAGACTCTATTATGAAAGTGAAAGTGTTAGTTGCTCAGTCATGTCCAACTCTTTGCGATCCCATGGATTGCAGCCTGCCAGGCTCCTCTGTGGAATTCTCCAGGCAAGAATACTGGAGTGGGTTGCCATTCCCTTCTCCAGAGGATCTTCCCAACCCAGGGGTGGAACCCAGCTCTCACAAATTGCAAGCAGATTCTTTACCGTCTGAGCCACCAGGGAAGTCATAAGATCTATCATGCCTAATATTTGATTTTAAACTCACTCTTATACTACTCCATGCCCAGATTCCCAAATTGTCAGCAAATCTGTTAGATATAACTGCCATTGTGAGAGGTATTTTTCAATTATCAAGGGAAATGTTCTAATATTTGGGCTAGTGTAGGGCAGAGAAAAAAGAGCAGCTCTAAAGGAAAAGATTGGAACAGAATTCTTCATATTTATCCAGAGAATTCCTGGAGACACTGTGGTAGGGAAGACATGTGGATACTGGATTCTCCAAAGCACATGGGAGGGAGACAATTTTATTTGAATGTAACAGCTACACTGAACAAGCATGATTTGTGAGATGCAATGTAAAAACAGTTATATCTGTATACTACTGACCCTTTAATTTTATTATTTAAGGCTAATTTCCCCATTGTCCCTGGGTAAAATTTGGAAGAAGTCTTAATATTTTCTAATCATTTTCTGATGATAAAAAGCAGCATAGTTATTAACATAGCCATACAAGTATAATAAACTAAATCTCCACTAAGGATGCCTCTTGTCTTGTCTCTTTGCTGACTTGCTCTAACATATCTCCACTTTCATCTCATTAATCTCAGTTTCCATCCTTGCCAGAGTTGTAGGTGGAGAGGTTAGGGAGATGGAAAGGACCAGGAAAAGTCTCGATTTTCTTTCTAGGGTTGCCACTGGGGTGTTCTTTGGATTTGACAGAGCTTGGAAGCTGACCCTTACTTTTGTGGTCAAAAATAACAGACTTATCTTCAAGAGGAGCCTAGGACTGATGGGGAATACCAAGAGTTTTGCTCTTATGGTCACTTCTTTACTTCCTGTGTAGGAATGTTTTACCATCTACAGAAATGGAGAGAATTAAATACAGCTGAAGGCTTAGGTGGCTGAAGCACAGATCCATCTGGGCAGAAATGAGACTTGGCTAGTTACTCTGTCATAGTTTCTACGATTCTAAGACCTCTTTATCCCCAGGGAGCCACAATTAAACTGATCATTAAATATTTCTACCAACAAGGCCAGTCCTCCAAAACATTATCACCTTTGAGATCACTGCTATTTTTCTAAGAAAGGTTGCTATTTAGAGTAGCTTGCGATTGCATCTATTTCAATTTCTTATGGTAAATAAGATGTATTTTTAATAACTTCTGATAAGATTTATTTGGAAAGTGTATTTCTTTCTGATGAAGACAAATCAACACAGATTACTAATTTGTAATTATTTTCTAAGACTGTAACTGAAAGTGGGGTCTGGCTGCTCACTCCTCAAAAGCCAATAAAGAGACAAGATTAGTGGAAAGGAAGTGAAGTTGCTCAGTTGTGTCCGACTCTTTGTGACTCCATGGACTGTAGCCTACCAGGCTCCTCTGTCCGTGGGATTCTCCAGGCAAGAATACTGGAGTGGGTTACCATTTCCTTCTCCAGGAGATATTCCCAACCCAGAGATCAAACCTGGGTCTCCCACATTGCAGGCAGATGCTTTACCATCTGAGCTTTGGATGCCAACAACCAGGGTGGTGTAAGGGGAGAGGGCAGATGCCTGTCCAAAGGCCAATTCCCCACAACTCTGACAATCAGAGGTCAAGAGCTTTTATAGCCAGAGGGAGGGATCTACATGGAGAAAGAGCACAGTGAGTTCTGACAGTCATCTTGAAATTGGTTATGGGGTGGTCTGACCTGCACCATCTTGATTCCTTTGTGTGTGTGTGTGTGTTAGTTGCTCAGTCGTGTCTGACTCTTTGCAACCCCACGGACTGTAGCCTACCAGGCTTCTCTGTCCATGGAATTCTCCAAGCAAGAATACTGGAGTGGATTGCCATTCCCTTCTCCAGAGGAACTTCCCAACCCAGGAATCAAACCCTGGTCTCCTGCATGGCAGGCAGATTCTTTACCATTTGAGCCAAAGTTAATCTTCACTTCCCGAGTTGGTTTGTTCCTATTTCCTTGGGGCCAATTCTTGGAATTAACTTCTTCCACCTGGTGAGGGTTTCAGTATCTATAAGACAGCTCACAGATAAAGGCTCAGAATAGTTTCTATAGCCCTTGAAAAGGAAATAAAGGTCTTTCATTTTTCTTACTGACTCAGTTATTATAGTTTTGTCCTATTATTCTTTGCTTCTACATTTTCTCGCTTCTTTGATTAAACTTACTCTTTGGCTAAAGTTTTTCTATAGACTAAAGACAGGCTGAGGACATGGTGGAGAAGGACCATAGGGTTCTGCTCTGTTTCATTAGTACAGTTTAGAAATGACATGGCACTATATCTTACTGTCTCTTTGTATTCCCTTAAAGTCAAAACTTCATAGGTTTTCTCTTTCACTATAAACTATTCTTAGATTTTAGATTAGTAATTGAGGGAACCAATGAAATAATCTTTTTAATCTTCAAGAATAATCAAGAAGGAACCCTAGACAGTTCTTATGAATCACATTATAGAATTGACTCTCAAAACAAGGCAATTCTCTTAACAAATCCTTTGTGTTTACATTTTCTAAGTTGGTCTCAGCCTATAATTTCTCTTCATTCATCCATCCTGTAAATTCTTTCTCATCCTGTATATTAAGTTGTAATTATCGCAGTATAGGTAGTAATTTCCTAAAATAGTGTATTTTGGGGTTTCCCACTCTTTAGCATTCTTCAAAGGCTTCTCATTCCTACCAGTTGAACTCCAAACTCACTAATCTGTCATTTAATTTCTTTCACAAACTATACCCAATGGATCTCATGAGCCTTATCTTCAATTCTCAGTACTCAGGTTATTCCACTAAGGGACTCGTGGTTAAGGAGAATGGACCTATACCCATGAAATTTGGGGAAGTAGCTGAACTTAGAATGACTTATAAATTTTCACCTCATATATATCTGAATTTTTCAGAATAAATAATATTTTCTTTTTTTTCCTTTTTTTTAATTTTATTTTTTAACTTTACAATATTGTATTGGTTTTATTAATTTCTCCTGTTAAAGTATAATATTTCTGAAAAGTATGGTACATACCTTGTAGCTTTGTGAAACTCCTGACTAACAACCTTACTCATGAGCATATCAGTTGGATAATATATGTGCAGTTCTCAAGAGGGGCATTACATATATATATATATATATATATATATATATATATATATATATATAACATGTTTAAATTTAATCTTTCTTATGTACCTATGTCCAGTTCCTCTAATTTTAATGTTATTGCCTCAAGGGAGAAAATATATTGTAAATATCTGTCTCTTTTGAGGACCTACTCTATTTCCTTTAGTTCTTTTTACAAATTTGGTATTCAATACAAATATACTTATTTTGACCTTGTTTTTGGAATCTTAGATTGCATGGAACTAAGCATATCTTTATTAAGAATTACTAGTAGGTAAACAATAGTGAATGAATAAATTAATGGCTTCAAAAAAAGAATTAATGTACAGAAGTCAGTGAATTTAATGGTATATGAATTATCCCAATAAATTTGTTAAAATGAAGTAATGTACAGGACAAAGACAGATTTTTATGACCAACTATTTGTTTTATTTTTCTTAATGGAACTTCATTACTTAATGTGTAAATGAGTGGAAATAGCACAGATATTTCTTCTTCCTCTATAGAAAATTAGCTCTTGAAAACTGTTTTCAAGTAATTATATTTTAGCAACTGGAAACTGTCATTGACAAGAAAATAGAATCATTTATCTCAATATGAAGCTATGAAAAGACCCTGAGTTCTCTCTAGCTGGTTGAAAATGATAACAGCCTGAAAGTAAACCATCTTCTTGGCAGTAGTTATCTAACAAACACTTAAGAAATTTCTGAAATCTTCATCACTTTCAATTCGCTGCTCCTTATGTGTTCAATTATAGCATAACTACCTTTTTGTTCAGATGGCATTTTATTACACTCTGCATGCAAATTCAAGAAATTATATTAACAGGAAACCTCCTTCCCCAAATTCAATCTCCTGCTAATGATACACAAAGAAAAAAACAAGCAAAACTTCCTGTCCTATCTGAACTTAAAGATGACTCAAACAAATTGGTAAAAATTATAATAATACTATTATTATTGTTATTATAACATTATTATTATCATTGTTATTATTCCTATTATAGAGACCAGAATATTCTACTAACAGTTAAAAATTTATTGAGTCACATGTTAGTTGCTTTACATTTATTATTTCACTTAATAATCCCAGCAACTCTGAAATTCATGTATGATTATCCCTATTTTATAAATGAGAAGACTGAAAGTTCAAAATATTCTTATTCATCATTGTACAGAGATTAAACAACAAAGGTGAAATTTGAATTCAAGTCTAAATGCAAAGTCTATACAGTCTATTATCAGTTCTTAAGTTATGGATTCAGTTCTTGAGTTATTGATTCATTTTAGTCTGAAGTAAGCAGTTTCCCCATTTGTATTAATAAAATATAGATATTTTATGGATAATGAAAAACTATTAATTTTTGAAGCACATAATATTGAATGTTGAAAATACAGTATCTGAACTGCAGTAGAATTATCAAATATTAATTTAAATATCAAATTTATATGAAATGGATAAAGGAAAGCCCCATTCAAAATGGAGTCAGAAAGCCTCCTAGAGCGCTGGAGCATGTACCACATATACACCACTTGTACCACCTATGGAAGCTTATTTTACATACCCCAGCAGGAAGAATCTTATTTTACAGATCCCAGCAGGAAGAAGCAAGATTTTCTCCTTGTAAACAACCCAGCCTATGAAAAAACTGCTGCAACTCAGCCAATGAGAAGCTGTCACACCCCACAAAGGCTTGCTCTTCTCCAGTAAACTTTCATTCAAAACAGTCCAATTTCCTCCTTTCCTCTGCAAAAGAATGCTTTCCCTTTTTGTGTTCCAGACTTGCTTATGGTGAACCAGAGTTTGTCTCAAATTGTGATTCCTCTGCTCTGTGCACGTGTGTGTGTGTGTGTGTGTGTGTAAAGTCCCTTCAGTTGTGTCTGACTCTTTGAAACACTATGGACTGTAGCCTGCCAGGCTCCTCTGTCCATGGGATTCTCTAGGAAAGAATACTGGAGTAGGTTGCCATGCCCTCTTCCAGGGGAATCCCAAGGTATGGAACTCGTGTCTCCTGGGTCTCCCGCACTGGCAGGCAGGATCTTTACTGCTATCACCACCGAGGAAGCCCATTCCTCTGCTATCCCTGAATAAATTTGATTTTGCTGGCTAAACCATATACCTGTTTATTATAAAGTTTGACAATATCAAATATGAAATTAGAACTTTAGCACAAACAGCCTAAATCTGAAGGAACAAATCCAGACATTAAGTGTGTGTTAAGAAAACTAACACTCATTTACGTGTGCAAGCATGTGGGAAAAATGATGAAATGGGACATCTGCTTCCTTCTTGTTCCTGATTCTGGCTCTCACTAAATTCTCTGTTCTTTAGACTTCTTGGCCTCTCCACGCTAAGTTTTCAAAGTACACTTATGTTAGGTATTTGATCTGGGATGATGTTGGGGAATTGCAATAGAGCTAGAGATGAAAACAACCTTAAACTGAATGTTACGTCGCATTTTTCTTACAGTCCCCCCAGCCATACCTACCATAATCAGAGTTTTTTTGGGGGAAATTTCTTTTAACCTCAATTTATGGGAACTGCTCTAACCCTCCCTATTCATTCCCTTCATTTTCTCTCATCCAATCCTAGCCACCTGATTCCAGAAAGCAAACAAATGCCCTTTTATCTTCAGCCTATGGACCTCACACTCATGTTAATTTGTTATTCAGAAAGTTGATGTATTTTTCTGATTCTTCTAGATCCTTTAGAGGGCTTTTCACTTGTCATAACTGAATAAAAATTACCTAAATAAGAGAATTTACTAATGCTTAAATCCTAGCAATTAAAAAAAAAAAAGAGCAAAATTTCAAGTTTTGGTTTAACTTTTCCTCAGTTATATTTTTAGCCAAGTCTGTCTACTTCTGCAACAATCTCTGTAAGTTGAAAGCAGTAGAAAGCATATTAGCTATCTTTCCAGAAGAAACACAAAGGGCCATGGAAAATTTTTGAATGTTATTTTAATTTTTCTTTCCAATGTATTAGCCACAGCAGCAAACAGCAAGGCATTTATCAAAGCAATTCACAGACTCTATAGTGGGTCTTAAACATATTTCTAACAAGCTGATGTGTGGATCACAACTCATATATTTCAAAGCTCAGAGGTTAGTGTTAAAAATTAAACTACAAGCTGTCGTGTACCTTCAGAGCACACCCACACATCAAAATACTGATGGACACCACTGAAATATTAGCCTGAAATAGCCACTCGACTGCAACAGGTGTTTCTGATGGTGTCTAACAGTCTATTAACATTATATAGTTTTAAACTTGTTTCCTTTTTTATCCCAGTATTTCTAAGAATATTTATAAGGAAATTACAGACTTGTAAAAATACTTACTAACTTTCTTATCATTAAATATGCATTTCAAATTTCATCAACAGTTTAGTCATTTAAAATATACACTTTTGTGTTCTCATAACAAATATAACTTTTTTAAACCCTGTGTCATCTTACACTATTTATATTCAACTTGGTCTCTACCAACAATAGTTTTGCTATCTATTCTGCATTATCAATAAGCTGTTAATATTCTTCTAAAAAATCTTTCTTTATTTTGTTGTTTTTGCCACTCTGTTTTTTTGAAGGATAATTGCTTTACAGAATTTTGTGGTTTTCTGTCAAACATCTTTCAGAGGATCTATTTTTGAAGAATTGCATACTATTTAAGTAATGTGATTGTATTTTGAATACTAAATAGAACTAATCCAACCATCAATTTAAACTTTTTCTTTGTTATAGAGTTTAAAATGTTCAAGTAAATGGACATGAGGTTATTTTCTTATAATCAGGGAAAAATCAGAAAAAAAACATGTAGATATATGTAGCTTATTTTTCTATATCTGAATTTCTAGAATGCTTTTACCTAATTAAGATCTATTTTTCAGTGGTAAATTTATCAACTCACATGCTAAGAGGCCTCAGTAGAACACTACAGATAGCAAGAATAGCTTTAAGTAATGTAGCCTGCCTACAGTTAGACTGACAGAAATAGAGCTGTTAATGAAATCCATGCACCAGACCATCAGAACTAGTAGAAGACTTTGAGGGCTTTAAAGAGCTGAAACACATTGCAAAACAAAAAGTATCTAAATATTTGTATCTTGTCTAAGCTAGTTCATGGACTATTTTTTAAAATACTTTCTGCCTTCAGTAGAGAGCGATGGTTGACATTTTATCACCAAGAACATAATAGGCGATACCAAGGAAAAGACATTTATTTTGTACTTATTATGAACTTGTACTCAGTGCTCATCAGTTGCTCAGTCATGTCTGATTCTTTGCAACCCCATGGACCATAGCCTGCCAGGCTTCTCTGTCCATGGGATTTTCCAGGCAAGAGTACTGAAGTGGGTCGCCATTTCTTTCCCCAGGGGATATTCCTAACCCAGGATTGAACCTGCAGCCCCTACATTGGCAGGCAGATTCTTTACCACTGAGCCACCTGGGAAGCCCTTACTGTGTACTTGGTACTCAGTAATTCCTGATGCATTAATTCACATAAAGAATGTCCATAAGGACCCTGTGGGGCACGTTGTTGACCAGGAGTCATTATTGAGCCTCTTGTTAGTGTGTATCATGCGAGTCATACACAGCTCCTGTCCTCTTTCGGTTTATAAAATTAGGAAACCCACACTTTCAGCCCATTCTTTCCTTTCTTAGATTTTGGCTTGCTATGGCTATATGCATGCATGTCTTAATTGGTAGTCCCAAGAATTACAAAAATGTCACTTGACATTCGCTTCATTTCAAAATTTTAGTTTTCTCTACTAAGGCATTGCTGAGAGGGGTGGGAGTATAATCATTGTAGGAGGGTTCAAAGGCTTTTGTTTTTAATTAGATAGCAATTAACAACTCTTTACATCTAAATTGTCTCACAGATCTAATTCATTGAACCTGACATAATTCAGTTGCTCTTGTTAATCAGTAATTATGTCAATAAAAAGTGAAAAAATATAATAGAACATCATTTGCCCGGGCAATTAGGCAGAAACAAGTCTAAAATTAAAACATGTTTTATTCTGTGATAATCTCAGCATGATGTATATTTAGTTGAACAACAACAAAAAAAAAAAAACAACAACCTAGAACATGTATGGGAAAGGGAAGAAAAAAAATGCAGGGAATAAAAAACCAAACAACTTCATAACTAAATGTTGAAATGCAAAATATATATATAAAAAAATCCAAGTTATTGATTCTTTCTCCCAATAGACTGTCTTTCCTCCTCCTTCATAGTTGAAGATTATTTGGTTTTCTAGAAGTTTCAGATGGGCTCAGTCATAAAAATCTGCTTGCCAATACAGAAGTTGGGGGTTCAGTCCCTGGTTGGGGAAGATCTCCTGGAGAAGGAAGTGGCAACTCATTTCAGTATTCTTGCCTGGGAAATCCCATACAGAGGGATGGATGACAGTACAGAGAAGCCTGGTGGACCACAGTCCATGGAGTTGCAAAAGAGTGCGACATCACTTAGTGACTCAACAACAAAGAAGTCTGCGATACCAACGACAAAAGATATAAAGCTGGGAGTAAAGAACAGTAATAATTCCGTGTTTACCTGAGAGCCATGCTATAGACGTTGACTGGGAGTACAGTTACTTTCTAAAAGCAACCATCTATTTGCTGCCATAGGTAGTGCCAGACAGTCTATTGCCCTCTGAGTCAGTTATGAGTCTTAAGTCTCAAACTCATGGTGGTTTTCTTAAATTCCCTCTTATTTCCATCCCACTCTGTGACTAGGCTGGATATGGTAGGAATATATCTGTCTCCTGCTTATGAAGTGTGTGAATGTTGTAGGTGGCTGGGGAAACCATAGGCAAGGGAAAATGCTATAGTCCTTCAATTTTCTGCAACAAAATACCCTCTCCAAGTGTTCACTGTACTCTTGGCTTCTCTAAATTTTTTCAGAGGTGGTTACTGGGAAGCCAACTAAGAATTACTAAATCAATTATTAGCCTTCTTCTTTCTATGTCCACTGATACAGGTGCTGTATCAGTAAGGGTTCAGCCAGGAAGGAAGAACCATGTGGGACATGGAATTCTTATAGGAACTATATACAGAGGTCAACAAATGTTTCCTGTAAAAAAAAAAAAAAAAAAAACAGATTGTAAGTGTTTTTGGCTTTGTGGGTCAAAAGTTCTCTGTAATAAACTATTCAACTCTGTTGTACAGTACAAAACAGCTGTAGGCAGTTTTTAAACAAATAAGCAGAGTTATTTTGTAATAGAACTTCATTAAAACACACACAGGCAGTGGAGCTGTAGTTAGCTTGCCCTTCTCTGCCATCTCCTGTTGATTTCTTCTAGTGTATTTTTCACTTCAATGATTGTATTCTTGACAAACCTAGATAGTGTATCAAAAAGTAGAGACATCACCTTGCTGACCAAGGTCTGTATAATCAAAGCTATGGTTTTTCCAGTAGTCAAGTATGGATGTGAAAGTTGGACCATAAAGAAGGCTGAGCACTGAAGAATTGATGCTTTTGAATTGGGATCCTTGAGAAGACTCTTGAGAGTCCTTGGACAGCAAGGAGCTCAAACCAGTCAATCCCAAAGGAAATCAACCCTGGATATTATTTGGAAGAACTGATGCTGAAGCTAAAGCTCCAATACTCTGGCTGCCTGATGTAAAGAGCTGACTCATTGGAAAAGACCCTGATGCTGGGAAAGATTGAGGGCAGGAGGAGCAGGGGGCGGCAGAGGAGGAGATGGTTGGATGGCATCACCGACTCAATGGACATGAGTTTGAGCAAACTCTGAGGGACAGGGAACAACTGAAGGACAGGGAAGCCTGGCATGCTGCAGTCCATGAGGTTGCAATGAGTCAGACAGGACTCAGGGACTGAACAACAGCATTCTTTATCTCTGGTTGTTCTTCATAATTTCCAACTCTTTTAGAAAAACTTCTAACATTGTGCACTGTGCATCCAGTCTCCTGAGTTTTTCATCATCCTTACAATCATTACTCTGAAGTCTTTCTCAGATAGATTGCCTATATCCACTTCACTTAGTTCTTCTTTGAGGGTTTTATCTTGTTGTTTCACCTGGAACTTGTTCTTCTGCTGCCTCATTTGGTTAAGGTTGCTATTGGTATTTTTATGTCTGTGGTGGGTTAGGTTTCTCAACCTTAGAGAGGTGGCCTTCTGTAGGAAATATTCTGTGCATCCCAGCAGTACACTCCCAGCTCCTCACCCCAACTATTGTGTTGGCCAAAACGTCCGTTCAGGTTTTCCCATATCATCTTACACCAAAACCTAACAAACTTTTTGGCCAACCCAATATATGCTCTAAGGGTTCCCCCAAGATAATTGCTTGGGTCCCCCTGTCATGGTAGGCTGACTGTGCCATAGTCTGGTAGGCCTGGTTGGCCCCCAGCCTGATTGATTGCTAGGCTCCCCTGGTGACTCAGATGGTAAAGAGAGTGAAGTTGCTCAATCATATCCGACTCTTTGCATCCACATGGACTGTAGCCTACCAGGCTCCTCGGTCCATGGGATTTTCCAGGCAAGAGTACTGCAGTGGCTTACCATTTCCTTCTCCAGAGGATCTTCCTGACCCAGGGATGGAACCCAGGTGTCCCACATTGCAGGCAAATGCTTTACCATCTGAGTCATCAGGGAAGCCCCAGATGGTAAAGAATCTTCCTGCAATACCAGAGACCAGGATTCTATCCCTGGGTTGGGAAGATCCCCTGGAGGAGGGCATGGGAACCCACTCCAGTACTCTTGCCCAGAGAAACCCCATGGACAGAGAAACTTGGTGGGCTATAGTCCATGGGGTCTCAAAGAGTTGGACACGACAGACTGACTATGTCTGAAGGGTGAACCTCTGCTGACCCCAGCCTCTCCAGAAGACACAAGACCAGAGGTAAGACTGGTTCAACCTCTTATCAAATTACTGCTTTCGCTCTGTGTCTTGGGGCAAGTGAGGTTATTTGTGAGTCCTTTAAGAGCAGAGTCTCTATTCTGTTAGTCCTGTGGGACTCCTGAAATTAAACCCTGGTAGTCTTCAGAGCCAAATGCTTGGGGTGGGAGTGGGGCTTGTCTTCTAGTGCAGTACCCTGGACTAGGGAGTCCACCGTGGGGCTCAGAATCCTCGCTTCTGTAGGAGAACTGCTGTAATATAGTTCTCCAGTTTCTGGGTTAGCCACCTGGGGATAGGGGACTTGATTGTATTATGAGTCTGCCTGGCTAGTGGTTCCTTCATCTTATTTTTAGTTGTAGTTGTTTTCTGGTAGGTTTTGGTCTTTTTTCACAGATGATTATTCTACAGATAGTTGTGACTTTGGTGTGCTCTTAGAGAGGAGGTGAGCCGAAGGTTTTCAACTCCATTGTCTTCTGGCCTTATCTAATCAGTATGGTTTTAATTTCCATTTCCCTAATGATAATGGTGGTGAAGCACATTTCCATGTGTTTATTTGTTATGTATATATCTTATGTGTTTGCTTAAATTTTTTGCCAAGCTTTCACTGGACTGTTTATTTTCTTAATATTGAATTTTTAGAGTTTTATGTATTTGGATATGTCATTTATCAGATGTGTTCGTTTGCAAATATTTTCTCCTAATCATCCTTTACCAGTTTTCTTCAACAAAATACTCTCTTCAAGTGTTCACTGCACTCGGCCTCTCTAAATTTTTTCAGAAGTGGATATTGGGAGGTCAACTAAAATTTATGAAATCAGTTATTAGCTTTCTCCTTTACATGTCCTGGTCAGGTGGTATATTGGTAAAGGTTCAATCAGAATTTTGAAGAGTAGAAGTTCATAATTTTTATGAAGTCTAATTTATGGATTTTATCTTTCCCTAACCAAGATCACAAAATCTTTCTTCCTATTTTCTTCTAGGTTTTTAAAATAACATTTATTTATTTATTTATTATGATGGACAGGAAAGCCTGGCATGCAGCAGTCCATGAGGTCACAAAGAGTCTGACACGACTAAGCAACTAAACTGATTTATTTATTTGGCTGTCTGGCTGCATTGGGTGGTAGTTGCAGCATGAGAGATCATCAGTCTTCGTTGCAGCACTTCGAGTTTGTTTGTGTGTTTGTTTTTCAGTCATGGTATGTAGCATCTTTAGTTGTGGAATGTGGGATCTTAGTTCCTCAATCAGGGATCAAACTGAGGCCGCCTGCATTGGGAACCTGGGGTCTTAGCCACTGGACCACCAGGGAAGTCGCTAGATTTCCTTTTTTTTATCTTGAAGTTTTACATTTATGTCTCTGATCCATTTTGAGTTAGTTTTTGTATCACTACCACATTTCCTTTATGAATAGCTATATAGAAAGCCTTAGTATCAAGTAGAGAGATTCCTTTCACTTTCTTCTTTCCAAAGTTGTTTAAGCTCTTCATGGCCCTGTGCCTTTTCATATAAAGTTCAGAAAGAACTCGCTTATGTCCACAAAAAAAATCTTGTGTGGATTTCGATAGAAATGAAATAAAAGTATAGATCAACTTGGGATAGATAGACACATAGATCAACAGAACAGAATAGAGAACCCAGAAGTAGATCTACATAAACATGCCCAACTATTTTTTGACTAGTGTGCAAAAGCAATTCAGAAGAACTATGCTGAGTGGAAAAGATCAATCTCAAACTTTTTTATGCCATATCATTTCACTTATACAACATTCTAGAGGTCACAAAATTCTAGAGATAGAGAACAGATTAGTGGTTGCCAGGGCCTAAGGAGGTTGGAGAATGGGAGGTGGCTGTTACTATAGGTAGCGTGAGGGACACTTGAGATGCAGCTGTTCTGTACCTTGACTATCGTGGTGGCCCAACAAATCTGCACATGGTATAAAACTGCATAGAACTAGAGAGAAACACACATATATAAGAATATATAAAACTGGAAAGAATATATATATATAAAGAATATATATAAGAAGAATATATAAAACTGGAAGAATATATAAAACTGGAAAAATCTGAGTAAGGTCAATGAATTGTATCAAATTCCTGGTTGTAGCAGTATGCAATAGTTATGTAAGATATTACCATTTTGGGAGGCTTGATCAATGGACATAGAATCTCTCTGTTTTATTTTTACAACTGTATGTGAATTGACAGTCATCTCAAACTAAAATGCCTTTTAAAAAGATGGAAGAGAAATGATTTGGTCTTTGTTTCTTTAGTTCCTAGTTAAAAAATTATTGTATGCTTTCAAACAGTACTGTCTTTTAAACATTTTAGTGGTATTATGCATGCAAATCCTCACTGTAGAATAAAACATATAGCCAAATAATCTACATATCAACTTTTATTACAAATTAGCTGCTACATTGAAATAAAAATGTGGTTTTTTAAGATTGTGTTTTAGTGATGGATAAGACAGTCTACTACTGAGGAATTCCAAAATGCTAAAGCATGATAAGTTTGCCTGATAAAATATAACATGCCTTTTTGAACAAATATTGAGATAACACATCAACTATACATTGTAAGAGATCAGATACCATTATTTTTCTAATTTATATGTGCTTTTTACTTTTAATATAAGAATAGTTCTATCAAAGAAAGGAGGAAATGCCACCACCATTCCATCCCAACACACATACAAACAATATAAATGACCTTTAAAATCTATGGAGGAGGAAAACTCAACCTAATTTACACTCACTTTAGAGTGAAATATCCTCTGAGGCAAATCAAAATTTTATAAGAATATGTCAGTAAATACTGGCTTCCTTAGAGCTAAAATGTCTAAAAATAACTGTCATATCTAAACAGGCAAATGGAATGAAGTGAAAATTAGAACCTTATGGAAGGTTTGCTGTAGAAATCAGACACATCTGAACTAAGAGATTAGATGGTTCCAGAGGAAGCTCTTATCTGAGCTGTGAGCTCCTACATGGCTGCCTGGCAAAGCCTGTAGCACTTTCATTTTTAAAGACTGGCAAAGGAAACAACATTTTGGGATGCTAATTAATATTCTTTGTTGTTGTTGTTCATTCACTAAGTTGTGTCTCACTTTTTGTGACCCCGTGGCCTGTAGCACACCAGGCTCCTCTGTCCATGGGGTTCACCAGATAAGAACACTGAAGTGGGATGCCATTTCCCTCTCTAGGGGATCTTTCTGATGAGGGATTGAACCCATGTCCCCTGCATTAGCAGGCAGATTCTTTACCAATGAGCCACCAGGAAAGCCCTACATTAATATTCTACCTCCTTTTAAAACAATTTCATTTACCCCAGGACTAAATTCGTACAAATAAATTTTGTATTCTCTTCACTGACGGTCATCTGGAAATAGAAGCAAGGGACTTCAGTTGTGAGAGGATGGTGAATAGGAGAGCGGTTGAATGTTCCTTCTCTTTATATTTAATTTTACTTTTTATTAGATTTAGCCATTACTTTTCCATTTGCCTAGCCCACCTCAGCTCCTGGAAGTGGTAGTAGGAGTACTTAAAGTGGTCCCACAATATGTTCTATAGGCACAGAATGTTTTTCTAATAGTAGTTTATGCCTGCAAACAGAAAAATGTAATAAATATGTCGTATCACATACACAGGTTACACTGGTGAAAGTCTGGATGAAAGAAAGTCAGGAAAGAGTATTTTTACTTTTCATTGGAGTATAGTTGATTTAGGAAAGGAGTACTTTTAAATAGTGCCTTTCCTGGTGGCACTAATGGTAAAGAACCAGTCTGCCAACGCAGGAAACACAAGAGACTCAGGTTCCATCCCTGGGTCAGGAATATCCCCTAGAGGCAGAGATGGCAACCCACTTCAGTATTCTTGCCTAGAAAATTCCCATGGGCAGAGGAGCCTGGCGGACTCAGACCATGGATTCACAAAAGAGTGGGACATGACTTAGCAATGAAATAACGACGACAAATTTTTAAATAGCTTGAACATTAGGATAAATGTAGGGGTAGCTAATGGAAACCTAGCACACGCACCTAGACCCTAGACCCTGATGCTGGGAAAGATTGAAGGCAGGAAGAGAAGGAGTCAACAGAGGATGAGATGGTTGGATGGCATCACCAACTCGATGGACATGAGTCTGAGCAAACTCTGGGAGTTGTGTTGGACAGGGAGGCCTGACGTGCTACAGTCCATGGGGTCGCAAAGAGTCGGACATGACTGAGCAACTGAACTGACTGGCTGAACACATGTACAAAAGATGTTATTTTAAAACATTTTATTTTTCTATGTACCTTGGAAAGTCATTACTAGATAGACAGAGGTGGGGGGATATTTTCTCTTTTTGAAGAAAATATAAGGTTACATTTAGATCATTTATTACTTTGCAATTAAAAGGGAAATATTTTACTCTTTATTAAAAATGCCATTTGCTATAGGCAGCATCATTGAATAAGAATTAAAAATATGTTTTGCTGATGGTGTACACTGCTTCTTTAACTCCCTTCTATGATTACATCACAGATCTCCAGTCTAGGAGTGCAACATAAGTAAGTGATGAGTGATCCTTCTCTGGGGATGACTATCACATGGACTCTCCCTCTCTCATGATTTGGATACATTAGGTCGTATTTGTGCTAAAATGACTCTCAAACTTGCCTCTGTATAGCACTCACTCATCAGTTTTCCTGAAGAAAAATAATATTCTCTGTCTTTAGTCCATAGTGGTGCCTGCCTTCACTCTTCAGTGAATCTGTTCTTAAGGCTACTTCCTAATGGTCAGAGCCAATGACTTCTTTTCAGTCTAATCTTGACTTCTTGTCTATTCTAATGTATTTGATGCTTCATATCCATTTTGGGGGTACATGGTTGTTAGGGGAGTAGTTTGCATGCAGTTTTCTAAAAGTGAGATATAAACAAATGTGTAAAATCAATTTTATTTAGTTATAAGAAAGATAAAATATTGAGTTTTCCCCAAATATCAAATATACAAAACATGTCTCACCCAACTTTCTTCTTGAAATCAATCCTTTCATAGTATTTTTCCTATGACACAGACCAAATTAGGTTATTTCATTCTTTAATACAAAAATGGATTAGTGATAAACTGTAAGAAAAAGGTTTCACAGAGTAGCACTTGATGATTTGCTGCATTTGGCATTTACCTATCTTCCTTCCCTGTAGCTCAAATGGTAAAGAATCTGCCTGTGAGGCAGGAGACCAGGGTTCAATCCCTGGGTTGGGAAGTTCCTCTGGAGAAGGGAAAGGCAATCCACTCCTTTGGCAAAACTAATACAATTATTAAAAGTTTAAAAATAAAATAAAATTAAAAAAAAAGAAAATTAGAGATATCAAGGGAACATTTCATGCAAAGATGGGCTTGATAAAGTACAGAAATGGTATGGACCTAACAGAAGCAGAAGATATTAAGAAGAGATGGCAAGAATACACAGAAGAACTGTACAAAAGAGATCTTCAGGACCAAGATAATCACGATGGTGTGATCACTAGAGCCAGACATAGAGCCAGACATCCTGGAATGTGAAGTCAAGTGGGCCTTAGAAAGCATCACTACAAACAAAGCTAGTGGAGGTGATGGAATTCCAGTTGAGCTATTTCAAATCCTGAAAGATGATGCTGTGAAAGTGCTGCACTCAATATGCCAGCAAATTTGGAAAACTTGGCAGTGGCCACAGGACTGGAAAAAGTCAGTTTTCATTCCAATCCCAAAGAAAGGCAATGCCAAAGAATGCTCAAACTACCACCCAATTGCACTCATCTCACATGCTAGTAAAGTAATGCTCAAAATTCTCCAAGCCAGGCTTCAGCAATATGCGAACTGTGAACTTTCTGATGTTCAAGCTGGTTTTAGAAAAGGCCGAGGAACCAGAGACCAAATTGCCAACAATCCCTGGATCATGGAAAAAGCAAGAGAGTTCCAGAAAAACATCTATTTCTGCTTTATTGACTATGCCAAAGCCTTTGACTGTGTGGATCATAATAAACTGTGGAAAATTCTGAAAGAGATGGGAATACAGGACCACCTGATCTGCCTCTTGAGAAATCTGTATGCAGGTCAGGAAGCAAGTTAGAACTGGACATGGAACAACAGACTGGTTCCAAATAGGAAAAGGAGTACATCAAGGCTGTATATTGTCACCCTGCTCATTTAACTTCTATGCAGAGTACATCATGAGAAACACTGGACTGGAAGAAACACAAGCTGGAATCAAGATTGCCAGGAGAAATATCAATAACCTCAGGTATGCAGATGACACCACCCTTATGGCAGAAAGTGAAGAGGAACTAAAAAGCCTGTTGATGAAAGTGAAAGTGGAGAGTGAAAAAGTTGGCTTAAAGCTCAACATTCAGAAAACGAAGATCATGGCCTCTGGTCCCATCACTTCATGGGAAATAGATGGGGAAACAGTGGAAACAGTGTCAGACTTTATTTTTGGGGGCTCCAAAATCACTGCAGATGGTGACTGCAGCCATGAAATTAAAAGACCCTTACTCCTTGGAGGAAAGTTATGACCAACCTAGATAGCATATTCAAAAGCAGAGACATTACTTGTCCAACAAAAGTCCATCTAGTAAAGGCTATGGTTTTTCCTGTGGTCCTGTATGGATGTGAGAGTTGGACTGTGAAGAAGGCTGAGCACCAAAGAATTGATGCTTTTGAACTGTGGTGTTGGAGAAGACTCTTGAGAGTCCCTTGGACTGCAAGGAGATCCAACCGGTCCATTCTGAAATAGATTAGCCCTGGGATTTCTTTGGAAGGAATGATGCTAAAGCTGAAACTCCAGTCCTTTGGCCACCTCATGTGAAGAGTTGACTCATTGGAAAAGACTCTGATGCTGGGAGGGATTGGGGGCAGGAGGAGAGGGGATGACAGAGGATGAGCTGGCTGGATGGCATCACTGACTCGATGGACGTGAGTCTGGGTGAACTCTGGAAGTTGGTTATGGTCAGGGAGACCTGGCGTGCTGCAATTCATGGGGTTGCAAAGAGTCGGACATGACTGAGCGACTGATCTGATCTGATCTGATTCTTGCTTGGAGAATTCCATGGACAGAGAAGCCTGGTGGGCTACAGTCTGTGGGTTCACTAAGAGTCGTATAGGACCGAGTGACTAACACAGGATCTTCCTAGACTTATTGCCCATCCCTTACGCCCTGTGGCCTGAGGGGCCCTTTTGCTTTTTCCCAAACACATAAAGTATGTCATTCATTCCTTCCTACCTTGCCTGTGCTATCTGTATTTCGTTTTTAGGCCACACTCTTTTTCTTACAGCCCAGAATCCTACTCACTTGTCAAAAGTCAATATAATATCAGTTCCTTCATGTCCTTCTGATCTTTATATTTAATTATACTCTTCTCCCTGAATCCATGGCTCTGCTGGGTGAGATTACCCAAAAGTACTGACATTCATTGTATTTCAGTTTGTTTATTAAACATGTTAGGGAATGAGAAACACTGGGGCCTGAGGGATTGGTTTGCTAAAAATGTAAATAAATAAAAGCAAATTCTTCAAGCTAAATAACCCTAGATCAATTGATCATAATTTCTGTGGATGATGTCCAGAATTATGTTTTTTCCCTCATCGAGTGTTGATATTTTACTATTGGTACTGCATAAAAATAACATAAATAAAAGAATAAAAACCTCCCTGCTTGATACTAAGATTTCATCAGTATCCTCATTTATTTCTGGAATATTTGAATTGTTCACAAGCATATTTAAGTATTATTTACCTACAATATGATTGATACATTTTACATTCTGTGCTCTGATTGATTTATGCTCTAGGTATTTTCCATGTTGCTACAGTCATTTTCCCTCTGATTTTCCCTTCTAATTCCTCACTCCCTCAATCATTATTACATGATACTTAGACTCCTGTCTTAGAGGATAGCACAGAGAATTTCCATATATTCTAAACTCAGTTTTCCCTATTATTGATATTTTATATTAGTGTGGTATGCTTGTTAAATTACTGAATCAATACTGGTGCGTTATTGCTAACTATTCATATTTCCGTAGTTTTTACCTACTGTCCTTTCCTGTTCCAGAACCCCATTCACAAGACCACAATGCATTTAGCCATCATGTCTCCTTAAGTTCCACTTGGATGCGACAACTTTTCACACTTTCATTGTTTCTGATAACCTTGACAGTTGTAAAGAGTGTTGGTCATGTATTTTGTAAAAAGTCCCTCAAAATGACATTTATCTCCTGTTTTCCCCATGATTACATGATGGTTGTGTATTTTGGAGAGAGACCACAGATACAGTGTTATTCTAATTATACATCAAGGGTATCTATTATTAGTATGACTATCACTTTTGACATTGACTTTAATTTCCTGACTGAGGTGTATTTGTCAGATTTTTCTTCCATAGAGTCACTCTTCCCCCCACCCTCCATACTGTAGTCTTTGGAAGGAAGTTACTACGCATTGCCCATGCTTAAAGGAGTTGAGTGGTCTCCTCCAGCATCTTGAAGATGAAGTATGCTGCTGCTGCTGCTAAGTCACTTCAGTTGTGTCCGACTCTGTGCGACCCCATAGACAGCAGCCCACGAGGCTCCCCCATCCCTAGGATTCTCTAGGCAAGAACACTGGAATGGGTTGCCATTTCCTTCTCCAATGCATGAAAGTGAAAAGTGAAAGTGAAGTCGCTCAGTCATGTCCGACTCTTCCCTACCCCATGGACTGCAGCCTACCAGGCTCCTCCGCCCATGGGATTTTCGAGGCAAGAGTACTGGAGTTGGGTGCCATTGTACAGCTATATAAATTATTAGGAATTCTTTATGAGAGAATTGTCTCCTTTTCCCCATTTCTTTATTCATTTTTATATCAAGATGGACTCATGAGATATACCTTATACTTTGGGTTATCATTCAATACTAGTTCATTTGTTTTGTTGCTTGGATGTTTCAGCTTTGGTTACTGGGAGCTCTCACATTTGTTTCCTTTAACATACCCCCTGATCTTTTTTTCTTGAGGTGAGGGGGCACTTGCTTACTTTTTGGCACTATGAGATGCTTCAGGTTCACCTCGTGAGTTTCTTGTCCCAATCTCATAATTAGCTTTTTCTCTAAGGAGCTTTGCTTATTGGAGAATAGTTTTAGAAACCCAGATCTAGGTCTAGGTGTGCTTGTTGTGGGAAAGAACAGAATTGTTGCTTCTAAGCCATCTTAGCTGACAGAGCAGGGAAATAGAAATATGTACACCAGCACCTATATATGCACACCTATTTTTATATGCCACCCTGTTTCTCTATATTAACCTAAATGTGAGTTCATACTGATACCTCCAGTTCTAATCCTTTACCATATGCATCATTCTAGCCTTCTCCCTTTGTCTATAATCTCTCACTTCTAAGTATTTTTGAATCATTCACTTAAATGTAACATCATAATCTTTATGCATCTTGCTTTTTGCCTTTAAAATATTTCTTAGAACTAATTTCAGTTCAACTGAAAGTTTTAAATCTTATTTTGATTGATACAATCTATTACGTACTGCAATCCAAGAGGAGACCCACAAAAGATGTGTTTAATAATAAGAGTGATTCATGGCATATGTTACTGGAAAATATATTAAGAGAAGTAGGATCAACTACAGAGTTAGTTTTATTCAATAGTTTAGCATCAAAAAGAAACTGGTTTGTGTTTGTCTACACTTGTCTTCCATTGTTTCTACTTATTCTAAAGATGGCTTTCATGTTTCCAGTAAGGCCCTCAATTACTTCTGAGGCTACATAATGCCTTATCCATGTCCAAAGAGAGTGTGTCAGAAGCATGTTCTAAAAAGAGGCAGAAAACTTTCCCAGAAGACCCTGGGAAAGCTTGATTATTCCCCATGATTTGAATCAGTAACATTCTTGTACTAATTATTGTGCTTAGGTGATGATATTGC
The DNA here is from genome assembly GCF_003369695.1 of Bos indicus x Bos taurus. NCBI lineage: Eukaryota > Metazoa > Chordata > Mammalia > Artiodactyla > Bovidae > Bos > Bos indicus x Bos taurus. The sequence goes on along the minus strand of NC_040081.1, from coordinate 86,854,975 downwards.
ACTGATTAGTTGAGGTTGCAGTAATACAGTAAATACTAGCCACGTGTGACTAAAGTTAAGTTGTTTTCTTAGTTACACTGGCCACATTTTGAGTACTCAGTAGCTTATTGATTGCTGGCTACTATATTGCACATTTCCATCACTGCAGAAAGCTCTATTTTATAGCAGTAATATGACCTCAGTTAGGTAGGTCATGCTTAAAACTAAGGTAGAACTAGCTGTCACCATTTTTCAAAGAGCATAGACTATTGGCATTGGTTGAAGGGGGTATATATAGAAAAAATTGCCAAATAAAAATAAAGTTTCTAAGAATATGGAAATGAATATTAAGGAAGCAATTACAAGTTTCATTACAAGAATGAAATAGTCTTTTAATTGTTATTCTACAGTTATGCATCCATTTAACTTCTATTCCTGAGTACTCCATGTAATCCATAGTCTCATACACATACCCTTACATTCTTGAGTTGTTTTTCCCTAGGGAATGGACTCCTTGGAGTAAAATGTGGGGCCAAAGTATACACAACATTTTAATCTCAATAGATATTGTGCTGTTTCTCTCTAAAGAGGCTAGAATTCTCCTTGCAATGAGTAACATACGAGGAGGGCTCTTTTCCTATACTGCTGACAGCAATGAGGAAGTCTGGAGTAGTGGTTAAGGCCACAGTCTGGAGCCAGTCTGCTTGGGTTCAAATTCTAGCTTTGCAACTTTTTAATTCTATGACTTTGAACAAATTACTAATGGGAATAATTATAATAGTACCTAATTCATGTATTTGTTATTAAGAATAAGTGAATTAATATATATGGAGCATGAAAATAGTGCTTAGTACATCATCAATGCTTGATAAATGTCAGCAATTAATAAGGGAAGTGGGTATGATCACCCCTTCTGACTTCACATGGGAAAGGTATGATCTAATTTTTAATTTAATGTATAGTTCATTATTACTAGGTTAAATATATTTCCATGTGGTTACTATTTAGATTTACTTTGCTGAGAACTTCCTATCTCTATCTCAAGCAACATCTCTATTGAGTCGACTGTTATTTCTTTATTAATTTGTAGAATTCTCTGTATATTTGGGCTTCCCTGGTGGCTCAGATGGTAAAGAATCTGCCTGCAATGTGGGAGACCTGGGTTTGATATCTGGTTCAGGAAGATCTCCTGGAAGGGAATGGCTACCCACTCCAGTATTCTTGCCATGTATCTCAAGCAACATCTCTATTGAGCTGGTTGTCATTTCTTTACTAATTTGTAGAAGTTCTCTGTATGTTCCCCCCTGAAAGTTGGGTTTTTTTCTCAGTCAGTGGAAAGGTTATTTGACTGTATTATAGCTTTCATCAGAATTGTTTATTTTCTTGTCTTAATGCAGATGCTTTGGAACTTTCGTGTTGAGTGATAATAAACACAACACCTGCAGCGATCAGGGCCATCTTTATCTTATTTCTATTTTAATAAAAACAGCTTAAGCCATCCACTTAGAATTTTTCCAGCTGGACTTTGAAGACTCTGTCATACTTAAACAGTTTTCATTTATTTCTGTATTTTAGTGCATTAATTAGGAAAGACTGTCAAATTTTATGAAATTCCTCCTAGGATGCAATGATAAAATTAGTTTTAAAAATTGTGTTGATCTAATGACTCATTTTGACAATCTACAATTAATTATTTGTGTTCATAGGATACTCTTTTGTAGGTCATACTCCATTGCTCTTTGGACACAGCTGATTTTCAGATTGTTAGAAAAACAATCTGTAGTCATAAATAAAATTAGTCAAAGGTGAGATTTAGATGCTCTTTACAAGGCATAGCATACTTTTCTGCTTTCCTCATTAAAGTAGCTTAAATAGCATGGGTGTTATTCTCCAAAAGATTTAAAAAAATAGAGTACTTTTATGCCACTCACTGATCTATGTGCTTTACTCTTATTAAGACAGTCAATCCTCATGATTGAATTATCAGTTATAAGCTGTAATTATCATCTCTATTTCAAAACTGAGGAAACTTGGAAATAAAGAAATGTGTCCAAAGACATTCAGCTAATAAAGGAAAAGTCACACACATGAACCTCAGGAAAACTCCAGAAGCTTATACTCGATCACCTCTATGCTATGTCAGCTAGACCCATCTGCTTGCTCCCTTCCCATTTTTTTCTACAAAAATTGGTCTATTTGAGTTTTCTACTTTGCTCATTTACTCATTTGTTAATTGAGTCATTCAACACATATTTGTTGAATGCCTACCACGTGCCCCTATCTGTTCTAGGGACTGGAGATACAGCAGTAAACACAAGACGAAGGAGGTCCTACTCTCAGAGTTGGGAAGAGCTAATAACAAGTGCATGCATAATATGCAAGGTGGAATATTAAGTAGGGTAAGGGGGATAGGAATTGCAAGGGTACTGGTGATTGCTATTTCATATGGGGTCAACAGGGAAGCTGATAGGCTGAGCCAAGATTCCTGAAGCAGTGCGGTGGTGAGACCTGCAGATCTCATAGGCTGCTGTCTTGATGTAACTTTTAAAGCACTCCCTTTTGTTTTCCAATAAAAGCGAATAGTCCCTCTGTCACTGGGGGAAGGGTGCACCAGCAGAAGGAAATGAGACTGGGAATTGTGGTGGGATGGACCACCAAATGGACCATTTGGCTGGAATAGCATGCATGAGAGGAAAACCAGTAAATTTTTATTACTTTCTATTATAAAAGGAAAATAAATTCATTTTCATCAGAATTAAATATTTATGCTAACACATGACTAGCAGTTGCTTTAAAAACATGAATATTGGATCTTTCTTTCTCTTTCGATTTCTTGAAAAAGAAAGCTTCCTTCAGACCAAACTTTTTCTCCCATTTCTTTAACAATTGCTTATTATTTCTCTATTCCTTTTCCTTCTTCTAGAATTAATATTATTTGCGTTTCAGGTATCCATTATTTCCATCTCATTGTATTTTATCTCAATTTTTTCCAAAGGGCCATTTCTTTAACTTGATATTCCAGGTCACTAATTAAGTCTTCAATTATTAACATTATCTCCTTCCACTTGCCTACAAAATGATTTGATTCCAAAGGAATGATTTTCATTCTGTCTTTCAGTGCTCTGTGTTAAATTTCTAAAAGGTTCTTGATACCATTTTTATGCAAATTACCTCTGTCATATTCAGTAGTTTCTTCCTGAGCTGCCTGTGCTGGTTGCTCTCGGATTCTTCTCTCTGACCGTGGGGCTCCTCAGGTGGATTGACATTTGACTCATGTCCAGGTTCAAGTTTGACAAGCAGGTGTTGCTGCAAGCATCACCCTAGCAGCAGCACACCTCTGAGGGACGAGTAGGGAACAAGGGTTCCCACCACTGTGGGCTAATGCTGTGCTCATCTGAAAGCTGTAAACCTTTGCTGAGGCACTTGAAACCCTTTTATTCCTAGATCTCTGGTGATAAGCATTAGTATTTCTTAGTCTCAAGCTCAGGGATCAATATATCCCTCTTGTGCAAACTCTCCTGTCACTCCACCGGGCTGCTAAATGCCCTCCCCACTTTGCCTCTTGCATACATCATCAGTTTCACTTTTCTTCATCATCCATCTCTTCCAGAGTACTACTCCTCCTGATGGATGAAATTGCATTTGCCATCTTTTGGAAGCTATTTCTAAAATAGCCCCAATAATCTCTGCCTCCTGGTATCTATATCTATGCCTTCGTGTCATCTGCCCTCCCTCTTCCTTGAAAGGGTGGTGGACCTAGAACCTTGCTTTTAAAGGATAGAATATGACAAAATTTATGGAAGTCACTACTGAGGTTAGGTTACAAAGGACAGTGACTTCCATCTTGTTCATTCTCTGTCTCTGGCTCTTCTTGCTTGTTTATTTTGATGAAGCAAGCTGACAAGTTGTAAGCGGCCTAGAGAGAGGAGCAAGGAACTGAAGGGGACCTAGGGCCCACAGGGCACAAGAAACTGAATCTTCCTACCATGTAAGTGAGCTTAGAAGCACACCCCTCCCCTTCCGTGTCACCAGATGAATCCACAACTCTGGTATTCAACTTCATTGCGGTCACATGAGAGATTATGAGCCAGAAGACACAGCTAAAACATACCTCTTTGCTTCTTGAGCCACAGAAACTATAAGATAAATGTTCTTTTAAACAACTGTGTGTGAGTGTGTGCTAAGTCGCTTCAGTCGTGTCCCACTCTGTGCCGACCCTATGGACTGTAGCCCACCAGGCTCCTCTGTCCATGGGATTCTTCAGGCAAGAATACTGGAGTGGGTTGCCATTTCCTCCTCCAGGGGATCTTCCTGACCCAGCGATCGAGCCGTGTCCTTTGCCACTAGCACCACCTGGGAAGCCCTTTAAGCAACTGAGTTTTGAGACAGTTACCTATTGCTGCAGACAAATTAACATCCCATCAATAATCATATTTTATTTCTATCATTTTCTGTCTCAGAGCACTTATGCTCCTATTAGCTGGAGTCTTCCCATTATGAGTTACTTGTATACATCTCCATTCCTTTGTATACACAACTTCTTTTTATTTCCGCCATGTTTTTTCCCCTATCTGGTAAACTATAAACATAAATTGAGACACAGTCACCAACTTTCTCCTCTGCGACTCATTCTCTGATTATGTAGGCAAATTTTATGACTCCCATCTTATATATGCTTTCATTCTGCTTTTCATACAGATTACCAGTCATTTCTTTTGGCCAAGACCGTGTCCTTAGCACCTAGTAGGGTGACTAGCACATTATAGTTGAAAGACTGGTTTTTCCTGCACTAACTTAAACCCTCTTTGGCAGTTTTCTCCATGCCCTGTTTCTTCAGCTGGAAAATTTCACTTGGTCCTAAGTTAAAGTGGAGTTACTGAGAAATAATTACTCTTGTCTTTCTCAAGCAATACTGTAGATGAATTTGTTTATTTATGTCAATTAATATTTTGCCTTAAACTTTTGTGCTGAGTGCTTGAAACTGTGTTGCTCAACACTATAACATTTTTCTCTTACTTTTCTTCAGATTATTTCCAATCCCCAAAATACTTAACAACACTTTTTTTTTTCTTTAGAGTCTGACTTCCTGCTGCACAGCAACACTAAAGAGAGACCATTCGTTTCTTCAAATTACCCTGTTTATTTCAACAGAGGTAGCAAGTGTGTGTAGAAAGTAAAATGTTAAGAATGAATAAGTTCCTCTGACTTGTTTGTGTTGCCTACAGATTCTTTGAGAATAAGAAATACAAGCCTGCTTTTGGTTATGAAAAAAATATTCCATGTTTCCCCTGAAATGTTTTTGAAATCTTTGCATATTTAGAAAAAGAATCAAAGACAGGGTAAGGATGCTTTTCTGACTTTCCTAAACAAAAATACTTTTGAATTTAAGTATACACACTGCAGCATCACCGACTCGATGGACGTGAGTCTGAGTGAGCTCCGGGAGTTGGTGATGGACAGGGAGGCCTGGTGTGCTTCGATTCATGGGGTCGCAAAGAGTCGGACATGACTGAGCGACTGAACTGAACTGAACTGATACACACTGCTAGGTTTTTGGGGTTTTTTGTTTGTTTGTTTTAATCTTTGTGTCATGCACACTTATCTAGTGCTACAAAAATGCTGTGTAATGAACAGCCATACAAACTTAGACGCCTATAATAATTTTGTTTTCCTTCTAAGGTTATTGAGAAGTCTGATAATCTGAACTGAGATTGGTGAGGTTCACCCACACGTTTTTGAACAGCTATAAGTTGGCTTTACTATTCTTGACTGGGTTTTCTCAGTGTGTCTGAGGCTTTGATTGGGACACTGAGCTGAGTCAGCTTTGCGTTCAGGTGTCTTTACAAATCTCATCCTCTAGTACACTAGCTGGGACATGGTGTGCTCTTGTGATAAAGACAGAGGAGCAAAAGAGTCAAAGTCACAGAGCCTCAGGTCCTGGAAATACCATCACTTCTTGTTGACAAAATGTCATAAGCACAGCCTAAATTCAAGGGGTAGAGAAAGTCTTAATCTCTTTAGGAGAGAAGAGTGTAGATATAGGGGAGGATGAAGAACTGCAACCATTTTTTTGTAATCTATTACAGTATGTTTACTTTTGAAAATTTAAAACATAAACTATAAATTCAGCTTGAAAAATATCTAATTGACTATATTGTAATCAGTTCTTCTGGAAAAATATCCTAGAGAAATTTAGGTTATAAGATCATTAGTTCTTATTTTATTATTTTATGGATAGGGAGAAATTCTTTCAAGGAATTTTAATTTTTTAAAGACGCCTAAGATGAACATTTTGACCATCTGGTGATGTCCATGTGTAGAATAATCTCTTATGTTATTGGAAGAGGGTTTTTGTATGTCCTGTGTCTTCTCTTGGCCAAACTCTGTTACCCTTTTCCCTGCTTCATTTTGTACTCCAAGGCCAAACTTGTCTGTTACTCCAGGTATCTCTTGGCTTCCTACTTTTGGATTCCAGTCCCCTATGATGAAAAGGACATCTTTTTTTCGGTGTTAGTTCTAGAAGATCTTGTAGGTCATCATAGAATCATTCAACTTCATCTTCTTTGGCATTATTAGTTGAGGTATAGACTTAGATTACTGTGATGCTGAATTGGTTGAAGATGGGAGATAGTGAAGGACAGGAAATCCTGGCATGCTGCAGTCCGTCAGGTCTCAATGAGTTGGACATGACTGAGTGACTGAACAACAAGATGAACATTAGAAAAAAACAATATACACATCTGTCATCCTACTCAGAAAAAAAGTGCTAAAAACTAAAATTGTTCCTTAGCCTTCAAAAAATAGTGATTAAAGTGTATTACTATGAGTCTTCAGATAGTGATGCCTCCTTAACCTAAGAGCAATGCTAATTAGACCTAAACCTAGCTATCGGACTATGTTGCCTTAAACATAAAGTACACCTGGAGATGTTAAATTGTTATGACTCGTGGGGAAAAATACCGAAAAAACTCACGTACTACACAGTTACAAATCGAATATTTGCCTAATCTTTTTATTTGGATTTTGGCAAAACCATACTCTAGATTTTAATAATAATTCCTTACCGCATTGAGGTTTATTTTATGTCAAGCATTGTTATACACAGTCTATCTGCATTAACTCTCAAAATTTCTTCAAGTTAGGGAAATTATCCACATTTCATAACTAGCACAACCAAGTCACAGAGAAGCCAGGTGGCTCACCAAAGGTCACACAACTGGTGGGTGGTAGAAGCAGAATCTGACCCCAAGTAGGATGGCTCATACCCATAACACCATGTCAGATTGTCTGGTAATAGCTGAGAACCATTCTCAGCCTTGTCTGTATGCTCCCAGGTCACAAGGGCTGAAAACCAAGTCTTATTTTGCCCTGGGTTAGACCAGTGGTGAAAGGCTGTTACATGAGATTTGGAAGGTGGAAGAGAGCTAAGGAAACATACTCTGCTCCTCCAGCAATGGTGGGCAGATATATAGGCTTCAGCAGATTAAGTCTTTCACTAACCTCTAGCTTATATGTGTATACATACATATATACACGCATGATGGACTGTTGTTCATCCCTACAAAAAAGGAAATCCTATCATTTGTGGCAACGTGCATGGACCAAGAGGCTATTAGGCTAAGTGAAATAAGCCAGTTATAGGAAGATAAATACTGCATGATTCCCTCACATAAGGTATCTAAAACAGTCACTCTTAGAAGCAGAGAATGCAATATTGGTTGCCCAGGACTAGGGAGTAGAGGAAATGAGGAGTTGTTATTTAATGGTTTTAAACTTTCAGTTATACTAGATGAATAAACTCTAGAGATCTGCTGAACAACAGAGTGCCTACAGTTAACATTATGATATTATGCACTTCAGACTGTGTTAAGGGGGTAGATCTCATATTGTGTTATTACTACAAAGCAAACCAAAAACAAAGGGACCCAAGGAAACTCTAGGAAGTATTGGATTTATCTATTACCTTGCTTGTGGTGATGGTATCACAGGTGTTTTCATGTGTCCAAACTCATTAAATTGTACACATTGAATATAAGCAGTTCTTTGAAAATCAAATACACATGAATCAATAGAAGTATTAAATACATTTGAAAAATTTTAAAGTGAAATAAAGTAAGCTTCAGAACCTGGCAAAATATTATTGTAAATTTAAATCAGGTATTGATTCTCTTGCCTCTGCTATTCCAGAAGTACTTCTTTACAGGAATAAATCAGCAGAGCCCTTGGAACTGGGGTGCAGTTCTGTGTCTGAAAAAGTCTCTCTCTCCATGGAAACTCCCAAAGACTACAAGAACTCGTTTACTTTTACTGTGTAAAGACAGCATATCTTCACTCCTGTACCTCAGGGCTTTGTCAAACTATGTCAATTCTTCAGCCCTGTTTCATAATCTAGCTCACAGGGACCTTACTCACATTCCTGTTACTGGTCTACTAAAATGACAAATCATATTAATCAGACCTGTTGAGCAGACATTAGCTAATACAGTTGATGCCTTGATAAAACACATGAATACCAGCAGGTAGAAGATAATAGCCATGAAAATTCAGGAATCTGGCATCTTAATGAAGTGTCCAGAGAGATAATGGTCCAAGGTCCAGATAACTGCAAAGGGAAAGCCAGTTGCTGTGTTTTTTCCCTTCAGCAACTAGGAAACACCGCACTTGATGGGCTCATCTGGATTTTATAAAAAATATTTACTCATAGATAACTGATGTATTTGCTAACTAACCCCTAATATTTCTAAATTCTAGAGAAGCCCAGAGCAAGAGGTTTTGCAGGAGATTTGGGCTGTGGGTCCTCAGCTACTCTGCCACCTTGGTCTTAAGGTTGTAGAGATCCAGTTGTGCTTAAAAGATTTTGACAGACAGCGATAATAAATGGAAATCCTCTTTAGAGTGATAAAAACACATGCAATTCTAAGGGTTTCACAGAAAATCTGTATTCTTCCTTGAAAATGGCAAATTACCTTTTCAAAAACAGTTTCTAGCTTGCTCTTGTGCTTAGGTTGAGAGAGAACTGCTGACGGTAGAAAAATAAAAGATGATGTGACCTGATTTGTCTCTTGCACTCTGGGTATTACCTGATACACCAGGCTACAACATATATGATCAGACTTGAGTAGGTCCAGAAACTATAAGTTATACAATAAGTTCATCTCCTATCACATCTATTCTTGCTGTGTCACCACCTCTCCCTGCATCCACACCTAAGGCCTCTTGAAAAATTCCTGATGACAAGCTAAATGGTCCCATGAGATGTGGTGACACCAACCAAAAGAAACAGAAGTGGCTCTGAGAGGCATCAGGTCAATCTTGGTAGACCCCAAGTGGATTAGCACATCTGGTTGTATAGTTTGTCTAGAGTGATTACCAAAGATATTGATATACAATGATTAATTGTCAATGACTAATGCACCAATACTGGAGGACTGTACAGGGTCTGGGGAAAGAAGTATACAGATCAAGCAATTTAAATGAGTACGTATTGTAAGTTTGTGTCTCATGGAAATGCCTACCAAAGAGAGGCTCTCAATAGTCAGGTATATAATATGACCTATTCCAGATAGTTATTTAGCCTCTTTCCCAAGCTGCTCTGTGGTTAGTTAACTGTTTCATCAACAAAGTATCCATGGATATTGCATCTGGGTTCAATAACATGTCTTCTTTCTTTGAAACTGACTAAGCTAACACCACTGCAGTGAGGTTCCTTTCTTGCAAAAAAGACTCTTACTATGGATATAAATGTGCCTTTTCTCCTTAAAACACTTTTGTCAGCACTACTATCTAAATTCTTACTGAATACATTGTTCATTTCCATAGTGTGTTGCCCATTATGCTTCTGCTCAAGAAATATTTTATAGGAAAAGAAGGATGCAATCATATGGTACCTAATGGATTCATCAATCTTTCCATGGAATCTATCATTCAGAAATAATGGGTTTTATAAAACAGTAGACTTGTCTCCTTGAGAAACAAAAACTTGGAATGAAACCAGTTCTACAAACTACTCTTATTTTCTCTGAACCAACAATAAGATGCTATTTTTCCCTACAACAGAATACATAAATTCTTGTACCAGGGGTAAAAGTAGCAGCAACTCTGTTCTTTAGCACTTGTAATAATCCAATTGCAAAACTTTTCCATCCCAGCCCACCACCTTTAGGCTCTTTTGGCTTAAACTTTTAGTTCTTAAAGAGAAATACTACTGCTAGGGGACACAAAAATGGCTCCTGTGAACAGGTGGTTGAGATCACACTTAACTACTTTGGAATCACAGTGTCATTGAACCAAGAGGCAAAGGAGATTACTGTACCAGGTGAAGTAACTTATCAGATTATCAAGAGGGAGTAGGATGGTTGTTATATACAGTGAAAGTGTGTCTAGATCCTGGAGGATTTTCTTAATACCTTCATGTTCAGTAGTAAAACTGAATGGAATCTATACAAGCCAGCACAGGTAGGACATCAAGAATGAAGGTTTGGGTCAGTCAACTTGGTAAAGAACACAGTCTGTAAGCATCCCTACTGAGATCAAACGAACAATGAGTAAGTATTGAACAAAGTTATAAATATCAATTTTGGTCCGATGACAAAGTACATAAATGAAGACTATATTAACTATGAATACTTTCTTCTTAATTTTTTTTAGGTAATATATTTGTGTATGTGTATGTGTGTGTGTATACATGTACTATTTTATTTTTACTTTCTCCTCTTCCACCAGTATATTATATACAGTGTGGTAGTGTTTAAATGTAGAATTAGTCTTCAGATTACTAGATATCAAAGTGAAATTGTGACAGTTCAGAGAGGATTGAGCAACACTCAGTAATGGATATAATGATTAGGAGGTTTCCTATATTTTGGAAGAGATTAAGCACATTTTCATTTCCATGAGAGAGATTGTCACAAATTTAGCAGACTTACATTGTTAATCTTATAATTTGGAGGGTCAATATGCATGGAAAGATGTGTAAAAATGCTGACTAGCCAAAGGGATAGACTTCCCCATATGGCTGTTCCCAACTCAGCTGCATTCCCAGATCCTTCAATGCACTTCTTTGTATCTTACCTTACCAGCAGAGTTTCATGTTAGACACTGATATGAGCTATTCAAATGTTGTTTGGAAGGTGGAAGAGAGGTAGAAATGATACTACAACTCCTCTGGCAGCAAAAATAGAAGTAGCAAGGGCTTTGGCAGACTCAGGGCCTTCTTCTAAGTCCTGTACCCCCGTGATGGGGAGCTGTGATCACCAGTGGCAGTTTCTTTTGTGTCCTGGTTCTCTGAAAGTTTGGAGCAAATATGAGATCTAGCGGTAGCTGTCCTTGACTTTCATGGTTCCATTTCTTCCCACAATTTTGCCAACACCTAATAATCTGTATCAAATTTCTTCTTGATTAAAATAGAATAGGTCTCTGGTTTTCTAACTGGAACCTTACTGATACAATATCCTTAGGCTACATTGTTTCTTCAATATAAGCTTTTGTGCCCAGCAATCTCCTTCAAAATCAGTTATATTCCTCTTCCATGTTGATCATTTAGTTGCTACAGAAAGATAAATGTGGAGCATGGCATATTTTAACTCAAAGAAAAGTTTGGATATTTGGATAGATAAGTTATAAAATTCAAACTTAACTAAATTGTATTTGCATAAAAATATAAAATTTCTAGAGATAAACCAAACATTAAAAAAACCCTTAGATATTTTAGTAGATACCTTAATACATTTTAAAACTGCAAGAAGAACAAAATAGATAAAATTTAACTGTTCTAATATATGTCAAAATTTGTGCTTGTGTAATCCTGAAAATGTTGACCTACAAAAATTATTTCTCTTAAATTTTTGAGTGATATTTTAAAGTCTCTGTTGCTTTTTGATATTAATTTGCAAATATTGAACTTACCTGCGATAGCTGAGCTATTATCATGTTTAAAATAGTCAATAGTTCTATGTTTTTTAAGCTAAAACTAAAGCTATTTATTATGACGCTAGTGACCATGAAAATGACAAATTCAGAGTTCTGTATTAGTCTTTGCATTGCTAGACTACTTGGCTTCCCTGGTGGCTCAGACAGTAAAGAATCCACCTGAAGTACAGGAGACATGGCTTCACTCCCTGGGTTGGGAAGTTCCCCTGAAGAAGAGAACGCCTACCCACTCCAGTTTTCTCACCCATTCCAGTTTTCTTTCCATAGACAGGGGAGCCTGGAAGGCTACAATCTATGAGGTCGTAGAGTTGGACTCAAATTAGAGGCTAACACTTCAACTGTGCTGCTATTGTCTATTTTTATGTAAATTTCATTTAACATAATGGTGCTAGTGGTTTAGTCTTCAGTCACGTCTAATTCTTGCTACCCCATGGACTGTAGCCCGCCTGGCTCCTCTGTCCATGGGATTCTCCAGGCAAGAATACTGGAGTGGGTTGCCATTTCCTTCTCCAGAGGATCTTCCTGACACAGAAATTGAACCTGGGTCTCCAGCATCGAAGGCAGATTATTTATGGACTGAGTTATGAGGGAAGCCTGCATTTAAGATTATATTTGATCTAACAGGTCTTCTATGCTTTGCTATTTACTATCATTCTTTTGAGAAAAATTAAGCATTTTTTTCTCTTTTGTAATAAGATATTGTTTACTTATAGTGAGAGGGACTTATGTACAGTGTATGTAATTCCAGATATTCAGACCCTTTGCAGTATACTTCATTCAAGACATCAAGACTAAAAATGAAAATACTAATGTGGTGTGGAAAGATTAACTTTTCTTGGAAGTTTAGGTAGCAGTCTTTCATGCTTTTGTTTCTTCCCTTCAACTGAATTCATTTTCAATTTAAAAAGTAATAAATCCTTTGGAATATGTCCACTTTGCAAGATCCAACCCCAGAAAAAAGAACTGAAGAAAGACAAGCTTTTTTTTTTTTTCCACATGCTGATAAGCTGTGGATCTGATAGACTCTAAATATTCTTCCCTATCCTACTTTTATATTTTATGTCTAATATGAACAAAGAAGGGAAGATAATTCAGGCTAAGAAATATTGCCTTAATATAATCTTACCAAAACATATTAGGGCTATCACTTCACATCATGTCAAGCTTATAACATAGGGGAATCTTTTGATTAATTGTGACAGTGAGACTAATTCCTTGGTTCCTTCCTTAAGCCTAAAAATGCATTTTATTTGACTTCCAGGCAAGTGGGTAGTTACTGTTTTCTAGTTATACCTTCATTACGTGAAAGGATGGAGGACTGTCTTTGCAGAAGATCTGATTCAATTACAGTTTAAAAAAAAGTGATAGCTTGCATTCCCACATTAGCCTGATCTTTTTACATTGTCAGTGACAAAGAGAAGTATTTCACTGGTTAAGAAGAAAATAAACTGGGAAATTTTATTGTGCAACAATTTAACTTTATTACTACCTGCAAAAGGCACTAGCAGTGGGAAGAAAAAATTGAATTTTTAAAAGTTAACCAAAAGGATTAGCTTTGTGATGGCATATTTTAAAATTGATTTGTAAACTTAACCTATTGTCCTAAAAGGTATAGAGGGCTGCAACAAATAGGAAAAACAGATGTTGAACCTCTAAAGTGAAACTGTCTCTGTCCCAGAGCACTTCTTAATGCCTTGTAGTACAACACCCAGTATTAATATTGCATGCTGCCAAGACCTCATCCTCTTAGTTTTTATCATATATAAGTCAAGCTTTCCTTTCCCAGAAGTTCCACTAGACATTTTCCCTAAATTATTCTGGCAACTGAATTTTAACCAAACATACTTAAGAAAAACCTTAGATCACACTAGAATACTAGCTGTTTATGACACTGCTCACTGCCATAAAATAAGATAAGGAACATAGAAACACATTTCCCATTGTAACAAAGTTCTTTCACCAGTCAGCAACCTAGCCATCATCTCTCCTTCTAATCATTAAGTACACAGAGCACCACTACAGAGAGCACAAATTGGCTTTAACAACCATTAAGATGATAGAAGAAAACCCACATGTCTAAAGATACAATCTATTATTGGGACACCAGGACACGATGGCAGCACTCTGACCCACATTGCAGGAAAACAACTACATATTCTAATGAACTGGTCCTGAAACTCCAATTTGGTTTAATTCCAGAGCAGAGTTAATCTTTATCAAAAAAACAGATGAAACTCTAAATTAAAAAAAACTTAGTCAAATAATTCAAAATAAATCATTAACAGTCCAGAAATTTTATTTTCCCTAAGCTTGTTCGCAGGTTGTCAAAGAGGTGACTATTCTTTTATTTTGTTTGTTTGTCTGTTTTTAGCTGCATCGGGTCTTAGTTTTGGCACCCAGTCTTCCCAGAGGCATGTGGGCATTAGTTCCCTGACCAGGGATTGAACCCATGTCACCTGCGTTGGAAGGCGAATTCTTAACCACTGGACCACCAGGGAAGTCCTTAGAACAGATTATTCTCTAACTAACCATGGATACTTTAGAAAACCAGTCAGGTTGCTAGACTGTCACCAAAAGCCAGGTTACAGAAGACAGGGCACATGTAACACGAGTTTTCCAGCCAGACTGACATTCTAGAACCAGACTCCTCTTAAGTATAGAGTTACATTTTCAAAATTTTAAAATTTCAGACTTTTTATTTGTAAGCAATTCCAGAATTACAGGACAGTTACAACAATAATATAAATAACTTCCATATAGTTTTCACTCAGATTCCCCAGCTGCTGACATTTTGCCATATTTATTCTATCATTATTTTTCTATGTATGTGTAGTATTTTCTGAACTCTGTGGCAGTAAGATACTGCTATAAGTCCCCTTAAGCCCCTAAGAACTTTGGTCTCTTTCACAGCTGCAAAACAATGATCAAAATCAGGAAATTATCATTGATAAAAGCACTATCTCATAGGTCTCACTCAAATATTACCACCTCCCGACACTGTCCTTTAGAACCAAAGAAATCTTTCTCTGGTGACGTCTTTCCATCCTCCCTTCCTATCTTTCATAACCTTGACTTCCTGGAAAGTATTATAGGATGTCACCCCATTGTCTAGTGTTTCCTCGGGAGTAGATTCACATTCTGCATTTTTGGCAGAAGTACCACAGAAGCAATTTTGTGGAGGGCACCATATAAGAAAGCACACACTGGGATGTGTACTATCACAGAGGATGCTGACCTTCATTTGCCAGGTTTCTCCAATGTGGAGTCTTTTTCCCTTTCCACTTAAAAGTATATGGTGGGAAACACTCCGAGATAATGTAAATATCCCATTTCTCAGTGTCGTGGGTTGAATTGTGGCTTCCCAAAAACTGCAATGTGGGAGACCTGGGTTCGATCCCTGGGCTTCCTCTAATTGTGGTGAGCAAGAGCTACTCTCCAGTTGCATTGTGTGCACTTATTGTTGTAGATTCTCTTGTGGAGCACAGGCTCTAGAGCGCAGGCTCAGTAGTTGGGGTGCATGGGTTTAGTTGCCCCGAGGCATGTAGAATCCTCCTGGACCGGGGATCGAAACCATATCCTCAGCATTGACAGGCAGATTTTTAACCCACGGGACCACCAAAGAATCCCCTTGTATTCTTGAGTTATAAAAATTGTTTATGTATTCTGGATATAAGCCCTTTGTAAGTTATGTGTTCTGTTACAATATTTACTTCTAGTTTGTGGATTGTTTTTCTGATTGTCTCTTAAAGAGTATAAATTTTTTCCTTTGATTTTGATAGTTAACGATATCTTTTTTTAATGGCTTATTGTTCTTCTGCCATATTTAGGAAATCTTTACCTACACGAATTTGAAAAGATTTTCTATTTTTTAATGGAAATTAAATAGTTTTAGCTCATATTATGCTTGTGCTCAATTTTGGTTCACTTTTTGTGATATGAGGTAAGGGTCGAGAAAAAAAATTTTTTTTCGTGGAGATATCCAGTTGTTTCATTGTAATTTATTCAAAATATTGTCCTTTTCTGATTGACTTACATTGGATAATTTTTCTAAAATAAATTTACCAAATAACTGTGGGTCTATTTCTCTATTATTGTTCTACTGATCTATATGTCTATGCTTAAACTAATAACACTATCTTAATTACTGTAGCTTTACAATAAATCTTGAAATTAAGTAGTCTAAATCCTCCAAATTTGTTCACTTGAAAAGAGTTTGTCTCTTCTAGGTTCTTTGCTTTTCCTTATAGATTAACATCTTACCATTTTCTTAAAAAAAAGTATGCTGAGATGTGCTTGGATTATATTGTATCTGCAAATCAATTTGAAGCGAGCTAAAAATCTCAAAATTGAGTTTTCAAATCCATGAATGTGGATTCAACATATAAATATGGTATTTACCACTACTTATGATATTTAAAGCTAGGAATATAAGAGAATTACCTCTACATGATAACAAACATCTATGCAAACCATAAACTTGCTATCATAGTTTTGGAAAATCACTGAAAATTGTACCTCTCAATAAGGAATAGGCAACGATGCATTTACACTGCTTTAATGTCATACTGTTTCCACTGTTTCCCCATCTATTTCCCATGAAGTGATGGGACCGGATGCCATGATCTTAGTTTTCTGAATGTTGAGCTTTAAGCCAACTTTTTCACTCTCCACTTTCACTTTCATCAAGAGGCTTTTTAGTCCCTCTTCACTTTCTGCCATAAGGGTGGTGTCATCTGCATACCTGAGGTTATTGATATTTCTCCCGGAAATCTTGATTCCAGCTTGTGCTTCTTCCAGCCCAGCGTTTCTCATGATGTAATATGCATATAAGTTAAATAAGCAGGGTGACAATGTACAGCCTTGACGTACTCCTTTTCTTATTTGGAACCAGTCTGTTGTTCCATGTCCAGTTCTAACTGTTGCTTCCTGACCTGCATACAGGTTTCTCAAGAGGCAGGTCAGGTGGTCCTGTATTCCCATCTCTTTCAGAATTTTCCACAGTTTATTGTGATCCACACAGTCAAAGGCTTTGGCATAGTCAATAAAGCAGAAATAGATGTTTTTCTGGAACTCTCTTGCTTTTTCAATGATCCAGCAGATGTTGGCAATCTGACCTCTGGTTCCTCTGCCTTTCCTAAAACCAGCTTGAACATCTGGTAGTTCACGGTTCATGTATTGCTGAAGCCTGGCTTGGAGAATTTTGAGCATTACTTTACTACCGTGTGAGATGAGTGCAATTGTGTGGTAGTTTGGGCATTCTTTGGCACTTCCTTTCTTTGGGATTGGATGACCAACCTAGATAGCATATTGAAAAGCAGAGACATTAGTTTGCCAACAAAGGTCCATCTAGTCAAGGCTATGGTTTTTCCAGTGGTCTTGTATGGATGTGAAAGTTGGACTACAAAGAAAGCTGAGTGCCGAAGAATTGATGCTTTTGAACTGTGGTGTTGGAGAAGACTCTTGCGAGTTCCTTGGATAGCAAGGAGATCCAACCAGTCCATCCTAAAGGAGTCCAGTCCTGGGTGTTCATTGGAAGGACTGATGCTAAATCTGAAACTCCAATACTTCGGCCACCTCATGAGAAGAGTTGACTCATTGGAAAAGACCCTGATGCTGGGAGGGATTGGGGGCAGGAGGAGAAGGGGACAACAGAGGATGAGATGGCTGGACGGCATCACCAACTAGATGCACATGAGTCTGGGTGAACTCCAGGAGTTGGTGATGGACAGGGAGGCCTGGCGTGCTGCGATTCATGGGGTCGCAAAGAGTCGGACATGACTGAGTGACTGAACTGAACTGAACTGAGGTTTGTCATAGCTTGTCTTCTAAGATACAAGCATCTTTTAATTTCATGGCTGCAATCATGTATAAAATATATAACTAATGGAACAAAAGACTGGTTCTAAATAGGAAAAGGAGTACGTCAAGGCTGTATATTGTCACCCTGCTTTTTTAACTTATATGCAGAGTACATCATGAGAAACGCTGGGCTGGAAGAAGCACAAGCTGGAATCAAAATTGCCGGGAGAAATATCAATAACCTCAGATATGCAGATGACAGCACTCTTATGGAAGAAAGTGAAGAGGAACTAAAAAGCCTCTTGATGAAAGTGAAAGTGGAGAGTGAAAAAGTTGGCTTAAAGCTCAACATTCAGAAAACGAAGATCATGGCATCCGGTCCCATCACTTCATGGGAAATAGATGGGGAAACAGTGGAAACAGTGTCAGACTTTATTTTTGGGGGCTCCAAAATCACTGCAGATGGTGACTGCAGCCATGAAATTAAAAGACTCTTACTCCTTGGAAGAAAATTATGACCAACCTAGATAGCATATTCAAAAGCAGAGACATTACTTTGCCAACAAAGGTCCATCTAGTCAAGGCTATGGTTTTTCTAGTGGTCATGTATGGATGTGAGAGTTGGACTGTGAAGAAGGCTGAGTGCCTAAGAATTGATGCTTTTGAACTGTGGTGTTGGATAAGATTCTTGAGAGTCCCTTGGACTGCAAGGAGATACAACCAGTCCATTCTGAAGGAGATCAGCCCTGGGATTTCTTTGGAAGGAATGATGCTAAAGCTGAAAGTCCAGTACTTTGGCCACCTCATGCGAAGAGTTGACTCATTAGAAAAGACTCTGATGCTGGGAGGGATTGGGGGCAAGAAGAGAAGGGGACGACAGAGGATGAGATGGCTGGATGGCATCACTGACTCGATGGATGTGAGTCTGAGTGAACTCCAGGAGTTGGTGATGGACAGGGAGGCCTGGCGTGCTGGGATTCATGGGGTCGCAGAGAGTCAGACATGACTGAGTGACTGAACTGAACTGAACTGAATGAGAACCTACTGTATAGCACAGGCAACTCTACTCAGTGCTCTGTGGTGACCTCAATGGGAAGGAAATATGAAAAAGAGGGGATAAATATGAATCCATGTCTGATTTGCTTTGTGGTACAGCAGAAAGTAACCAACATTGTAATGTAACTATACTCCAATAAAAACTAATTAAAAATTAACCAGTCTTCCTAAATGGAAGAATGTGTTTGGCGTTGCATACATGCCCAGTCGTGTCTGACCCTTTGAGACCCCATGGACTGTAGCCCACCAGGTTTCTATGTTCATGGAATTTTCCAGGCAAGAATACTGGAGTGGCTTTCATTTCCTTCTCCAGGGGATCTTCCCAACCCAGGGATCAAATTTGTATGTCCTGTATCTTTTGCATTGGTAGGCAGATTCTTTACCACTGTGCCACCAACCTAGGGTTAAATTTCATATTTGATGTGCAAAAATAACACACTACATGGGAAAGTTGTGGGAAGAAGGAAAAAAACTTGTTATTTTATCTTAGATAACTCTAGTACAAGTGAATGATGCATTTCAATTGGAAATAGTGCCCTATTTAAATCCCTTTTCTTATAACTTGACCTGTGGGCACTAGATTTATCACTGATGATATCAAATTGTTTCTTCTGCAATTACTGTATCCACTTGGTCAACCTTTACTGATATGATTTTCCTTTTATTTATATTACTATTACAGTTCTGTCTTCTATGGCTACATAAATGTCTTGCATAGACAAAGAAAATTCACTGGTACTGGTTTTCCAGGTAAGGAGATACTAATGTGAGAACAGTTTTAATTAGATGTCTATAAAATAATTGCTCCTATCGAGAATAGAATTGTGGACACAGTGAGTGAAAGAGAGGGTGGGAGAAACTGAGAGAGTAGCATTAAAACATATACATTACCATATGTAAAGTAGATAACCAGTGGGAATTTGCTGTATGACTCAGGGAGCTCAAATCTGATGCTCTCTGACAACCTAGAGGCGTGGGATGGGATGGGAGGTGGGAGGAAGGTGGGAGGAAGGTTTAAGAAGGAGGGGACATATGTATACCTGTGGCTGATTCAAGTTGATATATGACAGAAATGAACACAATATTGTAAGGTAATTATCCTCTAATTAAAAATAGATTTTTAAAAATGAACTAGAAATGTGGAAGTCTTCCCCCCAACTTTTTGGTATTCAGATAAAGGCCATTAAGTAATGTGTGACTATAGCTTTATTCTAAACTGAGCTTATATCTATCTCACCTCAAAGGCTAGCATTCTCTTCAGCTAATACAAAATCTGCAAGGTCTAATAACTGATATTTGGAATTCTTGATATAAACATGAACTTATGAACCCAAGAGAACACAGCTCGTGGATCACACTTTGTAAGTTAAATCTTAGTTATCAAATACTATCATGTTCAAGGCTACAATTGTTATAGTTTAAAAAATTCCCCTATCAAACATTTTCCATCTCTTTAAAATAAACAGCAAATAACATTCTGTAGATCCATGGTAGTCTATGTTCTACAGCTTTAGTTAAAAGATAGCTTCTTAGGTCCTTTTGCCCATATTAACCAAAATGCTGCTAAGTCGCTTCACTCGTGTCTAACTCTGTGCGACCCCATGGACTGCAGCCTACCAGGCCTCTCCATCCACGGGACTCTCCAGGCAAGAACACTGGAGTGGGTTTCCATTTCCTTCTCCAATGCATGAAAGTGGAAAGTGAAAGTGAAGTCGCTCAGTCGTGTCCGACTCCCAGCGACCCCATGGACTGCAGCCTATCAGGCTCCTCCATCCATGGGATTTTCCAGGCAACAGTACTGGAGTGGGGTGCTTTTGCCTTCTCCAATTTAACCACTCTCAAAAGCCTTATTGCACAGTATCCTAGCAAGCTATATTAAAATTTGTCCATACTGAATGCATTGGAACATACACATATCCTTTATGAAGACACAAAGGTATAACAAAAGGATAATCAAAGAAACAACTCAATCTTGAAACTGTCAAATTCCATATAATTAAATGTACCGTGGCTCTTGTTTCCAAATAGTAATTTTAAGAAGACAAGCTCTAAACTCAAACAGTTTTGCTTTTGCACTGTTATCCTTGTTATTCACTTATATAGAAAACCACCCAATTATGTTGTATAACAGAGCACTAAAACTATTAAACACAAACCTAAAAGCTAGGTTTTTAAGTATTTGCATATGAGATAAGTGCTTTCAATTTTAATGACATGTTCCACAGAGAACACGTTAGTTGACCTAGTAGTACTCCTTAATGCTTTACTCACAAAGTGTTCAGAGGAGGGGGAGTGTTTTCCTTTTCTCTGTTGGAAGGTGTATTGCTATTTTTCTTTACAAGATCCTCAAAAGTTGTGACCTTGTGGTGGATGGATGTATGCTCTAGCAGAAAAGACATCAAGTAGGAGGATAGGAAATGTGACACCTCATCTTGGCTGTCCCTAAGTTATGTGGCTTGATATTTATACATTTTAGTTTGATATTTATACATTATAGTTTGATAATCTATAAAATTAAGAAGAAAAGAAAAATTATGGCTAATGTTCTTTCTAGCTCTAAAAGTTCATATTAGCTTCAATGAAACTCAAGATTACTGATCACAAGTGGAAAAATAGTGTGAACATATTGCAAAAGGAGATAAGGGAAAAAATTTTGGTCACATTACCAAAGGACTATAAAGAAAGCCTCAGTACTCATATCTCTTGCCACCGATCACTTCATTTAAAACATAATTTTCTCACACAAGAGTCCTTGTACAGTTGTATATCATTAATATGTATATTTTTCTTTTAGCTAATTTTCAAGAAATTTATTTATTTTTTCCATTAGGTACTTCTTTCATTCTCTCACATGAGATCTTTCACATGAATATAAATGTATTGCAGATTGCCTCAACTAACACTTGTGAGATAATAAGTAGCAAAGGAAAATTACTATTGCAACTTACGTTTTAAAACTTATTTTTTTCAAAAACTTAATATTTTTGATATTAATAAATATCAAATTAAAAAGAGTGCATGATAATTAGAAAATACAGAAAATATAAACAAAATTGGAAAACCCAAATTACTACCACTAGAGGTAGAATCCCCTCCTCTTGAAATGTTTCCATATTGAAAGAAATTTTCTCAGATGAGCCTTCTGAGGCTTCAGTCACTCACTCCTCTGATAAGACTTAAGGAATCTGGGAGAAAAAAACCAAAGAATCTGTTCTTTCTATTACTCTCTTGGAACTTGGTGCCTATAAGGATTATATGATCTGTATTCACAATCATATAAATTGTGTGAACTGGGTTGTTTCCCTGTATTTGAGGAATTAAGTGGAAAATGGTCCAATTTAGGAATAACTTTTAGAGGAAATTCCCTTGCCCACAGTTTCATCAGTAATAAAGCTGTTTCTTTAATTGAAATATAGCTGACTTACAATATTGTGTTAGTTTCAGGTATACATGAAAAGTGATTCAAATAGATAGATGGAGGGAATTTCCTGGCAGTCCAGTGGTTAGGACTCCTTGCTTTCACTGCCGAGGGTGCAAGTTTCAATCCTACTTAGGGAACTAAGATCCCACAAGCCATGTGGCACAGCTAAAAAAAAAAAAAAAATATATATATATATATATATATATATATATCAAGTTCAGATAGATAGATATAAATATATTTTTTCAGATTCTTCTTCATCATAGTCTATTGCAAGATGTTGAATATAGTTCCCTGTGTTATACAGTAGGTCCTTATTTATCTATTTTATATATAGTAGCGTGTATCTATTAATAATTTATCCCTCCCCTCACCCTTTCCCCTTTGGTAACCATAATATTGTTCTCACTGTTTGTGAGTCTGTTTCTATTTTGTAAATAAGTTCATTGGTATTAGTTTTTAGTTTCAATATATAAATGATATCATACAATATTTACCTCTGTCTTACTTACTTCCCTTAATATGATATTCTCTAGGTCCATCCACTTTCCTGCAGATGGCAATATTTCACTTTGTTAAGTCTACATAGTATTCTATTGTATACACACGCCAAATATTTTTAAACCAGTTGTCTGTTAATAGACACTTAGGTTGCTCCCGTGTCTTGGCTATTGTAAATAGTGTCACCATGAACACTGAGGTATATGAATCTTTTCAAATTAGAGCTTTCATCTTTTCCAGATACATGCTCCAGAGTGGGATTGCCAGGTCACTTGGTAGTAGCTCTATTCTCAGCTTTTTAAGGAACCTCCATACTGTTCTCCATGTGGCTTCACCAATTTACACTCACACCAACAGTGTAGAGGGGTAATAAAGCTATTATTTTAAGTCTCCATGACTTAAACTGCTGCATCTATATCTAAAAGGCTCCAAACTCAAGTGGGCAGAAAAGAAATTATTATAAAGTGTAAAACTTCATAGAACCCCAACTACTAACACGTCAGCATATTTTTCTATAATTTTTATTCATTCATTCATACATTAATTCATGCATTCATTCAGTATATTCTGCTATTAACTAAACACAATACTCAGACTTACCAGCCTTCAAAAAGCTAATAGTCCTGCATAAAAGACAAACAGTAGTCAGTTAACTATAATACAAGGATGATGACTAGTATGAGTGTGGACCCTGAGCTCTAAGGCAAGCATATCAGAGAAACCTCTCTAACCTGGACTGAACAGGCCTCCTGTGGGGGGCGGGAAAAAATTAAGTCAAGAATAAGTCGTATTGAGGCAGAGAATACCACTTGGGTGGGGGGAGGTCAGTGAGAATTACAGAATTCAATATTCACCAAAACTGAGAGGGAAGAGACCCTGGCAGAAGTTCACTTTGGTTACAGCCTAGAGATGGAGAGATAGCATCATGCAAGGGAAGCTCCACATAATAAGCAGATATGGATCGAATCAAAAAGCACCTTTTAGGCTGTAACAAAAACTTAGGTGGTTACCCTAAGGGCAGGGGTTTCCCAGGTGTCACTAGTGGTAAAGAACCTGCCTGCCAATGCAGGAGACCTTAGAGACACAGGTTTGATCACTGGGTTGGGAAGATTCCCTGGAGGAGGGCATGGCAACCCACTCCAATAGTCTTGCCTGGAAAATCCCCGTGGACAGAGGAGCCTGGTGAGCTATAGTTCATGAGGTCGCAAAGAGTTGGACATGACTGGAGCAATAGCACACACACATCCTAAGAGCAATGGATGTTAAACACAACCAAACATTATTGCTTATGGGGGTTTTAAATTCAGCATTTTTTATTTACTAGTATTTATATTAAAGCTGCATTTCAAAAATGTTTCAGATGATTAAATACTATTTTATATCTATACTAAATTATTTTGAAATTACCTAAAACTTTACAGTGTCACAACCATAACATATACAGTGCTTGTTTCACTAATATAATTTTTAAAAATTTAGTTATAAGCTACTGCTGTTCAGTCACTCAGTTATGTCCAACTCTGCGACCCCATGAACTGCAGCATGCCAGTCTTCCCTGTCCTTTTCTATCTCCTGGTGTTTGCTCAAACTCACGTTCATTGAATCAGTGACATTAGTTGTTAGAGATCAACAAAACTATATTTTTGCTTCAACATTTTTAAAGTTGTTATTAAAATGACAGAATCTTTATAAATATTTAAGCTATTTATATATTTTTTCTATTTGGTAATTGCTTTTGCATGAAACTTGTCCATTAATATATGAAATCAATCTTAGTGTTTTTCTTACTGATTTAAATGAGGCTTTTATCAAATAACATTTTAATTTTTTTTTTACATTTTTAGAAAACTTTTACCACATTTTTCTGACTTTTCAACTTAAAATTTTTACTATATTTTTATCTTTTTATTTTTTGAAACATTTTAAGTATCAATATAAAGGTCATAATATTATAGACAAGACTTACATATTGATAAGTATTAATATCTATCTTATTTGTTGCAAGACTGTTATTTTATAAATGAAATAAAATGTGATGAAGTAAAGCTTCCCAATGCTTTGTCTTTTTGGCTTCAGGCAATCATTTTACATTCTCCCTACAAATATTTGCAAGCAGTAAAATGTATTGACTTGTGGGGATTTGGGTTACTCTGGATCTTTAGTTATCATGCTATGCTATGGTATGCTAAGTCACTTCAGTCGTGTCTGACTCTGTGCGACCCCATAGATGGCAGCCCACCAGGCTCCCCCATCCCTGGGATTCTCCAGGCAAGAACACTGGAGTGGGCTGCCATTTCCTTCTCCAATGCATGAAAGTGAAAAGTGAAAGTGAAGTCGCTCAGTCGTGTCGGACTCTTAGCGACCCTATGGATTGCAGCCTAACAGGCTCCTTCCGTCCATGGGATTTTCCAGGCCATAGTGAGTATTTAATTCTGAAACTTTTTTCTTTTTAACTCAATATAGTGTTTTTCAAGATACTTCCATGTGCATATAGATAGGTCTAGTTCATTCTTTGACTCTCTGAATAATAATAATAAAACATTTAATGAACTTTCTCTGTGTAACAGCCAATGTTCTACACACATTACATGGATTAACTTGTTTATACTTAACTGTTGAGGTAGGTATTATCCATATTTTACAGAGCTACAGAATAAATAGCTGTCTAAAGTTATGACAGTGTTAGTTGCTCAGTCTGTCCGACTCTTTGTAACCCCAAGGAATACAGCCCACCAGACTCCTCAGTCCCTTGAATTCTCCAGGCAAGAACACTGGAGTGAGTTGCCATCCCCTTCTCCAGGGGACTGCGGGATCAAACCCAGGTCTCCCATATTGCAGGCAGATTCTTTATCATTTGAGCCAACAGGCAAGTCCCAAGTTACAACAGAGCAGCGCTCAAATCTTCCCAAAGTTTCTCCATTTAACCAATGCATGACAGCTTCTCTTCGTCCTTAGTGGTAGTATTCCTCATATGAGCATTTATCCATTTTCTAGAGACTTGTTTCCATTTTCTAATTGCAGATAATGCTCTCATCAACACTCTATGACAATGAGATTATACATGTCTCCTTACGTACATATATCAAGCATGTCCATTTTTAATTTTACCAAATATGATGGCTTCCCTGGTGGCTCATATGGTAAAGGGTCTGCCTGGAATGCAGGAGACCTGGGTTTGATCCCTGGGTCAGGAAGATCCTCTGGAGAAGGAAATGGCAACCCACTCTAGTATTCTTGCCTGGAGAATTCTATGGACAGATGAGCCTGGTAGGCTACAGTCCATGGGGTCTCAAAGAGTCAGACAGGACTGAGCGACTAACACTTTCACTTTCATCACTTTCCAAAGTAATCAAACTAAATAAGAGTTTCCATTGCTCTAGTGCTTGGCTCTGATCAGATCAGATCAGATCAGTCGCTCAGTCGTGTCCGACTCTTTGCGACCCCATGAACTTCAGTACGCCAGGCCTCCCAGTCCATCACCAACTCCCGGAGTTCACTCAGACTCACGTCCATCAAGTCAGTGATGCCATCCAGCCATCTCATCCTTTGTCATCCCCTTCTCCTCTTGCCCCCAGTCCCTCCCAGCATCAGAGTCTTTTCCAAAGAGTCAACTCTTCGCATGAGGTGGCCAAAGTACTGGACTTTCAGCTTTAGCATCATTCCTTCCAAAGAAATCCCAGGGCTGATCTCCTTCAGAATGGACTGGTTGGATCTCCTTGCAATCCAAGGGACTCTCAAGAGTCTTCTCCAACACCACAGTTCAAAAGCATCAATTCTTAGGCACTCAGCCTTCTTCACAGTCCAACTCTCACATCCATACATGACCACTAGAAAAACCATAGCCTTAACTAGACGAACCTTTGTTGGCAAAGTAATGTCTCTGCTTTTGAATATGCTATCTAGGTTGGTCATAACTTTCCTTCCAAGGGGTAAGCGTCTTTTAATTTCATGTCTGCAGTCACCATCTGCAGTGATTTTGGAGCCCAGAAAAATAAAGTCTGACACTGTTTCCACTGTTTCCCCATCTATTTCCCATGAAGTGATGGGACCGGATGCCATGATCTTCATTTTCTGAATGTTGAGCTTTAAGCCAACTTTTTCACTCTCCACTTTCACTTTCATCAAGAGGCTTTTGAGTTCCTCTTCACTTTCTGCCATAAGGGTGGTGTCATCTGCATATCTGAGGTTATTGATATTTCTCCTGGCAATCTTGATTCCAGCTTGTGCTTCTTCCAGCCCAGCGTTTCTCATGATGTATTCTGCATATAAGTTAAATAAGCTGGGTGACAATATACAGCCTTGACGTACTCCTTTTCCTATTTGGAACCAGTCTGTTGTTCCATGTCCACTTCTAACTGTTGCTTCCTGACCTGCATACAAATTTCTCAAGAGGCAGATCAGGTGGTCTGGTATTCCCATCTCTTTCAGAATTTTCCACAGTTTATTGTGATCCATACAGTCAAAGGCTTTGGCATAGTCAAAAAAGCAGAAATAGATGTTTTTCTGGAACTCTCTTGCTTTTTCCATGATCCAGTGGATGTTGGCAATTTGATCTCTGGTTCCTCTGCCTTTTCTAAAACTAGCTTGAACATAGCCTTCCTAATTTTTTTCAATCTGATGATTGCAAAAGATACCCTGTATTCATTTTTTTTTCTAGTTTGATCTAAAATTTTTATAATTTTATTAATCACCCCAATTTAGCCTCCATTTAATACTGGTTCAGGTTACATATAAGTATAGCACTGGGTCTCCCTCAGTACTCCAGAATGAAAACATTTTTCCTCTAAAATTCAGAATAACGCTTTAAAGAAATACAAACCAAAGAGCTCAAGAGGAAATTAGCAGTATAATATTCCATATAGTTCAATCTCTCTTTAAGCCTGAGTTCAAATGTCTCCATGCTAATTAAAAAAAATTTTTTTCCCTGGCTTTATAAGATACAGCATTGTGTAAGTCTTTAAAATTCAATGTGCATATATATTGCAAAATGATTACCACATTAGGGTCAGTTACCTCACATAATTACCATTTTTTTTGGTGGTGAGAACAGCTAAGATTTACTCTCTTAAATCTTTTAAGTATATAAAACAATATTGTTAACTATAGTCATGGTGGAGAGTTCTGATAAAGCTCCAGTGGTCTACTGGACAAGGGAATGACAAATCACTTCAGTATTCTTGCCTTGAAACCCCATGAACAGAATGAAAAGGCAAAAATGATATGACACTGTAAGATGAGCCCCCCAGGTCAGTAGGTATCCACTATGCTACTGGGAAAGAGAGGAGAAGTAGCTCTAGAAAGAATGAAGAGGCTAGGCCAAAGCAGAAACAATGCTCAGTTGTGAATCTGGTGGTGAAAGTAAACTCTGATGCTGTAAAGAACAATACTGCATAGGAACCTGGAATGTTAGGTCCATGAGTCAAGGTAAATTGGAAGCGGTCAAGCAGGAGATGGTAAGAGTGAGTATCAAAATTTTAGCAATCAATGAACTAAAATGGGTGGGAACAGGCAAATTTAATTCAGATGGCCATTAGATATACTACTGTGGGCAAGAATCCCTTAGAAGAAATTGAGTAACCCTTATAGTCAACAAAATATTCCTAAATGTAGTACTTAGGTGCAATCTGAAAAATGACTAAATGAACTCAGTCTGTTTCCAAGGCAAACCATTCAACATCACAGTAATCCAAGTCTATGTCCCAAATACTAATGCTAAAGAAGATGAAGTTGAATGGTTCTGTGAAGACCTATAAGACCTTCTAAAACTAACACCAAAAAAAGATGTCCTTTCATCACAGGGGATTGGAATGCAAAAGTAGGAAGTCAAGAGATACCTGGAGTAACAGGCATGTTGGCCTTGGACTACAAAATGTAGCAGGGCAAAGGCTAACAGAATTTTGTAAAGAGAACACAATGGTCACAGCAAACACCCTTTTCCAACAACACAAGCAATGACTTTATGCATGGACATCACCAGATGGTCAACAACGAAATCAGATTGATTATATTTTTTTGCAGCCAAAGATGGAGCAAATACATGGAGCTATACATTCATCATAAACAAGACCTGGAGCTGACTGAGGCTCAGATCATCAGCTCCTTATTGCAAAATTCAGGCTTAAATTGAAGAAAGTAAGGAAAACCACTAGATCATCAGGTATGACCTAAATCAAATCCCTTATGATTATACAGTAGGGGTGATGAATAGATTCAAGGGATTAGATCTGGTATACACAGTTCCTGAAGAACTATGGATGGAGGTTCATAATATTGTATAGGAGGCAGTGACCAAAACCATCCCCAAGGAAAAAATGCAAAAAGGCAAAGTGATTTTATGAGGAGGCCTTACAAATAGTTGAGAAAATAAAAGAAGCAAAAGGCAAAGGAGAAAGGGAAAGATTCACCCAACTGAATACAGTTCCAGAGAATGACAAGGAGAGAAAAGAAAGCCTGCTTAAGTGAATAACAATGAAATAGAGAAAAACAATAGAATGGGAAAGACTAGAGATCTCATCAAGAAAATTGGAAATACCAAGTGAACATTTCATGCAAAGATGGGCACTATAAAGGACAGAAATGGTATGGACCTAACAGAAACAGAAGATCTTAAGAAGAGGTGGCAAGAATACACAAGAACTGTACAAAAAAGACCTTCATGACCCAGATAACCATGATGGTGTGGTTATTCACCTAGAGCCAGACATCCTGGAAGCCTAAGTCAAGTGGGTGTTAGGAAGCATCACTATGAATATAGTTAGTGGAGGTGATGGAATTTCAGTTGAGCTATTTCAAATTCTAAAAGAAGATGCTGTTACAGTACTGCACTCAATATGCCAGCAAATTTGGAAAACTCAGCAGTGGCCACAGGACTGGAAAAGGCCAGTTTTCATTCCAATCCCAAAGAAAGGCAATGCCAAAGAATGTTCAAACTATCGCACAGTTGCACTCATTTCACACACTAGTAAAGTAATGCTCAAAATTCTCCAAACGAGAATAGTACATATACTGAGAACTTCCAGATGTTCAAGCTGGATTTAGAAAAGGCAGAGGAACCAGAGATCAAATTGCCAACATCCGTTGAATTTTGGAAAAGCAAGAGAGTTCCAGAAAAACATCTATTTCTGCTTCATTAACTACACCAAAGCCATTGACTGTGTGGATCACAGCAAACTATTAAATTGTTCAAGAGATGGAAATACCAGACCATCTTACCTGCCTCCTGAGAAATCTGTATGCAGGTCAAGAAGCAACAGCTAGAACTGGACATGAAACAACAGACTGTTTCCAAATTGTGAAAGGAGTATGTCAAGGCTGTATTTGTCACCTTGCTTATTTAACTTCTATGCAGAGTACATCATGAGAAATGCTGGACTGGATGAAGCACAAGCTGGAATCAAGATTGCCGGGAGAAATATCAATAACCTCAGATATGCAGATGATACCACCCTTATGGCAGAAAGTGAAGAAGAACTAAAGAGTCTCTTGATGAAAGTGAAAGAGGAGAGTGAAGAAGCTGGCTTAAAACTCAACATTCAAAAACCCAAGATCATGGCATCTAGTCCCATCACTTAATTCATGGCAAATAGATGGGGAAACAATGGAAATAGTGAGAGACTTTAGTTTTTTGGGCTCCCAAATCACTTCAGATGGTGATTTCAGCCATGAAATTAAAAGATGCTTGCTCCTTGGAAGAAAAGCTATGACCAACCTAGACAGCATATTAAAAAGCAGAGACATGACTTTGCCAACAAAGGTCCATCTAGTCAAAGCTATGGTTTTTCCAGTAGTCATGTATGGATGTGAAAGTTGGACCATAAAGAAGGTTGAGTGCTGAAGAATAGTTGCTTTTGAACTGTGGTTTTGGAGAAGACTCTTGAATGTCCTTTGGACTGCAAGGAGATCAATCCAGTCAATCCTAAAGGAAATCAGTCCTGAATATTCATTGGAAGGACTGATGCTGAAACTGAAGCTCCAATAGTTTAGCCAACTGATGTAAAGAACTGACTCATTGGAAAAGACCTGACTCATAAAAAACCCTGATGCTGGGAAAGATTTAAGGCAAGACTAGAAGGGGATGACAGAGGATGAGATGGTTGGATGGCATCACCAACTCAATGGACATGAGTTTGAGCAAGCTCTCAGAGTTGGTGATGGACAGGGAAGTCTGGCATGCTGCAGTCCATGGGGTTGCAAAGAGTCAGACATGACTGAGTGACTGAACTGAACAGTTGCAATGAAGGGCTTTTCATGAAGTATTAATGAATAAGAAAAATTATACAATTTTGAAAACTGGAAATAAAAAGATTGTGCATGTGTATATACACAAGCATGTGTTCATATGTATACATGTGAATGGTTATAAAAAGCATAGGAAAAGCTAGAATAATAGAACTCAATTGCCAACATGAGTTACTTATGATTCAGTAACAGAGGAGAAAAGAGTGGGCAGAGGCAATTACCAAAGTAAACTGAAGAATTAAGAATTTAGTAGCCACAGAATATGATATAATTTGGGCACTTATATAAAATTACATATGCATATATTTTAAAAACAAATTATTTTAAAGATGAAATTATAATATGCTGATTACAATAATAGAATGGGTGGATTTAACTTTACTTAAAAGTAAATGTTGTAGTATTTTTTACCATATTTTAGTCTTTCTTAGTGCTTAGGCCCAGATTATTTTTAAAAATCCACATACACAGATACCATGGAACCCACATATATTCAAATAGTGCAGTCAGTGGTAACTAAGTGGCTTTTTAAAAACTTTTTCTGCCACATGAAATGAAAAAATATGTACAGATTGACCTTTTAGTTAAGCTAGGATGAGTGGAAAGGAGGATAAAAAAGCATAAAGGAAGAATGGGATTTAAAGACTGAAGTTTTAGCATCTTGATTGGATATGCAAAAGGATACAGGAGAATCTGATGGGTTAATGGAAATGAAATTTTTACTAGGCAAATATTTGCTGAGTCTCTACTGTGTGCCACATTGTTCTAGACACTGAAGCCAGGAGTTAATGTAAAAGCATCAAGTTGATCTCTTGTGGAGTTTACATTCTCCTAGGGAGAGGAAGCTCAAAAGCAAGAGAACACAGACACAAAGATAGTCTCAGTAGCTCAGGCACAGACCAGAGGACACTGTGAGGACAAATAGCCTTAGGAGCACACCAGACCTGATCCCTGCCTGTGCAGCTCTGACGTTTGAGGTTCTCAGGTGGGGAGAAGGCAAGTCCAAAACCTGTAAGGAGGTCTGAGCTTGGAATGTTCCGGGCTGGAGGCACCACATAAGGACAAGGGGAATGAGCACTAAGCATGAACTCAGAATTCATCAGGCTTGCAGACTGTAGACACTTCGAGGGCCTGCTTCTATAGAAAAACTTGAATTAGAAGTTCCTAAAACCTGGACAATCAAAATATGATGAACTGCACGCTCAGGATGGGGTACTTGGGCAGGCTCCTCACAGTCTGCAGTGAACCCCCAGGGCTGCCAGTTGTGGGAGAAGTGTGAACCGTGCTCTGGGTCAGAAACCACTCAAAGCAGCTTTTCCAAGGGAAAGAAGTGGCGACAAAGAGAACAAATCTCCTCAAAGCAGCAGGATTCTAGCCAAAGACTTTCAAGCCTGAAGGAGCACTGTGATATTAATGACATCAGCAGCCATCCAAGGACAAAAAGACTTTGCAAACCTGTTGAGGATGGGGAATTCCAGAAAGGCAACCAGGGGATATGAGTAAAAGACCGAGGAAGCAAGAGGCTATAAACTCTACTAGAGAATCATGTCCAACTCTTTGTGACCCCATGGACTGTAGCCTACCACACTCCTCCATCCATGGGATTTTCCAGGCAAGAGTACTGGAGTGAGTTGCCATTTCCTTCTCCAGAGGATCTTCCCAACCCAGGGATTGAACCTGGGTCTCCCGCGTTGTAGGCAGACACCTTACCATCTGAGCTACCAGAGAAGGCCAAACTCTCATTGTAGGCAGACACTTTACCATCTGAGCTACCAGAGAAGGCCAAACTCTACTAGAGGGTACCTGTTAATCATGCAATGCACTCTGCTTATAAGGGTAGGAAGCTGAGTCCCTAGCGAGCCTACCTTCACTTTAATACCATTGTGTAAGATTGCAGGGACAGGGATGAAATGGTAAAGGAAAAGTTAGAAACTTTAGGTTCTTTCAGTTCACTTCAGTTTATTCGAGTCTTTAAGAAAAGCCATTAAATAAGATACCCTACTTTAAAGGAAAGTAGGAGAGTTCAGGTGACACCTCTCTAAATGTCTCAGTTTTGCAAGGAGACAGGATGTGTGAGATGATGCTCTGTGAAAGAAGTAGTTTGCAAAACTTACAGATCCCTGCTGTTTTCTTCCCCGAAGAAAAGGAGAATCTTTAAAGTCATGAGCAACTTCTTGATCTGAAATTTCCCCTTATTGAGTTTTATGTTCACAGGAAATAAACTAATATACACAACTATTTGATTTGGCTGGAGTTCTGAGGAGAATGGATTCACAAAATCTTTATCCCCTTGCCCTGTTTTCTTTAAATATCTCTTTTCCCAGATAATACTTGAGTTTCTTCTATCTATTTCTGAAAACAGCAATGTGGGTTGGGACCCATTATTTTCACTTAAGAGTAAGCATGCAGATTCTTTTCATTTCTAAGTGAAATAAAAAATACAAATACTCAGAGCTAACTCCAGATCAATTTATGTCCAGTGGTGGGACTTAGGTATAGGCATTTGAAAAAGTTTCACAAGTAATGAATGTTTCCTATTTTGGTTTATAAGAAACTTAATCAAGCCTGTAATATTTATTTCTTCCTAAGAATGCAGCTTTGTTTGTTTAGAAAGGCTTGGCATATGCAGAAATAAGTACTTTGATTGTAAGCTGCTATTACTATGTACTCAGGGGCCCTGCAGGATTGAATTTAAGCTCATGGACTTGAAGGCTACATGAATTCATTATCCCAATTCCTCAGTCTAGCTTACTTTGGGCAAAATCATTTCCAAGCCTCTGTTTCCTTATCGACAAAACTCACTGAAGATTAGCTCTCACTATCTCATTTGACTTTCAGAAACTGTTTTCCAAAACAAGCAGAACTAAAATATTCTCATATGCTTGGTAGACCCTTTAGAATTTTGAAAATGAAGGTCAACTGCAATTCAAAGATGCATTAGTTCCAGCAGAAGATGCCTTAGTCTGTAAGTGCCTCAGTGGAACCCAGATTTTATGCAGACACTTAAATGAAGCCTCTCAACAGCCCAAAAAGAAAATCAGAAATATTGGTAGTGTTTAGACATGTTAAATTTTCAGTAGCAACAAAGTTAAGAGAGAACCAATTTCTTGGCATTTCAGGTGTTATTTTGTTTGTAGTTTCTTTCTTTCTTTAAATTACTGCAGTGGTGTGATTGGGATTCTGCAGCTGTTATGATTCCCCTGATATAATGTGTCTGGTGTGTTAAACTGGAACAGAACTACACCCAGGTTGGCAGGGAACTGGAATAGGGCTTGTCTTCTCAGTCTGTGTGGCATGGAGCTTGACTTTTGTGCTGTTCTGACTCATTTTGACTTTTTGTGTATGAGGGGAGAGTTGGTGAAATATCAAAGAGGCATTCACCCCATGCCTGAAGCTCTGATCATCCTGTGTCCCAATCCTTGATACATCCTGGGGAAGCTGCACTGGTAGGGCTTCCCCGGGGAGGGGGGGGGGGGGGGGGGGCTAGTGGTAAAGAACTTGCTGCCAATGCAGGAGACACAAGAGATACAGGTTTGATCCCTGGGTCAGGAAGCTCCCCCAGAGAAGGAAATGGCAACCCACTCCAGTATTCTTGCTTGTAAAATCCCATGGACAGAGGAGCCTGATAGGCTACAGCCCATAGGGTCGTGAAGTCAGACATGACTGAAGCAACTTAGCACGCATGCATGTACTGGTAACAGCCACTTGAACACATGGAAGGAATTTCTATGCACTTCTCTCATCTCCTCCCCACTGGAGACAGGAAAGACTTTAGATCTGTCAGAGATGGGTGTCCTAAAGAACAATGCTGTGCCAGAGGCTGCACCCAGCACAGTCACCTATACCGCTCCATTCATTCCTTCTAATCGCCCAGTGGAGACAGGAGATAATGATTTTATAGAATTTTCAGGGCCTTGCCTAAGGGTGGCTGCTTTCAAGTAGCAAAACAAGGATATCTGTGACTTCTCACCCTGGGTCGTCTGCCCTCTTATCATCGGAGAAGGCAATGGCACCCCACTCCAGTACTCTTGCCTGGGAAATGGAAACCCAGAGGGGTGAAAAGATTTTAGAAAGCATATTCTAACTTATCCATTTATATTTGAGAAATTTAGACTCAAGTTAAATGATTTGCCTTAGGCACAGAGCCAATGAGAAGCCTGACTGAGAAAAGAACTTTATCTCTTCATTTTTGTAACTCTGGTATCTCAGAATTCCACAAGGTGCTTAAAGGACATGCTGCTGCTGCTGCTAAGTCACTTCAGTAGTGTCCAACTCTGTGTGACCCCATAGACGGCAGCCCACCAGGCTCCTCCATCCCTGGGATTCTCCAGGCAAGAACACTGGAGTGGGTTGCCATTTCCATGAAACTCATTCAAAAAAGCTGTCTGTTGTGGTGACCATTGTAACTCATTGCTGGGGCAGTATCTTTCCATCTGCCTTTGGTTTGATAGAGTAAGGGACCTTCTAGACTCCGAATGTTCAGTTTCAAGGCAATTGGAAAATTCATTTAAGAGCCAGTTTATCCCCCAGAGCTAGAACTTAAAACTAAAGGTAATTAGGAAGGAAAGAAAAATCAGCTGTCAACAGCAGGCTAATCGCAGGCATAAAATTCATGTCTTTAAGAGAACTACTTGGTAAGATTAATATAAAACTATATAGATCTATTTTAGGAACATGAGGTTATATTTATCTTTCTTTCAATATGTACAACAGTTTTAAAGTTTTCATTTAAAATCAACTTACCCTCTCCAGAATAAGGAAAGTAATATTTTACAAAATGATTATTTTTTAATATATGATGCTTTGAGGAACAGTTATTCTTATGTCTGTATTACAGCTGGAGATCCACTCTAGGGCACTACAGTGAAAACATTCATGAATATTTATCAGAGAGTCATTTTCATGAATTTTTTTTATCAGCAATCACACACACTGATAAATAATAATAAATACAAGAACAATAAACAATTTTTGCAGGAGCAAATCACTCACTGGTTAATAGTAAATTTATATCTATACATTCTACAGCCTTTGAATCTGTAAAAAAAGAATACTGGTGTACTTAAAAGGAGCTATGACTTAAAGAATCATAAAAACAAGACAACAAATTTCTAATACAGACTTTTAAATACTTCATAATTTATTCATAAAATGCTCAGGAATAAAAATGTAAGATAAAATAGACAGATAGATGATAGACTAAGAAAAAAATGTTTGAGATTCAAACTTTCCTGAAGATGCCTATGGACAACAAGAAAAATGGCTATTAGGAAGATCTTCTTGGATGATACGGATTTTAGAAAAATATTTATGCTAATAAAAAAGCAGAAGATAACATATGAATAACACATTAATGCATCATCAAGCAATATTGAAATTACATTTTAGGTTATTATAACAACTACTTTTTAATGATGATAATGCAGTATACAGTGAAGACCTGTTCTCCTAAATGATAGCAGCTTTTAACAGATGAAAGACGCTAACCAAACTCTGTTTACAGTTGCCACTCAACTCTCTGTTCATGGTAATGGTTCTATCTTGAGCATTTCACAGCAATTTTGCAAATTCAATCATAACTTAAAATATTAAGATGATTTTACACAAGCTACTTTGGTTTACATAATTAGAGTTGAAGCTGGAAACAGAAATGTGTTTACACATTACAAACCAAAATTTGCCTATCTTTCCCCTCTTTGGTCATTATCAGTTGAAAATGATTTGGATGTATAATGGAAAGAGAAATTTAGACACATGGTTAAAATAACTTTTAATACTTTGATCAGAAAAGAAATCTATCATATTCTTATAACATGCCATCTTTAGATTTGACTCTTTAAAATAAATAATTTTTTGAAATACCTAGTCTAGCTGAGGGCAAAAGAAGGGATAAGCAAATGAATCTTTGTTTCTTAGTTTATAGTTCTGTCTTTAAACAAAAACCATAGCGCAGAACAGAGAATGCTCCTGGTTTTCCACACCGGACACTGTCTTTGACCAAGGGCTGAACTTCTGGCAAATGCCTGGAGTTTTGGTAAAAGACAGGCTAACCTTGGCATTGTCTGGAAATCCTTTCTCACACCCTAGAAAGAGCTTTACAAAAATCTCTCCAAGAGCCTTCAGTGGAGGCTCTGTGCTGGACCTGGATAAAAAAACACATTTTAGCCTTTCTGGCAAATAAAAGCATACAAGATGCAGCCTCACTCACATACCCAAAGATCATTGCTTAAATCATCACAAATGTAGACAGAAGTTTAGAAAACTCGCTAGTATCAGGCATGGACTTCAAGAAGACTCAACAGGAAAGTTATTTTAAAAGGGGGCTGGGGATTGCTATGGAGGGGTTTTAAGTGGCTCCCTCCTCCCGGTTCCTAGCCCCATCCCAGCACTAGGAGCCTGGGAAGAGGCATCAGTGGTCTGGACAGCCTGGGCACAGAAGCCCCAAAAAGTCACGCTGGTGACCAAAGGGAGTCCACAGACAGTGCCCCGTGGGATTAGGAAGGGATTTGGGGAAAGTGGAAAGAATAAAGTCGCAAAATCCAAGATAACACTCCCCAATCGCTAATGCGAATCATCCAAGCCAGCCGCGGGCACTGGGGTTCCCAGCCCAGTCTGACCCGCTCCCCTACCTGCAGACCACGCCCAGGGCAGAGCCCCAGCGGCGTCGAAGTGTCCTGGCTGGGTTTCAGCAACAGGTTCCGAAGATCCTGTCCCGGTTCCACCTGCCACCGCCTGGCGTCTCGGACCCCGCCGGCGCCTGCCTGCAGGCTTCACGCTTGGGGCTGTGTGCTCGCACGCTGGCTCGCCCTCTGCCTCCTGGCCCCCCTCCGATGTAACGTCACTCTCCAGGGGGCAGCAGCCAGCTGCTGGGAGCCCAAAGAAAGTATTCATATCCCGATAAGGGGCATCCGGATACCTCCTTGTGAAATTCAGAATCCGTGTGCAGCAAAGGA
Source organism: Bos indicus x Bos taurus (assembly GCF_003369695.1). Lineage (NCBI taxonomy): Eukaryota > Metazoa > Chordata > Mammalia > Artiodactyla > Bovidae > Bos > Bos indicus x Bos taurus. Next base: position 86,817,100 of record NC_040081.1, on the reverse strand, counting down.
AAGCATCACTATGACTAATACTGCGTCTTTGATTGCCTGGCTCCATACTTTGGGCAGGTGATTGAGCTTCCCTGTGTCTGGGATTTCATTGTAAACTACAGATAAGGCTGATAATAGTCACCGGGTAATCTGAGAATGAGTGTGTCTGTGCAAAATGCCTGGGGTGGTGATTGGTACATAGTAAGCATTCGGTAAACCTTATTGTTGTAACATTCTCTTAGGGATAAAGAGTTTATTGCAGGCTGCATGCAGACTGCGAAAACCCTCCCGTTCTCCAAAGTGGACCCTGATCCGTGAGTTCTTGCAAAGACCTTTTAGCTTGCAAGAAATCCTCTCTGGAATTGTGGAAATGTGAATTCATGCTGTAATTAGAAGGAGAAAGGAATGAACCTGAAAGAAAAACTCAGTGATTCTAACAAGAAGAATGTGCTTTGTTGGAAGTCGCTAATAGAGAAATCGTGCCTAATATGTAACTAATTTATAGGTTTGTACAATTATGAGAAAGGGATAAAGGTGATTTAGGAGAGTAACAGAGATGAGGGTCAGGTGTGGGGAAAGTCTGTGAAGGGTCTTTGTTTGCATAAGTTATCAGATTGGACCTTCACAGCACGACAGCTATGGGAAACCACAACAGACTTGTTAAGTCATAGTGTACAATTATTTCCAGTCCATACCAAGGCACGAAATTCAATGGCTTGTCCAATATCACAGAGGTTGTTTTTAGATGACATAATAGGCTCCAGGAGCTGAAAATTCAGCTCTCTGTTACATATCTCTGCCTTAAATTGTTGCAGATTGTGAGATACAAGAAAAAGCTGCTTGGAGAAATCTTTTAAAATAGGATTCTTTGGTCTTGGATTAAGGTCGTAGGTTCAGACATGTGTTTAAACCTGGATCCTGTGTTCAGGATCCTGAAAGGGCTATCTTTCCCAAACCTTTGCATAGTTCAGGGCAGAGATGCTAGTCACACTTTGTGAGTTTGCCACCCCAGTACTCTTGCCTGGAAAATCCCATGGACAGAGGAGCCTGGTAGGCTGCAATCCATGGGGTCACTAAGAGCCGGGCACGACTGAGCGACTTCACTTTCACTTTTCACTTTCATGCATTGGAGAAGGAAATGGTAACCCACTTCAGTGTTCTTGCCTGGAGAATCCCAGGGACGGTGGAACCTGGTGGGCTGTGGTCTATGGGGCCGCACAGAGTTGGACACGACTGAAGCGACTTAGCAACAGCAACAACAGCAGCAACCACATTTAAAGGCATAGGAAGTCTTAGGATAAAAGACATTAAACAGATAAACAGATACTAATAGGAGGCAGGACTTAGAAGTAAAAGTTCATCAAAATAAATCTAAAAAGAGAAAGGCATTCTGTATCTAATCAGAAATTCTCAAGTCAAAGCAAAAAAAAAAAAAATTATGACCCATCACTCCATATCATAGGGTTTCCCAGGTGGCTCAGTGGTAAAGAATCTGCCTGCCAATGCAGGAGACACAGTAGATGTGGGTTAGATCCCTGAGTCCAGAAGATCCCCTAGAATGGGAAATGGCCACCCACTCCAGTATTTCTTGCCTGGAAAATTCCATGGACAGAAGAACCTGGTGGACTACTGTTCATGGGGTTGCAAAGAGTCGGACACTGACTAAGAAACTGAGTGCACACACACCCCCGTATGATTCTACTTACCACCACTTGAAAAATAGATCACCAGAATGAATTAGGAATAATGGCAAAGCTTCTAATGAGACAGTGAGGTAATGTCTAGCTTGCAAGAATTCTATTACAAATTAAAAGACATACAAAACTTGCCATGTAATAATCATTAAATCATGACTCACTTTCTGTATCTCATAAAACAGCACCCTGTGAGAACTACTGTCCTTATCCTCCTCCCCTCACCTTCCCCCACTGACAATTTTAATGGAGAATTTAAATGTAGATTCTGACTCCAAAGTTCCAAGATGGGGCTGCTAGATTGCCTTTTTGAAAAGTTCCCAGGTGTTGCAGATGCTGCTGGTCCACACACCACACTTTGAATGGCAAGGTCTTACTGAAATCAGTAGTGAGCCAAGGTTACATATTTAATATGTGATAGAAACAGTGTCAGATCCCAAATCTACCTGAGCTCCATAGTGTTGTGATTATCCATTATTCTGTGCTAACCTTACATACGGAGAAGGCAATGGCACCCCACTCCAGTACTCTTGCCTGGAAAATCCCATGGACAGAGGAGCCTGGTAGGCTGCAGTCCATGGGGTCGCTAAGAGTCCGACACGACTAAGCGACTTCACTTTCACTTTTCCCTTTAATGCATTGGAGAAGGAAATGGCGACCCACTCCAGTGTTCTTGCCTGGAGAATCCCAGGGACAGGGGAGCCTGGTGGGCTGCCGTCTATGAGGTAGCACAGAGTCGGACACGACTGAAGCGACTTAGCAGCAGCAGCAGCAGCAACCTTACATAAGGAAAATTGAAATTCATTCACATAGATAAAACGTGAAGGTGGGAGTGGGGCTTTGAACCGGGTGATCATGAATGACTGGCTGTGCTTTGAGCTGAAACCTGTCAAAACAATGTGGAGTTTAAGCACCTGGAGTGAACTGGCACTTAAACTCTCTAGTTCCTTTACTTTTACAAAGGAAGAGTCAGTCAAGGCAATTTCTAAATAAGAAACATTTGACCTTTTTTAGGGGTCACCACAATGTGATGAATGCTTTGTGGAATACTATGGGATGATAATAAAGAATACTATGGGATGATAATAAATCAAAGAATGATCTCATCAGACTTCTTTCCTGCTTAACCTCTCATTTCTGTTGGACTGAATCTTAGAAGAGAATTACAAAATAATTTCAAATTGCATGCTTGGTTTCTATTTCAGTGGCCCTCATTCTTACACTTAAGCTACTGCCTTAAAATAATCATTGTTTACCCAAACTCCAGTAACAGTTATGTGATAAGATTAAATCCACTGCTTCTGGAAAAACATATCACGATGTTATGATGAATGCTTAGGAAGTAAAAACCATAAGTGTTCTCGGAAAGCTGATATTTCAGAACTGCAAAAAAGAATTAGAGTGAGTATTTTTTTCATTCAATACATTGTTATGTTTAAAATATTTGTGGTTCTGAGTTTTTTAAGTACCCATACATTTGAGAATTTAGCTTAATCCTTTGCATGTAAGAGTGGATTTATGTTGTCAATTTAGAATAAAAAATGCTCTAATCATCTAAAATGACTTAATCTATTTATCAGCCTTCTGCAAGAAGGCAAGGTTTTCTTTAGGGTAATGGCCAAAACAGGGCTTCCTAGGTGGATCAGTGGTGAAGAATGTGACTGCCAGTGCAGGAGCTGGAAGAGATGAGGGTTCAGTCCCTGGGTTGGGAAGATCCCTTGGAGAAGGAAATGGCAACCCACTCCAGTACTCTTGCCTAGAGAATCCCACGGACAGAGGAGCCTGGCAGGCTACAGTCCATGTGGTTGCAGTTGGACATGACTTAGCAATTACAGAACAACAAACTAAGCAATTCCTTTGACAAATTTCCTGAAGTAGAAACCTGTATAAATGGGGAAGTGGAAAAAATCATGTAATTAATGGTTCTATCAGTTATCAATATGTTTCTATTTGTATGTATTTGATTGCAGTTGATTTGAGATAAATTTCTTGTAGTGCTAAATGAGTAGGAATAAAATAATCTCTATAAAAGAGTCATATCTTCAATAACTTATTAATTACTCCTGGCATCTCTATGATGTGTAGTATGCATTGGGCTATCTATTACTTGAGATGATCTGTGTCATCTTTCCTCCCATGGTTTGAGGACTAGGGCTGGGTACCTGGGGTGGAAGATAGGCTAATTGGGGATTAATGGGTCTCTATGGTCTAAACCAACTGAGGAGAAGGAGCTTTGCCTAAACTAGTGTACAAAGTGAGAGCCAAGTTGACAGTAGGCAGTAAGCAGGACCAATTATATGGGGAAGAGTGCGGGCAAGAAATTTTCTGTAGTCTTGGTGAGAGAACTGTGTTAAAGAAGAGGCAGAAAAACTGGAAAAGAAGGGATGGGGTAGAATACTTGACATAGGTACATGCTGCAGGAATTGGCCATTGAGGCCAAGGTGGCAACTGAGACTGCACTAGTTTTAGAATTTCCACGATTAGAGGTTGCTAATATCGGCTTCCCCAGTGGCTCAGATGGTAAAGAATCTGCCTTTAATGAGGGAGACCTGGGTTCAATCCCTGGATTGGGAATATCCCCTGGAGAAGGGAATGGCAACCCACTCCAGTATTCTTGCCTGGAGAATTCCACGGACAGAGAAGCCTGGCAGGCTACAGTCTATGGGATCGCAAAGAGTTGGACACAACTGAGTGACTAACACACACACACACACACACACACACACACAGGAGGCTAACACCATTAGTGTGAAACAGCGAAGTCTAAAGACAGATATGCACCCTGGAGAAAATACTGACTCAGTTTTAGACGCGTTGAATTTCAAATGATTTCAGAAGAGCCAGAGGGTGATAACAAGTAAGCAGCTGAAATATGGAACTGGAGGGTGCCAGAGAGATTACATTTCCAATTTAGATTTGGAGAGTCATCCACATAGAAGTGATAGCTGGAGCTGTAGGTGTGAGTTGACTCAGCAAGTAAAAAACTGGAAAGTGAAGAAACTTGTGTAAAGAGCTTTAAGAGATGCCTAAAAGGTAGGGAAAGGAAGAGAGGCCTAAAACATAAATGAGGAGAAATTAGGGAGGTATGAAAAGAATGTGAAGTGTTTCATGACGATCAAAGCAGGAGTGGTTTCCAAAAGGAGGTACTACAAGCACCAGTGCCTGGAGAAGTCAAGAGTCACTTATTGGATATAGGTTACAAGGGATAGTGGTAGAGGGACAGAGTTGTGGGTCAGAGATGGATGAAATGAGGCAAACGTAGGTTATGAGGATCATAGACTTAAGTGATCAAATTCTTGTAGGTGAGAGGAGTAAGAGAGAAAGACTTCGTGTTTTACTATCAATATCCTGTGACCTAGGGCTAAGACTCTCACCTATATGCGTGCATCTCGACAGCCACACCTGGGAAGTTCCCACTTCAACCTGTGGATGTGCATGCAGACTTACTCTTATCAAGTATTTCCAGTTTCCAACATTATTTGCTAAGCCTGGGCCTATCTGATATATGCTGCTGCTGCTGCTGCTAAGTCACTTCAGTCGTGTCCGACTCTGTGCGACCCAATGGACGGCAGCCCACCAGGCTCCCCCATCCCTCGGATTCTCCAGGCAAGAATACTGGAGTGGGTTGCCATTTCCTTCTCCAATTATCTGATATATAAACCCAAGCAAACGATATCTACTGTGTTCTCTCAGGAAACTCAGTCTGATGCAAAGAGTTGACTCATTGGAAAAGACTCTGATGCTGGGAGGGATTGGGGGCAGGAGGAGAAGGGGACAACAGAGGATGAGCTGGCTGGATGGCATCACTGACTCGATGGACGTGAGTCTGAGTGAACTCCGGGAGATGGTGATGGACAGGGAGGCCTGGCGTGCTGCAATTCATGGGGTCGCAAAGAGTTGGACACTACTGAGCAACTGAACTGAACTGAAGTGAATGTTAGTTTCTCATTTCATCCCATGGTCTCCTTCCCCTGCTGTGTCCACAAGTCTGTTTTTTACATCTGAGTCTCCATTCCTTCTCTGAAAATAGGTTCATTACTACCATTTTTTTTAATATTCTATATTTCTGAGTTAATATACAATATTTGTTTTTCTGTTTCTGGCTTACTTCACTTTGTGTAATAGGTTCTAGGTTCATCCACGTCACTACAACTGATCCAAATTCATTCTCTTAATGGCTGAGTAATATTCCCTTGTGTGTGTGTGTATGTGTATATATATATATATATATATATATATATATACCACTTCTTTATGCATTCATCTGTTGGTGGACATCTAGGTTGCTTCTATGTCCTGGGTATTGTAAATAGTGCCACAATGAACATTGGGGTACATGTGTCTTTTACAATTGTGGTTTGCTCAGGGTATATGCACAGTAGTGGGATTATTTTGTCATTTGTTGTTCAATCGCTAAGTCGTGTCCACTCTTTGCAACCCCATGGACTGTAGCACACCTGGCTCCTCTGTCTTCCACTATATCCCACAGTTTGCTCAAATTCATGTCCATTGAGTCATTTATGCTATCTAACCATCTCATCCTCTGTCACCCCCTTCTCCTCCTGCCCTCAACATTTCCCAACATCAGGGTCTATTCCAATGAGTTGGCTCTTTGCATCAGGTGGCCAAAGTTTTGGAGCTTCAGCAGTTGTCCCTCCAAAGAATACTCAGACTTGATTTCCTTTAGGATTGACTGGTTTGATCTCCTTGCAGTCCAAGGGACTCTCAAGACTCTTCTCTAGCACCACTATTCGAAAGAATCCACTGATCGATGTTCAGCCTTCTTTATGATCCAACTCTCATATCCATACATGACTACAGGAAAAACCGTAGCTTTGACCATATGGACCTTTGTCAGCAAAATGATATCTCTGCTTTTCATATTGTATCTAGTTTTGTCATCACTTTCCTTCCAGTGAGCAAACATCTTTTAGTTTCATGGCTGCAGTCACTGTCTGCTGTGATTTTGGAGTCCAAGAAGATGAAATCTGTCACTGCTTCTACTTTTTCCCAGTCTATTTGCTATTAAATGATGGGACTGAGTGCTGTTATATTAGTTTTTTGAATGTTTAATTTCAAGCCAGCTTTTTCACTTTCCTCTTTCACCCTAATCAAGAAACTCATTAGGTCCTTTTCACTTTCTGCCATTAGAGTGATATCATCTGCATATCTGAGGTTGATATTTCTCCCAGAAAAGTTGATTCCAGCTTATGATTCATCCAGCTCAGTATTTTGCATGATGTACCTTGCATAGAAGTTAAATAAGCAGAGTGACAATAAACAGCCTTGTCGTACTCCTTTCCTAATTTTGAACCAGTCCATTGTTCCATGTCAGGTTCCAATTGTTGCTTCTTGACCCACATTCAGGTTTCTCAGGAAACAGATAATGTGGTCTGGAAATCCCAACTCTTTAAGAACTTCCCACAGTTTGTTGTGATCCACACAGTCAAGGGCTTTAGTATAGTCAATGAAGCAGAAGTAGATGCTTTTCTGGAACTCCTTTGCTTTCTCCATGATCCAGTGAATGTTGGCAATTTGAAATTTGATTCCTGTGCCTTTTCTAAACTCAGCTTGTACATCTGGAAGTTCTCAGTTCACAACCTGCTGAAGTCTAGCTTGAAGGATTTTGAGCATAACCTTGGTAGCATGTCAAATAAGCACAATTGTATGGTAGTTTGAACATTTTTGGTGCCCTTCTTTGGGATTGGAATGAAAACTGATCTTTTCCAGTCCTGTGACCACTGGTGAGTCTTCCAAATTTGCTGACATATAGAGTGCAGCACTTTCACAGCATCTTTTAGGATTTGAATTAGCTCAGCTGGAATTCCATCACCTCCACTAGCTTCATTCATAATATTGCTTCCTAAGAACTACCTGACTTCACACTCCAGGATGTCCGGTTCTAGGTGAATGACCACACCATTTTGGTTATCTGAATGGTTGAGACCTTTATTGTATAGTTCTTCTCTGTATTCTGGGCTTCCCTTGTGGCTCAGCTGGTAAAAATAAAATAAATAAATAAATAAAATAAAATAAAACCCGCCTGCAATGTGGGAGACCTGGGTTTGATCCCTGGGTTGGGAAGATGTCCTGGAAAGGGGAATGGCTACCCACTCCAGTATTCTGACCTGGAGAATTCCATGAACTGTATAGTCTATGCAGTTGCAAAGATCAATTGAATGACTGTTACTTTCTGTGTATTCTGGTCACTTCTTAATCTCTTTGCTGGGTCATATGGTAGATCGATTGCTAGTTTTTTTAAGGAATCTCCATACTGTTCTCCATAAAGGCTGTACCAGTATACATTCCCACCTTCAGTGCAGGAGGTTCCCTTTTATCCTCATCCTCTCCAACATTCACTGTTTGTAGATTTTTTTGATGATGGCCATTCTGAATAATGTGAAGTGATATCTCATTTTAGTTTTGATATGCATTTCTATAATAATGAGTGATTTGGAGCATCTTTTCATTTGTTTGTTGGCCATCTATATGTCTTCTTTGGAGAAATGTCGCTTTAGATCTTCTGCCCTTTTTTTTTTTTTTGGTTGCATTGTTTGTTTTTCTGATATTGAACTGTATGAGCTGCTTATCCATTTTGAAGATTAATTCTTTGCCAGTTGCTTCATTTGGAATTATTTTCTCCCTTTCTGAGGGCTGTCTTTTCATCTTTTCTATAGTTTCCTTTGTTGTGCAAAAGCTTTTAAGTTTAATTAGGTCCCATTTGCTTCTTTTTGTTATTTCCTTTACTTAAGGTGGTGGGTCAGAGAGAATATTGCATCGATTTATGTCAAAGAGTGTTCTGCCCATGTTTTCCTCAAAGAGATTTAGAGTTCCTGGCCTTACATTTAAGTCTGTAATCCATTTTGAGTTTATTTTTGTGTATGGTGTTAGGGAAGTGTTCTTAATTTCATTCTTTTACATGTAGCTGTCCAGTTTTCCCAGCACCACTTATTGAAGAGGCTGTCTTCTCTCCATTGTATATTCTTGCCTCCTTTGTCAAAGATAAGATGTCCATATGTGCCTGGGTTTATCTCTGGGCTTTCTAAAAGATAGCTGATTTTTACTAGTCTTAAAATTTGCTTGAGAATGTAACAGACCTCAGTAAGGTGATAACAGGCAAGCCAACAAACCATCTTCTTGAACTGGCCAATGTCATTCATTCAATAAGTATTTATTGCACATTTCAATCATAAACAGTGTCCTTCCTCCAGGGCTCAGAAACAAAAAAATGATTAATTACATTCTTGTAATAACTACTATAGTAGATGTGCTGTTGGAGGATTTAACAAGATTTTCTAAATCTTCCTTCAGGAGTCCAGGCAAGACCACCTAGGAGAGATGACCTTTTGGCTATTTGTTGTTAGAATATTTACCATGTCAAATAATATTGAAGTGTGAGTAAGAAATTGTCAGGCAAACACTTATGTAGAAATAGGTTATTCCAAGAGCACTGAACCGCATATTTGCAAGTACAGAATATTTTTTTTAAAAGACACAAAGTTAATATTTATTAAATGGAAATAAAGGCCAGGCATTTTGCAAAGTGCAGTATCTCATTTGCTTCTCATAACCGATAATTTTCTGTATTCCTTCCTTTGTAGCTGAAAATATTCAGTCCCAGAGAAATTAAACTGCTTTCTTAAAACCACACAGCTAACTACTGAATGGACAGGGTTTGAAATCAAGTCAGGTTGAGCAGGTCGGCCACATGCCTAACTAAGCCACCCAACATCTGAACCAGAATAACTGGAAGTAGTTCAGCAGAGCTGAAATCCAGTGTGTGTACATTAGGTAGTACAGAAGAAGATATCAGAAATATAGATTAGGGCAGATGGTAGAGAGCTGTGTGTGCTAAGGATTTAGGGATTTTTTTTTCCCTGAAGGTAATAAGGCGCCCCTGAAGATTTAAGTACAGCAGTGACAGGATTGGATTGGTATTTTAGAACAATTGCTTCCCATAACATAGTGTGCAGTAGAGGGAGAGCAAGCATAAGGAATTACCCTGAGAGATGCTGACAAACAATAAGAACTTAACTAAAGAGGTAGTGGCCTAGATTGAGAGATGAATGGAAGACTATCTGGAGATTTTGGATGTAGGATCAATAGAACTTGAGTCATTGGATGAAAAGCGTGACTAAATAAAAAGCTTTGAAGATGCCTCAGATGTTTCTGCTTTGGTTAATTGTGTGGTCTGGGGTACTGTTAACCAAAATGAGAAACTCCACAAAAGGACCATGTTTCACCAGAAGAAAATAAGCTCTGTTATTATTATTACAGTACAGGTGAGTTACAGTATTACATGGCTTTCAGGTGTACAGCATTGTGATTTAATATTTTTGTACTCCATTTAAAGTTATTATAAAATATTGGCTGTATTCTCTGTGCTGTACAATGTATCCTTATATATTATTTGTTTCACTATAGTAGTTTGTACCCTTTAATCCCCTACTCCTGTCTTTCCCCTCCTCCTAACCGTCTTCTCACTGGTAACCACTAGTTTGATCAAATGAGCTGAGTTTTAAACATGTTGTTTACAAAGTGAAAAATATTACATAGGCAGCTGGATACAATCTGTTTTCTGATTTACCCCCTACCTCTGTTCCATTCCTGTTTCCCATTGATCTGCCTTTGACCTTCATGCCAACCTAGATAGCATATTCAAAAGCAGAGACATTACTTTGCCAACAAAGGTTCGTCTAGTCAAGGCTATGGTTTTTCCTGTGATCATGTATGGATGTGAGAGTTGGACTGTGAAGAAGGCTGAGCGCCGAAGAATTGATACTTTTGAACTGTGGTGTTGGAGAAGACTCTTGAGAGTCCCTTGGACTGCAAGGAGATACAACCAGTCCATTCTGAAGGAGATCAGCCCTGGGATTTCTTTGGAAGGAATGATGCTAAAGCTGAAACTCCAGTACTTTGGCCACCTCATGCGAAGAGTTGACTCATTGGAAAAGACTCTGATGCTGGGAGGGATGGGGGCAAGAGGAGAAGGGGACGACAGAGGATGAGCTGGCTGGATGGCATCACTGACTCGATGGACGTGAGTCTGAGTGAACTCTGGGAGTTGGTGATGGGCAGGGAGGCCTGGCGTGCTGTGATTCATGGGGTCGAAAAGAGTTGGGCACGACTGAGAGACTGATCTGATCTGATCTGTTCCATTCCCGTTTCCCATTGATCTGCCTTTGACCTTCATGCTACAGCCATTTTGAGCTCCATACTTGTGCTTCTCTAAACAAGCCTTGCTCTTTCAATGCTAAGTATTTACAGAGGCTGCTCTATCTTCTTGGATTTCCCCTTAACAAGAATACCCCTCTGCTGTGTGCTTTTAGTACTTCATACATACATCTCTTTAAATTTATCACACCTCATTGTTATTATGTCTGCTTCCTTCATTAAATGTAAAGCCCCAACTGAGTGAGTCTTAATTTAATCACTTTTGAATACATTTTTTATTGTCCTGTAGCAGGTGCTGAGCCTGTCGTTTGAGCTAATTAATGCTTTAGTAAGCCAGGACTAGAGAGATGGATGCAAAGTCTTCAGCATGCTGTTTCTTTGATAAAAGTAATATTTGTTATAAAAGCAATTAGAGCATTATAGTTTAGGGAATCTTAGTTCCACAATTATCATCTTGGTGAATATTGGACATGTTACTTCTCTCTGCTATTTGGTTTTCTTATCTATAAAATAGGGATAATAGTATTATCTATTCAGTGAAGTGAAGCTGCTCAGTCATGTCTGACTCTTAGCAACCCCATAGGCTGCAGCCTGCCAGGCTCTGCCATCCATGGGATTTTCCAGGCAAGAATGCTGGAGTGGGTTGCCATTTCCTTCTCCAATCTACTCATAAAGTATTTTCTAATTTATTTTTTACAGTAGACCCTTGTTAGTTAAAATATAGCAGTGTGTGTATGTCAATCCCAAACTCCCAGTTTATCCCTTTCCCACTGCCCTTCCTCCCTGGTAACTATAAGTTCATTCTCTAAGACTGTGAGTCTTCCTGTTTTATAAATAAGTTTGTATCATTTTTCAGATTCCTCATGTAAATGATATCATATGATACTTGTCTTTTTCTGTCTGACTTACTTCACTTAGTATGATCATCTCCAGTTTCATCCATGTTGCTGTAAATGTCATTATTTCATTCTTTTTAGTGGTTGAGTAATATGCCATTGTATATGTATATCATATCTTCTTTACCTATTAACCTGTCAATGAGCATTTACGTTGCTCTCATGCCTTGGCTATTGTAAACAGTGCTGCAGTGAACGTTGAAGTGCACGTGTACTTTCAAACCATGTTGTTCTCTGGATCCAGCAATTCCAGCAGTGGAACTGCTGAATCATATGGTATCTCCGCTGTCAGGTTTTAAAGCAAACTTCATTCTCTTCTCCATAACGACTGTACCATTTTACATTCCCACCAACAGTGTAGGAGGGTTCCCTTCTCTCTATATCCTCTAGGCGCTTGTTGTTTTTAGACTTTTTGATGTCCACTCTGACTGGTGTGAAGTGACATCTCACTGTACTTTTGATTTGCATTTTTCTAATAATTAGTGAAGTAGAGTATCTTTTTATATGCATCTGGACCACCTGTATGTCATCTTTGAGAGAAATGTCTATTTAGGTCTTCTGCCTCTTTTTGGATTGGGTTGTTTGTTTTTTGGATATTGAGCAACATGAGCTGTTTATAAATTTTTGGAGACTAATCCCTTGTCAGTTGTGTCATTTGTGAATATTTCCCCCCATTCTGTAGATCTTCTTTTTGTTTTGCTTCTGGTTTTTCTTCCCTTTCTTAAGATATTTGTGACCATTAAATTAGTTAGGACGTATAAAGTGTAGCAATGTCTTATACATTAGAGAATTCAAACATTAGCTATTAATTTCCTGATTGATCATGATGGATTTTAATCATATGGTATTAGCCACAAGTTTCACTTTCTCTCTGTCTCTCCCTGCTAAAAGTAAGTCTCCCTTTTCTTATGATCTAAGAAAAAAAGGTTCTGTACTTAACAGTGAGTAATGCTCTTCACCACCCAGCTCTAAGAAAAGTAGAATTTAGGCTACTTTCATTTAGAAGAAATGGTTGTCATTACAGTGTAAACAACATTCCTTTTGTCTTCATAGTAGTCTACCAGACAGCTGGCTGATAAATATATCCCTATTTTCCTCTTTTAAAGTATATTGAAACTAGATATATTTGAGTCAATTACATAATAGAAAAAAACACAAGATAGTTAACAGATCTGGGTTCCTTTCAAAGTAAGTTTTATTTCTAAACTTTTGCATTCTCAAAATATTTTCCTACTAATCACCAAAGATTAAATTCATCATCAGACTTAAGGTTTATATCATTTAAAAAGACATTGATTATATGTGCTATGATAATATTTTTATAACTAAAGAAGATGGAATTTATGTTTAGTGTTACTTGTCACACCAGTGAAGAGTTCCTAAAAATATGCGAAGAAACTGAACATTTAAAAAGACATAAAAAAAACAATTGGGTCCCAAAGATCCCCTGGGAGAAGGGCATGGCAACCTACTCCAGTATTCTTGCCTGGAGAATCCTATGGACAGAGGAGCCTGGTGGGCTGCAGTCCATAGGGTCACACAGAGTTGGACACAACTGAAGCTGCTTAGCATGCATGCAAAAAAACAACCAACTAATATTTCTCTTTTTCTGCATGATTCTAAACAATGGATGTGAACTACAAGAACTACTACTGTGGACAGGAATCCCTCAGAAGAAATGGAGTAGCCAACATAGTCAACAAAAGAGTCCAAAATGCAGTACTTGGATGCAATCTTGAAAACAACAGAATGATCTCTGTTCATTTCCAAGGCAAACCATTCAATATCATGGTAATCCAAGTCTATGTCCTGACCAGTAACACTGAAGAAGTTGAAGTTGAACGGGTCTATGAAGATCTACAAGACCTTTTAGAACTAACACCCAAAAAAGATGTCCTTTTCATTATAGGGGACTGGAATGCAAAAGTAGGAAGTCAAGAAACACCTGGAGTAACAGGCGAATTTGGCCTTGGAGTACAGAATGAAGCAGAGCAAAGGCTGATAGAGTTTTGCCAAAAGAATGCACTGGTCATAGCAAACACCCTCTTCCAACAACACAAGAGAAGACTCTACACATGGACATCACCAGATGGTCAACACCGAAATCAGATTGAATATATTCTTTGCAGTCTAAGATGGAGAAGCTCTATATAGTCAGCAAAAACAAGACAAGGAGCTGACTGTGGCTCAGATCATGACTCATTATTGTCAAATTCAGACATAAATTGAAGAAAGTAGAGGAAACCACTAGACCATTCAGGTATGACCTAAATCAAATCCCTTATGATTATACAGTGGAAGTGAGAAATAGATTTAAGGGACTAGATCTGATAGAGTGCCTGATGAACTATGGATGGAGTTCATGACATTGTACAGGAGATTGGAATCAAGACCATCCGCAAGAAAAAGAAATGCAAAAAAGCAAAATGGCTGTCTGAGGAGGCCTTACAAATAGCTGTGAAAAGAAGAGAAGTGAAAAGCAAAGGAGAAAAGGAAAGATATAAACATCTGAATGCAGAGTTCCAAAGAATAGCAAAGAGAGAGATAAGAAAGCCTTCCTCAGTGATCAATGCAAAGAAATAGAAGAAAACAATAAAATGGGAATGACTAGAGATCTCGTCAAGAAAATTAAAGATACCAAGGGAGCATTTCATGCAAAGATGGCCTCAATAAAGGACATAAAATGATATGGACCTAACAGAAGCAGAAGATATTAAGAAGAGGTGGCAAGAATACACAGAAGAACTGTACAAAAAAGATCTTTACGACCCAGATAATCATGATGGTATGATCACTCACCTAGAGCCAGGCATCCTGGAATGTGAAGTCAAGTGGGACTTAGGAAGCATCACTACAAACAAAGCTAGTGAAGGTGATGGAATTCCAGTTGAGCTATTTCAAATCCTGAAAGATGATGCTGTGAAAGTGCTGCGCTCAATATGCCAGCAAATTTGGAAAACTCAGCAGTGGCCACAGGACTGGAAAAGGTCAGTTTTCATTCCAATCCCAAAGAAAAGCAATGCCAAAGAATGCTCAAACTACCGCATAATTGCACTCATCTCACATGCTAGTAAAGTAATGCTCAAATTTCTCCAAGCCAGGCTTCAGCAATACGTGAACAGTGAACTTCCAGATGTTCAAGCTGGTTTTAGAAAAGGCAGAGGAACCAGAGATCAAATTGCCAACATCTGCTGGATTATGGTAAAAGCAAGAGAGTTCCAGAAAAACATCTATTTCTGCTTTATTGACTATGCCAAAGCCTTTGACTGTGTGGATCACAATAAACTGTGAAAAATTCTGAAAGTGATGGGAATACCAGACCACATGACCTGACTCTTGAGAAACCTATATGCAGGTCAGGAAGCAACAGTTAGAACTGGACATGGAACAACAGACTAGTTCCAAATAAGAAAAGGAGTACGTCAAGGCTGTATATTATCACCCTGCTTATTTAACTTATATGCAGAGTACATCGTGAGAAACCCTGGGCTGGAAGAAGCACAAGCTGGAATCAAGATTGCTGGGAGAAATATCAATAATCTCAGATATGCAGATGACACCACCCTTATGGCAGAAAGTGAAGAAGAACTTAAAGTGTCTCTTGATGGAAGTGAAAGAGGAGAGTGAAAAAGTTGTCTTAAAGCTCAACATTCAGAAAACTAAGATCATGGCATCCAATCCCATCACTTCATGGCAAATAGATGGGGAAACAGTGGAAACAGTGGCTGACTATTTTTTGAGGCTCCAAAATCACTGTAGACGATGATTGCAGCCATGAAATTAAAAGACGCCTACTCCTTGGAAGGAAAGTTATGACCAACCTAGATAGTATATTAAAAAGCAGAGACATTACTTTATCAACAAAGATCCATCTGGTCAAGGCTATGGTTTTTCCAGTAGTCATGTATGGATGTGAGAGTTAGACTATAAAGAAAGCTGAGCGCTGAAGAATTGGTGCTTTTGAACTGTGGTGTTGAAGACTCTTGAGAGTTCCTTGGCCTGCAAGGAGATCCAACCAGTCCATCATAAAGGAGATGAGTCCTGGGTGTTCATTGGAAGGACTGATGCTGAAACTCCAATATTTTGGCCATCTGATGCGAAGAGCTGACTTATTTGAAAAGACCCTGATGCTGGGAAAGATTGAGGGCAGGAGGACAAGGGGACGACAGAGGAAGAGATGTTTTTTGATGGCATCACTGACTCAATGGACATGAGTTTGGGTAAACTCTGGGATTTGTGATGGATAGGGAGGCCTGGTGTGCTGCGGTTCATGGGCTAACAAAGAGTCGGACACGACTGAGTGACTGAACTGAACTGAAAGGATTAATCAAACACTTTAATTTTAATGTGTTCTTTAGAGAAGTTTTTTTCCGTAGAGTCTGTAGAGGGCGCCTCCTGACAATAAATTCATTTAGTAAAATCCTGTCTGATATGGTAATAAATCAAATGTTTTATTAAAATATTGGCCCCATTCCAAATTATCCATTAATGCCTTTTAAATAAAAAAATTGTACTCTGTATCTTAAATTTGAAGGTTTTATCACTTATTGGATGTACTCAGTATTTTGACATTCTCTGTGAAATATAAGTACTAAAATTATTGAGAAATAACATACTGGGCTGTCTCAACTACATAGAACAGGAAAATAGAATAGTTGGTAAATCTTTATACTCTTTTATGCTCAATAACAAATAAGTTCTCAAAAATTCTAAAGGGTTAGATATTTGTAAATAATCTCCATTTGGAGAAGAAACAAATTTTAAATATTTCTGTCAAAAAAAGAGATCCACTGATCACATCTCAAAGTACTAGACTTTTCAGATGGATATTTATACTATCGGATGAATGTATTATCATTACCAAAGGCAAAGACACAGTCGTCCAGTCATGGAGCCTGTCTCTTATGAAAAAAAAAATCACTTTCTTTGGAGACAGCAAATTATGCTAAACCAGACAATAATCTACATCTCAATACTGAATTTCAATAGACTATTGTAGCAATATCCATCAATCTATCCATATACATACAAATTCAACTTTCAAATAATTCAATCCTCCAGCACATCTGATATTGGAATTATTGGAGACTTGATATGAAATATGTCTTAGAAGTGTTCAAGGAAATAAATTGTACCCAAAATATGAGCAGGAAAAAAATAAGAGACTATGAATGATTGTACAGGGGAAACAAGTGTCTTGCACTTATCAGAGGCAATGAGAATGGAGAAGCCAGACAGTTTAAAGAACAACTTAGGGAATTGAATGTAATGCCTATCAGAGATGAGGAAAAGAGAGGAATTTGCATAATTTATTTTTGTTTTGCGAAAATAAAAATGTTTTACATTCCCAATGAAATCCTTTTTTCCGCTCTGAAGTTTCCAAGATTAGGTAGGTGTGATTGCCTGACTTCAGAATCTAATTCCTTGCATGCTTCCAGAATTGTTCTATCCTTTTCTCTTCTCTGAGATTACATTTCTTGATTTTAGATTAAAAAAAAAAATGCCTAGAATAATAGCAAGGAAGTGTTTTTAGCAGATTTTTAGAATAACTGAAGTCTTACAGCTCTGTTTCAGCTAACATTCCATGGACAACACTAAAATGTGGACAACTACTAAACCATTATGTACTGTCCCCTAAATCAGTGCTACCGCAGTCTGTGTGGTCCATGGACAAGTGCCAATCTGTGAAATTTTTGCTACTCGTTAGGGATAAATGAGGAGGATGCTCACTGTTACAGAACTATGCTATGCTTACTTTAACTGACAGTCTTGTTTAAAGAAGCTAAAGACCATGCCACCGCTTCTCCTAATTATAGAAGACTAAATTGCATAATATCAGGCTGTAGTTCCACTTTTTTTTTTTTTTCCAACAGCAAAACAGCTAAGAATTTAGCCCTTATTGCTAATTGTGTGATCAATGGATCTGACACAACGGTTTCATCTGAGCCTCTTATTCTTAGGCTGCTGAGGGTTTTTTTTTTTTTTAATCACCTACATATCTGAAGATAATGAGACAGTTTTACCAAATGAATACCTAATTGTTCTTCCAGGTTCCTCCAGGGAAAGGAAATCTTTGAGGCTTTAAAAATTGCAGGGCTCTGAAATCTCACTTCAAACTGTGGAGTATGATGCCTATTTCTAATTTACAGGAATAGGATAAGAGAGCTTTGACTGATATAGGATTTTTAAATTTGAATTAGAGAAAGCAGTAATAACTTTTAGTGCAAAGGTATTGTGGTATAATCCATAGACAGACTACAATTTTTTTACATTAAATTAGAATGTTTCCTGGATGGAATCCTGTAGCAGGAAAAGATATCTAGTAAAAATTAAGGATATTTGGATGAAGTATAGACTTTTGTCAATAATAATATGTTTATTGGCTCATTAATTATCACAAATGTACCACACTAATGTAAGATGTTAATAATATGGGAAATCAGGTACAGAGTATACGGTATCTCTCTGTACTAGCTTTACAAATTTTCTGTAATTCTGTAACTGTTCTAAAAGAAAAAAATTATTTTAAAAATCAGTGGAGAGAAATCACTATAGAAATCAGGATAACTGAAATTTCTTGAGATATTTCAAGTAGAAAAATTTAATATCAAGAATTGGTTATACAAGTGATGGGAAAAGCTAAGAAACCAAACAAAAAAGAGCTAGAATCTGCTGCCACTCCAAGTGTTTGGAGCATCAAGGAGTGGCATTAACAGGCTTAGGAGTAGCCATCCCAAAGAAGCTAGAATGATAGTGAGCAATCTGGAGGGACCTGGGCTACCAAGGAAGGGACGAACTGGTGGAAAGCCAGAACCCTGAAGGTGACACAGATCATATGGGAAATGCCACCAGTGACAGAAGGAGGAGACATTTTCTGGATTCATCTCTTCTACTGTGTAGTCTTTTGCTAGTGCCTCTCATTGACTTAACTAACTAGAAATCAGAAAGACATGGGAGCCTGGGCAATGTGGTTATTTGAGACAACAAAGGAGTAGGAGAAGGACAAATATGGATCTGAGAACAAAGAGATATCTAAAAAATGCTGCAATCTTTCTTTTAATCACATCTTGATCTGTTAACATTAAGAGAAGATTGACTATTTAAGAAATCTATAATCTATAATCTTTTCTACATGGAAAGAAGAAAACCATATTTTATGCACTTCCAGATGACTTTATTAGTGTTTAGTAATTCCTGTCATTTTTCACTCTCTCTTCTCACTTCTTACTCTCATCTCTCATTTTTAAGACTGTAATATGTTTCTCCTCTTATTATTCAGAATTAGCATTTATCTTCACAAGCAGGTTTACTCCAAACACTATATCTTCTTAAATCAACTGTGAAACTTTTTCAAATTAGTTTCAAATGAGTTTTCCTCAAAACAGCCATGTCATCTCATTGGGGAAGATAACATCAAAAGATTTATGACAACCTGAAAGAAAAGTTTGAAAAGAAGTTTATTCTTTTGCTATTTCATTGAAATGGAGAAAAGCAGAAGAACTTGTAATGAGCCAGAGATCAGTTGAATATAATGAATTTTCCAGTATGGCCACACATTTGATTGTCTGAGATTAAGCACTACTAAGAGACCGAGTGTGTCAGTGGGGGAGGCATATCAGGAAGAACACAATGCACAACCTTTCTTTGAGGCTTGTGTGAAATAAAGGGTGATACCGGTTTTGCTGAGTTTTTACCTTTCATTAAGAGTGAGGAAATTTCACTACCCTCCATGAATTCTCTAGCTGACACTTCCAGCTGAGAGACTAAGTCATGCTGTGGTCTGCCATATTTAAACCAAGGCAAGACATGGGATAGAACATTTCTATCCTGCAGTGTATGATGGCATCATCACCTTTCCACAATTCTTGTTGGAAGCCCTTAGTTGGAATTCTCTCAATAATAGGAACGCTTTATGCCCAAGAATACGGAAGGTAAAGAAAAGCAAAATCAACAGTGATACCAAATTAAAGTTTTTGTGGCTGTTCAGTCTCTAAGTCATGTCCAACTCTTGCAACCACATGAACTGCAGAAGACCAGGCTTTTCTGTCCTTCACTATCTCCCAGAGTTTGCTCAAACTCATGCCCACTGAATTGGTGATGCCATCCAACCATCTCATCCTCTGTCACCCATTTCTCCTCCTACCCTCAATCTTTCCCAGCATCAGGGTCTTTTCCAATGAGTCAGCTCTTGGAAACAGGTGGCCAAAATGATGGAGCTTCAGCTTGGGTTCAGTCCTTCCAGTGAATATTTAGAGTGGGTTTCCTTTAGAATTGACTGGTTTGATCTCACTGCTGTCCAAGGAACTCTCGAGAATGTTCTCCAGCACCACAGTTCAAAAGCGTCAATTCTTCGGCATTCAGCCTTCTTTATGGTCTAACTCTGACGTCCATACGTGACTACTGGAAAAGCCATAGCTTTGACTATATGGGCCTTTGATGGCAAATTGATGTCTCTGCTTTTTAATGTGCTATATAGGTTTATCATAGCTTTACTTCCAAGGAGCAAGTGCCTTTTAATTTCATGGCTGCAGCCCCCATCCATAGTGATTTTGGAGCATAAAAAATAAATCTCTCACTATTTGCACTTTCCCCCCATCTATTTGTCCTAAAGTGATGGGACTGGATGCCATAACCTTAGTTTTTTGAATGTTGAGTTTTAAGCCAGCTTTTTCACTCTCCTCTTTCAACTTCATCAAGAAGCTCTTGAATTCCTCTCTGCTTTCTTCCACTGAAGTGATATCATCTGCATATCTGAGGTTATTGATATATTTCCTGGCAATCTTGATTCCAGCTTGTGATTCATTAAGCCCAGCACTTCTCATGATGTACTCTGCGTATAAGTTAAACAAGCAGAGTGACAATATACAGCCTTGACATACTCCTTTCCCAATTTTGAACCAGTCCATCGTTCCATGTCTGGTTCTAACTGTTGTTTCTTGTCCTCTATACAGGTTTATCAGGAGACAGGTAAAGTAGTCTGGTATTCCCATCTCTTAAAAAATTTTTCAGTTTGTTATGATCCACACAGTCAAGGCTTTAGTGTAGTCAATCAAGTGGAAGTAGATGTGGTTTTTTTTGGAATTTCCTTGCTTTTTCTATGATCCAGCAGATGTTGAAAGTTTGATCTCCTGTTCCTCTGCCTTTTCTAAATCCAGCTTGAACATCAGCAAGTGCTTGGTTCACATATTGCTGAAGCATAGCTTAAAGGATTTTGAGCGTAATCTTGCTATCATGTAAAATGAGTGCAAGTGTATGGCAGTTTGAGCATTCTTTGACATTGGCTTTCTTTGGGATTGGAATAAAAACTGACCTTTTCCAGTCCTGTAGCCACTATTGAGTTTTTCAAATTTGCTGGCATATTGAGTGCAGCACTTTAACAGCATCATCCTTTAGGACTTTAAATAGCTCAGCTAGAATTCCATCACTTCCACTAGCTTTATTCGTAGTAATGCTTCTGAAGGCCCTCTTGACTTTATGCTCCAGGATATCTGGCTCTGAGTGAGTGATCACACCACTGTGGTTATCCAGGTCATTAAGACCTCTTTGTAGAGTTCTTCTGTGTATTCTTGCCACCTTTTGTTTATTTCTTCTGCTTCTGTTAGGTCCTTGCCATTTCTGTTCTTTATTGTGCTGATCTTTGCATGAAATGTTCCCTTTGTATCTCCAATTTTCTTGAAGAGGTCTCTAGTCTTTCCCATCCTATTGTTTTTCTTTGTTTCTTTGCACCATTCATTCAAGAAGTCTTTATCTCTCCTTGCTATTCTCTGGAACTTCTGCATTCAGATAGGTATATCTTTCCCTTTCTCCTCTACCTTTCACTTCTCTTCTTTTCTCAGCTATTTGTAAGGCCTCCTCAGACAACTACTCTGCCTTCTTGCATTTCTTTTTCTCAGGAATGATCTTGGTCACCACCTCCTGTACAATGTTACTAACCTCTGTCCATAGTTCTTCAGATACTCTGTCTAC
Source organism: Bos indicus x Bos taurus (assembly GCF_003369695.1). NCBI lineage: Eukaryota > Metazoa > Chordata > Mammalia > Artiodactyla > Bovidae > Bos > Bos indicus x Bos taurus. The sequence continues at coordinate 86,795,391 of NC_040081.1, read as the reverse complement.
CAGATCTAATTCCCTGAATCTATTCATCACCTTCACTATATAATCATAAGGGGTTTAAGTCATAACTGAATGACCTAGTGGTTTTTCCTATTTTGTTCAATTTGAGCCTGAATTTTGCAATAAGGAGTTGATAATCTGAGCCACAGTCAGCTCCAGGTCTTGTTTTTGCTGACTGTATATAGCTTTTCCATCTTTGGCTGCAAAGAATATAATCAATCTGATCTCGGTGTTGACCATCTGGTGATGTTCATGTGTAGTCTCTTGGGCACTCTTTCAATCGAATAGGGATTTGAATGGCCCTGTCTATATGGTGTTTGTGTATATATGTAAATATGTATTTATATATTCAAAGACTATATGTTGTATATGATATATGGTGGTGGTGGTTTAGTTGCTATGCCGTGCCCAACTCATGACCACAAGGACTGTAGTCTGCTAGGCTCCTTTGTCCATGGGATTTCCCAAGTAAGAATAATCGCATGGGTTGCCGATTCCTTCTCCAGGATATCTTCCCCACCCAGGAATTGAACCTGCATCTTCTGCATAGACAGGTGGATTCTTTACCACTGAGCCATCTCAGAAGCCTTATATGATATATAATTATGTATTAACATGTCAGATATGGCTTCCTGGGTGGCACAGTGGTGATGAATCCGTCTGCCAATTCAGGAGATGCAAGTTTCACCCCTGGGTCGGGAAGATCTCCTGGAGGAGGAAATGGCAACCCGCTCCAGGTTTCTTGCCTGGATAATTCCATGGACAGGGGATCCTTGCAGGCTTTAGTCCATGGGTGTCACAAAGAGTCAGACCCAACTGAGCGTGCAGGCACACAGAGCTCAGTCGTGTTGACTCTTTATGGCTCCAGGACTGTAATCCACCAGGCTCTCCTGCCCATGGAATTTTCAGGCAAGAATACAGGAATGGGTTTCCATCTCCTCCTCCAGGGAATCTTCCTGACCCAAGGATTGAACCCACACCTCTTGCATCTCCTGCATTTTCAGGCAGATTACCACAAGCGTCACTTGGGAAACCCCATATGTTAAAATTTCAGAAATCATTATGTTATATATCTATGAGCTGAAACAAAAATTTCAGGGCACGTTTTCTTTCCCAGGAGGCTATAATTATGGCAATGAGGAAAAGATGCTGACTTCCACACTCCATTTTCAAAACTAATCTCCACATCACCAGGGATGCCTTCATTATTTTGAAATATGCAAGCTTAACAGCATGATTTAAGCAGAATGGTGTACATCAGAAAATTAAAAGAAAATAAATGGGTTTTGCCATCATGTCCAGGACAGCTATGGCCAAACTTGGTGTGGGTAAGATTAAGAGGAAGGGTATACACAGGAGCAGAGCCATGAGAAAGAAAGCAGAACAGATGCCTTAAAATTGCTCACCATTATGAGACCTTCGTCTCCCCAACACAAGCCATTCACCAGATTGATAAGTAGCCTAAATACTAGCCTAAATGCTCTATGCAATGGAAACTTAATCTTCTTAGGACATGAAATAATGACCTTCCCACCCCGTGTTCCCTCAATTCCAACAAGCATGTCATCACACAAACTAATAGTGTAGTATAGTAAATGTTCTATGAATAGCTGGAACATATTTCTTTTTTCTAAAATTCTAATGAGCCTTTGGCCTCTTCACTTTTCCCATCCATCCTGCATACTGATGCCAGCTTAATCTACCTAAAAGAGTTTGCAAGCAAGCAAATAAAAACTACCTACAGGGTAAAGCACCCAGGGTACTTCTGTTCAGTTCAGTAACTCAGTCATGTCCGACTGTTTGTGACCCCATGGACTGCAACACGCCAGGCTTCCCTGTCCATCACCAACTCCCGGAGCTTACCCAAACTCATGTCCATCGAGTCGGTGATGCCATCCAAACATCTCATCCTCGGTCGTTCCCTTCTCCTGCCTTCAATCTTTCCCAGCATCAGGGTCTTTTCGAATGACTCAGTTCCTTACATCAGGTGGCCAAAGTATTGGAGTTTCAGCTTCAGCATGAGTCCTTCCAATGAATATTCAGGACTGATCTCATTTAGGATGGAGTGGTTGGATCTCCTCACAGTCCAAGGACCTCTCAAGAGTTATTCTCTAACACCACAGTTCAAAAGCATCAATTCTCTGGCACTCAGCTTTCTTTATAGTCCAACTTTCACATCCATACATGACTACTGGAAAAACCATAGCCTTGACTAGATGGACCTTTGTTGGCAAAGTAATGTCTCTATTTTTTAATATGCTGTCTCTGTTGGTCATAACTTTCCTTGCAAGGAGTAAGCATCTTTTAATTTCATGGCTGCAGTCATCATCCGCAGTGACTTTGGAGCACCAAAAAATAAAGTCAGCCACTGTTTCCCCATCTATTTCCCATGAAGTGATGTGACCAGATGCCATGATCTTAGTTTTCTGAATGTTGAGATTTAAGCCAACTTTTTCATTCTCCTCTTCCACTTTCATCAAGAGGTTCTTTAGTTCTTCTTCACTTTCTGCCATAAGGGTGGTGTCATCTGCATATCTGAGGTTATTGATATTTCTCCCAGCAATCTTGATTCCAGCTTGTGCTTCTTCCAGCCCAGTGTTTCTCATGATGTACTCTGCATATAAGTTAAATAAGAGGGGGACAATGTACAGCCTTGATGTACTCCTTTTCCAATTTGGAACCAGTCTGTTGTTCCATGTCCAGTTCTAACTGTTGCTTCCTGACCTGCATACAGATTTCTCAAGAGGCAGGTCAGGTGGTCTGGTATTCCCATCTCTTTTAGAATTTTCCATAGTATATTGTGATCCACACAGTCAAAGGCTTTGGCATAGTCAATAAAACAGAAATAGATGCTTTTCTGAGGTGGGGGAAAAGTCCTTTCCATCTGTACTATTTGTAGCATATGTTACATTTTTTATCTTCTCTTTCTGGGCACTAGGATTGTGACCATATTTGTTGGCTGGGGTCCAAACTGTTCAGTTGTCCTCGACTACCCATCCCAGAGGTGGAAAGGTGCCCTGCATGGACACTGTGGGAGGGAATGAGCAAGAATGGGGTTCTGAAAGTCTGGGAACTGAAATCCACCTGAGAACCAGGAGCAAGGGGTTATTAAATGAAAGAATAGCAGATGCAGAGCCTTGAAGGCGTTAAACCAGAAATGGTATAGAGGGGTGATAGTCCAAAGGAAGGAAAATGTCAAAAGGCTCGTCAGTGGTCAGTGGCTTGTCCAGAAAGAGCAGGAAGCAAGAATTAAAGTCAGGGAGTTCATTAAAGCCATGAATTCATATTGAATTTTCTGTCTTGCAAAAAGAAAGCTAGTTCTTTTCTATCTTCCAGAAAATGTTTCTAAAGTTGATAACATTTTAGTCACAAAGTAAATCTCTATAAATTCAGTCAATTGTACTGGCCAAATTCTCTAATGAGTGTAACTCATTAACGAGACTATTTAAAGAAAATATATTGTGCAACGCAGACTTATTGAGAGATTGACTCCCTGGCAGGCAGCCTTCAGTTTGTTACTGAAATGAGCCAGCCTAGATGAAGGTGCCAAGAGCTCAGTGTCTGGAAATGGCAAACCCCAACTCCTTTTCAAACCATGGCATAAGACAGTGCCTAGCTTGGCCCACTACCCACTCTCCAGATATTTTTTTCTACCTCTTAAAGTATTACTAACCATCTTAACTGATAATACCCTCAAGAGAAAATTGTTTTGAGGTAAAAATTCCACAGCATCACAATATAGTAAGTGACCCAAAAAACAGCTGAAGTTTGCTATTCCTTATACATATGCTATTCCATTCCTTATACATACACTATTTCTTATACATATGCTGGGAGAAGGCAATGGCACCCCACTCCAGTACTCTTGCCTCGAAAATCCCATGGACAGAGGAGCCTGGTAGGCTGCAGTCCATGGGGTCGCTAATTGTTGGACACGACTGAGCGACTTGACTTCCACTTTTCACTTTCATGCATTGGAGAAGGAAATGGCAACCCACTCCAGTGTTCTTGCCTGGAGGATCCCAGGGATGAGGGAGTCTGCTGGGCTGCCATCTACGGGGTCGCACAGAGTCGGACACGACTGAAGCGACTTAGTAGCAGCAGCATACATATGCTATTCCATTCCTTATACATATACTATTCCTTATACATATATATTCATATATATATATATATATATATATATATATATATGAAAAAAAGCCATGAATTCACAACCATCTCAGGGAAAAACAAAGAAAGGATTGTAACTCTGTGTATGTTGGGGAAAGAGGTGGAGAGAGCAGCAGGTAAGGTGGGCAACAGATGGACAGGCAGTCAGTGGTGAAGAGCTAAAGATGAGTCTCAGTCATTTCCTCTGAAAACATGTGTACTGGAGGCTGGCTTTTATGATGGCCAATGGAGAGGTTCTCTCAGACCAGCAGCAATGGGATCTCCTGGGACTTGTGAGACATGTAAATTCTCAGGCACACATCAGTTTACTTCAGTTCATTTCAGTTCAGTCGCTCAGTCATGTCCAACTCTTTGCAACCCCATGAATTGCAGCACACCAGGCCTCCCTGTTAATCACCAACTCCCGGAGTTCACCCAAACTCATGTCCATCGAGTCGGTGATGCCATCCAGCCATCTCATCCTCTGTCGTCCCCTTCTCCTCCTGCCCCCAATCCCTCCCAGCATCAGGGTCTTTTCCAATGAGTCAGCTCTTTGCATGAGGTGGCCGAAGTATTGGAGTTTCAGCCTCAGCATCAGTCCTTCCAATGAACACCCAGGACTGGTCTCCTTTAGGATGGAGGGCACACATCGGGCCTACTCAGTCAAAAACTGGGCCTCTGGTTGTGAGACCCAGTGGTATGTACTTTAACAAACCCTGCAGGTGGTTCTGATGCTCACAGAAAAAACAAAAAAAATTGTGAACCATTGAGCTAGCAGGTAAGGCTAGTTTAAAAATAGGAGGTAGAGTGAACTATAGGAAAACTGGAAGAGAGACTTCCTTGGGAATTTCTCCTTTAAGAACACATGAAATTTCATTTGACTTGTTCCACATTACAGATTAGCAAGTTCTATTTACTAAACGGGTGGCGCAGTGGTAAAGAATCCACCTGCCAATGCAGGAGACAAGACTCGGGACACGAGTCACAGGAGACTTGGGTTTGATCTATGGGTCGGGAAGATCCCCTGGGGAAGGGAATGGTAACCCACTTCAGTTTTCTTGCCTGGGAAATCCGATGGGCAGAGAAGCTTGGTGGGATACAGTCTATGGAGTCACAAAGAGTCAGACATGACTGAGCGCATATGTATGCGCGCGCGCACACACACACACACACACACACACAGATTTACTAGACAGGTGTGCCTAGTGGCTTATATTTGTCCCTTCCATCTGCTCTCTACCCTTTCCCACCTGCTCCGTGCCCTGGGCAGGGGAAGCTGACTTATAGGGGCTGCATCAAAAGGTCCCTGTCTCTGTGGTTCTGCTTAGATTCAGTCCATGGGGAGCCCCAGCATGAAAGTGCACAGAGAAAAGATGATGAGGTCAGAGGTCAGTTTATTTCCCTGGTTCCCTCTCTCTGTGGGGTTGCCTCAGGCTGCCTGTGTCTTTTGATCAAGGTCATTTCTCTTCTATAGGTGTTCCCTCTCCAACATTCTCTTCTTCCTGATTCTAGTAGAAGCTCCCAGCCCTGGTCCCCTTAAGCCTAGGAATGGAGTCGGCTTTATTGCTACTATTTCTGAGTAACTTTATGATTGCCTGTGGTTCTGCTAAAACTCACCCACACCTTTGCAAAATAAGCTTTTTAAAAATAGCACCCTTGGCAGCAAACTCACCACAAATTAACCAAACTCAAGTGTTCCATCTGTTCTTTATTGGGACTCTGTGTAAGACTTAGCACCTCCTCCAATTCCCTAAACCCTCAGATGCTTCTTATCTCTGCTGCAGTTGCGTCCACTTCTGGTTAACCTGTTGCCAGGACCGTGTTGCCTATAACCAACTTACCCTGGGCCCTTTCCCTAATCTCAAAGACAGTCAGGCGGACTATCCATGTGCTGAGAGTTTCTGATTGTTGCTACCACTTCTGGGCCTGAATGGAACACCACCCCCTGAGGACTGATATATGACATCCCAGACAACCATAGACGGGATAAAATGATGAAATGAAACCAGGAAGTTGATGGTGGTTGACCAATTGGAACTAGGAGACAGGAGGGACCTAGGCAGATCGTGCTCTGATGCATGGATTTTCCTTGCAGTCATGGAGAAAAGTCTCCCAGGCCAAGCAGATGGACTCCAAAGTAATATGTTATGTCTGTGTGGCTCATGATGAAGTAGCAGTCAGCATGGTCAACTATAACTTCCTAATGCTTCTCATTTTTCTTTTTTCCCAAACCATTTCCTATTCCTTAAGAAACAAAACAAAACAAAACTACACTCCTCTGGACTTGAAGGTATAGTAGACTGATTATATATAGTTGGGCTTTCTTTGATTACTTAGGATGCCAACGAGTTTCAGAGGTGTGATAATGAAGGTCATTTTACATTTCTATAAATGTACTCATCATGCTTAACAGATGAAGTATCATTGTGCTTTGGAAACAATACAGTACTATGCAAATATAGGATAGAAACACCACTTATACAGATAAAGGAGTGTAATTTATAAAGAAATGTTCAGCGTATGGCAATAATGCAAACTTATTTTAAATTTTTATTTTTTATTGAAGTATAGTTGATTTAAAATATTGTGTTAGTTTCAAATGTACAGCACAGGGATTCATTTATTTTCTTTTTCCTTTTCAGATTCTTTTGCCCTGTAAGTCATTACAAAATATTGAATATAGCTCTCTGTGCTGTATAGTAGGTCCTTGTTGGTTATCTATTTTATATATAGTAGTATGTATATGTTAATCCCTAACTCCTAAAGTATTACTCCTTTCCTCCTTTTCCCTTTGGTAATTATGTTTGTTTTGAAAGTCTGTGAATCTGTTTCTGTGTTGCAAATAAGTTTATTTATATCATTTTTTTAGATCCCACATATAAGTGATATCATATATATTTGTCTGATTTATTTCATGTAGTATAATAATCTCTAGGTCTGTGTTGCTGCAAATGGCATCTCCTTCTTTTTTATGGCTGACTAATATTCCATCGTATATATGTACCACTTTTTCCTTATCCATTCCTCTGTCACTGGACGTTTAGGGTTGCTTCCATGTCTAGGGCTGTTGTAAATAGTGCTGCAGTGAACACTGGTATGCATCCATCTTTTGGAATTATGGTTTTCTCTGGATATATGCCTAGGAGTGATATTGCTGGCTCACATGGTAGCTCTATTTTTAGTTCTTCAAGGAAACTCTATGCTGTTTTCCAGTTACTGTACCCTTTACATTCTTACCAACAGTGTAGGAGGGTTCCCTTTGTCCACACCGTCTCTGGCATTTATTATCTGTAGACTTTTGAATGATGGCCATTCTGACTGATGTGAGGTGATACCTCATTTTAGCTGTTTTGCACTTCTATGATAATTAGTGATAGGAACATCTTTTCATGTGCCTTTTGGCCATCTGTCAAACTTAATTTCTTAAAAATCACTTTAAAAAGGATGGGGAACACATGTACACCTGTGGTGGATGCATGTTGATGTATGGCAAAACCAATACAATATTGTAAAGTAAAAAATAATAATAATAATTAAAAAATTTTTTTAATTGAACGCATAAGGAAAAAATAGTTTACAAAATGTTTTGAGTTCTTACTGATGACCAGGTGATACAATAAGTAGTGTTTTATAAATTTCTAGCTGGTATTATTTAAAACTCTGGTTTCTAAACTGTGCCTCACTGAATAAGAGGTGTTTTCAGATATTCTAAAACCATATGTATATCTTCACAAACAATACCATTCAAACTGCCTGAAGGAACAGATTAACACTGAAATTCTTAGGTAAATTTTAATTTAAAATATTATACAATAATAATGATGTGGCAATGTAGGTTCACTGAATATAGCAAACGTACCATTCTGAGGCAGAATGTTGGTAGTGGGAGTGGCTGTGTATGTGAGCATAAGCGGTATATTGAAACCCTGCTTTCTGTTCAATATTTCTGTGACTCTAAAACTGGTTTAAAAATAAAATTTATTAATAAATAAAAGAAAGAAATGCCTATCGAAATACTTCAAAACTATTGATTATGGATATTTAGTTTGCTTTTTATTTTTGCAAAAATTTAATAGATATTGCTTGGAAATGAGCCTAAAATTGGAAAGATCTGTAAGGCAGAATAAAAAAATTAGAAAATTAGAAATGTGTGAGTACAGTAATAAATGAGTCAAATTTGGAAGCACAGAGTAATCAAAAAATTATTGGAAGAGATGCATGTGGATGATATAATGTAAATAATACTTGGGGGAAATCTCAATTTGATCACCCTGTCATATTTCCCACTTTGATAATAAATATCCCTGTTTTCACCTAAGGCATAGATAATAAAATCAAAGGGATGGAAAATTCTGTATTACCCAGTGAGCTAAAATTTTTACTTATGATATTTATGATAAACATCTAAGCAATGAGCTCCAGTTTCAGTTGGAGTAGAAATAGATGACATTTAGTGGAACTTAATCCAGTTTTAATTAGAAATCTATTCATTAAGCAACTGAAACATTTATGTGAATCACCATTAATTTCATTAAAACCTAATGCATGTTTTAAATTTTTAATGTTAATTCATTCCAAACATTCTTCTTTTAATACAAACTTTTATAAATAGTTCCTTTAACATACATCATTGGTTATTATATTATTATTATTAGATATTTTATCATTTTAATGACAAAAATACTCTCATCCTTGTACATAAATAAAATTTTATGTATGCATTATAAAATATATATAAACATGTTTGTTTATTCCAGTTTATCTACTTTTGCCAAGATTTGCCCTGAAGATGATTCATTTTTATAACTTTTTCTGAGGATGGATCTGAATTTAGATTGGAAATTTTACAATTCACATAGAGTCTAAAAGTGTGTATTGTTGATATTCAGTAATAACCTACTATTACCTGGGTTCCTAATGACAGGTGACAAGTTGCTTTAAAGAGAAGTTGCTATTCAGACACACACACACACACACACTTACTCTACCTCCCATACCAAAATGCACTGAACTGTCTTTTCTATTTCCATGGCTCCTTAAGACTCCTGATATAACTAGCTGCTTACCCAAGTTATGTGAATTTTCAAAGTGCTTCCCAAAAAAGTCAAGCACCTGTACAAAAGAAAACTATCCAAGACCTTTAAAAATTATGTCTAAAGAAGGATAACATCTGTATAGAAAAGTTCACAAATCATAAATATACAGCTTAACATGAATCCATCATATAAATGCCACCGATGTCAAGAAATAACCATTCAAGTTTAAAGATCAGTCTTATGGACTCTGTGGGAGAGGGAGAGGGTAGGGAGATTTGGGAGAATGGCATTGAAACATGTATAATATCATGTATGAAATGAGTCACCAGTCCAGGTTCGATGCACGATACTGGATGCTTGGGGCTGGTGCACTGCGACCACCCAGAGGGAGAGTATGGGGAGGGAGGAGGGAGGAGGGTTCAGGATGGGGAACACAGGTATACCTGTGGCGGATGCATTTCGATATTTGGCAAAACTAATACAATATTGTAAAGTTTAAAAATAAAATAAAATTTAAAAAAAAGAAAGAAAATGAACACACACACACACAAAAATAAAGTAATATCACAGTAATCTTAGTTGGGAACAGCACTCTAGTTCTGGTGTTTGAAATAAAAATGTTGACAAAATGTTTACATGGTTTTAGTTTCAAGGTATATATAGATAGATAGATAAAAGGATTTTGAATGTTATGTGTGCATTGGTGAATTTCCCATTTTAATGTGGAAAGAAATAACAAAAAATATGAATATGTATTTGTTATGACAATGTTATTATGATATGAAAACTAAAAACATCCTTATGATTTGTCATCTATGGTATTTCAGAATTAATTCAATTCTGAATTATTTGATAATGATCATAATATTAATTATAGAATAATTGCAGTAGTATATTATTATATAGTTAAGATCAGATCAGTCTCTCAGTCATGTCCGACTCTTTGCGACTCCCTGAATCGCAGCACGCCAGGCCTCCCTGTCCATCACCATCTCCCAGAGTTCACTGAGACTTACATCCATTGAGTCAGTGATGCCATCCAGCCAGCTCATCCTCTGTCATCCCCTTCTCCTCTTGCCCCCAATCCCTCCCAGCATCAGAGTCTTTTCCAATGAGTCAACTCTTTGCATGAGGTGGCCAAAGTACTGGAGTTTCAGCTTTAGCATCATTCCTTCCAAAGAAATCCCAGGACTCATCTCCTTCAGAATGGACTGGTTGGATCTCCTTGCAGTCCAAGGGACTCTCAAGAGTCTTCTCCAACACCACAGTTCAAAAGCATCAATTCTTCGGTGCTCAGCCTTCTTCACAGTCCAACTCTCACATCCATACATGACCACAGGAAAAACCATAGCCTTGACTAGATGAACCTTTGTTGGCAAAGTAATGTCTCTGCTTTTCAATATGCTATCTAGGTTGGTCATAACTTTTCTTCCAAGGAGTAAGCGTCTTTTAATTTCATGGCTGCAGTCATCATCTGCAGTGATTTTGGAGCCCAGAAAAATGAAGTCTGACACTGTTTCCACTGTTTCCCCATCTATTTCCCATGAAGTGATGGGACAGGATACCACGATCTTCGTTTTCTGAATGTTGAGCTTTAAGCCAACTTTTTCACTCTCATCTTTCACTTTCATCAAGAGGCTGTTTAGTTCTTCTTCACTTTCTGCCATAAGGGTGGTGTCATCTGCATATCTGAGGTTATTGATATTTCTCCCGGCAATCTTGATTCCAGCTTGTGCTTCTTCCAGTACAGCGTTTCTCATGATGTACTCTGCATAGAAGTTAAATAAGCAGGGTGACAATATACAACCTTGACGTACTCCTTTTCCTTTTGCAGTCTGTTGTTCCATGTCCAGTTCTAACTGTTGCTTCCTGACCTGCATACAAATTTCTCAAGAGGCAGATCAGGTGGTCTGGTATTCCCATCTCTTTCATAATTTCCAACAGTTTATTGTGATCCACACAGTCAAAGGCTTTGGCATAGTCAATAAAGCAGAAACAGATGCTTTTCTGGAACTCTCTTGCTTTTTCCATGATCCAGCGGATGTTGGCAATGTGATCTCTGGTTCCTCTGCCTTTTCTAAAACCAGCTTGAACATCAGGAAGTTCACAGTTCACATATTGCTGAAGCCTGGCTTGGAGAATTTTGAGCATTACTTTACTAGTGTGTGAGATGAGTGCAATTGTGTTGCATTCTTTGAGCATTCTTTGGCATTGCCTTTCTTTGGGATTGAAATGAAAACTGACCTTTTCCAGTCCTGTGGCCACTGCTGAGTTTTCCAAATTTGCTGGCATATTGAGCGCAGCACTTTCACAGCATCATCTTTCAGGATTTGGAATAGCTCAACTGGAATTCCATCACCTTCACTAGCTTTGTTCATAGTGATGCTTTCTAAGGCCCACTTGACTTCACATTCCAGGATGTCTGGCTCTAGGTGAGTGATCACACCACCGTGATAATCTGGGTCGTGAAGATCTTTTTTGTACAGTTCTTCTGTGTATTCTTGCCACCTCTTCTTAATACCTTCTGCTTCTGTTAGGTCCATACCATTTCTGTCCTTTATCGAGCCCATCTTTGCATGAAATGTCCCTTTGGTATCTCTGATTTTTTTGAAGAGATCCCTAGTCTTTCACATTCTGTTGTTCACCTCTATTTCTTTGCATTGATCACTGAAGAAGGCTTTCTTAGCTCTTCTTGCTATTCTTTGGAACTCTGCATTCAAATATTTATGTCTTTCCTTTTCTCCTTTGCTTTTCACTTCTCTTCTTTTCACAGCTATTTGTAAGGCCTCCCCAGACAGCCATTTTGCTTTTTTGCATTTCTTTTCCATGGGGATGGTCTTGATCCCTGTCTCCTCTACAATGTCACGAACCTCATTCCATAGTTCATCAGGCACTCTATCTATCAGATCTAGGCCCTTAAATCTATTTCTCACCTCCACTGTATAATCATAAGGGATTTGATTTAGGTCATACCTGAATGGTCTAGTGGTTTTCCCTACTTTCTCAATTTAAATCTGAATTTGGCAATAAGGAGTTCATGGTCTGAGCCACCGTCAGCTCCTGGTCTTGTTTTTGCTGACTGTATAGAGCTTCTCCATCTTTGGCTGCAAAGAATATAATCAATCTGATTTTGGTGTTGACCATCTGGTGATGTCCATGTATAGAGTCTTCTTTTGTGTTGTTGGAAGAGTGTGTTTGTTATGACCAGTGCATTTTCTTGGCAAAACTCTATTAGTCTTTGCCCTGCTTCATTCCGTATTCCAAGGCCAAATTTGCCTGTTACTCCAGGTGTTTCTTGACTTCCTACTTTTGCATTCCAGTCCCCTATAATGAAAAGGACATCTTTTTTGCGTGTTAGTTCTAAAAGGTCTTGTAGGTCTTCATAGATCAGTTCGACTTCAGCTTCTTCAGCGTTACTGGTTGGGGCATAGACTTGGATTACTGTGATATTGAATAGTTTGCCTTGGAAACGAGTTAGTTATTGACAATTCAATTAGAACTACAGTTTGTAAAAATGCTATTAATAATGTGGGGTTTACTGCAAAAGAATGCTCTCTAAACTAATCTTTTGAAAGTTCCGTTACGCTTTCTTTTTCCTTTTGGAAAAATCTTTGTATAGGTGCAAAAGGTGCATGTTCTTTATTTCCTTCATTTCTTCCTTCCTTCCTCCCTTGCTTTCTCTCTCCCTTTACTGATCTTTAGTGGACGTTTATACAACACTGTTATTTTCTTAAGTCATTCTGGGTGGATGGTCCAAGGGTAGATTTGAGTTTACTGAACAGGGTTAAAATATCATAGAATTTAGGACTGAAGGCCTGATTAATAATGTTTTCATTATATTTGCAGTCATCCAAATACCCTGAAGATATGAAGAGAGACAGGTCATTTTACACATTTTTAACCTTTTCTCCATATATGTTAGAATACTACCTGTATAATCAACTCTACCTCTGTTTAGCTTTTCTTCTTCGAGTATACAATACACCATATCTTTTTCATCCCCATTTTCTATCTGCCTTATGGATGAATTAAACTCATTATCAGGTTGTATGCTGCTTTGGAATGGAATTGAGAAACTGAATTAGAGAAATGTCCTAATACGTACGACACTCTGTTTGAGTGTTTATATGTACTGCACACCAACCAACAGTCACTCACTTTTGACTATTGGTCAATATTTGCAACTTGCCTTCAAGGGCATCAATCCCTACCTCTTCTTTTAGCTTGAGTGGCCTCCAGACTTTCCCCGCAGTGCAAGGCTGGCTCCTTCTCTTTGAAGGGAGTCTACTTCACTATTAACAGGCCTTGTTGATAAACAATGGAAAATATTCTCCTTTTATGAATGCAGGTTGTCAGGGAAAGGAACTCTAAGTATATTTCAGTTCTCCCCATTTCCAAGATCTAGTTTTCTGAAGAATCTTAGGCAACACTGCCTTAGCAAACTAGTGGGGTTCTTTGATCAATTTCTGGATGATAACGTCAGTTTTGGTAAACATATGAATCTGATGAACTGGCTGCTTGGACAGCATGAATCAGTGATGCTGTATTATTCTGTTCCCCTTAGATAAGTTTTGACAAGGGCAAAAAGTAAAAGCATACTATGTTCTTATGTTTTATGACTTACATTGTGATCATTCTTTTTCATCTTATTTTGTAAGAGCTCTGTTAGAGAATAGATGAATCTGGCCACTCTATGCTCAGCAGGAGAAAGGACAAGTTTAATTTGGAATCCATCATGATGAGTCACCTTATATAAAGAGGAAAGCAGGGTATCTTTGGAGGGAGAAGCAGTGATTGGACAAGGATACTTTAAATGCAGGAGCATATTTTCCTCTGCCCCTCATAAAACTAGGACAGGGTAAGCAGTTTGGAGATAGTCTCAGATCTCTACTAGAAATTTGAAACAGTATCACCATTAAGGAAACAGCCCTCACCAAAAGCAAAGAAAAGTAATATCTAATTATTACTTAGAAAATAAAGGGACTTGACTGAAAAACCATACTGATTCGGAGTTTGTTGCTATTTTATTTTTAAATAACTTATTTTGGCTGTGTTAAAGAGAGGAAAATCACCTCAATTTCTGGTTGAAATTCCTTGGTGGTTCAGACAGTAAAGAATCTGCCTGCAATGCAGGAGATCTGGGTTTGATCCCTGGGTCGGGAAGATCCCCTGGAGAAGGGCATGGCAACCCACTCCAGTATTCTTACCTGGAGAATCCCCATGGACCGAGGAGCCTGGCAGGCTACAGTCCATGGGGTCGCAAAGAGTCAGACACAACCTGAGCTACTGAGCACCCATTAGGTCACTCTCCCATGCCCCTGTCTTTGTCTCTCTAGATGAAAGGAACTCGGTGAACTTTATCCGAAATACCTTCACTTTCTGCAACAGCAACACTGACCTGTTGGGGAGAGGTGTAAGTGTTGGTTCCCACTGTTTTCTAATATTTCTTATAAATTGTGCTCTATTTGACAGAATTGCCTTGGAGTTTGCATTATTGGGAACTGATAGTTTTAGCATTAATAACCAGTCACTTCTGTGTGTAGGATTTTGTCTTTAAGTGTTTGCTTCCATTTTCCTCAGATTTGATGGGTTGGGAAGATGAAATAGCCAAGTAAACAAATAAATGATACACAATTAGTTAGTGACAGCTATGAAAAGAACAGAATAAGAGATTTGAAAATGATTAGGAGGAGACAGACAGACTACTTTCCTAAGTAGTAGGAAAGTGTTATTTGAAGAGGAGACATATTAACGGAACTCTGAAGAGGAGCCAGTAGTGACAAAGTGAAAAGATTAGGAAATGAGTCAGAGGAGACAGGTAAGCCTAGATGATGTAGACCCTTATAAGAAGGATGACTTTAAAGTTTACTGAAAGGCCACTGAAAAGTTGTAAGAAGGGAAATGACTTGATTTGACTTACATTTTTAAAAGTTCACCCAAGGGACTTCCCTTGAACGCCAGGAGTTAGGACTCAGTTCTTCCAATGCCAGGGGGGCAAGGTTTTCAACTCTTGGTCAGGTAACTAAGATCCAACAAGACATGTTGCAAAATAAAAATAAAAAATAAAGATCCATCCCAGCTATTGGGTAGAAAATGTACATTAGGGACGGAAAAGTACTGGAAAAAGAAAAATACATTAGGAGGCATTTGTGATAATGCAGGTTGGAGATGGACATCATTTGAACTTGGCTCATTTACATGGAGATGAAGATAAATTACCAGCTCATCATCTATTTTAAAAGACTTACTGTTAAATTGGAATTGGGCTGAAGTGCAGCCCAAGGAAGAGAGTAGAAGAAGAAAATGATCAGTCATAAAAGAAAGAAAGGAACTATGGAAAACATTCTGATGCTGGGAGGGATTTGGGGGCAGGAGGAGAAGGGGACGACAGAGAATGAGATGGCTGATGGCATCACCGACTTGATGGACATGAGTTTGAGTGAACTCCGGGAGCTGGTGATGGACAGGGAGGCCTGGCGTGCTGCAATTCATGGGGTTGCAAAGAGTTGGACACGACTGAGCGACTGAACTGAACTGAACTGAAGGATAACTCATATTATAGCCTAAGCTGCTGAAGGAATATATTTAAAAGTAGCAGGGAACTACAGGAAAAATAGTCAACCATGTAGACTAGTAGCCAAGTTCAGTTATCTTAGATAAATGTAGATGTTTTCCTCTTTTCTGGAATGTCCTGCTTATTTTTATATTCTGAACATGAAAGGGAAATGTAGAAACTGAAATTTGTGTTGTACATAATTTAAAAATTAAAGAAATTGAAATAATTTAAAATGATATGGCAAAAAGGTAAAATTAGCAGACTTAAAGCATATTGTTATAACGTTGAAATAGAAGCTCATTTTTTAAAAATATTGACTTATACAGCAAAAATTATCAGTTTAGACATTCGCGAGACTGTAAATCCATGCACTCAGCTAAGTCATAGAAAAATGTTTTGCAGAAAAAACTGAATATAATTTATGAGGCAAATTTGCTCATTCAAAGAACCAGTGACATTTGTTAGTTCCTTCCAGCCAAATATCACCAGGGGCACAAATCTCAATTTTATTGCTGTTGCTGTGAGTGAGAAGCTATCCATGGCAAATCCTGGGGCAGCTTAGTAAGAGGGTGTGAGAAACACTTAGAGTAGGATCTGGGCTTTGTGTTAGCTGCCTTGGGGAGGGTTTAAAAAAGGAGGGATTTTCTCTGGCTTGGAGGCTGTCAGAAAGTGGAGCATAATTCTGTGATTGGATGTCTTAATAAATCTTACCTAGAAGGTCGGAAGAATGAAATGGAGCTAAAGACTTCAATTAAAAAAGCAGTAGTCACTCAGCTGGAATATTTTATCTTTTTTGTGGTTTGTACAGTAGTTATGTTTTTGCCTGTGTTTAGACATGATTATACAACTTTGGTTTTGCCATGTCTAATGTCAGTTCTCTGGGAAATGATGCATGTCCAACAAACGAATACCAAGACCTAGCTCTGAGTACCAGGCCAGCTACTGGCTGTCATGGGCAGTTTTTCTTTCTAGCATTGACATTATGAGTGAATTCTCTGTGTACAGGTTTTCTAGCCTGTCTTCACATAGATTACTTTTATTTATTTCTTCATTTTAGGTAATTGTGAGGAAATAAATGAATATATACCCACGTAGTGTTACATTGCTAAATATATATCTTTTCATATTCTTTTAACCATAGTGCTTACTCAAAGACAACATTTTTGTTTTTGGTATTTCTTTTATTTTTCATCTTTAAAATATTATTTTGAAATGAGAGAGGCAATTGTGTGTGAAAATTAATGTTAAGAAAATCTATTACAACATAGCAGCTGGAAGACAGAAAATTATTCTCTAATATTCTAATTTGTTTTTAGAGCCTACTGAAATAACATTTGAAAAATAAAAATGTAGAACATAAAAAGATACATGATTTCCTGTTTGAAATTTAATAGTATAAACTGAAAACTGCACAACCTAAAAACTGAGAATTACAGTTGATTTGGAAGACCTGCTGAGGACTTAAGCCTGGGAAACAGGCTCTGCGATGACCCTAAGGGACTGTCCTGAAGAGGTAAGGGAGGAGCCAGGATATATATAGGAGTTTTTGCACCAAAGACCAGGTATTCAGAACATTAAAAGATAACTTAATTACAAAGAACCTAGAAATTAATGAGTTTAGCACTTTCCTGTATATGGGAAGATACAAGAGTCTGGACTCATTGGTATGCACCTCAACTGTCTAGAGCTATTTTCCTGCCTTTTCCACCCTGAATCCCCTCAGTGTGCACAGCTGGGATGGCTGCAGTAGCTGATGGCTGCAACATCCTTTGTTTACTGATACAGTGAGTGACATTCTTCCTCTACAGTGTCACCTCTTGGTCATAAATTTAACCAGTCTTTGGGAGGGATTTCATGTCCCACAATGCAAAGCAAACTCACCCCTAGATCAGGTGACTATTCTGTTGATAGGTCACTCAATGTGTTAAATATTGGCTTAGACCCAACTAATAATCTAAAATCTCTGGATCACCTGTATTAGTCTGTTACGATGCAGGAAATATTTTTCCTTGTCACTTCTTTTCATATCTAGAGTTGTCCTAATTATTCTATGTAGACTTATATATATGATCAACTGCTTCAAGATTTTAGCCATTATTAATTTTGTCTGGTTACACATTGGATAATACAAGATGCAATCTTACAAAATAGACAGGATAAGTAATATAGCTAGTAACATTACTAAGGTCATGGTATAGCAGAGAGATACAAAGCATTGATAATTTCAAAACAAAGAACAAATTAAAACAATTACTAATATAAACAGCTGTAATCTGATTGCAATAAACCAGGTAGAGAAGCCAAATCATGGAAGGATCAGGCAGAGAGAAAAATATTTCATCTTTGTTTACAAAGTTTCACTTTATCCATTGTTGTAGATCATAGCATAAGAGGAAAGATTTTTCTGGAAAATAAAGTTTTAAAAATACATACATTGGCTTTTCAAGTCATAAAATTATAAATCATATTTAACAGTTTATTAAGGTCTATGTAATTAATCTTTATTGATCTGAATGTGGTCATCAGGTTTTTTATTAGTTTTGTAATTTCTTACTCAATTCAGTATTGTTTAATTCGCCAAAAATTCCTTTTTTTATGACTCTTCTTGAAAATCTTCATTTCATAAAAGCATCAAAGTAATGATTGTCTATAAATGACAAGACTTAAAATGGCATGGTTAAAGATCTGATTACAATGCAATTAATCAGAAACTTGATATTTCTGTGACATATAACGTTTTAAGATAATACCTAGAATTATGACTGACAATATATCACTGCATACCAGACTTTTAGGAATTCTATATAAGTTTTAGAATATATGTATCAGTGAAATTTACTTATACCCTAAGAAGATTTATCTTTAATCACTTGGCAATGCTTCTCAAGGAATTTTACATACCAAATAAGCCTAATCTCTTCTCTGAGACTTCTAGGGATTTCTTTGAAGTATCCCAGAGTTAGCGGGAGGTCAAAAGAACTTAAGTGAGAATTTGATATTTGGGGAGTTAATAAAAAATATTTAAAAAATTTTTAAATACTTGATCAAATAAGATCATTAATCACTGTGAAACAACACTTATTTACTTAACCAAATGACAAAAGATTTCAAAAACAAATACATATCAATTAAAGGCAAAGAAACTGACACATCTATTATCAAAATGTAATATTTCAAGAAAACTGTATTCTCTTAACGGAGAGAAGTAACATACACAGTCTTGTACCAGCCTACTTTTAATGAAAAAAATCCATTTACCTAATTAAATTTATTCTAATTCAAGCCTGACCATGTACAAAAGTCTTTTTAAAAAAATATAAATTTATTTATTTTAATTGGAGGCTAATTATTTTACAATATTGTATTGGTTTTGCCATACATCAACATGAATCTGCCACGGGTGTACACGTGTTCCCCATTCTGAACCCCCCTCCCACTTCCCTCCCCATCCCATCCCTCTGGGTCATCCCAGTGCACCAGCCCCGAGCACCTTGTCTCATGCATCGAACCAGGACTGGCGATTCGTTTCACATATGATAATATACATGTTTCAATGTCATTCTCCCAAATCATCCCACCCTTGCCACAGAGTCCAAAAGACTGTTCTATACATCTGTGTCTCTTTTGCTGTCTCACATATACGGTTATCGTTACCATCTTTCTAAATTCCATATATATGTGTTAGCATACTGTATTGGTGTTTTTCTTTCTGGCTTACTTTACTCTGTATAATAGGCTCCAGTTTCATCCACCTCATTAGAACTGATTCAAATGTATTCTTTTTAATGGAGATTCCTTAAAAAACTGGAAATAGAATTGCCATATGACCCAGCAGTCCCACCACTGGGAATACACACCAAGGAAACCAGAATTGAAAGAGACGCGTGTACCCCAATGTTCATCGCAGCACTATTTATAATAGCCAGGACATGGAAGCAACCTAGATGTCCATCAGCAGATGAATGGATAAGTAAGCTGTGGTACATATATACAACGGAATATTACAAAAGTCTTTTTAATGGTTCCTTTTTTACAAATCTTTCACAACTTTCAGTATTCACATTAGTTTGGTCCCTTATTTTCCCTTCCAGAAACAAGGAGTTCTAGGACAAAATAATTCTTTCCACTTAACAAAATAGATTTCCATTCCTTATACTTTCTTTTATTTTTCTTGCATACTGAATTGTTTTCCTTATCTTTAGTAGTCTTAATTACCTATTATATTTTTAACTCTTTGAAATATAATTTTTATTATATATTAGAGAATGTTGATTTACAATATGTTAGTTTCAGGTGTAAACCAAAGAGATTAAGTTATACATATAACCATTCTTTTCAGATTCTTTTCCCATATAGGCTATTACAGAATATTTAGTAGAGTTCCTTGTGCTTTACAATAGGTCCTTGTTGACTATTTTATATACAGCAGTGTGTATATGTTAATCTCAACTCCTAATTTATCCCTCCCTCCCACCTTTCCCCTTTGATAACCTTAAGTTTGTTTTCTAAGTCTGTGAGTCTGTTTCTGTATTATGAGTTAGTTCATCTGTATCATTTTCTAGATTGCACAAATAAGTGACATGATATTTGGCTTTCTCTGACTCCTGTCACTTAGTATGATAATCTCTAGGTCCATCCATGTTCCTGCAAATGGCATAATCTCATTCTTTTTCATAACTGAATAATATTGCAATGTATATGTGTGCCACATCTTCTTTATCCATTCTTCTGTCAGTGGACACTTAGGTTGCTTCCCTGTCTTGGCTACTGTAAATAGTGCTGAAATGAACATTGGAGTGCAGTATCTTTTCAAATTATGGTTTTCTCCCAGATATATGCCAAGGGACTGCTGGCATATGATTGCTGGATCATATAGTAGTTCTCCTTTTAGTTTTTTAAAGAACATCTATGCTGCTTTCCATAATGGTTGTATCAATTTACATTCCCACCAACAGTGTAAGACAGTTCCTTTTCTCCATGCCCTCTTTAGCATTTATTGTTTGTAGATGTTCTGATGATAGCCATTCTGTCCAGATGAGGTGATACCTCATTATACTTTTGATTTGTTTTTCTCTAATAATTAGTGATGTTGAGCATCTTTTCATATGCTTTTGACCATCTCTATGTCTTCTTTTTTTTATTTCATTTTTAAAAATTTATTATTATTATTATTATTTTTACCTTACAATATCTGTATGTCTTCTTTGAGGAACTATCTATTTAGATATTCTGCCCATTTTTTGATTTGGTTGTTTGTTTTTTTGACATTGAGCTATAAGAGCTGTTTGTATACTTGGGATATTAATCCCTTGTCAATCACTTTGCAAATATTTTCTTCCATATGTGGCTTTTCTTTTCATTTTGTTTCTGATTTCCTTTGCTGGGAAAAAGTTTTTAAGTTTATTAATAAGGTTCTATTTGTTTATTTTTGTTTTTATTTTCACTTCTCTAGGAAATAGATCCAAAAAATATATTGCTGCAATTTATATCAAAGAGTGTTCTGCCTATATTTTCCTATTAGAGTTTTATAGTATCCAGTCTTATGCTTAGGTCTTTAATCCATTTTGAGTTTATTTTTGCATATGGTATTGGAGAACATTCTAGTTTCCTTCTTTTACACATAGCTCTCTGGTTTTCCCAGCATCATTTATTGAAGAGACTGTCTTTTCTCCACTGTATATTCTTACCTCCTTTGTCATAGATTAATTGATCATACAAGTGTAGGTTCATTTCCGGGCTGTGTTCTCTTCCATTAATCTGTGTGGCTGTTTTTATGCCAGTACCACACTATTTTACTTACTGTAGCCTTGTGGAATAGTCTGAAGATAGAGAACCTGATTCCTCTAGCTCTGTTTTTCAGGATTGCTTTGCAAATCTATTTAGGGTCTTTTGTGTTTACATTAAAATTTTAAAAAAATTGTTCTAGTTCTGTGAAAATTGCCATTCATAATTTAATGGTATTGAATCTGTAGATTTCTGTGGATAGCATACTCATTGTGACAATACTGATTCTTCCAATCCAAGAACATGGTATATCTTTCCATCTGTTTGTGTCATCTGTTTTTTAATAATAATTTAATAATTTAAAAATAATAATGTTTTTATTAGCATTTTATAGTTTTTAGAGAACAGATCTTTTGCTTGCTTAGATAGGTTTTTTACTAGGTATTTTATATTTTTTGATGTGATGGTAAATGGGAGCATTTCCTTAATTTATCTTTCTGACCTTCCATTGTTAGTGTATAGGAATGCAAGAGATTTCTGTGTATCAGTTTTGTATCCTGTAATTTACCAAATTCATTGATCAGTTCTAATAGTCTTCTGACAGCATTTTTAGGACTTTTATAGAGTATTATGTCGCCTGAAAACAGTGACAATTTTACTTTTTCTTTGCCAATTGGATTCCTTGTATTTCTCTTTCTTATTTGATTGCCATGTCTAAGACTTCCAAAGCTATGCTGAAAAAAAGTGGTGAGAGTCGACCACTTTATCTTCTTCCTGACCTTAGAGGAAATGCTTTTAATGTTTCACCATTGAGAATGACATTAGCTATTGGTTTTTCATATATGAACTTTATTATGTTGAGGTAGGTTCCCTCTATGTCTACTTTCTGGAGAGCTTTTCTACATCTATTGGTATGATCATATGGTTTTTATTCTTTAATTTGTTAATATGGTACATCAAACTGATTGATTTGCAGATATTGAAAATCCTTGCATCTCTGGGGTAAATCCTGGTCCTTTAAACGTATGTAAGCTTAGTTTTAACAATATTTTAAATTGTTTAAAATATTTAACAATTAAATTAACAATTTAGTATTTCAAAATATTATAGTTCTAACCCTTAAAACTCTAACCCTTAAACTGAGAAGGCAATGGCACCCCACTCCAGTACTCTTGCCTGGAGAGTCCCATGTACGGAGGAGCCTGGTGGGCTGCAGTCCATGGGGTCGCTAAGAGTCGGACACGACTAAGCGACTTCAGCGACTTCACTTTCACTTTTCCCTTTCATGCATTGGAGAAGGAAATGGCAACCCACTCCAGTGTTCTTGCCTGGAGAATCCCAGGGACAGAGGAGCCTGGTAGGAGGCCATCTATGGGATCGCACAGAGTCAGACAGGACTGAAGCGACTTAGCAGCAGCAGCAGCAGCAACCCTTAAAAACCTTAATCTGTAGTGAAAACAGACAAGCAGCAATCAATTTTGAAATGTTTGTCACACCCATATTTTCTAATTAGAATATTCCATAACATCTAGAAACATGAAACCTCTAGAAAACATGTGAAAGTGCTGCACTCAATATGCCAGCAAGTTTGGAAAACTCAGCAGTGGCCACAGGACTGGAAACGGTCAGTTTTCATTTCAATCCCAAAGAAAAGCAATGCCAAAGAATGCTCAAACTACCGCGCAATTGCACTCATCTCACACGCTAGTAAAGTAATGCTCAAAATTCTCCAAGCCAGGCTTCAGCAATATGTGAACAGTGAACTTCCTGATGTTCAAGCTGGTTTTAGAAAAGGCAGAGGAACCAGAGATCAAATTGCCAACATCTGCTGAATCATCAAAAAAGCAAGAGAGTTCTAGAAAAACATCTATTTCTGCTTTATTGACTATGTCAAAGCCTTCGACTGTGTGGATCACAATAAACTGTGGAAAATTCTGAAGGATATGGGAATACCAGACCACCTGACCTGACTCTTGAGAAACCTGTATGCAGGTCAGGAAGCAACAGTTAGTTAGGAGTGGACGTGGAATAACAGACTGGTTCCAAATAGGAAAAGGAATACGTCAAGGTTGTATATTGTCACTCTGCTTATTTAACTTATATTCAGAGTACATCATGAGAAACACTAGGCTGGAGGAAGCACAAGCTGGAATCAAGATTGCCGGGAGAAATATCAATAACCTCAGATATGCAGATGACACAACCCTTATGGCAGAAAGTGAAGAAGTACTAAAGAGCCTCTTGATAAAAGTGAAAGAGGAGAGTGAAAAAGTTGGCTTAAAGCTCAACATTCAGAAAACTAAGATCATGGCATCCAGTCCCATCACTTCATGGGAAATAGATGGGGAAACAGTGTCAGACTTTATTTTTGGGGGCTTCAAAATTACTGTAGATGGTGATTGCAGCCATGAAATTTAAAGACACTTACTCCTTGGAAGGAAAGTTATGACGAACCTAGACAGCATATTAAAAAGTGGAGACATTACTTTGCCAACAAAGGTCCTTCTAGTCAAGGCTATGGTTTTTCCAGTGGTCATGTACGGATGTGAGAGTTAGACTATAAAGAAAGCTGAGCGCTGAAGAATTGATGATTTTGAACCATGGTGTTGGAGAAGACTCTTGAGAGTCCCTTGGCTTGCAAGGAGATCCAACCAGTCTATCCTAAAGGAGATCAGTCCTGGGTGTTCATTGGTAGGACTGATGTTGAAGCTGAAGTTCCAATACTTTGGCCACCGGATGCGAAGAGCTGACTCATCTGAAAAGACCCTGATGCTGGGAAAGATTGAGGGCAGGAGGAGAAGGGGATGACAGAGCATGAGATGGTTGGTTGGCATCACCAACTCAATGGACATGGGTTTGGGTGAACTCCAGGAGTTGGTGATGGACAGGAAGGCCTGGCATGCTGCAGTTCAAAGAGCCACAAAAAATCAGACACGACTGATCAACTGAACTGAAGTAGAAACACACCATTGCCTCATAGCAAAATTTCTTTTCTTAATATAGTATAAGATGTGTGTCTAATTAACCCAATATCTTTGGTTTCTCTCTTGGTGTGTTAGTCGCTCAATCCTGTTTGACTCTTTGCAAGTCCATGTATTGTAGCCTGCCAAGCTCCTCTGTCCAAGGAATTCTCCAGGCAAAAATACTGGAATGGGTAGCCATTCCCTTCTCCAGAGGATCTTCATGACCCAGGGATTGAACCTGGAACTCTTGTACTGCAAGCAGATACTTTACCATCTGAGCCACCAGGGAAACCCAAAGTACTTGAAATACAAAGCAATTTAAAAAATAATGTCATTTACATTAAAAACTTTGTGTCACTCACCTTCTCCTGGTAGACATGTAGAGACAGAAGAAAGCAGATATTATAAAAAGGTTAATGTTAATTCACATATATTCTCTAAATTCTCTTGGGGCTACTTATGCTTATATTCCTCCTGTAACCATCTAATTTAAATTTTAAAAAAGACTGAAGAGATTTGGAGTCTTCAGGTAGGCGTTACTTCTGTCTTTGAGGAGAAGGAAGGTAGACTTATCCCAGGAGGTGAGAACTCTGTGATCTTTGTGGAAGAATTTCAAGTTCCAGGCTGGAAAAGAGAGTGATTGGCTCAGTTAGCAATTGCTGGTCCCCTCCTGTGTTCCAGGCAGCACCAAGCAAATGTAAAAGAATTCCAAGGTGAAGTTATATTGTTGCAGGAAAGAGTAGGGTGCCAGAGGAGGGTCATGTCCCTGGTCTTGGGAGAGTCCCTCGGACGGGACAGGCTACCAAGTGGGGGTCCTTGATTTCTTTCTTGGAAGGAAGACAAAAGTAGGTAATATTAGACCCATGTTGCAGTTAATGTTTCAGTGTTTTATATTATTTGAAATTACCTGGATATTCAATGAATTTCCATCATTTAACTTAATTCAGCAAAATTCAAGTTAACCAAAAATCTGGAGAAACTATTTAGACAGACATACCCAAGACATAATTTTTCCTAAAGAGTTCACCTGAAAATTAATATCATTTACCTTTATTTTATAACGTATGGAAATCATACCAAGTTAATTCTCTCTTTCTTGCTGACAAGCTCTCCAACAAATATTTCTTTCTTTAATACTGACTCTTTTCTGCATCACATGAACTTGAAATTCATTCTGACCAATTTACTTTTTAGAAATATTTAATTTGCAAGTGCTTACTTTTAAGTCAACTAAATAAAACTCTTTTTATAAATTTAATTTTGATAACATTATCTGGAAGTAGAGACGTGTCCTATATAATGTTTTAACTTGATTAATTGATCTGTTGCTGGTCTAATATCTCAGTGCAATTTTTTATAACCTTTTAGATATTTACCCTAGCTCTGTATATAAATGTAGAGTAGATTTGTTTGGGCCCCTTTCATGTTGGCCCATCTAATCTTAGGTAGTATTGTATCAAAACCTGTTGTTTTAATCCTATTAATGTCTGTTTCACTTATTCCATTTCTTTAATAAATATCTATAGATTTATCTTTTGGGAATGAGTCCCTTTAAATTTCTACCTTATTGGGAAGAAGTCTCAACTTTCTCTTCAGCTTTTTTTTTAATTCCTTGTTAATCAACCTAAGTAAGGTTAATTACCCTTAAACATGTATTAGCATTTGTAAGGCCCATTGAAGGGAAACAGAGACCACAAGTAAGCCTTCCAAAACCATTTTTTTGTTTGTTTGTTTGCTTATTTTAAACTAAGGGAGTTCCTAAGGTTTTCCCAGGTGGCACAGTGGTAAAGAGTCAGCCTGCCAATGCAGGAGATGTGGGTTCAATCCCTGGGTTGAGATTTAGGAAATGGCAACCCACTCCAGTATTCTTGCCTGGAAAATTCCATGGACAGAGGAGCCTGGTGGGCTACAGTCCATGGGGTTGTGAAGAGTCAGACACAACTGAGCAACTAAGCACACACAAGGGAGTTCCTAGCTTAACCATTATGTATATATTTTTTCCACCTTTGCTCCCCCCTCCATAAGTACCAATAAGCTGTTTATAATGAGAGCTCCCTAAAATTTTACCAATTTAGAAGTTCTTCTAACTGAAAAGATTCATCATCTGGGCATTAATAAGACATCTAAACAGTGACTCAATAAGATGCAAGAGGTATTCCCACAACAGAGTGAGAATACCTGCCTCCTAAACAGGATCCACGAAGAAGGCAATGGCACCCCACTCCAGTACTCCTGCCTGGAAAATCCCATGGATGGAGGAGCCTGGTAGGCGGCAGTCCATGGGGTGGCTGAGGGTTGGACACGACTGAGCGACTTCACTTTCACTTTTCACTTTCATGCATTGGAGGAGGAAATGGCAACCCACTCCAGTGTTCTTGCCTGGAGAATCCCAGGGACGGGGGAGCCTAGTGGGCTGCCGTCTATAGGGTCACACAGAGTCGGACATGACTGAAGTGACTTAGCAGTAGCAGCAGCAGCAAACAGGACCCAGAAAGGTTATTCTGAAAAATGGTCTAAGACAGTAAAGGCCATTGTTGCACAGGTTGACTCAATGAAGGTTAAGATGGCAAAAAGCCCCTGAGAATTGGCATAGACAAAAGACTGCTAAGAATATCAGTCTATTAGATTGACAGCAAAATGTACACCATGTGTATACCTTCCAAATGGCAGAGATCAAGTTATCAACACACACACACACACACACACACTGTTCAGGTAAAGCATTTACATCTCAAAGGCACAGGGAGAGAAATGCAAGTTCCTCCTAGAACAACTTTTGTTTAAGGTCAGAATTCTTAAAAGATGTTTTATCAAGTCAACTTTCTCTAACTTAACTATGTACACAATTATTTACTGATATGGCAGATGACTTTATCCACTATATGTATGATCTTTTACAAAAGTATGATTATTTTCAGAAATTCAAACCAGTTACAAAAGATTATAATTTACTAAAATAAAACCCCCTTACTCCCATCCCTCAGAGAAAATCATTGTTGATAAATATTTTGTTGAATATATAATGCACAGATGTATATATTTATATCTACAAATATTAAAACAAATCACACTGTGTATACAGCTATGTATATAATTTTACAAATAAATTTACCACATTGAGTGAAATTTTATTTTGCTGACATAGATTGACCCAATTCCATACTGATTAGATCTACATAGGTCTTTTAGCCGATTTTCACCAATACCAATACCAATAGTACTTGAATGGTTCTACTTGCATGTTTGTATATTTGTCTGATTTTCCTCTTCTCCTCATGCTGCTGCTGCTGCTAAGTTGCTTCAGTCGTGTCTGACTCTGTGCGACCCCAGAGACGGCAGCCCACCAGGCTCCCCCACCCCTGGGATTCTCCAGGCAAGACCACTGGAGTGGGTTGCCATTTCCTTCTCCAGTGCATGAAAGTGAAAAGTGAAAGTGAAGTCGCTCAGTCCCGTCCGACTCTTAGCGACCCCATGGACTGCAGCCCACCAGGCTCCTCCATCCATGGGATTTTCGAGGCAAGAGTACTGGAGTGGGGTGCCATTGCCTTCTCCGCTTCTCCTCATACCTACATGTAATTTTTTGTAAAACCAGCAGTTTCTAACTTCAAAATATATTTCTTTTCACCATGTTTCACCATATTCACATTCATTCTTGTCACCTGAAGTCCAAGCCGCTCTCCTACAGACCTCCCAACCATTCACCCAACTTTGTTTCCTTTCGTTAGTTTCACTTGCAGCGCCAGGACCACAGAAGAGCCTGAGAGACCTCTGTCTTCTGTTCCTCAAAGTTTCTCTATCTCAGCACTACTGCCATTACAAACTGGATGATTCTTGGCTACTATTCCAAACCTTGTAGGATATTTGGCAGTATCCCTGGCTTCTATCCTCCAACACCAATACCGGGACACCCGCTGTGATACCATAACTTACTCCAGACATATTGTCTCTGATTGAAAACCACTACTAAGCATACTCCTTCACATTCTGATAAAATATCAGTTCTTTACTAACCTGCCTCGACTACATATCCCTTCACTCTGCCTTTGTTCATTCTGGTTTGGCACCCTGGCCTCCTTGCTTTTCTACATCAATCTCTCTTTCCCTTTGTGCTTGCTTTTCCATCCATCTGTCTTAAATGCTGTCCCCCAGTCAATTCTTGATTACTTTCTCACTTCATTGGTGTCTGCTAAAATGTCATTAGAAGAGACTTCCCTGTCACCCAGTATAAAGTATTCTTTAAATTTCAATCATTCTCTCTTTATCCCCACTTTTTAAAATGTAATTGTTCCTATCTGATATTTTTAAGTATAAATATCTGCTTTAAATTTATCTCTTTCATATGCATTAAAATCAAGGAAGAGGTAGACTCGCAATAGAACTAGATGGGTTTCCTTTGTAGCTCAGCGATAAAGAATCTGCCTGCAATGCAGGAGATCCCAGTTCAATTCCTGGGTAGGGAAGATCCCCTGGAGAAGGGATAGGCTACCTACACTATATTCTTGGGCTTCTCTGGTGGCTCAGCTAGTATAATAGTATTTAATATTGCTGAAAATGAATTGTCATGATGAACATGAGCTCAAGTTCAAAGGATTCAACCAAAAACTAAGATAAGAGATGTGTGTTGGGGAAAGAAAGAGAGAGGGCACACAAGAATATGTCAAAATTGGTAAACTGAGTGCATTTACATGAAATATATGGAGCTATTCTTTGTATCAGTCTTTCAGTTTCTCTGTAGATGTAAAAATTTAACAAAAAATTTTGGAGAGCAATAAGCTATCATTTAAATATTTATTTTTGTATGTCCTCCCATCTACTGTATAGTACATCTTTTTCTTTAAAAGTTACCTTGACAGAGGGATGGGATGGGGAGGGAGGTGGGGTGGGGAGGGAGGTGGGAGGGAGGTTCAGGATGGGGAACACGTGTACACCCATGGCAGATTCATGTTGACGTATGGCAAAACCAATACAATATTGTAAAGTAATTAGCCTCCAATTAAAATAAATAAATTTATATTAAAAAATAAACAACTTGTAAATAAAAATAAATAAATAAAAGTTACCTTGACTCCTTTTCATTCTCTTCCAAAGACAGAACAATAGTCTTAACTTTTTTTAGTTTGACCCAATTCATATGACAACTGAACCAGAACAATTTGTAATTCTGATTACCTATGCATGTGATTAACAGAAGTACCTAAAGAAGCTCTATAGAGAATGTTCTTCTGAATTTTGAAGAAACAGAGACTCCACTTTTGAAGAGTGCACACAAGTGTTCAGGTATACTGGGACCTAGAGCAAAGCAGTAACTCCACTCAAACCTGGAACAGACCTACCTGCAGGTCTGGGGAAGTGAAGGTCCACTGTGGCTCACAGTTGGAGCAAGAAGATTAGTAGCAGACACCCCAGGGAATATTCATCAGAATGAGGTCTTCCAGGGATTGCCATTTTGGCACCAAGACTTAGCTCCACCCAGCAGTCTTCAGTGTTGGAATGCCTCAGGCCAAACAACCTACAGGGTGGGAACAAGCCATCAGCAGACAGACAAAGTCCTCCTATAAACACACCCCTTGCCATGAT
Organism: Bos indicus x Bos taurus; assembly: GCF_003369695.1. Lineage (NCBI taxonomy): Eukaryota > Metazoa > Chordata > Mammalia > Artiodactyla > Bovidae > Bos > Bos indicus x Bos taurus. The sequence continues at coordinate 86,765,386 of NC_040081.1, read as the reverse complement.
CCTGCCCACCAGAGGGAAAAGACCCAGGTCTACCCACCATGAGCAGGCACCCATCCCTCCCATTAGGAAGCCTGCACAATCCCCTGAACCAACCTCACCCACCAGGGGCAGACACCAGAACCAAGAAGAATTACAATCCTGCAAACTGGAGAAAGGTGATCACAGACTTAGAAAGTTAGGCAACATGAGATGACAGAGAAATATTAATATACGTCAGATGACAGAACAAGGTAAAACCCCAAAAGAACAACTAAGGAAAGAGGAGATACCTGAAAAAAATTCAGAGAAATTATAGTAAAGGTAGTCTAAGAAATGTTTAATAAAGAACTAGAATCTTTGAAGAACAAATAGATGAATTGTAGAATAACTGAAATGAAAAATATACTAGAAGGTGTCAGTAGCAGAATAAATGAGGAAGAAGAATAAATAGGTGAGCTAGAAGGTAGAGTAGTAGAAATCACTGTTGCAGAGCAGAATACAGAATGAATGAAATGATGAGAGTCTAAGAGACTTCTGGTACAACATTAAATGCACCAACATTTGCATTATAGAGATCCCAGAAGGAGAAGAGAGAAAGAGCCTGAGAAAAAATTTCAAGAGCTAATAGACAAAAGCTTCCATAAAATGGGAAACACTCACTCAAGTTCAGGAAGCGTAGAGAGTCTCATATAGGATAAACCCAAGAAGAACACACAGAGAAACATATTAAACTGGTAAAAATTAAAGACAACGAGAAAATATTGAAAGCAAGAAAGGAAAAGTAACAGCATACAAGGAAATCCCCATAAGGTTATCAGTGTATTTTTAAACAGAAACTCTAAAGGGAGTGGCATGATATATTTAAAGTACTGAAAGGGAAAAACTGAAACCAAGAATATTCTACTCAGAAAGGCTCTTATTCATATTCAACAAAAAAAAATCAAAAGATTTTTAGACAAGCAAAAGCTAAGAGAATTCAGCACTAACAAACCAGCTTTACAACTAATGCTAAAGGAACTTCTCTAGACATAAATAAAAAGGCCATAACTAGAAATGAGAAAATTATGAATGCAAAAGCTCACTGGTAAAGGCAAACACACAGTATATGTAGAAAATCATCTATAAACAAGTATGATATCAAAACTAGCAATTAGAGGAGAGTACAAAAGCAGGATATTGGAAATACATTTGAAATTAAGAGACCAACAATTTAAAACAATCTTGTATAAAAGAGAATGCTATATCAAAACCTAATGGTAACTTCCCTGGTGGCTCAGAGGTTAAAGCGTCTGCCTGGAACGCAGGAGACCCGGGTTCGATCCCTGGGTCAGAAAGATCCCCTGGAGAAGGAAATGGCAACCCACTCCAGTATTCTTGCTTGGAGAATCCTCCTCCTTCCGTGGAGGGAGGAGCCTGGTGGGCTACAGTCCATGGGGTCGCAAACAGTCGAACATGACTGAGCGACTTCACTCACTCACTCAATGGTAACTGCAAATGAAATCTACAGTAGATACACAAAAAGGACAAAGCAATTCAACTACACTAATGGTATTTATCAAATCACACAAGAAGAGAATAAAATATGAAGGATAGAAAAACAACCTACAAAAACAAATCAAAGACAATTAACAAGATGGTAATAAGAACATACATATTGATAATTACCTTAAATATGAATGGATTAAATCTAAAAGACATAGACTGGCTGAATGGATACAAAACAAGACCTGGATATGCTGTCTTCAAGAGACCCACTTCAGATCTAGGGACAGACTGAAACTGAGAGGATGGAAAAAGGTACATCATGCAAACAGAAATCAAAAGAAATCTAGGGTAGCAATACTCATATAAGACAAAATAGACTTTAAAATAAAGTCTGTTACAAGAGACAGAGACAAACACTACCTAATGATCAAGAGATCAATCCAAGAAGAATGTATCACAATTTGTAAATACATATGTACCCAACAAAGGTGTACCTCAATATATAAGGCAAAAGAAGAAAGATTATTGAGACAGTATCACAATAATAGTTGGGGACTTTAACATCCCACTTTCATCATTAGACAGATTGTCCAGATAGAAGATCAATAAGGAAACATGTCTTAAATGATACATTGGATCAGATGGACTTAATTTATAGAACATTCCATCTGAAAAGAGCAGAATACACCTTCTTCTCAAGTATACATGGAACATTCTCCAGGAGAGGTTATGCTGGACATCAAAGCAACTCTTGGTAATATATGAAAATTGAAATCATATCAAGCATCTTCTCTGACTACAATGCTATGAGATTAGAAATCAACTACAAAAAAAAAAAAATCTGTAAAAAGTACAGACGCATGGAGGCTAAACAGTATGTTCCTAAACAACCAATGGATCACTGATGAAAATAAAGAGGAATAAAAAAATACCTAGAGACAAATGAAAACAAAAAAGTGACAATCCAAAACCTATGGGACTCAGTAAAAGCAATGCTAAAAGGGAAGTTTAAAGCAATATCATCTTACCTTGGGAAACAAGGAAAATCTCAAAAAACTTAACATTATGCCTAAAGCAACTAGAGAAAGAAGGAAAAACAAAACCCAAAGCTAGCAGAAGGAACAAAATCATAAACATCAGAGCAGAAATAAATGAAATAGAGATCAAGTAAACAATAAAAAAAGAGCAATGAAACTAAAACCTGGTTCTTTGAATAGAAAAACAAACAAACAAAAAAAACAGTACAACTAGAAATGAAAAAGGAGAAATATAACTGGCAGCAGAGGAATACAAAGGATCATTAGACACTACTGCAAGCAACTATATGCCAACCTGGAGGACAACCTGGAAGAAATGGACAAATTCTTAGAAAAGTATAATCTTCCAAGACTGAACCAGAAAGAAGTAGAAACTATGAACAATGTATCACAAATACTGAAATTGAAACTGTGATTGAAAAACTCCCCCAAAACAAAAGTCCAGGTCCAGATGGCTTCATACAAGGATTCTGTTAAATGTGGTAAAGAATCCGCCTGCCAATGCAGGATATGAGGTTTCAGTCTCTAGGTTGGAAAGATCCCCTGGAGAAGGAAATGGCAACACATTCCAGTATTCTTGCCTGGAAAATCCCATGGACTGAAGAGCTTGGTGGGCTACAGTCCATGAGGTCGCAGAATCAGACATGACTTAGCAACAAAACAACAAAACAATTAAACACGTAGAGAAGAGTTAACAACTATCCTTTTGAAACTATCTGAAGAAAATGCAGAGAAACTCATTCTATGAGGCCATAATACTTTGATACCAAAATCAGACAAAAATATTGCAAAAACAGAAAATTATAAGCCAATATTACTAGTGAACCCAAATGCAGAAATCCTCCACAAAATACTAGCAAACTGAATCTAACAATAAATTAAAAGGATCATTTACCATGATCAAGTAGGATTTATCCCAAGGATGCAATGATTTTTAAGCATCTGTAAATCAGTGTGATATACCACATTAACAAATTGAATCATATTATCATCTCAATAGATATAGAAAAAGCTTTTGACAATATTCAACACCCATTTACGATAACTCTCCAAGAAGTGGGCCTAGAGAGAACCTACCTGGTGTTGAGTTGATTAGTAGCTGACACTTCCTCCTTCTGGATCCACACAAAATATAGTTGTTTTTCCATTTTCTAATGCTTCATCACTGACCAAACCTTTCTGTACTTTATCTTTTATCCAGATAATTATGATACCATTGGTGAGTTTACACCCCGCTAACTCACCAGGAAATCATTTGGGATGATATTGTGTATTTTCCTAACTCTGAGAGCTATTTAATTCCTTTTGTTCCTAAGATTCTCTTCTCAGCTTATTGTCTGTCAAGTGTCTCTGAAAATATCACTAGTTGAGAGACATTTAGGAGAAAATGAGAAGAAACACATAACATAAGCACCCATTTGAATTGATTGATTTAAATTGGCCATAAAAAGCTCTGATTAATTAATTTAATGAATGCAGTAAATGCCATGTCTATTTTTCTTCTTAATTCTCTAAATCTATTAACTGTGTAAAAAAGGAGAGTAGCAACTTTAAAGATATTTTCTCTGTGGAAGTTGACTTTGAGTCCTTATCACAGGGACTATCTTCTCATCTATTTCTCTTTTTTCTGTTGGTAGTTCAGTAAAAAAAAGTTTGTCAGCTACAGAAATTTTTTAAAAATTCTGCTTGCAGCAGCAAAATTGTTTATTTTAGCAGCAACATAACCTGATACTACTTCAGGGGAGATTAAGCACACTGGAAAACCTAAGTGTATTTCAGGCCCAAGCACAATCAATCCTTTTCTAAAAGCCATATAAAGCCAACATTTTTATGTGGGTAAAAAATGATGTAACATTTTCTACTTCCAAAAAATTTCTAAACTGTTTATAGAAACTGAATTACTGTCAGTATAAAGACTTCAAGAAGAAAGTGATCAACTCACTATCAATTTTTTTCCATTGCCTTTACTGTGTGAAGGTAAACTGGTTATTTCTGCCAAAATAACTAACAAGCTTAAATTAGTCACAGGGAAATGAAGAATATACAGGCTATGTTTTAAATCAGAAGAATTGGATTCAAATGTCTGGTGAATGACATTGATTATTAAATGATCTGAATCTCAGTTTCAGTTCAGTTCAGTCGCTCAGTCGTGTCCAACTCTTTGCGACCCCATGAATTGCAGCACACCAGGCCTCCCCGTCCATCACCAACTCCCAGAGTTCACTCAGACTCACATCCATCAGTGATGCCATCCAGCCATCTCATCCTCTGTCATCCCCTTCTCCTCCTGCCCCCAATCCCTCCCAGCATCAGAGTCTTTTCCAATGAGTCTACTCTTCGCATGAGGTGGCCAAAGTACTGGAGTTTCAGCTTTAGCATCATTCCTTCCAAAGAACACCCAGGACTGATTTCCTTTATAATGGACTGGGTGGATCTCCTTGCAGTCCAAGGGACTCTCAAGAGTCTTCTCCAACACCACAGTTCAAAAGCATCAATTCTTCGGCACTCTGCTTGCTTCACAGTCCAACTCTCAACATCCATACATGGCCACTGGAAAAACCATAGCCTTGACTAGACAGACCTTTGTTGGCTAAGTAATGTCTCTGCTTTTGAATATGCTATCTAGGTTGGTCATAACTTTCCTTCCAAGGAGTAAGCATCTTTTAATTTCATGGCTGCGATCACCATCTGCCGTGATTTTGGAGCCAAAAAAAATAAATTCTGACACTGTTTCCACTATTTCCCCATCTATTTGCCATGAAGTGATGGGACCAGATGCCATGATCTTAGTTTTCTGAATGTTGAGCTTTAAGCCAACTTTTCACTCTCATCTTTCACTTTCATCAAGAGGCTTTTGAGTTCCTTTTCACTTTCTGCCATAAGGGTGGTGTCATCTGCATATCTGAGGTTATTGATATTTCTCCTGGCAATCTTGATTCCAGCTTGTGCTTCTTCCAGCCCAGCGTTTCTCATGATGTACTCTGCATAGAAGTTAAATAAGCAGGGTGACAATATACAGCCTTGACGTACTCCTTTTCCTATTTGGAACCAGTCTGTTGTTCCATGTCCAGTTCTAACTGTTGCTTCCTGACCTGCATATAGGTTTCTCAAGAGGCAAGTCAGGTGGTCTGGTATTCCCATCTCTTTCAGAATTTCCCACAGTTTATGGTGATCCACACAGTCAAAGGCTTTGGCATAGTCAATAAAGCAGAAGTAGATGTTTTTCTGGAACTCTCTTGCTTTTTCTATAAAATGGGGGAAGGTTATTATAAGGTTAAAGACAATGTATAAGAATTAAATGTGATAGTCTTGGTGGCATGTAAGAATATTCAACATGATGCTTGTCTCATAGTCAACACTCACTAAAGGTTCATGTGCTCACACATATTTCTTCAAAGGTTTATTAATTTTTTCTACTTTCATGCATATTAGCAACTTGCTTGGATTTGGAACTTAGTAATAACTTCACAGCAATAGTGATTTTCATGGCTATGGCAAGACATACAATAGCAGTAGAAATTAGCTAATTTTCTGACTAGCAATGCAGAGCATTTAAAACTAATATCACTAATGAGACTAGTCAAAAGTGTAATTGAGTTTTTCCTTTTCCCTTTTTTAAAAAAGAATAAGTTCCCTTATCAAATGTTTGCTTATTATTACTGATATTTTAAGAATTGTATTATCTTTGGGGAGAAGAGGTATGAGGGGATGACAATGATTCTTTCTGTCTCAAAATATGCTGTGTCACTGAATCAGTTAAGTTTATGATATGAACGGCATCTTGCGCTTCCTGACTCTTATGCTTTTGACAGTACCTATAAAAATTTCAGTTTCCTCAACCTCACAGAATATGGTAAGCATTATACACCTCATTTGTGTGTGTGTCTATATGTTCAGGTTCATGGTAAAATGCACCAAAATGTTTCATAATCAGAATTATGTAATCTGGATTTCCTAGAATCTCACTTTTAAATAAGTTTACATGGCTACTATAATAAATCTCACTCTATTTACAGTGAAATTTGACATGCAAATCAAACAATAAAACACATACTTATATTTGTTTATGTTATTTTTTTTAAAAACTACGAATGATTTTCACTCTTTCTGCAGGAAAGAAAGAAAAAAACTATAGGATTTATTTATATGTGAGACTGTGAGTTAACTATTGTTTTTGCCACTGTGTGCTGTGTATTGCCTTCTCTCCAACTCCTCCAGAAAATGGAGGAGGAAAATATTGTTGGATTGCCTCTTTATTTCTCCCTATATATAATAAAGCAAATCATGAAAAATTTTTATAATAACAGGAAGAGAACAACAAGGGTACAAAGTTATAATGAAAATATGACCAAGAATAGAAATTAATTTGATAGCAATTTTTAGTTCTATTTCACATTAATTTTGATGTAAAGCAATTAGAGATTTCATATATATTTTAACATATATTTTTAAAATATATATTTTAACATATAATATCTCCATTATTAAAAATTTCTTAGACTCAGTGTTAAAATATTAAGTTTATAATACAAACTCAAATTACTAGGTCTAATATTAATGGCAAGAGGGATAGTATCTGGAAGCCTATTTTGACAAAAAGATGTTGGATTTAAAGTATTCCCCTTTCTGCTCAACTTAAGCTGTATATTGATAACGTCTCCTCATATAGGAATGCTCTAGTTTTTCCCATATCAAAAATCTCTTTCCTAACACAGTATCAACTTGATACTACTCAAGTTCAGAATTTACGACATTACTGATGAGCCTATCTGCAGGGCAGCAATAGAGACAGAGACAAAGAGAACAGACCCATGGACACAGCAGAAAGGGTGGCATGAATTAAGAGAGTAGCATTGAAACATATACATTACCATATGCAAAACAGGTAGCCAGTGGGAATTTGCTCTGTGACAATAGGGAGTTCAGCCTGGTGCTCTGTGACGACCTAGAAGGACAGGATGGGATGGGAGGTGAGTGAAGGTTCATGAGGGAGGGTACATGCCTATACCTATGGCTGATTCATGTTGATGTATGGCAGAAACCATCACAATATTGTAAAGCAATTATCCTCCAGTTAAAAATATTAAAAAAAAAAAAAGATTTATTACAAAGCTACAGTAATCAGAACAGCAGAGTTTTGGTGAAAGAATAGACAAATACATCAGTGAAACAGAATAGAGAACCCAGAAATAGACCCACATAAATACAGTCCACTCCTTTGATAAAGGAGGAAAAGCAAGACAATGAGGAAGACAGTCCATTCAACAAATGCTGTTGGTACAACTGGACATCCACATGCAAAAAAAAAGGCAAATACCAAGCTTAAAGCTGTCACAAAAAATTAATTTAAAGTGTAGTAGAGATCTATATATAAACACAAAACTATAAAGCTTTTAGAAAATAACAGAAGAAAAAGTCTAGAAGAACTTAAGTATGGTGATAACTTTATAGACAAAGTATCAAAGGCACAATTTGTGAAAGAAATAATTAATATGTTATACTTTATTAAAATTAAATACACGTCACTCTGCAAAAGACAATGTCAAGAGAATAATAAGACAATCAATGTACTGCGGGAAAATATTTCTAAAAGACCAATTTGATAATGGCTTATCAAAAATACATAAGAATGCTTAAAACTCAACAATAAGAAAACAACTCATTTAAATCTTAAGGATAATTCAACAAAGAAAATATATAGATGAGAGATGACCATGTAAAAAGATGTTCCACATCATATATCATTAGGAATTTCAAGTTAAAACAATAATTAGATATCACTACACACCTATTTGGAGAAGGAAATGGCAACCCACTCCAGTGTTCTTGCCTGGAGAATCCCAGGGACAGGGGAGCCTGGTGGGCTCCCGTCTATGGGGTTGCATAGAGCCGGACACGACTGAAATGACTTAGCAGCAACACACCTATGAGAATGGGCAAAATCCAAAACATTGACATCAAATACTTTGAGGATGTGGTGCAAAAGAAGTCTTATTCATTGCTAGTGGTAATGGCAAAATGATGATAGACACGTTGCAAGATACCTTGATATTTTCTTACAAAACTAAATACAATCTTACTATATGAACCAGCAATCATGCTCCTTGGTTTTTACCCAAAGGAATTAAAAGCTTGCTGCTGCTGCTAAGTCGCTTCAGTCGTGTCTGACTCTGTGTGACCCCATAGATGGCAGCCCACCAGGCTCCTGCGTCCATGGGATTCTCCAGGCAAGAGTACTGGAGTGGGCTGCCATTTCCTTCTCCAATGCATGAAAGTGAAAAGTCAAAGTGAAGTCACTCAGTCATGTCCGACTCTTAGCGACCCCATGGACTGCACCCTACCAGGCTCCTGCGTCCATGGGATTCTCCAGGCAAGAGTACTGGAGTGGGTTGCCATTGCCTTCTCCATTAAAAACTTATATCTACACAAAAACCTGTATGGTGGTGTTTATAGCAGCTTAATTCAAATTGCCAAAACTTGGAAACAATACTTCAGTAGACGAATGGATAAATAAACTGTAGTACATCCAGACAATGGGATATTATTAAGCACTAAAAAGAAATGAACTATCAGGCCATGGGAGAAAGTTGTGTGGGTGTGTGCTCAGTCGTATCTGACTCTTTGTGACCCCATGGCCTGTAACCTGCCAGGCTTCTCTTTCTATAGAATTTTCCAGGCAAGAATACAGGAGTGAGTTGCCATGCCCTCCTCTAGGGGATTTTCCCAACCCAGAAATAGAACTTGTGCCTCTTGTGTCTCCTGCATTGGCAGACAGATTTTTTTTTTTTTACCACTTCCCACCTGGGAAGCCTCGGAGGAAACTTAAATGCATATAATTAAATAAAAGAAGCCAATATGAAAAGACTCTGTAATACCTGATTCTAACTACATAACATTCTGGATAAGGCAAAACCATGGAGACAATAAAAAGATCAGTGATTTCCAGTCATTAGTGGTGAGAGAGGAAGAATTGATTGGGAGCAGAGGATTTTTTAGGGCAGTGAAATTCTTCCATATGTTACTATAATGATGGTTACATGTCATTACACACTTGTCTGAACTCTGTGCAACATGGGACATGGTTCTTGAGAAGGTCATGAGAACCCTCCTGCCCTGTCACTACAGCCAGTGTCAATTACCAGCTTTATTTCATTTGACGTATCAAAAGCGTTCCTCTCCTTGAAAGACCTCTTCCCTTGGCACCCTCAATACCCTTGGCTTGCACTCCACTTCTAGGATTCCTTCTTGGACTTCCATTCCCTTGCCTGCCTCTTTCATTTACCTGTTCTCCAAACACCTCTTTTCTGCTCTCTTGTCAATATGCACAGCCTCCTGTCTGATTTAACAATCCCTAAAACTTCAATTTCCATCTTAATTATAATGAATCTCAAGGATATATTTTCAGAGTATATCACCATTTTTCCTAATGTATCATATTATTCTCATTTCTAGCGGCCTCATGACTCTTTCAGTGTCCTGTAGAATCCCAAATTTAGTGTGTCCAAATTTGAGCTTATCAGTTTCATCCAGGAAGAGAAACTCCTCTGTTTCCTGAATGAAGGACATTATATCTAAACCAACAACCTGTGTTTACCCTCTACTTCATTTTCTTACCACCAACATCCAATCCAATCCTGTGGATTCTTTCTCATAGGTATGACATGTTTGCTAATTACTCTTTTCTCCATATCCAAGATGTGGAGAAACCATCATCTTTAATCTGGAGCATGGAAATAGCCTCCTTACACTTCTGCTGCTGCCTGTAGCCAATTCTTCATGCTACCTCAGAGTGGTCACTCTAAAATTTGAATCCTGTGTGAGTCATGCCATTTCACAGTGTGGGGGGTGCATTTCAGTGGAAGACAGAATTTATTTATCACTCCTATGGTTGCCATGTAAAAGAATTATTCCAAGTCAACACTGAACTCAAGAGTTACAGTGTGGTAATCACTTACCCCAAAATGGATACAGTGAATTTCATTGTGACTTTGGAAGAATTACTGCTCATTGTGACTCAGATGCTTCCTTTCTAGTCCTCTTGAGGTTCATACTCCTATCAAACACAACTTTGATGTTTTGACAGACCAGAGGTGCATTTGATAGGAATCTCTACCCTTGCCCTCTACAAAGACTGTGATTTTCTAGCACAGCCTTGGGTCTGGGATTCTGAACAGGGAAGCATATTATGTCTGTGTGTATACCGAAGCACCATATGTCAGTCTAGCCATTCAGTAATAAGGGGGATAATTTATTTTTGATTTGTCTTAATCCATATTCTATATCTCAGGGAGTTCAGAGTTCCAGTGGGATAAGTTTAGCTATTTATTGGTCTCCTCAAGCTCCAACATCTGCTGTCTTAGTCAGTAAAATTAAGACACTGGCCATGAATGCATTGAGAGAAAATAACAGATTGGGATCCCTGACAGGGCCCTATTGTTTTCTGTGGTGATTTTAAGACAAGCTGGGAACTGGGCCCCTTTGCCACAGTCTTGCAATGCTTGCACCTGGACACACCTCTCCTCAAGCAACAAAATATAAAGAAACTGCATGGGATTAAAAATCACTGCATGCATACTCAGTTAGGACAACTTCTGGACAAAAGACACAGAGAGACCAAAAAACCCAATGGCCACTTTGGAAAGGCCTAGAGCAAAACCAGGGGGTTGGGTGCAAAAGCTGGGTACGGCACATACCTCCTACATGCAAACCACTTAAGCCACCCCTCAGGCCCAGCCCCTGGACATAACCATACCCTCACCCCATGTAAAGAATAAACTTGCCCCACCTTAGTAAGTGAGTGAGCAAAGGCATCTGTTGTTTGTTATCACTACCCCGTAAAAAAGCAGGGTCCCAACCAAACCCTTGCCTGAATTTCTTGTCTGGCCTATGATCAATTTTTATTGATTAAGAAGGCCAACAATCCTGGTGGGTAACAGTTTAACAAGTGGGACAGATTTTCACTTGCGCTGTTTGCAAAGGCTTATAGTTTCTGGTGCCTGTTTTTCACAGATGTGACCCTGGCTTTTATTTGTTGTGTCTTTATCAGGAAGCTTTAAATAGCCCACCGACAGCTGTTTTTCTGAGAACTGAACATGCTAGTCTTTGAAAAATAGGTCTATTGAAACTTTAGCAAATATGAGCCTTACTATGATATACCTTGGCAGCAGGTACAGACAAGCTGCTCAAATTCTCTTTGTAAATATTTTGAAAGTATATTCTGGTCTGAAGCAGGAGACAATAGAATGTCTAACCATATAGATTTCAGTGATTTAAGAGGTATTGCCTATCGCATAGCTTCACACTGGCTCTTGGCTTACTAATTAGAAAATTTCTGAACATGACTCTAGGATTCTGAGAGTGAAGTCCCTTGTTTTGAAAACAGCATGTAGTTTCCTTATAAATAGAGAAGCTAAGGAGGCAGTTTACAAAACCTTTCCTTAAAAGGACTTCTCTTTGACAGTTTTTAAAAACATGCTTCTATTTTACTATCAGAATATTAGAATAAGAAAAGTGAAATAAAAAAATTAAAGGAGGAAAAAACTCTTCAGGAGAAAGGTTGAAATCTTAGGGGACAAATAAGACTAAAGGCAATGACGTTGTGGAATGCCAGGGTAAACCTGAGGCAAATATAACAGGGAAGAGGAAACGCACTAGAAAGAAGCAGGTGTTAAAGAAGCTTTTAGAAAAGGAGAATATTTCTTCCTACATCTAGATCAGTAATGAGTTTGAAGACTAAATAAATCTTAACAGAAGAAGCAAAATCTCTAAGAGCAGCAGCCTGGAACACCTCTCCCAGTGCAGTAAGAATCAAGAACACAATGGAAAGTGTGCTCTTAAAAGTTACAAGTAGAGCTCACAGTAATAGTTTTTGGAGAAACCACCCTTCAAAAACTGAGGCTGTTATAACAAATGGTTATGAAACATCAGGCAAATTTGTGAGTGGAAGACAAAACCAACATAACATTCTCAAAAGTATTACTAGGTAAGTTTTCAAAGTAATATGATCATTGTAAGTAGAATTTATGTATTTAGTCTGAATCTCTTCCTTGAAGTCTGGATTCTTATCAAAGGAACAGCTGACATTTCCCTCCTTGAAGTCTGGATTCTTATCAAAGGAACAGCTGACATTTCCCTTTGACATCAAATAGGCACCCCAAACTTAACACACCCTAAATAGAACATCTGATCATACGTGCCATACCTATGACCTCATCCTCAGTCTTCATTGCTTTTAGTTCATCAGAAGCAATAAATTTACAATAAATAAATTTAGACTTAGCTCTTTCTTTTATACCCCATATCCAATCTGAGAGCAGGACCTATCAACTATGTCTTTAAAAATGTGTCCAGAATCTAACCACTCTTCACCTGGATAACTACAGCTATTTTCCCTTACACCCACATAATTCATCCTCATAGAGTAGCCAGCATGTAACTTTCAAAACAGAATATCCTGTGCTCAAAACCCTCCAACTAGTACTGTAACTCTTGTATATATGTAGGAGTAAGTGTGAGTTTAGCAATATCTGCAAAAGATAAAACATCTTCGACCCAACTGTTCCACTTCTAGGTGTATTACGAACAACAAAAATGTGTACAGAAATGTGTAAGAATATCCAGAGCATCACTAATAGCCCTAAACAGGAAAAAGACACAAATATCCATCTATACTAGTATTAGAAAATTCTTCGGCACTCAGCTTTCTTTATAGTCCAATTCTCACATCCATATATGACCACTGGAAAAACTATAGCCTTGACTCGATGAACCTTTGTTGACAAAGTAATGTCTCTGCTTTTGAATATGTTGTCTAAGTTGGTCATAACTTTCCTTCCAAGGAGTAAGATTCTTTTAATTTCATGGCTGCAATCACCATCTGCAGTGATTTTGGAGCCCAAAAAATTAAAGTCTGACACTATTTCCACTGTTTCCCCATCTATTTCCCATGAAGTGGTGGGACCAGATGCCATGATCTTCTTTTTCTGAATGTTGAGCTTTAAGCCAACTTTTTCACTCTCCACTTTCACTTTCATCAAGAGACTTTTTAGTTCCTTTTCACTTTCTGCCATAAGGGTGGTGTCATCTGCATATCTGAGGTTATTGATATTTCTCCCGGCAATCTCAACTCCAGTTTGTGCTTCTTCCGATCCAGTGTTTCTCATGATGTACTCTGCATAGAAGTTAAATAAGCAGGGTGACAATATACAGCCTTGACGTACTCCTTTTCCTATTTGGAACCAATCTGTTGTTCCATGTCCAGTTCTAACTGTTGCTTCCTGACCTGCATACAGATTTCTCAAGAGGCAGGTCAGGTGGTCTGGTATTCCCATCTCTTTCAGAATTTTCCACAGTTTATTGTGATCCACACAGTCAAAGGCTTTGGCATAGTCAATAAAGCAGAAGTAGATGTTTTTCTGGAACTCTCATGCTTTTTCCATGATCCAGCAGATGTTGGCAATTTGATCTCTGGTTCCTCTGCCTTTTCTAAAGCCAGCTTGAACATCAGGAAGTTCACGGTTCACGTATTGCTGGAGCCTGGCTTGGAGAATTTTGAGCATTACTTTACTAGTGTGTGAGATGAGTGCAATTGTGCGGTAGTTTGAGCATTCTTTGGCATTGCCTTTCTTTGGGATTGGAATGAAAACTGACCTTTTCCAGTCCTGTGGCCACTGCTGAGTTTTCCAAATTTGCTGGCATATTGAGTGCAGCACTTTCACAGCATCATCTTTCAGGATTTGAAATCGCTCCACTGGAATTCCATCACCTCCACTAGCTTTGTTCGTAGTGATGCTTTCTAAGGCCCACTTGACTTCACATTCCAGGATGTCTGGCTCTGGGTCAGTGATCACACCATCATGATTATCTGGGTCGTAGATTTTTTTTTTCCCCCTTGGGAACTGTTAAACTTGTGATACAAACTTAGCTTCTTGATGAGCTATGTCCCTCTTATTAAGTATACACTCACTGGGCACAGAGTCCATTTACCAAGGTTGAACAGAAATTTCCTCATTTATTCCAAAATTCTCCTCACTTGCATATATTTAAAATCATCAACTAAAAATGCAACATAGTTGTTGTCATGATGCCAAGGAACAGAGGATGAAATTAGATGGAAGAGTAAATACTCTTCAGGCATAATCAGTAAGCCATAACATATTATTTTAACCAGAAATAGTGGAAGCAATGAAAACATTGTAGTGGCTGAGTTTCACTATACATCAGTACTCATCTGCCATACAGAAGGGAACATGTGTATTTTGTAAGCTAAATAACTCTGAACTGTGATTGTAATAAACCCATAGTCTGTTGTCAGAGTGATATCACACAATTGCCAAGCGCTATTTCCTTTTGTCTTTGACTTTTAAACATGTGGTTTTACCATATTCAGAACACACGACTACCCTAATGAACACGTTAACTTTAGCTGACAATTTGAAAGTCTAAGAATCCTCCTGCAATGCAGAAGACCTGGGTTAGATTCTTGGGAGGGAAAGATCTCCTGGAGAAGGAAATGGCAACCCACTCCAGTATTCTTGCTGGGAAATCCCATGGACAGAGGAGCCTGGTGGGCTACAGTCCATGGGGTCACAAAGAATCAGACACAGCTGAGAGACTAACACTTTGACTTTGTAAACTATGTAACAATAAAATAAAATCTGATTTTCCTCTAATCAGTCTGCAAATACATAAAACTTTACATTACAGACTTCAGTCATTAAGAGATTAGGAATTTTCATATTCTTATTTAAGCACTAATTTGCATATAGTGATAGTGGGCTGCCATTTCTTTATCCAGGGGATCTTTCCAACCCAGGGATCGAACCCGGTCTCCTGCATTGCAGACATGCATTTTACCATCTGCGCCACCAGGGAAGTCCAGTATGTTACACAGATACCTAATTTAGGTTACACTGATATGTTTATATACATTATTATTGATAAAAATTAATATCTTCATGATATTCTAATATTAAATGGTTTTATGACCACTGTTTGAAAGCTTATAGGAATGAGATGCTTGCTAGTTTTTCCACTCAGGTCATTGCATTCTCTGACAATTCTTATAATGAAAAAAATTCCTTAAATAGAAACTGTTTCTGGTAAACATCCACTTAGTGGCCTGACACCTGTTATCTATAAAACAGATGTTAAATCTCCTTTGTCTATCACAAATTTAATAAAGGCAAATAATTTAATCCCAACATTCTAAGACATCATTTAGTTTTCCAGAGTCCCTCTTAAATTGGAAGCATAACTGGATATAATTCTTCATGTGTATTCTCAAAAATGCAGAGTTCAACAGAACTATTCTCATCATCCCTTGAGCCAAAATATAAACTTTAAAAAACTCTGCTACAATAATAAATGAATTTAGCAAAATTAAAGGATAAAAAATCAACACAATGATCAGTAGAGTTTCTATTACAGTAGTAACAAACAGACCAAAAAGGAAATTAAGAAAACAATACCATTTACAGTATCATTATAAAGAATGAAATACTTATGAATAAACCTAACCAAGGAGCTGAAAGACTTGTACATTCATTGACAAAAAAAGTTAAGAACAAAAATAATTCAACAGTCATCCTGTGATCACTGGTTGGACAATTTAATATTGTTAAAATGCCAATATACCCAAAGTGATCTATCCCTATTAAAATCCCAACAGCATTTTTTGCAGAAATAGAAAAATCCATTCTAAAATCCATATGGAATTTCAAGGGGCCATGAGTAACCAAAATAAGCTCTAAAAAGAACAAAGTTAGAGGTCTCACATTTCTTGGTTTCAAACAAAACAGTGTGATACTGGCATAAAAACAGACATACAGACTAATGGAATAGAATAGAGAGCCAAGAAAACAAATCCTTATGTCAGTTGATCTCTGGATAATGTGCCAAGATCATTAAATTGGAAAAAGAGTGTCTCCTCAACAAATGATGCTGGGAAACTGTATATCCACATGCCAAAGGATGAGATTGGACTCTTATTTTAGAATATGTACAAAGTTATCTCAAAATGGATTAAAGACTGAAATAAAAGACCCCAAAACATAAAACTCCTAGAAGAAAACATAAGAGAAAAGCTTCACAACACTAGATGTGGGAATTTATTGAATATGACTATAAAAGCACAAGAGACCAAAGCAAAAAATAGATAAATCAGACTACATCAAACTGTTTTTCTGTGCATCGGAGGACACAGTCAGTAGAGTGGAAGGCAATATATGGAGTGGGAGAAGATATTTGCAAATTATATATCTGATAAGGTGTTAATATCCAGAATAGAAAAGAACTACAACAATAACAAAAATAAATTGAGTAAAAAGTGGGTCAAGGACTTGAATAAACGTTTCTCCATAGATGATATACAAAAGACAAACAAGCATATGAAAAGGTGCTCAACATCACTAGTAAGCAGAGAAGTGCATATCAGAACAATGAGATGTCACCAGATACCCATTAGGGTGACTACTGTCAAAACAGAAAATAAGAAACTCTGGTGGTAAGAATGTGGAGAATTTGGAACACTTGTGAACTTTTAGTGGGACTGTAAAATGATGAAGCTTCTCTAGAAACAGTATAGAAGTTCCTTAAAAATCAAAACTGCCATATGATCCAACAGTCCCACTTCTCTCTCTATATATATCCAAAATAATTGAAAGCAGAGTCTGGAAAAGATAGCAGCATGCTCATAGCATTATTTATGGTAGCCAAGAAGTGCAAGCAACCCAAGTGTCCACTACAAAATGAATAAACAAAATGTAGTATATATCTATGCTGGAGTATTATTTAATATTAAGAGGAATAAAAATCTTTCCACATGCTACAACATAAATGAACTTAAGGGCATTATGCTAAGTGAAATAAGTCAGTGACAAAAAGAAATCCTGTATGATTCTACTTATATTAGGTACCTAAAGTACTCAAATTCATAGAAACAAAAAACAAAATGGTAGTTACCAGAGATTAAGAGAGAGGAAATGGGGAGTCATTGTTCAGTGGGTATAGAGTTTCACTTTGCAAGAGGAGAAAGAAAAGCTCTGGAAATTGGTTGTACAGCAACATGAATACACCCTACACTTCTGAACTGGACACTTATAAATGATTAAGATGGTAAAGTTTACTCACCGTTATTCATTATTAATATTATTAATACTCACTTGTATTCATTATGAAATGCTACTCTATTATGCATGAAATTCTATGCAGTTTTCCAATACTGAATTTATACTTTTTATCCAGACTGGGTAAGGGCAGTACCTCCGATGCAAATTTTAAGGAGGTGCCAAAAAACTTAATAGTCAAGATAAATAATATTTTAATGCATTATTTTTAAAAATCAAAATTCCATGAGGAACAAAATATCAAAATTTAAATACAGACCAGATCAGTAAAAGGGCCATGTCAAGCTATACTGGGCCCTGGGGCAAATGGAAAAATCAGTAATACTGATTCAGGGTTAAACCTTTTTGTTCTCCACCCACTGTCAGAGGATCTTGCCATAATCTTATCAGTAAGACTGAATTCATCTGATCTAACCTCCATCGCATTTCCTCCTCTTTGAGCTGTCAGAATTTCACTTTTCCTTTACTCCTGTCCCTGAGATGTTCTCCCTGTTGGTATTTGGTATATTTGGACTCATCTTATTTCCACACTATGTTCCCTGATTATGTTTTTTTATTGATAGTACAACCACACTCCCAGATACTCAAGATTCAATCTGTTACTTTAACTCTACCTTCTCTGTCAACAGTTTTATCCATTAAATTGTAAATTCTAATTGTGGATTCTAACTCAGTCCCTCATTTCTATTTCTGCTGCCACTATCTTTATTTGACACAAGTTGTGTTTGCTACTACAATTTGTACCAGTTAAATACCATTGAGAGACTTCTCTGGTGGCTCAGATGGTAAAAAGCGCCTGCCTACAATGTGGGAGACCCATGTTCAATCCCTGGGTCGGGAAGATCTCCTGGAGAAGGAAATGGCAACCCGCTCCAGTATTCTTGCCTGGAAAATCCCATGGACGGAAGAACCTGGTAGGCTACAGTCTGTGGGGTCACAGAGTTGGACACGACTGACTGAGGGACTTCACTTTCACTTTCTTTCACTTTCTCAATACCACGGAAGCGTCTGTTTACCATGTCATGCCTTTGTGCAGTTCAAGCTCTGAAAGAAGCATTCTTTTTCTCTACACTTACGAACATTTTAGCCAGTTCCCAAGAGCCAGTTGTTTTCAGTGATAAATAAAGCTAGAAATAATCACAACGTCGATGGAATTTTTATATCAGTCAATTCAGTTTAGTTCCGTCACTCAGTCGTGTCCAACTCTTTGCGACCCCATGGACTGTGGCATGCTAGGCCTCACTGTCCATCACCAACTCCCGGATTTTACTCAAACTCATGTCCATTGAGTCAGTGATGCCATCCAACCATCATCCTCAGCTGGTAAAGAATCCGCCTGCAATGCGGGAGACCTGGGTTCGATCCCTGGGTTGGGAAGATCCCCTGTGAAAAGAAAGGCTACCCACTTCAGTATTCTGGCCTGGTATCAGTCCCACGTGATTTAAATCCCTAGTTTTGATCTTATTAATGAAATGTCTCTCATCTGTTACAGTTGTTAGCTCCCAGAAAGTAAGTTCAATGTATGTACTTTCAACACCAAGTGTGAAATTGTGTGAGTGTGCAATGATTGAATGAATAATTACTTTGAATCTCCTTATCTAGTAATTTCCCCATATTATACATTATATAAAACTAGCCACTTAAGTGCTGTTGGCCTGGAGGAGAAAGCAGAAGTTCATGAGCTGTCGCAAACAAAATGTCTCCCTAGGGAACTGAACGTTTTTTATTTGTTCACAGGTTAGGAAGTTAAAATGTTTAAAATGTTCAACATGTTCTCAGCCCTTAGGAAACCACTAGAGTGCGACCAAATACATTAACATTGTCATCCTGAAATAGAGTATATATTTTTCAAGCTTAGGATAACTATTATCTCAAATGTGCTTCTGAGAAGACCAGATAATTTATACATTAATTAAACTCAATAATACTCTTACTGAAATTGTCATTTGGAAAGAATGGTACCACATAATACCCACCAGTATATCCACACAAAACGAAAATATCTTTACATTCTAAAGTAATAACTGGGCTTATATTACAGTTGATGAAATAGCTTTTCTAATTTACCAGATATTCCAGGGGGGGGAAATTGCTCCTAAAAAAAGAGACATCCAAAAAATGGCTAACAGACTTCTGAATGCAGTTGTAAGGAACAGTCATTTGACAAGTGTTTATTGCATACCTACTCTGCTGAACACTTGGAAAGTATTAGCAAAAAGTATTAAAGAGCATCATTGATCTTTATTGGAACAAAACTAGAGAATAGAATTCTAGGAGAAAATAGAGAGTAAACCAAAGCATAGACGTGCTCTTGAACAGAGCATCACTATGAAGGAAAACAAGTGAATTTAGGAATTCACATACAATGGATCAATTCAGGTACTAGGTCACAATAGAAGTAAGCTGACAGATACTTAGGATTTCCAAATTTTATATACATTTCTTCGTTTAAAAGGAATTTACTCATGGATCTGAAATTTTGTGAAAAATTATAAAGTTTTAATTATTAAGATAATATGATATTGGCAGGCAGATGGCAAGGTGGCAATGGAGTCACCTGTCTATTCTGGACAATAGAGTCCAGAAATTGGCATATGTATTTATGGTCAATTGGATTTTTTTTAATTGAAGTACATTTTACAATATTAAATTAGTTTTAGGTATACAACATAGTGATGCAAATTTTTTATTGAGTATACATTTAAAATTATTATGAAATACAGTCTATATTCCCTATGCTGTATGATATATCCTTGTAGCCTATTCATTTTAAATATCGTAGATATTAGTTTGCACCTCTCTGTAAACCTATAGGTTTAATCCCTTATATATTGCACATCCCCCTACAGTCTCTCTAATGGTACCACTAATTTGTTCTCTATATCTATGAGTCTGTTTCTGTTTTGTTGTATTCATTCATTTTACTTTTTAGATACTATATATAAGTGATACCATACAGTATTTGTCTTTCTCTGTCTGATTTCACCCTCCAAGTACATCCATGCTCTCGCAAATAGCAAAGTTCTATTTTGTATTACCAAGTAGTGTTCCATTGTGTATATATCCCACTACTTCTTTATGCACTCATCTGTTGGTGGACACTTAGGTCGCTTCTATCTTGGCTACAGTCAATAATACTGCCATGTGTTTGGTTTTTTTGTTTGGTTGGTTGTTTTCTTTTTTTTTACCAGTATCACACTGTGTTGATTGCTGTAGCTTTCTAATACAGTCTGAAGCCAGGGAAGGTGATTTCTCTTGCTCTGTTCTTCCTTCTCAAGACTGTTTTGGCCATTCTGGGACTTTTTGTTTCCATAACAATTTTAAACTTATTCTAGATCTGTGAAAGGTGCCCTTGATTTGCTTTATAGGAATTTGTATTGAACCTATAGATTGCCTTGGGTAGTAAGGCTGTTTTAGCCACATCAGTTCAGTTTAGCCACATGATTACCAAAATTCAGGGTCACTTAATGCAAAACTCATGAATAAGGAAGACAGTATATTTACTTAAAAATATCTGTAAGTAGACCTGTGCAGTTCAAATCATATCATTCTAAGATCAAATGTACATGTGAGAGTGACTTTAAGCAGTAGTAGAAGAGCTAACTGCCTGAGCAGACAGCCCAGACTCTACTTTGCTCCCTAGAGTTGCACCAGAGTCCTGCATTTAGCTCCTGTCTATAGTTATACGGGTAGGAGTTTTATATAGGTAAGTAGTCCCAATCCCCATCATTTCAGTGACTCACTGGGGAAATTTATGCCCCTCATCCATGAAACTTTAGGTTCTGTAGGATTAGAGGTCCTAATCCCAAAGTGAGGTGCACTCTTGCCAGGAGATATAGTGAGGGTTTTTTTGAACTATAAGGTAAGGCTGTCTGGAAACCAGTAAGTGAGGAGTCAGAATCTAGATATGGATAATATACTCTGATCACTGAAAGGTCATAGGACTGCTTTTATCAAAGTAGGAGAATATAATTCAGGTGCTCCAGTTGGGATTCTCTTATGACTTCCTATCTCAATTATAACTGTGAATGAACACAAGCCTTAAATATGTATGACTTTAGACTTTCCTTGTGGCACAGTGGATAAGAATGTGCCTGCCACTGCAGGGGATACAAGTTCCATTCCTGGTCCTGGAAGACTCCACAAGCACCACAGCTCCTGAGCCCACACTCTAGAGCCTGTGAGCAGCAACTACTGAAACCCCTGCACCCTAGATCCTGCACGCTGCAACTACTGAAGCCCACAAGACTAGAGCCTATGCTCTGCAACAAGAGAAGCCACTGCAATGAGAAACTCATGCACCGCGACAAACAGTAACCCCCACATGCTGGAATTAGAGAAAGCCCATGCAAAGCAATGAAGACCCAGTGCAGTGAAAAAAACAAAAATAAATAAATAATATTTTTTTAAATGTATGGTTTCAAAGGGCTCAGATGCTTCAGGAATGACTGTTTGGATCACACCACTAGGTAAGTTAACAAGACATACAAAGGTAAAAGCGTAAGATGAGGAAGAATCAGATGCTAATGGAAGGAAAACTAGTATCAGGTCCAAAGCTAACTGCAATGACTGTATCCACAGTTAGTTCACTAAGGCTTCTAAGTTCACTCACTCTTCTAAATTTTCCCTCAAGAAGAAAGATCCATGAAGATCTGCTCCATTTGAAAAGTGGAATTATGCTGCACAAGTTATGGACTATGCTAGCCATAGAGGTGTGCCACTCACACATCTTTTCAAGACAGCACTTTCTGTGATGAGCATAGTTATTCTCCAGCTGTAGCACCTTCCATATCCTCTCAGCTATAGATCACAAATTGCCTCTAGCCAGTAAATATAAAACTGCCTTCATTCATTCCCCTTCTTTCAGTGATTCCAGTCTTGCATTACTTGATGACCAATGTCTGCAAATAGCTGTTTCATGTATTTTGCTCAGTTTTTCAGTTGTTTTACGTGGAAGAATAATTTCCATTCCAGTTATTGCTACTAGGTTGTAAACAGAAATCCAGTGAACTTTAAATAATGTATTTAATGTTTCCTCAAAAATCATTTATGCCTAATGCACTTAAATTATAGTACAGAGTGAAATACCCAATTAAGTCTAACTTTGGTTGCTTTGATTCAAAGGAAAAGGCAAAGAAACTCTAAAACATTTCTTATCCATAAGCTAAGAATTAGATAAACATTATAATAAATTAGGACACACAAATCATTTTGTTATTGAAAGTTGTTTGGGTGTATCCTGTTATTTAGTTAATGTATCTGATAATATCCACAGGCTTAAAAGACACATAAATGCCTAAAATCATACATATATATTGATACCTTTTAAAGATATATATTAGACTTTTTAAGACAACAACCTAATCAAATGGATATGTAAGTCAACAAAATATGAGCCCCTGAAATTTTTTAGATGGATCACAATGGAACAAATGTTAAATGCAGCCCTAGGAAACTGCAATGTCATTGATCATTAATATTTATATGAGAAAAATTGCTTTGAAAGAAATCTAAATATCAACAATCTAAACACTATTTTTCAATGTTATGAGGTTTTCTGGTTTTAACTTTGTAAATATTTAATGGGGCTAATAACTAGACAAATTTTGTTTGAAAACTCTAATAATATAAAGATTAAATAAACAATATCCCAAAGTCTTTCCAGTGATTTTTCTAATTTGGCAAGTCTAGTTAGTAACCCAACTATAAGCTTTAATCCCTTGTCTAGTGGCCTTTCTACAATTATTATGCTGCCAAAAACATAAATAGCTAGTGTCATATATAACAAACATTCCCTTCTTGCCTTAATAGTTCTTATGACCAGTACTGTAACTTAAGGCATCTGTTTCTCATGACTTATCTCAAAGCAAATATTGTCTCAGCACAGTGTTAAGACATTAAACTTCCCCTTTCTCCTTACACCCAAGTTTTATTTCCAGTGACAGATTGTAATAAGCAAAGACAATGTAGTTGAATTCTGGGAGAAAGGTCAGAAAAAATGAAGTTTAAGATAAACCCGTATCATAGTGTTGAAGTGAAGTGAAGTGAAAGTCGCTCAGTAGTGTCTGACTCTTTGCAACCCCATAGACTATACAGTCCATAGAATTCTCCAGTCCAGAATACTGGAGTGGGTAACTGGTCCCTTCTCCAGGGAATCTTCGCAACCCAGGGATTGAACCCAGGTCTCCCACATTGCAGGTGGATTCTGTCCTAGCTGAGCTACCAGAGAAGCCCAACTAAGGGATAATCTTGCTTCCCTGAGTGGCTCAGTGGTAAAGAATCTACTACCAATCGACTCAGTGCCAGGGTCCAGCCCTGGTGGATCCAGGGAATTCGAAGCGGGGACTGCGTCGGTGAGGATCAGGAAACAATTGCTTAATTAAACGTTAATTAAGGATATAAAGAGTAATAGAATAGGGATAACTCAGTGAGAAAATTTAGTGGAGAAAAGAGGCTGAATAATTCAGCCAGAAGGTGAGAGAAAGAATGACATGGGGAGACCAAGCTTCAGTGAACAAGGCCCGCACTTTATTTTCCAAAGTAGTTTTTATACCTTAAGTTATGCATGGAGGATAATGGGGGAAGGGGTAGAGTCATGCAGTAAGCCAGGCTTTCTTCCTGCAAACTTAACATATGCAAAAGTTTAGGTGATTTGCATCATCTTTTGGCCCGGAGGCCTGTTAACATTTTAAGAACCTTTCTTCAGAAAACTTATTTTTCTCTAAAGGTGATTAGTCAGGCGCCACCCTCAAAAAGCATTAGATAAAGTTGCATTCCTATAGGGCAAAGGTGTGGTGGGCTATAACAAGAAAAAGAATTAACTCAAGGGTCCAAGGTTACAAACATTAAAGCTACTACTTACACGAATTATATTAATCAATACACTGCCAGGGACACAGCAGGTAAGGGATATGGAAACTTAGCAGCAAACATTGGCCCAACAAGTGAAAAACCCTTCACCAATACAATTTCTAATCAATCTTTCAACTGCTCAAAGGAATCTGTATTCAGACAGTTTAGAACATCTCATGCCTCTCACGGTTGTGAACTAAAACACTCTTGTCACGCCCAGGACAGCCCCCCGTAAAGTCAGAGGTGTAGGTGAGAGCACAAAGGAGTAAAGTAGGCAGACTCTGGTTTTGGGGGTACATGCTCGAGAATTTCCAGGGGGACTCCTGAGGCTCGATCCCGCCTTTGCGTATGCCGAGCCTCCTTCCTCATGAACTTTGCCACGGGTGGAGTTCCTCACGCTGGCTCCCAGCAACCCAGGGTTCAGTCTCTGTGTCGGAAAGATCCTCTGGAGAAGGAAATGGCAACCCACTCCAATATTCTTGCCTGGAAAATCCCATGGACAGAAAAACCCATGGTGAGTTATAGTCCATGGGATTCCAGAATCAGACATGTCTTAGTGACTAAACAACAACAAGAACAAAAGAATAATCTTGCTATTACAAGGTATGGATAGAAGGAATCCAAATTAAAAGCTTGCAATCAAAGGGCACTTTTACACAAATAATAATGATAACTGCATTTTTTAAATTGGCATTAAAACCTTCTGACACTGTTGTTGTTCAGTCACTAAGTTATGTCCGACTCTGCAACCCCATGAACTGCAACATGTCAGGCTTCCCTGTCCACTATCTAGGTTACACTAAACTAAATTTCATTTTGAATTTGACTTCATATTTAAAGCATTCTTATATTTGCCCATGATTAGATCCGTCAATATAGATGAAGACAGAAAGCTCAGTTCACTGAGCTCATTTATTCAGCCTATTTCCTTATAGTACTGTTGAAACAGCTCTTGAGCCATTCTGGATTAAAAATTACCTAAGATGATCAAATGATCTAGTGATGCAATATGTTTGTACAACAAAGTTTATGAACTCTATATACAAGTTTCTTGGGTTTAATATTAAATTTTCTGTATTTTTATCAACCTCTATGATTCCATTTTTCTTTACCTGACCAAAACAAGCAGGTAACAATGTGATTTTATCATAATTTTTAAATTATGGTTTCTTTGGAAGAAACAAGTATCAAACACATGTTAAAAAGAAAAAGCTATTCTGTCAGTGGAATTAAACTATGCTTCAGTTAATATTCCCAAATAATTTAGATATATCCTTTATTACAACTTGTCTATACTGTTATTTGAAAAATAATTTTCTCTCTCAATTAAAATACATAAATTTATATTTAAAAAAATAAATAAAATATAAACCACCTGAAAAATAAATTTCTTTACAAACATCAATTTCATATATGAAATGTGAAAGTAATATTTAATATAAAGATAAATTCAGGAGTAGGTTTTCTCAAAAGCTTTTGGTTTGGAGAACTATTTGTTGTGATTGCATTTAATATTTTTCTTATTTTAAAATAGAGGAAATATGTTTAATAAAATCTCAATAGGATATTTAGTTAAGGCCAAAATGTGATTCAGTTATAAACAATGAAAACTCAAATTGCTTTAAAATATGATCATTTGAAATAGCTTTTACTTCACATTCATGCAGGCGTGCTAAGTTGCTTCAATCATGTCCAACACTGTGTGACCCCATGGACCGTAGCCCTCCAGGTTCCTCTGTCCATGGGATTCTCCATGCAAGAATACTGGAGTGGGATGCTGTGGCCTCCTCCAGGGGTTCTTCCAGATCCAGGGATCAAACTCACGTCTCTTACATCTAATCTATACTCTTGGGAGAGGGACATTTTTTTGGTGATTTTTACCTTCAGAAATCCCAACAGCTTCTCACAGTGAACAGACAGGTTGATCTTATGTGTCTGGCAAGGGGAGAAGAAATATAATCATTTTTAAATATACCCAGGCCTTATTCATAATAAACCCCTCCTCTCTCGGAGGAGAGGGGTCACTGTAACATTATCTTCTAATTCCTGCAAGTTTTAGCACTCTTTCTCACTCTCTTTCTACCCACTCTGAGCTGTTAGTCTCAACTGTACTTTCAGGCAGACTGAAGATGAATTCCATTACACTTCTCTATGTACTCATGTCTGTGGCTCCTTCAACTCAGTTTATCTAATTTGTGAAATAAATTTTCACATTTTCCACCTTTCAAAAATTGGTTAAAATTCCTTAAAAACTTAAAGGCTTTATCCCATTTTTACCATGGGTTTATTCTTCAATGTGTTTTCAAAATGGTTACATGAATATTTAGAATGAGACTGATTTTTATATTGGTATTTAACAAATGACTACCTAATTGCCTATATCTGCTTCCCTGAATAGTCATATGCTGTAAAAATAGTTTTCAAAGTCCCTTATTTTTCTTGTAATATTGAAAAGACAATATTTTCAAACTATAAAAACTTATGATAAAAGCAGAGACTCAAGTATTTTTATTAACTTTAATGGGAAGATCTTTTTATTTTAATATATTCATAAGGCTAAATTTTACTTTGAAATGGTGCTTTTGTCATATAAAGTATCTGACCTCTATTCCAGATAACTGTTATTTTTTTTTAACAAATGGATGCTTAATATTGTCTAACATTGTTAACTGGATCCAATACGTTTAAATATATTTTTCTACTTTTAAATATTTTTTTGATGTAAACTTATTTGCTTACATTTCCTAATTTCAAAGTGTTTTCATTCCCTATGTCATACAATTTTTGAATTTCAACATATTGCTGTTTTTATAGTCTCATTTTAAAAGAAACTCAATGTTCAAGAATAATACAAAGAATATCACCCAAATTCCACACTTGTTAACATTTACTGTATTTATTTTCTTTCTCTCTTTCCAATATGGTAATCTTCAAATTCCATTATTCCCTTTACACTATACTAGCTGATATTCTACCATTTGTTCACTTACTGATAGAAGAATAATTTCACAACTTTTATTTCACTCAATGGATTTGAATCCAGTACTATCAATCTTTACTTCAAAGCTAAAATTGCTCCAGCTTTGGCCAGTGTGAGTGTCTTTAAGCTGTCTTCCCTGTCCTATGTAAAAGTCTCCAATTTTTTAGCACCCACTTATTGTGTGGCACAAACTACCCCAAATACAAAACAATGACAGATATGCCTAATTTTTTTTTAATCTCTACATTCAAATCAAGAGAAACATCTCTTTGGACTAGACATTCAGAGCAATAAATTAAGGCTGATGTCAAAGCCTTGATGGACTTGAACCAGAAAACCAGTAGAGGGAGATATGAGTTTGTACAGCATAATAGAGACTATCACAGCAATTAAATTAGCTGTCAATCCATGAGTGTAAGGATTGTAGCAGAATTTCCCCACTCATACATATAATAAGTGAAGAATATTTGATACCTACTCAAGGCTGAGTTGTATATCATCTAACAAAGGTAATGTCAATTAGGGCTGGGTGTAAAAGTCCACTGACTCAGTTCCTGGATCTAGAAGATAACTGTGGGATAGAAGTGCTGAGCCACTACTGTAAGACCTACTTTCAGACCAGGACCTCAGAGGCCTGGGGAAAATAGCCACAGAACTGCCAGACAAGGAAGGGTGAACATAAAGTCAAATAGGTAAGCAGACAACTTCCCACTCAAGTGTGTGTGTGTGCTCAGTCGTGTCCAACTCTTTGTGACCCCATGGACTATAGCCCACCCAGCTTCTCTGTCCATGGAATTTTCCAGGCAAGAATACCGGAGTGGGTTACCACTTCCTACTCCAGGGGACTCTTCCAGACCCAGGAATTGAACCCACATCTCTTGTGTCTCCTGCATTGGCAGTCAGGTTCCGCTCAAGACCAAACTACAATTCTAAATCATATAAAGAAATCCGATGACAAGGCTTTAAATATACTGGAGCTAATACATTTAAAATAATAGAAAAGTAAAAAAAAACTTTAAAATAGGTATTCCAAAGATCCTCAGAGAGAGCAATGTGGAGTTTGGGGGTTTTGCTTCAAAAACCTGTTATAAAGAAATGAAAATGTTGGCTAAATGAGATAAAAAAGAAAACCATAGCAGCATTGCTTGGCAAGAGCTCATCTGTGGGTTTCTTAGAATGTCTGTATGTCTCCTAGAGTGTTCATACAAAAGCAGGCAGTAAGGAATTTGATTCCCAGACGGGAAAGGGGAACAGAATGGTACGGCAGATCTGAGAAAGATCACTACTTGAAGCTGGAGCTATCAAGCTACCAGACTTGTGAAAGACAGTTGAAAAACCTCTGCAAATCTCTGGGGCTAGACTGGCAGAAAACAATCTCACTTCTAGGAACTGAGCCAAACCCCCTGCTGTCTCCACGACTGCCTTTGTAAGAGGCTTAGAGCCAGAACTCTAAGACATGATGGTCTGGCCTGATTATGTCCCCTAAAGATGAGTTTATTAATAAATGTCTTAATAGGATATTTTACTTAACATTTTTAGTTAATTGATTGATAAGGTAGCAATAAATCAGTAATGACACACAAACAAGGGCAAATGACCAGATGGCAGACACATAAGGTTTGCCATTGCATTCATTGGGAGAAAACTCAGGAAGGCAGGATCAGTAGCAGGCTTGCATGGCCCTCATTGCCTGTCACACGATGATGGCACAGAGCAACCTGACAGATATTAGACTCCAGCAGAGGGATCCTGATGATTTGGCCTTGGGGCTTCAAGCTAGCTCCTTAAAGAAGCCTTAATTATTCCTTTGATATAAATGTGGGGTGGATATAACAGCGATACAGTGGGAGAAGATGTGGATCTGGCTGTTCCTCCTGACATCCCGCATAAGCAATTGAGAGGAAAATCAGCACACCCTTGGTATGATCAGAGGCTAGCATCCAAGACCAGCAGACAGAGCTCTATGTAATGGAAGCAAGTTGCTGGATTCAGCACGCTAGTGTTCATGGTTAGGCATGTACGAGGCTCCTTCTTGGCATTAACAGGGAGCTGGGCTCCATGTTTTGTGGTTAGCTGGAATCTGTTGCCTTAAGCAGTTGGCTTTACTTGGTTTATGAGAAGCTTTGCAAGAGACAAAGTCCTCTGTAGTTGGTCAGCTGAAGGGAATCAGTCTGGGAAAATCTCTCACTTCTTAGAAAGGATAGAGAAAATTTGAACAATACTATTTGTAAGTTTGATCTAATGAACAACTGTAAAATACTACTCCAAAGAATCAGAATATACATGGTATTTTTTAAAATGCGAGAAATGTTTTCTAAATGAACAAACTTTTACATGTTACACACAACTCATTTTCTGCTCAAGTGCAACTGACTTTAGAAGTCCTAACAAAATACTTTAAAAGCCATAGCTGCAGAAATTTTGAAAATATTCTTATAAAATTAAAAATAAAGTTAAATCATAATGAAAGAAGTGAATTTGAAATGAAAAGATGAAACAAATGGATCAGTGTGCCTAGTTGATAGCATAACGACAGAGAGAAATATCTCAAGTTAGTTTAAAACTGTGTATCTCCACTGTGATATATTTTGTGGACAATGAAATCTTCAAGAAAATCTTAAGTTGTGTTCAATAATCATATTGCTAAAAGCAAAAGTGGTACTATTTTCCTGAAAATATTGTGTGTGTGTGTTCCAACGTAGGAGCTTCTCCTAGACAAAGATGAGACAATTTAAATATCAAAAAGAATAAAACTGGTATGACTATTCTGGAAAACTGCAATAGATATTGTGACTAAAATATATATAAATATATGTACATATGCATACATATCTATTATACTATTCACACACACATATATATATATACACATACCCTATAAATCAGAAAATCCACTCATAGGTATGTCTCCAGTGAGTACATATGCTCATTAAGACTTGTACAAGAATGTCCATAGAAACACTATTCTTATAACCAAATCCTGAGAATAACCCAAAACTCATCAAGATAGAATGGGTAAATAAAAAGTGGCTTAATCCATATAAGGAATATTATACAAAAATAAGGATGAACAAACTTTTTATGTAAAGTAACAGAGATGAAATTCACAAAATTAATGTAGAATAAAGGAAGTACAAAGAGTACATACTATATGCAGCCATTTATAATAATGTAAGAAATTCTCAAAAGTAAGCTATGGTGTTAGAAGGCAGGACAAGTTCCCCTGGAAATACTACTACCAAATGTAAGAGATTCTGCTTGAAATAACTAAATTATATACTTATGATTTGTAGACTTATATGCATATGTTATTTTTCAAAGTAGAGTTTACATTAAGAAAGAATCAGAACTTCCACTGCTAGGTGAAATGAGGCAGCTTGCAACAGAGCAGCTGCTGCTGCTAAGTCACCTCAGTCGTGTCCAACTCTGTGCGACCCCATAGACAGCAGCCACCAGACTCCCCCATCCCTGGGATTCTCTAGGCAAGAACACTGGAGTAGGTTGCCATTTCCTTCTCCAATGCAGGAAAGTGAAAAGTGAAAGTGAAGTCGCTCAGTCGTGTCCGACCCTTCGAGACCCCATGGACTGCAGCCTACCAGGCTCCTCCATCCATGGGATTTTCCAGGCAAGAGTACTGGAGTGGTGTGCCATTGATCAGCTAGGGAAAAAAAGAATAGCTACAGTGAATTGTAGCACATCAGATATATTAAAATTCACAAGTTCAAAATGATCCATTTTTAAAGTTTATCATTCACCTTTGGGGATAATAAGGAATCAAATTATTATTCTAAAACTGATAAATAAAAGGAAAATATTAAGCATTTATGGTGTCTATCTTACAAATTGTAACAGGGTCACCAAATAATTGATAGAATTAGAATATAAAAGGTGCTAGAAGGCTAGAAGGAGTGCTAGAAAGTGCTAAAAGAAGTGTTATAATTAGAAAACTACCATTTTGTAAGATCTAGTGAAATATGAGACCTATGTAATGATGGTCAGTGGTTGCTAAAAACCATTGAAAAACAGATAAAGATGACTTTATGAAAATGACTGAATTCTTTGATCACTTTAATGTTTTCAAGAGACAATCACGCTTTATGTACTTTCTGATGTGACGAAACATGAAATACACACCATAGTTGATGTACTCTGAAGTAAATCAAATCTTATAAAGCCTCCAGAACTAATTACCAGTTTATTGGAAATATTAATACCAGACACAGATTTTGCAGTTAGCAAAATACAGAACATGGGGATTTACACTGGACAAATACCTATTTCTTTTTACAAATGTGTTGAAAGGAAGAAAAAGGGGAGAGAACAAATAGATTAAGAGATATGAGTCTCATCAACCAAACACAGCGTGTGAACTATGTTTGAATATTGATTTAAGCAAGGCAATTTGTAAGGGAAAATGTGAGACAATAAGGAAGATTCAGCACTATTTGATAATTTAAGGTACTTTGGTTAAACTTTTAGCTGTGATAATAACATTCTGATTGTTATTTAAAAAGAATCTGTATCTTTTGAATTTCAGACAGAAGTATTTAAGAATGAAGTGAGTTCAAATCTTATGTTTGCTTCAAAATAATCCAGTGAAAGTGAAAAACTAAGGGGTATTTGAACATGATTGACAAAGTTGATAATTACTGAATCTGGGTGATGGTCCATGGGGATTCACTATACTACTCTATTTCATGTATGTTACAAGTATGTGTGTTGGTCACTCAGTCATGTCTGACTTTGAGACCCCATGGACTATAGCAATATGTTACAAAGATACTGCTAAATAAAACCATGCCACTAAATAAATCTTAAGAGAACTATGATTTTTTAGAACTGAATGATAAAATAAATCATTTATAAACTAATGGCTTTAAAGCAACTAAAGCAACAAATTATTACTTTAAATTCATAAATTAGAAAAGGCTAAATAATTTGAAAGTAAATCTCTAAAATATATAAATTAAGAAACTATGGATAACAGCAGAAATTGGTGCAATAGAAAATAAAGGTGCAATGGATTCAATAAGCAATGGATTCAGTCCATTCAACAATACAATGGATTCAATGCCAAGATTCAATAAACACAAAAATTGAAACAATAAAATTGGCAAACATTAAAAAATTGATCAAAAACATTTTAATTGATGTAACACATAGCTAGAGTTGTTAGAACCAAGATAAAGATTCTAACATCAATGAATTAAAGAAAAGATATTAATAATTTAAATTCCCTTTCTGTTAAACAGTATAAGAAATACATCCTCTCCAATTGTTAACAAGATTGCAAGCAATCAAGAAGCTAAAATCTTAAAAGAGAATAGATTCAGAAAGGTAAACATGGCTTCAAACTTCATTTGTCCTGACAGTATTTGCATATCCAGAAGAAATTGCTATACAACTGAGCCAGATTTTAGTCAGTCTCAGGAGGATAGGGGAATCCATCAAAGTCCAGTATCAAGTTAAAAGGGAGATTTTGATAAACCATGAGCCATTTTAGATAACACTCTGAACACCAGAGGGTGATGATAATCTGAAAGTCAAACAGTCTCTTAAGGACTTTCAGTCCATTTGTAATTATTGTGTGGTCCAAGGAACCTCAAGCCTAAAATGTTATTTAAAGATGATATGATGGATATGAATATAAAGCCTCTTCAGTACCTGGCAATAGCCAATAAAAATCCTAAGTTTTACTGATTCTTCCAAAAAATGCAAAGTTTTACAAACAAAGATATATTGAAATGCAAGGAAACAAGACATGATAAGAAAATAACAGCATAGACATCAGAAAAGAAACCAGAGACAACAAAAAAAGAACCAGAGACATAAAAGTTTGGCAGGAAAGTATAAAAAGTGACATAAAATTTTTTTAATTATATAAATAATAACACTGAGGAATATAGTGATTGAAATTAACTACTCAATGCAAGGTTTAACAACTAAAGAGAATTTTTGGCACTTGCACAGAAACAGATTTATAGATCAATGAATGGAACAGAATAGACAGCACAGAAATTATAAACCTACACTCATACCGTCAATTAATCTTTAACAAATAAAGCAAAAATATGCAATGGAGAAAAGACAGTCTCTTCAGCTAGTGGTACCAGGAAAGCTCAGTCAGATCAGATCAGATCAGTCGCTCACTTGTGTCCGACTCTTTGCGACCCCATGAATCGCAGCACGCCAGGCCTCCCTGTCCATCACCAGCTCCCGGAGTTCACTCAGACTCACGTCCATCGAGTCAGTGATGCCATCCAGCCATCTCATCCTCTGTCGTCCCCTTCTCCTCCTGCCCCCAATCCCTCCCAGCATCAGAGTCTTTTCCAATGAGTCAAATCTTCGCATGAGGTGACCAAAGTACTGGAGTTTCAGCTTTAGCATCATTCCTTCCAAAGAAATCCCAGGGCTGATCTCCTTCAGAATGGACTGGTTGGATCTCCTTGCAGTCCAAGGGACTCTCAAGAGTCTTCTCCAACACCACAGTTCAAAGGCATCAATTCTTCGGTGCTCAGCCTTCTTCACAGTCCAACTCACATCCGTACATGACCACAGGAAAAACCATAGCCTTGACTAGACGGACCTTTGTTGGCAAAGTAATGTCTCTGCTTTTGAATATGCTATCTAGGTTGGTCATAACTTTCCTTCCAAGGAGTAAGCGTCTTTTAACTTCATGGCTGCAGTCACCATCTGTAGTGATTTTGGAGCCCAGAAAAATAAAGTCTGACACTGTTTCCACTGTTTCCCCATCTATTTCCCATGAAGTGGTGGGACCGGATGCCATGATCTTCGTTTTCTGAATGTTGAGCTTGAAGCCAACTTTTTCACTCTCCACTTTCACTTTCATCAAGAGGCTTTTTAGTTCCTCTTCAACTTTCTGCCATAAGGGTGGTGTCATCTGCATATCTGAGGTTATTGATATTTCTCCTGGCAATCTTGATTCCAGCTTGTGTTTCTTCCAGTCCAGCGTTTCTCATGATGTCCTCTGCATATAAGTTAAATAAACAGGGGGGAAAGCTCAATAGACACATGTAAATCAATGAAATTAGAGTACTCCCTCACACCATATACAAAAATAAACTCAAGATAGTTTAAAGACTTAAAAATATAAGATTTGACACCATAAAACTCCTAGAAGATAACGTAAAACATTCTTGGACATAAATCATAGCAATATATTCTTAATCTTCCAAAGTAAAAGAAAAGCAAAACTAAGCAAATGGGACCTAATCAAGCTTAAAGCTTTTGCACAGGAAAGGAAACTATCACCAAAATGAAAAGAGCTTCTAAGGAATGGGAGAAAATATGCAAATGATGCAATGATAAATGGTAATATCCAAAATATATATACAGCTCATACAACTTAATATCAAAAAGAAACAAACAACCCAATCAAAAAATAGGCAGAAGACCTAAATAGACACTTGTCCAAAGAACCTACAAATGGCCAATAGGCACATGAAACAATGCTTGGCACCACTAATTATTAGAGAAATGCAAGTCAAAACTACAATGAGGTATCACCTCACACCTGTCAGGATGGCTATCATCAAAAAGTTTGTAAATAATAAATGCTGGAGAGGATGTGGAAAAAAGGGAATTCTTGTACACTGTTGGTGGGAATGTAAATTGGTGCCCCTACTATGAAGAACAGTATGGAGGTTCCTTAAAAACCTAAAAATAGAACTACTATATGACCCACCAATTCCACTCCTGGGTATATATCCAGAAAAAATGAAAACAGTAATGCAAAAAGATGCATGCACCCCAATGTTCATAGCAGCAATATTTTATAATAGCCAAGACAAGAAGCAACCTAAGTGTCCATAAACAGACCAATAAAGAAAATGTGATATTTAAATACAATGGAATGTTATTCAGCCATAAAAAAGAATGAAATATTGCCATCTGCAGCAACATGGATGGATACAGAGAATATCATACTAAGTCAAGTAAGTTCAAGAAAGACAAATATTACATGATATCACTTAAATATGACATCTAAAAAATAATACAAATGAATCTCTATGCAAAACAGAAACAGACTCACAGACAGAACACACACACTAGTGGTTACTGAAGGGAAGAAGAGGGGAGCTGGGATAAATTAGAAGTATGGGTTAACAGATACAAACTACTACATATAAAACAGATAAACAACAAGGATTTACTGTATAGCACAGGGAGCTATATTCAATATCTTTTAACTACTTATAATGGAAAATAATTTGAAAAAATATATATATATATAACTGAATCACTTTTCTGTATAGCTGAAACTAACAAATATTATAAATTAACTATTCTTTAATATTTTAAGTGACAAATATTAAGAAAAATAATATAAATTGTAAGACTGAGAATATGATTGAAATTAATTACTCATGCAAGGCTAAACCAATACAATATTGTAAAGTTAAAAAATAAAAAAAAAAATATAAAAAACAACTGAAGAGAATTAGTGAACATGAAATTAAGAACTACAAAAATAGAAAATGCAAAAAGCTAAGTTAAAATGACATAAAATTAAACAGAAGTTCTATAATGTTTTAACTTAAATCCTACTTTAAAAAAGAAAAATAGAGCATATTTGGTAATAAAAATTTTGAAAAATATTTTAGAGTGGTGAAAAATGTTAGTACAGAATTCTAGAACTTGCAGCATAAATAACAAGAAATTTAAGCATAGAAGCATCACAGTGAAACTACAAGAAATCAAAGATGAAGCAGAAGAAAAAGCTGCAAGACTAACAGAAAAACTAATTTTAAAAAACTGTGACATATTGACAGTTGACTTCTCAACTGAAACAAAAGAAACCAGCAAATAGTGAAATTATATCATCAAATGTTCTGCAGCAAAACAAAATTCTAACAACCTAGAATTATATGAATTGCAAAAAATATCCTTTAATGACTAAGTAAAATAAACTTTTTTATAAGAAAATTTGGATTTGCCATCAGCAAACACAGTCTAGAGAAATTCACAAAGGATACCACAACCAAGGGGAAAAAAATCAACTGGAAATTCAGAGATTCAGGAAAAAACAAAAAGCCTCCAACATTGTTGTATATGTGGCTAAACTAAAAGGACATGAACCTTAAACAGCGATGATGAATGACATATTTGAAAGTTTATAAAATACAGGTCGAAAATGTCATGCAAGTCAGTAGAAGAATAAATGTAATTAATGTGCTATGATCTTTTTGTTCTTTAATAAGACTAAAATTATTAATATTATATTTTAATAAGTAAAGGTGGCTTTTTTAAAAAAAGCTGTCTTAAAACTTAATATTCAGTAAACTAAGATCATGGCATCCAATCCCATCGCTTCATGGCAAATAGATGGGGAAAAAAATGGAAACAGTGGCAGATTTTATTTTCTTAGGCTCCAAAATACTGCAGATGGTGACTGCAGTCATGAAATTAAAAGACATTTGCTTCTTGAAAGAAAACCTAGACCATGTATTAAAAAGCAGAGACATCACTTTGCAAACAAAAGTCCATATACTCAAAGCTATGGCTTTTCCAGTAGTCATGTATGGATGTCAGAGTTAGACCATAAAGAAGGCTGATCGCTAAAGAATTGGTTTTTCAACTATGGTGCTGGAGATCACTCTTGAGAGTCCCTTGGATAGCAAGGAGATTAAACCAGTCAATCCTAAAGGAAATCAACCCTGAACATTCATTGGAAGGACTGATGCTGAAACTGAAGCTCCAATCTTTGGCCACCTGATGCAAAGAGCCAACTCATTGGAAAAGACCCTGCTGCTGGGAAATATCGAAGGTAGGAGGAGAAGTGGGTGACAGAGGATGAGATGGGTGGATGGATGGAATCACCAAATTAATGGACATGAGCTTAGGCAAATTCCAGAAGATAGTGAAGGACAGAAAAGCTTGGCATTCTGCAGTCCAAGAGGTCATGAAGAGTCAGACAAGGCTGAATGACTGAACAACAAGTAGAGGATGTACCTTAGAATTTCTAGGTAAGCCTAATAATGAATAGAAAGAGGGCATAATGTTCAAAAGAGTAATAGTGAAAAAATTGATAAATGGTAATATATATAAGTTATCAATACAATTGATAAATGGTAATATATACAATTTAGGATGGCAGGAGTGAACATCGACATTCTAGGAATCAGCGAACTAAAATGGACTGGAATGGGTGAATTTAACTCAGATGACCATTATATCTACTACTGCGGGCAGGAATCCCTCAGAAGAAATGGAGTAGGCATCATGGTCAACAAAAGAGTCTGAAATGCAGTACTTGGATGCAATCTCAAAAATGACAGAATGATCTCTGTTCGTTTCCAAGGCAAACCGTTCAATATCACAGTAATCCAAGTCTATGCCCCAACCAGCAATGCTGAAGAAGATGAAGTTGAACGGTTCTATGAAGACCTACAAGACTTTTTAGAACTAACACCCCAAAAGATGTCCTTTTCATTATAGGGGACTGGAATGCAAAAGTAGGAAGTCAAGAAACACCTGGAGTAATAGGCAAATCTGGCCTTGGGATATGGAATGAAGCAGGGCAAAGACTAATAGAGTTTTGCCAAGAAAATGCACTGGTCATAGCAAATACTCTCTTCCAACAACACAAGAGAAGACTCCACACGGACATCACCAGATGGTCAACACTGAAATCAGATTGATTATATTCTTTGCAGCCAAAGATGGAGAAGCTCTATACAGTCAACAAAAACAAGACCAGGAGGTGACTGTGGCTCAGATCATGAACTCATTGCCAATTTCAGACTTAAATTTAAGAAAGTAAGGAAAACCACTAGACCATTCAGGTATGACCTAAATAAAATCCCTTAAGATTATACAGTGGACTAGATCTCATAGATAGAGTGCGTGATGAACTATGGATGGAGGTTTGTGACATTGCATAGGAGACAGGGATCAAGACCATGTCCATGGAAAAGAAATGCAAAAAAAGCAAAATGGCTGTCTGGGGAGGCCTTACAAATAGCTGTGAAAAGAAGAGAAGTGAAAAGCAAAGGAGAAAAGGAAAGATATAAGCATCTGAATGCAGAGTTCCAAAGAATAGCAAGAAGAGATAAGAAAGCCTTCCTTAGTCATCAATGCAAAGAAATAGAGGAAAACAATAGAATGGGAAAGACTAGAGATCTCTTCAAGAAAATTAGTGATACCAAGGGAACATTTCATGCAAAGATGGGCTCAATAAAGGACAGAAATGGTATGGACCTAACAGAAGCAGAAGATATTAAGAAGAGATGGCAAGAATACACAGAAGAACTGTACGAAAAAGATCTTCACGACCAAGATAATCACGATGGTATGATCACTCACCTAGAGCCAGACATCCTGGAATGTGAAGTCAAGTGGGCCTTAGAAAGCATCACTACAAACAAAGCTAGTGGAGGTGATAGAATTCTAGTTGAGCTATTTCAAATCCTGAAAGATAATGCTGTGAAAGTGTTGTACTCAATACGCCAGCAAATTTGGAAAACTCAGCAGTGGCCACAGGACTGGAAAAGGTCAGTTTTCATTCCAATCCCAAAGAAAGGCAATGCCAAAGAATGCTCAAACTACTGAACAATTGCACTCATCTCACATGCTAGTAAAGTAATGCTCAAAATTCTCCAAGCCAGGCTTCAGCAATACGTGAACCGTGAACTTCCAGATGTTCAAGCTGGTTTTAGAAAAGGCAGAGGAACCAGAGATCAAATTGCCAATATCCACTGGATCATCGAGAAAGCAAGAGAATTCCAGAAAAACATCTATTTCTGCTTTATTGACTATGCCAAAGCCTTCGACTGTGTGGATCAAAATAAACTGTAGAAAATTCTGAAAGAGATGGGAATACCAGACCACCTGACCTGCCTCTTGAGAAACCTGTATGCAGGTCAGGAAGCAACAGTTAGAACTGGACATGGAACAACAGACTGGTTCCAAATAGGAAAAGGAGTACGTCAAGGCTGTATATTATCACCCTGCTTATTTAACTTCTATGCAGAGTATATCATGAGAAACGCTGGGCTGGAAGAAGCACAAGCTGGAATCAAGATTGCCGGGAGAAATATCAATAACCTCAGATATGCAGATGACACCACTCTTGTGGCAGAAAGTGAAGAGGAACTAAAAAGACTCTTGATGAAAGTGAAAGTGGAGAGTGAAAAAGTTGACTTAAAGCTCAACATTCAGAAAACAAAGATCATGGCATCTGGTCCCATCACTTCATGGCAAATAGATAGGGAAACAGTGGAAACAGTGGCAGACTTTATTTTTTGGGGCTCCAAAATCACTGCAGATGGTGACTGCAGCCATGAAATTAAAAGATGCTTACTCCTTGGAAGAAAAGTTATGACCAACTTAGACAGCATATTCAAAAGCAGAGACATTACTTTGCCAGCAAAGGTCCATCTAGTCAAGGCTGTGGTTTTTCCAGTGGTCATGTATGGATGTGAGAGTTGGACTGTGAAGAAAGCTGAGCGCCGAAGAATTGATGCCTTTGAACTGTGGTGTTGGAGAAGACTCTTGAGAGTCCCTTGGACTGCAAGGAGATCCAACCAGTTCATTCTAAAGGAGTTCATCCCTGGGATTTCTTTGGAAGGAATGATGCTAAAGCTGAAACTCCAGTACTTTGGCCACCTCATGCGAAGAGTTGACTCATTGGAAAAGACTCTGATGCTGGGAGGGATTGGGGGCAAGAGGAGAAGGGGATGACAGAGAATGAGATGGCTAGATAGCATCATCGACTCGATGGACGTGAGTTTGAGTGATCTTCGGGAGTTGGTGATGGACAGGGAGGCCTGGCGTGCTGCGATTCATTGGGTCGCAAAGAGTCAGACATGACTGCATGACTGAACTGAACTGAACTGAACTGCAGGATAAATGTTAGTATGAGAGATGTCTGAAGGAAGCAGTCTCATCCAAAAGCTGAAAAATAAGAAATATGAACATGTAGCAGTGGGCAGGAATCAGAGAAACACAGTACACCTCTGTGAACAAAACAGGCAGGGAGAAAGCAATTATAAGGGCTTTGACCTAGAAAAGTATTCTCTGCAATAAATAAGGAGCTTGCGGTGTTTATCCTTATAGTTAATATTTTTCTCAATGTTTTGATTATGTATTCCCTTAAGGCAAGCTTTCTTGAGCTAGGTATTCAGAATATAGTACATAGAACTCAAAATGATTTGTAGAATAGCCAGAGACCAGAAGAATTGAAGACTGTTAGTAAAAAAGTCAAGATCTGGATATTCAACTAACATATGGAATTAAGTGGGCAAAGAGATAAATAGGGGGAAAAAATCATGATATTAGAAAATGGTAGCCACAATTTATATTTTATTATTTTGTTTGGTTTCTTCAATAATTGATAAAATCTCATTTCTCATTCTAATTTTCTACCTCTCAAGGGAAAGCAAATC
Source organism: Bos indicus x Bos taurus (assembly GCF_003369695.1). Taxonomy (NCBI): domain Eukaryota; kingdom Metazoa; phylum Chordata; class Mammalia; order Artiodactyla; family Bovidae; genus Bos; species Bos indicus x Bos taurus. The sequence continues at coordinate 86,724,522 of NC_040081.1, read as the reverse complement.
AGGTATCACAATCAATTTGACTTTTTTTTAATACCTTTAAAATGCAGCAAAGGATTCAGTTAACAGTGGTGGGTAAAATCTGTTTTTACTCCACTCCATTATGAAATCAAACGGAATCAATGCAAAGACTGAAAAACAGAAAAAAAAATTTTTCCATTGCAAAAGTCAAGAATCTTGAATTGAATTGTGATGAATATTTGGCAAATAAAATAGAAATCTTTTCTTTAAATATAAGCCCGCAGCATTTCCTTAAGCTTAACTCTGGCGATCCATGTTGATGCGTCTATATTGAATAATTTAACTTTGCAATATATTGTCTATAATCTCAAATTTCATTTTTTTAAGTGGAGCAACAAATTGATGACACTTATGAAAAAACCTGAGTTCAGAATCCCCTTAATTTCTTTGGCTTCTTACACCTAATTTAGAGTAATTGTTAGTGATTTCCCCCTTATCACTTCTTCCAAAAACATTCAATTGAGTTTCAATAAACAACCTTTTTAAATATTATTTTACATAGGATTTTAACTAAATTACCAGATAAATAAAAATATAAGCTACATAAACAGATCTGCATACAAACACACTGACTTTAGTGAACACACAAAGCAGCTTAGGAGAGCAGGAGAGCAAAGAGACACTAGAACAGTACCCTTTAGCCATTAGCCCTAAAATCAGACCAGCCTAGATCATGAAGTCACTACATGGAAAAGAGCTACACTGAGTTATCACATTTTGTGTAGGCACCAAGTAAATTTATATTATATCAAGCCATTGAGAGGTTGGAGTTATATGCTAATTCAGCATAACCTAATTATTATACCAATCCTGAAAACTCTTATGTCTGCCATATATTAGAGTTTTCATCTACTTTTGCAGCTAACTCTGTCATGTTTCGAGCTTTGTCCAATGAGAGTCAAGATGATTCTGTAGGAGTATTCTGAAAAAAAAAAATTTCACTTTCCTCATTAAAAGGACAAATGCAATTGACTCTGTATTTTACTTACTTGACTGTAAACATCTTATGATCATAGATGACAATATGAGGACAGAAGGTCCACATGCTAAGGATGATAAAGAAGAAAAAAACAGCTTGGATTTGTTGAGTAGTTTCATTGATACCAATACCGCAAGCAATTATCTACCTACTGCTGGATTTCTTGTTATGTGCAGAAAGGATATTTTTTGAACAGACTATTTGATAAGTTAAAGTTGAGTAATATATATTATAATATATAAATATACATGTCATGTCTTCTTTATCCATTCCTCTGTTGATGGTACATATGTTGCTTCCATATCTTAGCTATTGTAAATAATGCTACAATCAACAGAGGTCCATGTATCTTTTCTTTTTTATTGGAATATAATTGTTTACAATGTTACATTAGTTTCTGTAGTATATCGTCATAATTCAGCCATATGTATACATATATCTGCTCCCTCTTGAGTCTCCCTCCCACCTTCACCCCCATTGCATCCATCTAGGTCATGACAGAGCACCAAGCTGAGCTTCCTGTGCTATACAACAGTATCCTGTTAGCTATCTGTTTTACACATGGTAGTGTATTCATGTCAATGCTAATCTCTCAATCCATACCCCACTTTCCTCCCCACGCTGTGTCCACAAGTCTAAACCATAACTCAAAAAGACACAAGAACCCCGATGTTCACTGAAGCATTAATTACAATAATGAGGACATGGAAGCAGCCCAGATGTCCACTGACAGATAAGTGGATAAAGAAGATGGAATATATACAATGGAGTATTACTCAGCCTTAAAAAGGAACAAATGTGAGTCAGTTTTAGTGAGGTGGATGAACCTGGAGCCTGTCACATAGAGCGAAGTAAGTCAGAGAGAGGAAAACAAATATCGTATATTAACACCTATGGATGAAATCTAGAAAAATGGTACTGATGAACCTATTTGCAGGGAAGGAATAGAGGTATAGACATATATCTTTTCTAATTAGGGTTTTTGTTTTTTTAGGTAAATATCCAGGAATGGAATTGCAGGGTCATATGGTAGATGGACAGGGAGGCCTGGTGTGCTGTAAATTCATGGGGTCGCAAAGAGTCGGACACGACTGAGCGACTGAACTGAACTGAACTGAATACTTTTTTCTATAGTGGCTGTACCAAATTGCACTCCCACCCACAGTGTGTGAGAGTCCCCTTTGCTCCACAACTGCATCAACATTTGTTATATGCTGTCGTTTTTTATAACAGTTCTGACAGGTGTGAGGTGATATATGAGTGTGCTCTTTAATTTCCCTGATGATTAGTGCCACTGAGCATCTTTTCATGTGCCTGCTGGCTAAATATATGTCTTCTTTGGAGAAATGTTTGTCACATTCTCTGTCCATTTTTTAGTCAGGTTGTTTGTTTTTTAGATGTTGAGTCATGGGAATTCTTCGTATATTTTGGATTTTAGCCCCTTACTGGATATAGCATTTGCAAATATCTTCTCCTATGAAGCAGCCAGCCTTTTCATTTTGATAGTTTCCTCTCTGTGCAAAAGCTTTTTAGTTCAATATAGTCCCATTTATTTATTTTTGCTTTTGTTTCCCTTGCCGGAGGAGATATGTTAATCAGAGAGTCTGTTAGAGTTTAAAACATTCCTAAAAGATAGGAATCTAAACCCATCCTACTTAAAGTCTGATCAGCTTACAAGGAAATAATAAGCGGTGTCAGAGTGTAAAGTATCTGTGTCCTTAAGCACACTGTTTTCATTTATACATAGCAAGTGTTTTGATTTACATTTTAACGCAAGCTCCTTATAATTTTGAAACTGGTAACAGCCAATAGCAGGCTGGCTACTTAAAGTAGCACAGTTCCAGTTACTCTGAATAAAATTTTTAAATACTTTTTTTGTAATCTGTGCTCTATTTCTATTCAAGCTGGTAGCATAATTTTAAGGCATAATGAACAATTTACTGTTGAAAATCCTGGATTTTTTTTCTGATAGATTTGACAAGTTTCACTGTCTTTAACTGCAATTTCTGTGACACATAACCCTTGTGTACACAATAACTTTTCATTTCTCTGCATCAGAGAATAATTTTAAAGATATTTCAAGTACAAATTAAGGTGTCACATTTAAGAAAAATATGACAGAAATTTAATACAAGTATCTAAAATGACGGTTCGTATTACATAAGCAATGACAACTATGTCACAATGAACCCCTCTGCCAAGTGTCTGAAGACTTTTCTTTAATATAAAACAAAGGATGTGTCTTTATATTAGAAACTTAAAAATGGAAAAGAAAATGTGTCCTAAAGCTGACACAATATGTTTTTTTAACAGTTTTGCCCATATAATTCAGTGAATAAAGGAAATGTCATGATTTTAGATTCTTAGTTTCCTTGTTTAATCACAGTCCTTTAAGTCTATATTACAATCACAGTTGTAAAGTTAAATGTGAATATGTAAATATAAAACATTGGCCATATCACCAGAACTCCTAGAATCTGAACATCTATGTAGATAAAAGAATTGCTCTGATAAAGTGCTGTCCCAAAATGGGATTTGAGAATAGTGCAAGAATGTGATGTAATCCTAGAGTCACACAATTTTCCCCAAATAAGAAAATAATTATTTATAATTGATTTCAAAATAAGAGTATCAGCTCTATGTTACTGACAGAAATGAGTACATCTTAAACTAGGCTAAAAAAGACCAATTTCTTTAATTTCTAATCTATTGCAAGAACACCTTAGTAAAACACAATAAAAACAGATTTCTAGAAAAAGTGATCACAAGCTTTTATATCACAGCAAAGTCAAGTTTCCATAAAAGTTTCTAAATGCTATGGTCAGTTTCTGCACTTATCTTGCCATGTACTAAGAACAAATAATCGGTAGGTTGACACCACCCTCAACACTGAGCTCTGGTTTGTTACTGTTGTTGACCAAAGACCATTAATGATTCTTCCAGATTTTTTGTCATTATTGTCATATTTGTGTTCTATGTTTCTTGAAAATAAAAATATATAATAGGCAATGATTCTTTGGGAATCTGTGAGGTAAACTGTATGTTTATTTCATCTCAAAAAGCTGTACCACAAACAACACAATAAAAAGGCAACCAGTAGAATGAAAGTATTTTCAAACCACATATCTAATAAAGGGTTAGTAGCCAAGATAAATAAGGAACTTCAACATTTCAATAGTTAAAATTAATAAACTAATTTTGAAAATGGGCACAGGACTTGGATGGACACTTCTACAAAAAAGGCATGCAAATAGCCTACATACACCAGAAAAGATATTTATCACTAATCAGCAGAGGGATGCAAATCAAAACCACAATGAGATATTACCTGATACAAATTTGGGTAGCCAGAATCAAAAGAATTAAATAAGTAAATTTAATATAGCAAATATTTGGAGAAAGTGAGACTCTTGTGCATTGTTGGTGGGAATGCAAATAGTGCAGTTGTTATGGAAAATAGTATGAAGTTTCTTCAAAAATTAAAGAATTATTATATGAGTCAGCAACCTTACTTCTGTATATTTGTACAATAGAATTTAAATCAGGCTCTCAAAGAGATATTTGCCCTCTTGTGTTTATTGAAGCATTATTTACAGTAGTCAAGACATAGAAGCAACTAAATGTCCATTGACAGATGAATGGATAGAGAAAATGTGGTATATACATAAAACGGAAAATTTTTCAGCCTTATAAAGAAAGGAAATTGTGTCATATTCAACAGGGTGGATGAAACTTTAGAACATTATGTTACTTGAAATAAGCCAGTCCCAGAAAGACAAATATGACATAATCCACTTATACACTTATATTAGGTAATTAAGTAGTCAAATGTATAGAAGTAAAAAGTACAATGCTGGATGCTAAGAGTTGGGAGAGGGGGAAGCTAAGAGTTGCTGTTGAATGCATATAGAATTTCAGTTATGCAAGATGAAAAAGTTCTAGAGAGATCTGCTTTACTACATTGTGCTTATAGATTATACTGTACTGTACATTTAAAAATTTGTTAGGCAGGTGTATCTTGTATTATTCATTATAACACATTCTAAAACATAAAACCAATATCAATGATACAAAACAAGATTCAGAATAGAGGGATAAGAAGGAACTTTGACCTTAAACTCTCTATTCAAATCTTTGAATTGATATTTATCCTTAATAAACAAATATAAAGAAAAAAGGATAAAAAGAACATTGAAAAATCTTTTGAAAAATATACTTCCTATATTTAGGAACATGAAGAAATTATGAGCATAATATAGAAATTAAAAATATTATAAATACACAAAAAGAATTTCTAGAAAGAAAAAATATCTGAAATAAGAAATATATGGGGTTAACAACATATTGGGGTAAAAATGTCACCCCACTCAAGTATTCTTGCCTGGAAAATTCCCTGGGCAGAGAAGCTAGGCAGGCTACGTACAGTCCATGGATCCACAAAGAGTCGTACACAACTGAGCAACTGAATACAATATGTTGATATTAGAAAAGAAAAAGAAAAAGAAAAATCACTGAACTTGAATATGTAATAACAGAAACCACTCAAAAATGTAGCAGAATGAGAAAAAGAAAAATGAGCAGAGTTTACTGACACGTTTGACAATATTAAATAGAATAATGTACATATAAATGGGATCCCAGGAGGAGAGACAGTGGATGGACAGGATAAATATTTTAAAAATTTCAAAAAAGTTCCAAACTTTATGAAAAGGATAAACCCACAGGCCAAAAACTGGTCAAACTACATAAAGGATAAATGTAAATCATATTAGGGCACATGACAGATTGCTGGAAGAAATTAAAAATGCAAACATCTTAAAAGCAGTCAAACATATTCAGTTTTCAATTCAGTCCTCAGTCATGTCTGACTGTTTGCGATCCCATGAACTGCAGCACACCTGGCCTCCTTATCCATCACCAACTGCCAGAGTCTACCCAAACCCATGTCCATTGAGTCGGTGATGCCATCCAACCATCTCATCCTCTGTTGTCCCCTTCTCTTCCTGCCCTCAATCTCTCCCAGCATCAGGGTCTTTTCAAATGAGTCAGTTCCTCACATCAGGTGGCCAAAGTATTGGAGTTTCAGCTTCAGCATCAGTCCTTCCAACGAACACTCAGGACTGATTCCCTTTAAGATGGACTGGTTGGATCTCCTTGCAGTCCAAGGGACTCTCAAGAGTCTTCGAGACAGCAAAAGAGACACTGATGTATGGAACAATCTTATGGACTCTGTGGGAGAGGGAGAGGGTGGGAAGATTTGGGAGAATGGCATTGAAACATGTAAAATATCATGTATGAAACGAGATGCCAGTCCAGGTTCAATGCACGATACTGGATGCTTGGGGCTAGTGCACGGGGACGACCCAGAGGGATGGTATGGGGAGGGATGAGGGAGGAGGGTTCAGGATGGGGAGCACATGTATACCTGTGATAGATTCATTTTGATATTTGGCAAAACTAATACAATTATGTAAAGTTTAAAAATAAAATAAAATTTTAAAAAAATATAATGGGGAAGGAAAGAAGATGGGAAAAAAAAAAAAAAGAGTCTTCTCTAACACCACAGTTCAAAAGCATCAATTCTTAGGCGCTCAGCTTTTTTTTATAGTCCAACTCTCACATCCATACATGACTACTGGAAAAACCATAGCCTTGACTAGACAGACCTTTGTTGACAAAGTAATGTCTCTGCTTTTTAATATGCTATCTAGGTTGGTCATAACTTGCCTTCCAAGGAGTAAGCGTCTTTTAATTTCATGGCTGCAATCACCATCTGCAGTGATTTTGGAGTACCCAAAATAAAGTCTGACACTGTTTCCATTTTTTCCCCATCTATTTGCCATGAAGTGGCAGGACTGGATGCCATGATCTTTGTTTTCTGAATGTTGAGCTTTAAGCCAACTTTTTCACTCTCCACTTTCATCAAGAGGCTTTTTAGTTCTTCACTTTCTGCTATAAGGATAGCGTCATCTGCATATCTGAGGTTATTGAGATTTCTCCCGGCAATCTTGATTCCAGCTTGTGCTTCTTCCAGACCAGCGTTTCTCATGATGTACTCTGCATATAAGTTAAATAAGCAGGGTGACAATATACAGCCTTGACGTACTCCTTTTCTTATTTGGAACCAGTCTGTTGTTTCATGTCCAGTTCTAACTGTTGCTTCCTGACCTGCATACAGGTTTCTCAAGAGTCAGGTCAGGTGGTCTGCTATTCCCATCTCTTTCAGAATTTTCCACAGTTATTGTGATCCACACAGTAAAAGGCTTTGATATAGTCAATAAAGCAGAAATAGATGTTTTTCTGAAACTCTCTTGCTTTTTTGATGATCCAGGTACAGAGAAACAAATATAAGGATGACAATAGAATTTCTCATCTTATTTTTATGAACAATGCTATCAACTAGCTGGATCTGATTAACAATCAAAGAACTGTCAAACCAACAAGAGCAGAATAGGCATTATTTTCAACTACATACAAAACATTTACTATGATAACACATATTCTAAGCCATAAAATAATTCAATATATCTCAAAGTACTGAAATCATAAACACAGCAGAATTAAACTAGAAATCCAAATTTTAGAAAAGGTATTCAGAAAAGCCCTCCATATTTATCAATTAAACACACTTCTAAATAACCCACAAGTCCATGAGGAAATCAGAGGTAAGCAGACTTGATTTTATTTCTAACAAAAGTTGGCAGATGCTCCAAAATCAGTGTTCAGAGAGAAAAATGTTTGCATTAGTGCTTTTATTATTAGAAAAGAAGAAAGACTGAAAAAAATCAATGATTAACACTTCTATCTTTAAAATTTTGAGAAAGGAAAACAAATTAAAACCAAAGTAAGCAGAAGAAAGGAAGTAAGAGCAGTAACTGATTACATTTAAAAGACAGTAAAAATAGAGAAACTCAATGAAATCAAATACTGGCTTATACAGATCAATAAAATCCATATATTTCTAATCAGAGGGATAAAGGAAAAGAGAAGACAAAAATCAGCAATATAAGTTAGAGAGGGTACAACACTATATATCCACAGGCATGAAACATTTAACAAGAAATTATTATGAAAAACTTAATGCCAATAACTTTGACAATTAGATGTAATGGAAAAATCTCTTTAAAGACATAAACTACCTAAGCTTAAACAAGAAGATACAGATAACTTGAATAATTCTATATCTCTAAAAGGAATTGAAGTTCTATTTAGAAACATCCCCACAAAGAAAACTTCAGATGACTTCACTCATGAATTACACAAAATACTTAAGAAAAAAGTGATACCAATTCTACAAAAACTCTTCCAGAAAATTAAGAGGAAGTAACACTTCCTAACTCATTCTGCAAGGCCACTTTAGTAATTAGACAAAGTAATTACAGGAAAACTATAGAACAGCATCTATTATAAATGCAAAAATATTTAATAATAAAGAGTAATATATCCAAATGCCTCTATGGGTCTTATCTGAGGAATGGTTTAACTGAAAATCAATGCAGTTTGCCATATAAACAAATTTTTAAAGAAAACAATATGATCATCTTAATAGAAGAATAAAAAGCATTTGACAAAATCCATTACACATTCTTGGATTTAAAAACTCTTCAGCATACTAGGAATCCAAAGGAAGTTTCTCAACATGAAAAATTGCCATCACTTAATGTTAATAGTTCATGTCATTGACTGAATGTTTGTCCCTAATATGAGGAACAAGGCGAGTTCTATTCAACATTATACTGGAAGATCTCCCCAATGCAATTATCCAAGACAAAGGAGAGGGAAAAAAGATACTCATTTTGGAAAGAAAATAGTAAAAAAGCTCTTTAAAGACAACATGATTGTATATATACAAAATCCAATGAAATCTATAAAAAAGCTCCTAAATTTAATGAGGGCTTCCTTGGTGGCTCAGCGATAAAGAACCTGCTTCCCAATGTGGGAGACATGGGTTAGATGCCTAGGCTGGGAAAAACCTCTGGAGAAGGAAATGGCAGCCACTCCAGTATTTTTGCCTAGCAAATCCCATGGACTGAGGAACTTTGCCGGCTACCATCCATGGGGTTACAAAAGAGTCGGACATGACTTAGCAACTAAAATGTATAATATATGCACACCGAAAACTACAAAACATTGTTAAAAAAGAAATTTAAAAGTACTGAAATGGAAAAATATGCTGTGTTCATGAGTGGATATTGTGAAAATGTCAATTGTCCGTAAATTTATCTATAGAGTCAACTAAATCCTAATTTAAAATCCTAGCAAGCACTATTTTTGGTAGACAATAAATTGATTCTAAAATTCATATAGAAATGAAAAGAGCCTAATACAACCAAAACAACTGAGCGAAGAACAAATTTTGAAAACTAATACTATCTAATTTGAAAACATTATGACTCTGTAGCGGAGAAGGCAATGGCACCCCACTCCAGTACTCTTACCTGGAAAATCCCATGGACGGAGGAGCCTGGTAGGCTGGTAGTCCTTGATGTCGCTCAGAGTCGGGGACGACTGAGAGACTTCATTTTCACTTTTCACTTTCATGCATTGGAGAAGGAAATGGCAACCCACTCCAGTATTCTTGCCTGGAGAATCCCAGGGACAGAGGAGCCTAGTGGGCTGCCGTCTATGGGGTCGCACAGAGTCGGACACGACTGAAGTGACTTAGCAGCATGACTCTATAGTAATCGAGAAATGTGATATTAATATAAAGACAAGTATATCAATGAAAACAAGATAAACAAACCCACAAATAAATGATCAACTGATTTTTGACAAAAAGTGAGAAGTAAATTCTGTGGAGGAATAATGTTCTTTCTAACAAACGGTTTTAAAAAATTAAATGTCAATGTATTAAAAAAGGACTTTGATACTCAGCACCAAATACAAATAGTAGCACCAAATACAAAGAGTAACCCCAAATGGATCATAGATTTAAAAGCAGAAATGAAACATTTAAAAACTGTCTTAAGAAAACATAGGAGAAAACTTTTTACTTTGGATTGCAAAAAAATTCTTAGATACATCGAAAGCATGACCCATAAAAGAAAAAAAAATAGTTGTATTAGTTTATAAAACTACTTGATTAATATAATTAAAGTTAAATTTTATTTTAAATCTGCTCTGTTTAAGTTTCCTTCTATGAAACTATGCATCAGAGCACAGAGGAGGCAAAGTACATAAGTAAATATTTAATCTCTTTTCTACAGTATCAATGTCTAAAGTTCACAAATGATGAAACAACTTTGCTATTGCATATTTGGTAATCAGTAAACTCATAAAAGCCTAGGCTCAATGTAATTATTTTACTGTTTATGAAGAATCTCCTAATTAACTCATCTTTTATCTCATATACCATTCCCATGAACTTCATGGGAAATATAGAAAAACATCTGCACTAATCTCAAATGCTTTCATATTCACATGCTTTTTACATTCTACATTTATTATGAAAATTAATTCTATGGTCAAGGCCATTGCGTTGTTCCTTCTACTCTGTTAGATCAGACTCAGATTGTGTTTTTTGTTAGTTCTGCCCTTGGAGTGGTAAGAATGCAAATATTCTGCAGTCTTCTTATTTTTTTCCCATAAGGTCTTCCTAATTTGTCCATGTTCCTTAAACTTACTAACTCCACACACTCTAATTCTACCAAGTATTCTACACACTCTAATTCTTTTCTGATTTTGCCATATCTTCTCCTAGCATTTTGATTGAGACTACAGTGAATGTATTGCTTAAATTCCAGACATAAACGTATTTAGACTCTTAAATGTTCTAATTCATAAGCATTCATTAATTTATATAGATCATCTTTCTCTCAATTATAGGATATTGATATTTTTAAGACATTATAATAGTGTTGATTTCTAAAGGTTTGTTGCTGGTATGTTAAAGTACAATGGAATTTTTGCATGTTGACCTGTATCAAAGTATCTTTGTTAGATTCATTCTAAGAATGCACATATAATAATTCACATGCTCATGTTTCTACAGGACTTCGCTCTGGCTCCCTGCTTTTATGGGGCTTCCCAGGTGACACAGTGGTGAAAGAGTCTGCCTGCCAATGCAGGAAATGCAGGAGATGCAAGAGACACAAGTTCAATCCCTGGGTTGGGAAGATCCCTTGGAGAAGGAGATGGCAACCCACTCTAATATCCTTGCCTGGAAAACCCCGTGGACAGAGAACCTGGTGGGCTACAGTCCATAGGGTTGCAAAGAGTCAGACACAACTGAGTACAGACACCCACAACTCCCTGCAGCTCAGATGGTAAGGAATTTGCCTGCAGTGCAGAAGACCTGGGTTCAATCCCTGGGTCAGGAAGATCCCCTGGAGAAGGGAATAGCAATCCACTCCAGTATTCTTGCCTGGAGAATCCCATGGACAGAGGAGTCTGGTGGGCTATGATCCATGGGGTTACAAACAGTTAGACACAACTGAGCTACTAAACTACTACTACAAAATTATATCTTTGGATATTAAGTTTTATTTTGTCCTTTTTGTGTATTATTCCTTTTAATTTCCTGACTTATTGCATTGGTTAGATCTTCAGTGCAATTATTTAACAGAAAGGGTGATGGAAAGCATTCTACTCCCATTTTTTTTTAATTGAAGTATATTTGATTACAGTATTATATTAGTTTCAGTATGTGACATAGTGATTCAATTTTATAAGTTGTACACCATTTAAAGACATTACAAAGTAATATCTATATTTCCCTGTACATACAGTACATTCTGGTTACTTATTTTGTACCTGGTAGTTTGTATCTCATAATCTCATACTCTTATTTGATATCCTCTATCTACTTTCTTCCCAGTTGCTGCTGCTGCTGCTAAGTCACTTCAGTCCTATCCGACTCTGTGCGACCCCATAGAGGGCAGCCCAACAGGCTCCACCGTCCCTGGGATTCTCCAGACAAGAACACTGGAGTGGGTTGCCGTTTCCTTCTCCAATGCATGAAAGTGAAAAGTGAAAGTGAAGTCGCTCATTCGTGTCCGACTCTTAGCGACCCTGTGGACTGCAGCCTACCAGGCTCCTCCATCCATGGGATTTTCCAGGCAAGAGTACTGGAGTGGGGTGCCATTGCCTTCTCCCCCATACTAATCATTAATTTGTTCTCTGTGAGTTTGTTTCTGTTTTGTTATTTGCATACAATTATTTTTTTAGATTCCACATGTAATTGATAACATTACTATTTGTCTTTCTCTGTCTGACTTATTTCACTAAGCATAATATCCTCTACATCCATCCACATTGTTGTAAATAGCAGAATATCATTCCATTCTTTTTATGGCTGAGTAATAGTCCACTGTATATATTATATACATGTGTATATATAATAAATACATTATTTTTAAAAATAAAGTTAAAACACAAAAATAATAGGAAAATTGATAGTGAAATTGAATGTTAAGTTTTCCTACATATGTCTCCATTTTTCTCCTCATCCCAACTTTAATAAAATTTAACTAGTGGGGTGAATGTGGAGTAGAGGAAGCCCCTCAGACATAGATTCAAAAGCAAACAAATGATCAATGAAGATAATAAAAATTCACTTCCAGTTAAATATTAATCACCATTACACACAATGAATGTTTGAAAGAAAAGTATTTTCCTCTATTTCAAGTACCCAGAAGGCATTTATAATTGAAATTTCAATTGATATGAGCTCAGGAGAAACATTAAGCTTAATAAATACAATTAATTCAGAGTAAAAATTGAGAACAACTAAAAAGAAATTGATTTGGGAGAATGGCATTGAAACATGTATAATATCATATATGAAACAAGTCGCCAGTCCAGGTTCAATGCATGATACTGGATGCTTGGGGCTGGTGCACTGGGACGACCCAGAGGGATGGTATGGGGAGGGAGGAGGGAGGAGGGTTCAGGATGGAGAACACATGTATACCTGTGGTGGATTCATTTCATTCAATATTGGCAAAACCAATACAATATTGTAAAGTTTAAAAATAAAATAAAATTAAAAAAAAATAAAAAATAAAAAGAAATTGAGCTAATTTCCATTCCATTTGAATGGAAATTGCATGTTATCCACCGACTGCTGCTTAATGAGTAATTAACACTCTTATATTAAAATCTGGATTTACAGATTTTTTCCTTTAATTACTAATTGAACTATAAATAGTAGGGATTTTCATTGCCTCAAATGCCCATTCTGTAGGATGACTTTGGAAATTGTGTGTAACATATGAGCTTGTAATGTAACAATGTAACATATGAGCTTGCTAAAAAGAGTCTTATTCTGATATACAGAAACACAATGTACTAATTTCCTAGAAAATCATGTACAGTTGACCCCTTGGACAAACTTGGGGTTAAGGGTGCCCATCCTCCACACAGTTGAAAAATCAAAGTATAGCTTCACTGTCAGCCCTCCCAGTCTGTGGTTCCAGTCTGTGGACTATGTGGATCTCATGGTCCACATCCATGGATTCAAGCAACCTTGGATTAAGTAGTACTGGAGTAGTTGTTTGTTGAAAGCAATCTGCACAGAAGCGGACCTGTGCAGTTCAAACCCATGTTATTCAAAAGTCAACTATACCTTCTTAAATGTTTAAGAAAAATATTTTGTTCTTTCCACACTCAGCTAGCTTTATTCAACTTTCAAACTTTAACATTAAATTCTGCACCCCTGAAAAGATTCCCAAATATCCATCCAATGAAATAAAAATTTACATTTTAAGGTAAAACAAGAAAAATTTAAACAGAAAAATTTTCTCTGCCCACTGGCCTCCTCTCTCCCCTCTAGCGTGCATTGAGTATCTGCATTATGAGTTAACCAGACTTCTTCAATGGCAGAAATACCTACTCAACCATAAAGATAGCTTTTTTTCTTCTGGCTACAGGCATGTAGCTCCTTAGAAGAGAACATCCCTTTATCCCTTTCTCAGTCCTCTAAGAGGTCATGATGACTCACTGCTAGTCCTTTGCATTTAAATGTCTTTGGTGAGCTTTATATGAAATGCCAATATATCATTTCCCTTAAAAACAGTGTTTGGTACACAACACATTAGTCAGATGACCTTGAGAGATGCTGGGCCACACCTAAAGGAAGTTCTCAGCTTCAATACTGAGATTTTATTAATGTTACTAGGTATAGTTCTTATATTCTATTTTATGATTATTGTTTCTCACATTAAATCACATAAATTCTCACATTAAATCTCACATTATCTGTGACTGAGCCTCAGATAAAATTAATGATGGTTTGAAAAACTGACCAAATTTATAATTCTGTAAGATAAGTGATTGTAACAGTGAAACTCTAGATATGGGAAGAAGCAACAAGAGGGAACTGTTTCCTGGAGCATAACAGACTAGAAATACAGTCAGTCTAAAGGTTTTTGACTACTGTTAACAGCCCTGTAATAGAACATTGAGTGGCCTATCAATGAAATCTTCACCTGACCTGGTGGGACAGACTGGCCATGAAAGGCTTCCCAAACCCTGGTCAAAATTAAGACCAAAAGGTGAGGGATTGCAAAACAATGTTGCCCACATCCAATTATATAAGAATCAAGTCACTAGCCACTGTGGTCACTGACCTCCAGTAACCTTGAAGGGAATTCAGGGTGAAGGTCTGGATGAGGCACTCTGTGCTCTGAGGAACACTGGCAGAGCAGACATTTTCAGGAGAAATGTCTGTCAGACCCTTCAGACAGACATTTTCAGGAGAAATTTTTTGTGAACTTGGACTCTTGCATCTTTCCGTACTTAGAAAAGCACTATAGACACTAACTAAAGTGTCTGTTGCTCATGATTAGAAGCTACCTTCCACTGAAATGTGTGCGTGATTGCACTCACCCCCTTTATCAGAACACAGGCCTCCCCCTTCACCTCTGCACAGCAGTTCTCAGCACTCTCTGAGAGACTGTCTGCCAGGCTGTAATCCTTAGTCTGGCTCAAAGAAAGCTTTCTATTTCATTCTCAGATTGACTATTGATTAATTTTTATCATCAACACATGTAAACTTTTGGTGAAACTGTAGCAAAAGCCAGTTAAATGAGTAAGATAGATTTTAGCCAGTTAAATTCTTTCCATTAATTATTGTGTTGTGTATTTGTGTGTGTGTGTGTGTATGAGAAATGAGAGGGAATTTGAGTTTACTTATGAGACTGGACGGAGAAGGCAATGGCACCCCACTCCAGTACTCTTGCCTGGAAAATCCCATGGATGGAAGAGCCTGGTGGGCTGCAGCCCATGGGGTTGCTAAGAGTCGGACACGGCTGAGCAACTTCACTTCACTTTTCACTTTTATGCATTGGAGAAGGAAATGGCAACCCACTCCAGTGTTCTTGCCTGGAGAATCCCAGGGACGGGGGAGCCTGGTGGGCTGCCATCTATGGGGTCGCACAGAGTCAGACACGACTGAAGCGACTTAGCAGCAGCAGCAGCATGGGACTGGAATTTTTAATACTGTTTGGAAGTGCATGGACTTTTCTACATATAGTCTCCATGATGACATCAAACAGATTTGGATTCAAGTCCTCTGGCTGTTTACCTTACAAGCTACAAAAAGTTACTTAACTTCTTAAAGTCCTACAAGAGAGAAGATAGTTAATCTGTTTCACTGATTTGAAAATATTAAAATACATAACATAGCTATCATGGTACCAAAAACAGACTAAGTTCACAATAAATATTATCTATGTATTACTAACAAAAATAATTTTTTATTAATACGCTGTAAAATGTTCTTGGTGGCGTCTATCAAGGCAGAGATGATGTGCTATTTCAATCTGTTAATATTTACCTTGATTAAAGAATAATACTTAGAAGTTGCAAGTTTCTTTTTCAGAGACGATGATTTCCAATATATGGCATTAGCTTTTTTTTTTTCAGGTACATAAGTAATAAAATTAAGTTTTAGTTGTTTTTTTCCAATTTATCTCTGGTGAATAAGGATGTCTACAACATTTCTGTCTTTTAAACCATATTTATTAAGTGACTGCACAAATGACTTATAAAGTCATTTTTAAGACACTCAAGCAAATTTATAAATATACCTGCTATATCCATTGCATGCAGAGAAAGATCTAAAAAAGACTCCATTACTGACCAGAAAAAAATCTTGTTCTTAAATAGAATAGAATGTTCAAAAGTGATTTAGAATTTCTGAAGAAAGGCTACGTTTTTCATTTTGGTCATAAACCCATTGTTATTGCCTCTTTTATTGCATTTGCTCACCAGAAATGTGCTTTTCTTCCCCTTGAACTAGTTTCTGGAAATTAAATTGAGTTAGCTTTATATCACTGTACCAAAGCTTCTAGGATCAGAGCTTCTTGGGTAAGTTTGTTGATTAAATCAAATCAGAAATTGTCTTGTTACTGTGTGCTGACATTGATTCTGACTTGATAGCAATTATCTGTAATAATTTTTGTCAGTAAGCTATTCTTGGAAGAATCAGAAATTGAAATTGAATAGATTTTATATTGCTTACATTATGAGATCAACCTCAGCTTCGCTCAGCTTTTATTCCTATTTTAAAAATAAGTAAAATTTAGGTGTTATCCAATCCCTAAACAAATTACTGAGCATTTGTACTGACATAGTATTAGGCTCTGTAACTGCAAAAATTAATAAAGCTACAATCCTTGTCTTCAAGTTACTCTTAGCTTCACAGAGTGGATTGAACAAGAAGAGGAAAGTGATCATAGTATTTTTCCAATGCAAACCATATTGTAAACATATAAATAAAGTTTCTTTCTGAATCCCAGCAGAGAAAAAGATTAAAAGGATAAGAAAAAAATAAAAACTGAAAAAAATGCTCCATGCTAAGAGCTATGATAAGCGTTTTAAATACAGTATTTCAGTTAAAACTATGGCAACATTGACAGAGATCATCATCCTTATTTAATAAAGAAGTTTTCTCATTTAATAAGTGAGGAAACTAAGACTTAGAATTAAGTAGCTTGTCCAAGATCATGAACCTAGTAAATGGACATTGAGAATTTGAATTTCAGGTATGGTGTAGTAATGGGAGAAGAAAAAACAATAGGTTACAAGTTTTGCAGTCATGTGTGGGGACAGAAGAGGAGCGGAAATAAACACCAACATATTCCCCCAAACACACTAGTCACCTCATCCTCTGTGTCAAGTACCAAGACTTCTGAACTGCAACTTCTAGTTTCTCTCTTCATTAGACCATGAGTGACTGTCATGCCCATTTTTCGTTTCTTTGCCTTGAATTTCTGCTCAGCTAATGGCTACTGAATGGTTATATTCCAAATAGTTAAGTGTTTATCTCATATAAGGAATATCTTCTGATATTTCAAAGCAACCACTTTTAAAGTGGTCAATGACAGTTTTAGAAAGTAAATTTCTGGGTCACGATTTTATTTTACCATAGTATTTAACTGCATAATTGAAATGCAGCAGAGAAGTACTGAATTCTCCAGTAAAAGTAAGTGAAATATCTTGCTGCAATATGACAGGAATTAGGTTCATTTGTTTAATTTTATATATAATTTTATATACATTGTTTAATTTTATATATATTTGTTTAATTTTATATATATACAAATGTATATATTTATAAATATATAACAACAAATATATACAAATATAACATTTGTATATAATATATACACAAATATATTATAAACAAATATATATATTTATAAATATATAAAATTAAACAAATATATATATATAATTAAACATATATATAATTATATATAAAATTAAACAAATGAACTTGATTGCTGTCATATTCCAGCAAGATATTTCACTTCCTTTTATTGGAGAATTCAGTACTTCTCTGCTGCACCAAAGGAATATTTCATGCAAAGATGGGCTCGATAAAGGACAGAAATGGTATGGACCTAACAGAAGCAGAAGGTATTAAGAAGAGATGGCAAGAATACACAGAAGAACTGTACAAAAAAGATCTTCATGACCCAGATTATCACGGTGGTGTGATCACTCACCTAGAGCCAGACATCCTGGAATTTGAAGTCAAGTGGGCCTTAGAAAGCATCACTATGAACAAAGCTAGTGGAGGTGATGGAATTCCAGTTGAGCTATTCCAAATCCTGAAAGACGATGCTGTGAAAGTGCTGCACTCAATATGCCAGCAAATTTGGAAAACTCAGCAGTGGCCACAGGACTGGAAAAGGTCAGTTTTCATTCCAATCCCAAAGAAAGGCAATGCCAAAGAATGCTCAAACTACCTCACAATTGCACTTATCTCACACGCTAGTAAAGTAATGCTCAAAATTCTCCAAGCCAGGCTTCAGCAATATGTGAACCGTGAACTTCCTGATGTTCAAGCTGGTTTTAGAAAAGGCAGAGGAACCAGAGATCAAATTGCCAACATCCGCTGGATCATGGAAAAAGCAAGAGAGTACCAGAAACACATCTATTTCTGCTTTATTGACTATGCCAAAGCCTTTGACTGTGTGGATCACAATAAACTGTGGAAAATTCTTCAGGAGATGGGAATACCAAACCACCTGATCTGCCTCTTGAGAAATTTGTATGCAGGTCAGGAAGCAACAGTTAGAACTGGACATGGAAAAACAGACTGGTTCCAAATAGGAAAAGGGGTACGTCAAGGCTATATATTGTCACCCTGTTTATTTAACTTATATGCAGAGTACATCATGAGAAACGCTGGACTGGAAGAAACACAAGCTGGAATCAAGATTGCCGGGAGAAATATCAATAACCTCAGATATGCAGATGACACCACCCTTATGGCAGAAAGTGAAGAGGAGCTCAAAAGCCTCTTGATGAAAGTGAAAGTGGAGAGTGAAAAACTTGGCTTAAAGCTCAACATTCAGAAAACAAAGATCATGGCATCCGGTCCCATCACTTCATGGCAAATAGATGGGGAAACAGTGGAAACAGTGGCAGACTTTATTTTTCTGGGCTCCAAAATCACTGCAGATGGTGACTGCAGCCATGAAATTAAAAGATGCTTACTCCTTTGAAGAAAAGTTATGACCAACCTAGATAGCATATTCAAAAGCAGAGACATTACTTTGCCAACAAAGGTTCGTCTAGTCAAGGCTATAGTTTTTCCTGTGGTCATGTATGGATGTGAGAGTTGGACTGTGAAGAAAGCTGAGTGCCGAAGAACTGATGATTTTGAACTGTGGTGTTGGAGAAGATTCTTCCGAGTCCCTTGGACTGCAAGGAGATCCAACCAGTCCATTCTGAAGGAGATCAGCCCTGGGAATTCTTTGGAAGGAATGATGCTAAAGCTGAAACTCTAGTACTTTGGCCACCTTATGCGAAGAGTTGACTCATTGGAAAAGACTCTGATGCTGGGAGGGATTGGGGGCAAGAGGAGAAGGGGACGACAGAGGATGAGATGGCTGGATGGCATCACTGACTTGATGGACATGAGTCTGAGTGAACTCCGGGAGTTGGTGATGGACAGGGAGGCCTGGCATGCTGCGATTCATGGGGTCGCAAAGAGTCAGACATGACTGAGTGATTGATCTGATCTTATCTGATCTGATATTTATATTTGTAACATAATTTATGTTACAAATTCTTTCAAAAATTCACCATTTTAAAAGTCTCTTTGAATTTATATTATTCAAATGAGTATATTTTTATCATTCCAACTTTCCCCCAATACTTTTTATACTATAAAAACAGGTTCAAATCTTTAGGTAGAGGTTCTTGTAGCCATAGGTTTTAAAACAAAGTCATGGAATACAAGTAGATGTCTCTACAATTCACTATAGTCCTACATATTCTTATCAGTTTTATTGGTCATTTTGAACCTATGCATGTATCAATAATGTAATGCGGGAGACCTGGCTTCCATCTCTGGGTCGGGAAGATCGCCTAGAGAAGGGCATGGCAACCCACTCCAGTATTCTTGCCTGGAGAAATCCCATTGACGTAGGAGCCTGGTGGACCACAGTCCATGGGGTTGCAAAGAGTCAGACAAGACTGAGCAACTAAGCACAGCACAGCATATATCAATAAACATTTTATTTATAAGTAATATAAATTACATCTCATTTTGAGCCTTAATCAGAATCAATTTATAAACAAAAGAAAGCTATGGAAGCGCATGTATCAGTGCCTTCCAATACTTCTGATTTGCACAGGGATGGAGCAGCCATGATGCCCTGGAAATGGACATGTGTGCTGATTTAGAGGCTTGCTCTGCCAAGCCACCTTGGAGAAGCACTGTGCTGGGGCATCAGCTAACAAATGAACCCTTGCTCTCCCAATTTCTTTTGCTCTTCTTTCCATATCAAACCCCATACTGACAACCCAAAGTAAGTTTACCAAATAAGCAAGACTTCTCTCTAGAGTATTTGGAATTACACTGTACATTCTGATGTGGCAACATAAATCAATTCATTCAATACACTGGTCTATATAAGACCATGTTCTCATCACTAGGGCTGTAGACCATGGTGGTATTTACAGTTTATTAGTAGACACACATAACTATCAGTAAATGAGAAATCACAGTCTCATGTGAAAGTGATAGAGGAGTTTTGAGATTTCAGGAAATGCTTCTCTAAAGAATATATCGTTATACATCAGGTAAGAGAAGAAATGCATGGAGAATAAGAAACAAAATGAACAAAGTTACCATGTCCATAAGAAAGTATCTGAACCATTCACTTATGGAATCTAAAAAAGCAAACTCATGGAAGTAGAATAGAATGGTGATTGATAGAGGCTAGGGGTGGGGATGGAAGCAGGGGAGAGAGGATGGCAAGATACTGGTCAAAAGGTATAAATATCCACTTATAATATTAATAAATTCTGGGGATCTAACATACAGTATAGTGACTGTGATTAACAGCACTGTACTAGATACTTGAAAGTTGTTAAACAAGTACAACTTAAATGTTATCAACACAGACACACATACAAATGTTAATTATGTGACAGGATCAAACTGCTAAGCAACCTTGTTGTGGCAATTACTTTGCAATATGAATGTGTATCAAGTCCTCACTGTTGTACACTTAAAAGCACAGGTTATATGTCAATAATATCACAATATAGCTGGAAAAATTATTTTCTGAAGAAGTTGCCTTTATATTTTGTGGTAGACTATAATTTTTCAAAATGATATGTTTAGTATATTTTGCTTCTGCCTGTCAATAAAAATGGCAGCTTGGACAAGGAAGAATTTGAATCTGATTTTACTTTTTTAGGCTACCTTTAATTATTCAGAAAACATGAATGTCTCCAGAGAGAAACTGGTGGTCTCTAGATAGTACTCAAAGTATTATTGCTCCTCATTACATTTGATGTTAAATTTATTGGTCATTTTAGTTAATTTATACATTATATCATGTTACTGGTTACTTTCCCTTTCAGTTCAGTTCAGTCACTCAGTTGTGTCTGACTCTTTGTGACCCCATGAATCACAGCACGCCAGGCCTCCCTGTTGATCACCAACTCCCAGAGTTCACCCAAACTCATGTCCATTGAGTCGGTGATACCATCCAGCCATCTCATCCTCTGTCGTCCCCTTCTCCTCCTGCCCCCAATCTCTCCCAGCATCAGAGTCTTTTCCAATGAGTCAACTCTTCACATGAGGTGGCCAAAGTTCTGGAGTTTCAGCTTTAGCAACATTCCTTCAAACAACACCCAGGACTGATCTCTTTTAGAATGGACTGGTTGGATCTCCTTGCAGTCCAAGGGACTCTCAAGAGTCTTCTCCAACACCACAGTTCAAAAGCATCAATTCTTCAGCACTCAGTTTTCTTCACAGTCTAACTTTCACCTCCATACATGACCACTGGAAAAACCATAGCCTTGACTAGATGGACCTTTGTTGACCAAGTAATGTCTCTGCTTTTCAATATGCTATCTAGGTTGGTCATAACTTTCCTTCCAATGAGTAAGCATCTTTTAATTTCATGGCTGCAATCACCATCTGCAGTGATTTTGGAGCCCCCCCCCAAAAAAGTCTGACACTGTTTTGACTGTTTCGCCTTCTATTTGCCATGAAGTGATGGGACTGGATGCCATGATCTTCGTTTTCTGAATGTTGAGCTTTAAGCCAACTTTTTCACTCTCCACTTTCACTTTCATCAAGAGGCTTTTTAGTTCCTCTTCACTTTCTGCCATAAGAGTGGTGTCATCTGCATATCTGAGGTTATTGATATTTCTCCCGGCAATCTTGATTCCAGCTTGTGCTTCTTCCAGCCCAGAGTTTCTCATGATGTACTCTGCATAGAAGGTAAATAAGCAGGGTGACAATATACAGCTTGACATACTCCTTTTCTTATTTGGAACCAGTTTGTTGTTCCATGTCCAGTTCTAACTGTTGCTTCCTGACCTGTATATAGGTTTCTCAAGAGGCAGGTCAGGTGGTCTGGTATTCCCATCTCTTTCAGAATTTTCCACAGTTTATTGTGGTCCACACAGTCAAAGGCTTTGGCATAGTCAATAAAGCAGAAATAGATGTTTTTCTGGAACTCTCTTGCTTTTTCCATGATCCAGTGATGTTGGCAATTTGGTCTCTGGTTCCTCTGCCTTTTCTAAAACCAGCTTGAACATTAGGAAGTTCACGGTTCACATATTGCTGAAGCCTGGCTTGGAGAATTTTGAGCATTACTTTACTAGCATGTGAGATGAGTTTGAATGCTTACTATTTGTCATTTTTGCTTTTATTCTTATATTTTAAGCATAGCATGCTTTGTCTCAATAGCCAAACCACCAAGCACTATTTCAATTCTAATATAGATTATTTCTTACTTCTGTTTCCAAAGGATATAGTTGTTGACAGACCAACTTCTAGTAGGTGAATACCTGGCATTTTTCTTAGTTTCACTTAATCTCATCTAGAACATGTCCCTTTTTGCATGTTCTTTTGATCTACCCATTACCAACCCAGCCAGCAGGACAGCCCAAGATTACTGGAGTGGGTATTCCCACTCCAGTAGGAGAAGCTTATCCCTTCTCTGTGGGATCTTCCCAACCCAGGAATCGAACAGGGGTCTCCTGCATTGCAGGCAGATTCTTTACCAGCTGAGCTACAAGGGAAGCCCCTAATATTCATACAAGTGCTATTTTTTGGACATTGATATATTTAGTCCCTCTCTTTATAATTTGATTGCTTATGACCAAAGTTGGGTAAATTTTAGCTTTTCAGCATGAGATGTGATACGAGATATAAATATGGACAAATTATGAAGTATTCAAAAATATGAGTCAGCATTTTTGTGAGTCTTTTACAGCATAAAACAAGGAGTTTGACCATTACACCTTGAGATTTTGGATACTTTAGATACTATCTTGTATTATTTACTATTCCAGTGAGAGAGTCAATTCCTAGGTAGGTTGATAAGAAGTCCAGGATTCCTGAGGAGGAGAAAGGGGTCTGGACAAACATTCTTTTCTACATTGCTTTGTCTTAGTCAATATAACAATGTATCTTGCTCAAGGATACATTTCTCCTTAATAAGAAACTTTTGACTAATACTGTCATCTTAAAATGTATATTATGGGAGTGGGTCTGGTAACATCAAGTGAAATATCAGAAAGAGACAAATACTATAAGATCTCACATCTAAAATCTAAAAAATAAAACAATCTGAAAAGGAAATTAAAAAAAATTTTCACTTACAATAACATATTGTAAAGTTTTAAAATGTTGCTATACTCAAAGTAATCTATAGAATCAATAAAATCTCTATCAGAATCCTAATGACATTTTTTGCAAACGTAGTTAGAAGAAAACTGGCATTTTTAAACACAACTCCATATAGGTTAAAATGTCAGGTATGATATGTTCTTGGCAATTTGTTCCTTGTCAGTGATTGTAAAACACTGTGGGGGAAAAGGGTGGGGAAATTGCAATCTTCAAGTACTTTTTAAACTAGAGGTACCCTAAAAATTCTAAACCACAGTAACCTATGGCAGGTAGAGACCCCAGTTGACAACCACTGTGTGTAATGAGCAATGTTACTGAGGAATGCATGTTACATTTGTCAATTGCTGAGAAGCAGACAAACTTTGAGTCTCTATAGATTGTTACATCTTTGGGCGTATCATTTTATTTGAACAAGGCTAACCATAGGACGTATATGCAGATCAGGAAGCAATGGTTAGAACTGGACATGAAACAACAGACTGGTTCCAAATAGGAAAAGGAGTATGTCAAGGCTATATATTGTCACCTGCTTATTTAACTTCTATGCAGAGTACATCATGAGAAACTCTGGGCTGGAAGAAGCACAAGCTGGAATCAAGATTGCCGGGAGAAATATCAATAACCTCAGATATGCAGATGACACCACTCTTATGGCAGAAAGTGAAGAGGAACTAAAAAGCCTCTTGATGAAAGTGAAAGTGGAGAGTGAAAAAGTTGGCTTAAAGCTCAACATTCAGAAGACGAAGATCATAGCATCCAGTCCCATCACTTCATGGGAAATAGATAAGGAAACAGTGGAAACAGTGGCTGACTTTATTTTGGGGGGCTCTAAAATCACTGCAGATGGTTACTGCAGCCATGAAGTTAAAAGACGCTTAGTCCTTGGAAGAAAAGTTATGACCAACCTAGATAGGATATTCAAAAGCAGAGACATTACTTTGCTAACAAAGGTCCATCTAGTCAAGGCTATGGTTTTTCCAGTGGTCATGTATGGATGTGAGAGTTGGACTGTGAAGAAAGCTGAGTGCCGAAGAATTGATGCTTTTGAACTGTGGTGTTGGAGAAGACTCTTGAGAGTCCCTTGGACTGCAAGGAGATCCAACCAGTCCATTCTGAAGGAGATCAGCCCTGGGATTTCTTTGGAAGGAACGATGCTAAAGCTGAAACTCCAGAACTTTGGCCACCTCATGTGAAGAGTTGACTCATTGGAAAAGACTCTGATGCTGGGAGGGATTGGGGGCAGGAGGAGAAGGGGACGAAAGAGGATGAGATGGCTGGATGGAATCACTGACTTGATGGACATGAGTCTGAGTGAACTCCGGGAGTTAGTGATCGACAAGGAGGCCTGGCGTGCTGCGATTCATGGGGTCGCAAAGAGTTGGACACGACTGAGCGACTGAACTGAACTGAACCATAGATCCAATAAAGACCACAAATATGGTGATTTCTCTTAATTGGAAAGTTTCTAGTTTTCCCATTTACTATCTCAAGCAGCTTGCTGAAGCTGGAACTCACAATTTGAAATGTATCCCCTTTGGCTTAATTCAAAAGAGACATTGTCGTCTCTAAAAAACAAACGTTGTTATGGAGTTAATTGCAATGAACTCACAGCCTCCTACACTGGAGTATGAAGAAAGTCAACAAACTCTTTCAAAGGAGGTGGTTTTGCCAAGACTAATTGTCACAGATTTTTTTTGTGATCCCATGGACCATAGCCTGCCAGGCTCCACTGTCTATGGGATTTCCCAGGCAAGAATACTGCAGTGGGGTCCCATTTCCTTCTCCACATAGAATAAATACAAAAGGCTGTAAGAAACAAGTAAATGAGGGCTACTCCTTGAGAAGAGGATAAAGAAAGGGAGGGTCACTGATAAACGACTCACTTCTGCCAGTACAGTTTACAACACAGCACTGCTGAAATTGGACCACTGGGGATGAAATGAGGCTGCTCTACTGCAGAGTAAGTGAAGAAGAAAATTACTTTTTTAATTCTACCTGGGAGCAATTTAAAAGAAACATGAAGAATCAGATACAAATCCATTTGCCCCATTTCCTTTATTGCAAATAGTTCACCTAGTAATTATAGTGACTTTGAACTAGCTAAGTTTTTTGAAATTGTGTATTCCTTTTCAAAAATAAGAGTTATAGTAACATCTACTTTTCTATGTCAAATAATTAGATTATATGGCACACAGCGCACATTCCTAATATGTATACATATTACATGAAGTGATGAATTGTTGATTGACTATCTGCTATTAGCTATCAGAGTTAAGGGGAAAAAAACATTAATACAGTGAGGTAGAACAAGCTTAGATAAGAAACAGAAGATTGGAAGATTAGTTTAAAAGAGGGACTTTAATGTTTGGCCATAGAATTTGAGGTTGAAAGTAAAGACATGAGAACAAGACAGGAGTGAGGAAGAGAGATCACATCCTTGAGGTGACTACAAAGGATTTCTACCATCACATCACCAGACTTCATGTAAAGACAAAGAAGAAACAGCTTCAAACAAACTTGTCTATGCTCATAAAAGCACTCCATTTTTCCACTGTTGTCCTAGGTAATACCAGTGTTTTTTTTAAATTTCTGTAGTCAGAAGATATTTCTGGTATTTAATACACAAATTGTTCTTGGCATAATAAAGGAAAATATTTTTATAAGAAGAGGCAATCTCAAGTGATATTTCATCAAAATCTTAAGATTACAAGTGACATTTTCTTATCAACAGGAACTTTCCTGCCAAAAAGCTAAATTTATCTGAGTAGATAAAAACTTTTATATAGTGCTTAAGAAATAAGTAACATACGAATTTAATCTTACCATTAAAAATTTCAGACATGATTTTTTTTTTTATAATCTCTGAGGGAAAATTGAACTTTAAAGCCTGTGGGAAAGGGTAGCAGCATGTGGGAAAGAATTATTCTAAGACAGATTTCAAACTGATATTTAAGTGTAGGAAATGAGAAGAACAACAATTTAAAAGAGACTTTTAAAAAATAGAATATTTGAAACAGGCTTTTCTGAAAAATCAGAACTCTCCAAATCATCACCATAATAGTATAGTAGTTATAATTGTTTTGAGGGCTCAGAGGTTAAAGCGTCTGCCTGCAATGCAGGAGACCTGGGTTCGATCTCTGGTCGGGAAGATTACCTGGAGAAGGAAATGGCAACCCACTACAGTACTCTTGCCTGGAAAATCCCATGAATGGAGGAGCCTGGCGGGCTACAGTCCACGGGGTCGCAAAGAGTCGGACACTACTGAGTGACTTCACTTCACTTCACTTCACTGTGTATAGACATAACTTAGCTCTCTCCAAAAACCCATAAAGGTGACATATTTAGAAGATTTACTGATGTGGAAACTCCATTCAAATAGGGTTTACTTTAAAAAAATTTTTTTTATTGAAGTATAGTTGATTTACAATGTTGTATTCCTTTCTGGTATAAAATAATTCAAACAGATATATATGTGTGTGTCTGTATAAATTAAAATATATATATGTAATCTTCTTCATATTCTTTTCCATTATGCTTTATTATCAACTAGGATTTTATTTTTCCAAGTTAAATATATAGAAAGTAACATAATAAAAAATAAAAGCTACTACATGAAAGAAAAGAAGAATCCATCAAAAAGTACTGTGTTGTAAGTAAAGGTTTATAGGTTTACACAGCATAATCACTTATATAGGCAATTCTAAGAAAATATATTTGGTCGACCTAAAGGATGCTTTATAACTCTGAATTTATATATGATAAAGTATTTTAGCTGGAACAGTACTGAGTCTTTGATGCAATGATATGTAGAAGTAGACAACACCTCATAAGAGTTTCTCTAGATGAAGCCTCCCAAACTGTCACAGGATACCTGGATATGTGTGTCTAGCCCTCTCACATCATGAACACCTTATTATAAAATTCAGACTTAAATTGAAGAAAGTAGGGAAAACCACTAGACCATTCAGGTGTGACCTAAATCAAATCCCTTACAATTATACAGAGGAAGTGAAAACAGATTCAAGGGTTTAGAACTGTTAAGAGTGCCTGAAGAACTATGGATGAAGGTTCATGACATTGTTCAGGAGGCAGTGATCAAGACCATAGGCAAACACTCTCTGACATACATCACAGCAGGATCCTCTATGACCCACCTCCCAGAATATTGGAAATAAAAACAAAAATAAACAAATGGGACCTAATTAAACTTAAAAGCTTCTGCACATCAAAGGAAACTATTAGCAAGGTGAAAAGACAGCCTTCAGAATGGGAGAAACTAATAGCAAATGAAGCAACTGACAAACAACTAATCTCAAAAATATACAAGCAACTCCTACAGCTCAACTCCAGAAAAATAAATGACCCAATCAAAAAATGGGCCAAAGAACTAAATAGACATTTCTTCAAAGAAGACATACAGATGGCTAACAAACACATGAAAAGATGCTCAACATCACTCATTATCAGAGAAATGCAAATCAAAACCACTATGAGGTACCATCTCACACCAGTCAGAATGGCTGTGATCCATAAGTCTACAAGCAATAAATGCTGGAGAGGGTGTGGAGAAAAGGGAACTCTCTTACACTTTTGGTGGGAATGCAAACTAGTACAGCCACTATGGAGAACAGTGTGGAGATTCCTTAAAAAACTGGAAATAGAACTGCCTTATGATCCAGCAATCCCACTGCTGGGCATACACACTGAGGACCAGAAGGGAAAGAGACACGTGTACCCCAGTGTTCATCGCAGCACTGTGTATAATAGCCAGGACATGGAAGCAACCTAGATGTCCATCAGCAGATGAATGGCTAAGAAAGCTGTGGTACATATACACAATGGAGTATTACTCAGCCATTAAAAAGAACACATTTGAATCAGTTCTAATGAGATGGATGAAACTGGAACCTATTATACAGAGTAAAGTAAGCCAGAAAGAAAAATACCAATACAGTATACTAATGCATATATATGGAATTTAGAAAGATGGTAACAATAACCCTGTGTACGAGACAGCAAAAGAGACACTGATGTATAGATCAGTCTTATGGACTCTGTGGGAGAGGGAGAGGGTGGGGAGATTTGGGAGAATTGCATTGAAACATGTATAATATCATGTATGAAACGAGTCGCCAGTCCAGGTTCAATGCACGATACTGGATGTTTGGGGCTGGTGCACTGGGATGACCCAGAGGGAGGGTATGGGGAGGGAGGAGGGAGGAGGGTTCAGGATGGGGAACACAGGTATACCTGTGGCGGATTCATTTTGATATTTGGCAAAACTAATACAATATTGTAAAGTTTAAAAATAAAATAAAATTTTTTAAAAAAAAGGAAAAAAAAAAAGACCATCCCCAAGAAAAAGAAATACAAAAAGGCAAAATGGCTGTCTGAGGAGGACTTACAAATAGCTGAGAAAAGAAGAGAAACTAAAGGCAAAAAAGAAAAGGAAATACATACATATCTTAATGCAGAGTTCCAAAGAATAGCAAGGAGAGAGATAAGAAAGCCTTCCTCAGCGATCAATGCAAAGAAATAGAGGAAAACAATAGAATGGTAAAGACTAGAGATCTCTTCAAGAAAATTAGAGATACCAAGGGGAAATTTCATGCAGAGATGGGCACAATAAAGTACAGAAACTAGATGGACGTAACAGAAGCAGAAAATATTAACAAGAGGTAGCAAGAATACAAAGAAGAACTATACAAAAAAGGTCTTAATGACCCAGATAACCACAATGGTGTGATCACTCACCTAGACCCAGACATCCTGGAATGAGAAGTCAAGTGGGCCTTAGGAAGCATCACTATGAAAAAAGCTAGTGGAGGTGATGGAATTGCAGCTGAGCTATTTCAAATCCTAAGATGAAATAGCTAAAAATTACGCTGTGAAAGTATTGCACTCAATATGCCAACAAATTTGGAAAACACAACAGTGGCCACAGGACTGGAAAAGGTCATTTTCATTCCAATCCCAAAGAAAGGCAATGCCAAAGAATATTCAAACTACTGCAAAATTGCACTCATCTCACATGCTAGCAAAGTAATGCTCAAAATTCTCCAAGGTGGGCTTCAACAGTATACGAATCATGAACTTCTAAATGTTCAATCTGGATTTAGAAAAGGCAGAGGAACCAGAGATCAAATTGCCAACATCTGTTGGATCATAGGAAATGCAAGAGAGTTCCAGAAAAACATCTGCTGCTGCTTTATTGACTATGCCAAAGCTTTTGACTGTGTAGATGACAACAAACTGTGAAAAAAAATTTTAAAGCTACAGGAATACCAGACCACCTTACCTGCCTCCTGAGCAATCTGTATGCAGGTCAAGAAGCAACAGTTAGAGCCTGACATGGAAAAATGGATTGGTTCCAAATTGGGAAAGGATTATGTCAAGGCGGTATATTGTCACCCTGCTTATTTAACTTATATGCAGAGTACATCATATGTAATGTCGGGCTGAATGAAGCACAAGCTGGAATCAAGATTGCAGGGAGAAATATCAACAACCTCACATATGCCGTTGACACCACACTTATGGCAGAAAGTGAAGAGGAACTAAAGAGCCTCTTGACGAAAGAGAAAGAGGAGAGTGAAAAAAGTTGGCTTAAAACTCAGCATTCAAAAACTAAGATCATGGCTCTGGTCCCACCACTTCTTTGCAAATAGATTGGGAAACAGTGGAAACAGTGACAGACTTTATTTGGGGGGGGCTCGACTGCAGATGGTGATTGCAGCCATGAAATTAAAAGACACTTGCTCCTTGGAATAAAAGCTATGACCAACCTAGCCAACATATTAAAAAGCAGAGACATTACTTTTCTGACAAACATTCATATAATCAAAGCTATGATTTTTCCAGTAGTCATGTATGGATGTGAGAGTTGGACCATAAAGAAAGCTGAGCACTGAAGATTGATGCTTTTGAACTGTGCTGTTGGAGAAGACTCTTGTGAGTCACTTGGACTTCAAGGAGATCCAACCAGTCAATCCCAAAGGTAATCAACCCTGAATATTCATTGGAATGACTGATGCTGAAACTCCAATACTTTGACCACCTGATGCAAAGAACTGACACATTGGAAAAGAACCTGATATGGGAAAGACTGAAGGCAGGAGGAAAAGGGGAAAACAGAGGATGAGATGGTTGGATGACATCACCAACTCGATGGACATGAGTTTGAGCAAGCTCTGGGAGTTGGTAGTGGACAAGGAAGCCTGTGTGCTGTAGTTCATGGGTTCACAGAGAGTCAGACACGACTGAGTGACTGAACTGATCTGAGCCCTCAGTCATCATTCCATCAGAAGTCAAAAGCTCGATGCAAAAGAACTTGAATCTTGTCAACAAATTGGTTTCAGATATGCACAGACATGACTTAGGAACTCGTTAAAGGGTATGTGATTAGGAGCTCAGTTGCAGAGAGACCCAGTTGGGGCATTGTATTGAAGACTCTCACCCCTCTAAAAGCACTTAGTGGGAAAAAAAAAAAAAAAATCACTAGGAGACCTGTCTCTACTGTAACTTCCCCAGTAACAAAAGGCTAACAAAGAAAAGGGGATCCTGGTACAGCTTAAGGAGAAGATGAACCCTAAATATAAACAGAAGATGGAAGGAAACTCTAGGTAGCAGGACCAGACACAAATAAGTGTATCTGAGAGTAAAAGGGGTCAAGGACCACAGCAAGACAGCAGTGAGGATGTCAGCATACCTAAGTGAATCAAAAAAGTTGTGTAAAACTCTGGACAGAGGCTCAGATTCTGTGTGTCACCACCTTCCCTGACACTAGGGGACTTTTAGAAGAGAGTTAAGATTCTTCCAGTTGGCAAAGCAAAGTTTTTCTTTCATTGGCTCCATTGGCCAGTTAATAAAGTGTCCTCAATGAGGATCTACAAATTGGTCCATCCCGGGAGACATTTGGGTTAGGAATATAAGCACTCCTAGAGATTCTAGAAATATATTTGGGAAAACAAAAGTTCTGGAGAACGTGGAATAATGTAGTCAAACCCATTTGGTATTACTACATTAAGTACAAACTCACTCAATTCATTCAGTTATACCAAGCAGATTAAATGCCATAAATTTTAAATTTGTATAATTCAATTCAGCAAATATTTGTTGATATCTAAGTGAAATTCATTAGTGTCTAATGAATTAAGGATAAATAAGACTTTTACCCTCTAGATACTTATATTTCAGGATAAGAAATAGACAAGTAATAAATACACAAAAAATATATGAATAGCTATAATAGAAATGTTGATATACTGTTATATCCCCAGTTTGCATTATTCCACCCTTTGTGCTTTATAAGAGAAGATTCAACCCAAACTGGCATCTGAGAAAAAGAAAAGTAAAATTTCAACAAATGGAGAAAGAAAGAGGTTATTCCATGGAAACGGGAAACAAAATACTCAAAGACATGGTAGCCCAAAGACTGTCCAGCAAAAGATGGGCAGTCCAGATGGAAGTGGCAAACTTTGACAGGTCAACTGGGACTGGATTAGATTCTGCAGGGTACCGGATTGCCTGAGATTTTCAATGTGCCTTTCAATGGTGGTAAATAAGTGAGGTTGCTTCACCGAGGGAATGGTTTGATTATATTTTTGTGTGCTTTAAAAAATAACATGAGTATATTAACATTTATGTTAAATGTGTGTGTGTGTATGTATAGATACACACATACCTGTTAACTGAGCACCTAATCACCTGAATCTTTACAGGAATCTCATCCTAATAGGTGTTCAATAAACTGGTGGCAGTGTTAGTGGTTCTGTTTCCTGCAGTGTTTTCTTTTTCTTTTTTTGGTGTTGTTAATATTCAGTGCTGTTTGATTACTTTTATAATAAAATGTATTATCATGTGTTCTTTTTACCAAGATAACAAAACTATTTAAAAATTAAAACAACAGTGTGACTATTGTGAAGAACATATTTATAAAAGACAAGTAAAATTCAGGGAGACCAGTTAGGAAGCTAGCCATCTAGATAAGAGATAATAATCTAAAGCAGAAGAATAAGACTGGTCATCAAAAGGTGAATTCCTGCAGGGGGGAAAGCAATTGGACTTGATAACTAGATGTGAAAGATGAAGAGGGAAGAATCAAGGGCTCAGGTAAAAGAACGCTCCAAGGAATAGAGTAAGAAAACCAACAGAAGAGATATTCTAAAAGAAGTCAATGTTTACTCAGATTGTAAAGTTTGAGAAATTGAGACCAAACTGAGAAGGAAATTAACTTCAAGAGGGTGCTTTTAACAATGGTGAGAAGAGAAGTTATACTGTGTTCGAGTGGTGAATGAATAGGTGTTGCACAGAGACTTGGACTGGAAGCTACTTTCTGATAGAGTGTGTAGTTAAGCAAAGTAAGATTAGATAATAACTGGAGCTAAAATCAGGGTAAAGAAATGTGTCGATTTAGAATGAAAATGGTTAAGCATTTGTAAAAGGTAGGGAAATCCAAAGTACACACAGGAAATTGATGAAACCATTTTCCAGAAAAAGCAGGAGAAGATGGGTGCAAGGGGAAAAAAACTCAGTTGGCTTTGAAAAATATTTTTTTCCACAGAGGAAAAAACAGTACTGAAGGAAGTTATGGGTACATTCTGAGGCAGATGTGGATTTTGAGAGAGCTCTACCAGAGAATCTTTATTTTTCTTGAAGAGGGTTTCAAGATCAGTCGTTAAGAATGATGATGTGGGATGTGTTTGGGGTTGGAGGTGAGTGGTACATTTTTAATAACATAAACAAAATGATATGAAAAATGAAGGTAACTATGATTAAGAAAAATACTGTCCCAGTAATACTGAGATCTTAACTGAAATGAGACAGTTGTCATTTTTAATAAAGTTCTAGGAGATTGGAATAACCTAGAAGTAGCTGGGAAGATGAAGAATGCTGACTCCTCCTTTGGTCAGGAGATCTGGGCCCCAACTCAGAGGGGTAGGCAGAAGTGCCGCTCTTTACATAAAATCACTGTCTAAATGCCTACAGACATTTTTCTTAATAACTCTTCATGCTTTTTCTTATTATTTTCTTGTGCTTGAGGAATGAACTATACTGAAAAAATTGAAGTGCTTTGAGTACACAGTCAGTAATAAAAGTATCTGTACTCCATAGGCAATATTTTCAGATACATCACTTGAAAAGTACAAAATCAAATC
This sequence comes from Bos indicus x Bos taurus, assembly GCF_003369695.1. Taxonomy (NCBI): domain Eukaryota; kingdom Metazoa; phylum Chordata; class Mammalia; order Artiodactyla; family Bovidae; genus Bos; species Bos indicus x Bos taurus. Next base: position 86,690,753 of record NC_040081.1, on the reverse strand, counting down.
TCATTCACTACATGAACTTAGAAAGAAATAGCATACTGTTTAGTGATGTCCCAGCATCACTTTTAAGTACTGATTATAAATATATTGATACCAAGCATAACAAAATGACAATTCTTTACTATCAAAAAAACAAACAAACAAACAAATCTGAACTTTTGTATTGCCACTACAGACTCAGAATGCCAAGTTTGAAATAATTAGTTAGAATCAGTTTCCTTAATCCAAAAGAGAAATGCACATGATTGTTGATTCTTTCTTTTGGTCATCAAAGTGTAACTCTCACTTCAATGCACTGCTTACTAGCACCTCTGTGGGAAGGTCTGATAGAAATAAAGCAGAAGGACATAAAGTCAGTCACTTCCACAAAAGGACGTGTAAATCTGGGTGTGAATAAGAAGCTGAATTCAGGAGCTAAACTTGTTGACTAATAATCTAGGAATTGTTCTGTGGGGGATTATAAAAAAAAAAAAAAGAAGAAGCACAAGAATAGTATGTTCACAGTGTTCTGCTCTGGAATCTAAACTATTGGCCCCCAAAACTGCTCATCTCCCTCCTGAGTCAGCTTGCCTCTGGATTTGGCAGGAAGAGAAATGGAAGTAGAGCTGACCTAGGAGTCTGGACCTCAGAATTCTGGTCTTTGCATTGTCACTGAGTGACTTTTAGTGACTTAAAAATTTCCTGACACTGGTTTTCATATGTTGCTTCCACACATCTGTATGAAGTGAATGAGATAAGTAAAACATTATTTTATACAAAACACACTTTAATTCTTTCAAATAAGTAGCAACAAATCCTTTCAAGTGTGTATTGCCACCTTGGTCCATAATCCTACTTGAAAAAATGAAGAAAATTGCCCCAAATCACCCCTTACACATGTTACTTTATGCCTTAGCAATATGATCTTTGCAATTCATCTAACATATATTGAGCATTTGTTATATACTGTATTCTCTGTGAAACAAGGTATGATTTCACCAGCACAGAGGTGACAGTGTAAAACTTCCTTTCTCCATCCACCTAAATATATACCCAACTAGCCATAATACAAGTAGAATGTGGGTAGATTTCTAATAACAACAGAATAACCAAAGAGTGGGAGATTAAAAGGGACATATATGTGGATGATAAGAGTGAGGAAAGGTTTTGAATACTCAGTAGAACATCCACAAACAAAAATGCAGGAAAAGACATTTCAGGAAGAAGGACCCATACAATCAAAAAAACAAATGTAGAGAGGAAGGAGTAATGTTGAGAGAGGGGAGTTGGTAATAACAAATACTTCTTTAACTCCTAACTATGTGTGGGGCATTGCTCTTTAGCCTCCCATCAAGAAAATGAGACACTAGGGAAGATGGTGAAATCAAATACTAGAAATCACTTAATATCTTATGTAGTTTAAATTTTTTACTGTATGAGAACAGTGAGTTGGTTTTGATGAGAATGGTGACATATAACAATTGTGCTTTAGGACAGAGCTTGTTACCAAATGCAAATTCATGTGCTCCACACAGTGAGGTCAAATATACCAAAAGTCATAGCGTGGTACAGAGAAAGGTGTGAGATCTCATGCCAAAAAATGCCAAACACCCCAAAGGCTTTCAGCAAAGCATTTTTAAAGGCCAGCTGAGGGAGGGGGTGTGCTCATGTCTAATGGTTATCAAGTAGTTCTTTCATTCGGTGCTAGGAAGAGGGGAGGTGGCAGTTCATATCTGTGAAACAACTCAGAAATGGTATGCATCAGACTCTATTATATAGGTACTTTAGAGAGGAGATAAAGCAGAAGAAGCCACATCCAAGGAGCAGTGGATGCGCGGGCACAGGTGGGCCAAGAGTAGCTACTCCACATTCAAGGTCAGAAGGGGCAGCTGTGAGGAGATACCCCTCCTCCAAGGTAAGGAGCAGAGGCTGTGCTTTGCTGGAGCAGCCCTGAAGAGATACCCCATGTCCAAGGTAAGATAAATCCAAGTAAGACGGTAGGTGTTGCGAGAGGCATCAGAGGGCAGACACACAAACCATAATCACAGAAAACTAGTCAATCTAATCACACAGACCATAGCCTTGTCTAACTCAATGAAACTAAGCCATGCCATGTGGGGCCACCCAAGACAGGAGGGTCATAGTGGAGAGGTCTGACAGAATGTGGACCACTGGAGAAGGGAATGGCAAACCACTTCAGTATTCTTGCCTTGAGAACCCCATGAACAGTATGAAAAGGCAAAATGATAGGATACTGAAAGAGGAACTCCCCAGGTCAGTAGGTGCCCAATATGCTACTGGAGATCAGTGGAGAAATAACTCCAGAAAGACTGAAGGGATGGAGCCAAAGCAAAAACAATACCCAGTTGTGGATGGGACTGGTGATAGAAGCAAGCTCTGACGCTGTAAAGAGCAATATTGCATAGGAACTTGGAATGTTAGGTCCATGAATCAAGGTAAATTGGAAGAAGTCAAACAGGAGATGGCAAGAATAGACATCAACATTCTAGGAATCAGTGAACTAAAATGGACTGGAATGGGTGAATTTAACTCAGATGACCATTATATCTACTACTGTGGGCTGGAATCCCTTAGAAGAAATGGAGTAGCCATCAGGGTCAACAAAAGAGTCCGAAAGGCAGTACTTGGATGCAATCTCAAAAACGACAGAATGATCTCAGTTCGTTTTCAAGGCAAACCATTCAATATCACAGTAATCCAAGTCTATGCCCCAACCAGCAACACTGAAGAAGCTCAAGTTGAATAGTTCTATGAAGACCTACAAGACCTTTTAGAACTAACACCCAAAAAAGATGTCCTTTTCATGATAGGACACTGGAATACAAAAGTAGGAAGTCAAGAAACACCTGGGGTAACAGGCAAATTTGGCCTTGGATTATAGAATGAAGCAGGGCAAAGGCTGATAGAGTTTTGCCAACAGAACGCACTGGTCATAGCAAACACCCTCTTCCAACAACACAAGAGATGACTCTACATGTGGACATCACCAGATAGTCCACCGAACACATGGACATCACCAGATAGTCCACCAGATAGACATCACCGAAATCAGATTGATTATATTCTTTGCAGCCAAAGATGGGGAAGCTCTATACAGTCAGCAAAAACAAGACCGGGAGCTGACTGTGGCTCAGATCATGAACTCCTTATTACCAAATTCAGACTTAAATTGAAGAAAGTAGGGAAAACCACTAGACCATTCAGGTATGACCCAAATCAAATCCCTTATGATTATACAGTGGAACTGAGAAATAGATTTAAGGGACTAGATCTGATAGACAGAGTGCCTGATGAACTATGGAAGGAGGTCCATGACATTGCATAGGAGACAGGGATCAAGACCATCCCCATGGAAAGAAATGCAAAAAAGAAAAATGGCTGTCTGGGGAGGCCTTACAAATAGCTGTGAAAAGAAGAGAAGTGAAAAGCAAAGGAGAAAAGGAAAGATATAAGCATCTAAATGCAGAGTTCCAAAGAATAAAAAGGAGAGATAAGAAAGCCTTCCTCAGTGATTAATGCAAAGAAATAGAGGAAAACAACAGAATGGGAAAGACTAGAGATCTCTTCAAGAAAATTAGGGTTACCAAGGAAACATTTCATGCAAAGATGGGCTCAATAAAGGACAGAAATGGTATGGACCTACCAGAAGCAGAAGATATTAAGAAGAGGTGGCAAGAATACACAGAAGAACTATACAAAAGATCTTCAAAACCAAGACAATCACGATGGTGTGATCACTCACCTAGAGCCAGACATCCTGGAATGTGAAGTCAAGTGGGACTTAGAAAGCATCACTACGAACAAAGCTAGTGGAGGTGATGGAATTCCAGTTGAGCTATTTCAAATCCTGAAAGATGATACTGTGAAAGTGCTGCACTCAATATGCCAGCAAATTTGGAAAACTCAGCAGTGGCCACTGGACTGGAAAAGGTCAGTTTTCATTCCAATCCCAAAGAAAGGCAATGCCAAAGAATGCTCAAACTACTGCACAATTGCACTCACCTCACATGCTAGTAAAGTAATGCTCAAAATTCTCCAAGCCAGGCTTCAGCAATTCGTGAACCGTGAACTTCCTGATGTTCAAGCTGGTTTTAGAAAAGGCAGAGGAACCAGAGATCAAATTGCCAACATCCTCTGGATCATGGAAAAAGGAAGAGAGTTCCAGAAAGATATCTATTTCTGCTTTATTGACTATGCCAAAGCCTTCGACTGTGTGGATCACAATAAACTGTGGAAAATTCTGAAAGAGATGGGAATAACAGACCAGCTGACCTGCCTCTTGAGAAACCTATATGCAGGTCAGGAAGCAACAGTTAGAACTGGACACAGAACAACAGACTGGTTCCAAATAGGAAAAGGAGTACATCAAGGCTGTATATTGTCACCCTGCTTATTTGACTTCTATGCAGAGTACATCATGAGAAATGCTGGGCTGGAAGAAGTACAAGCTGGAATCAAGATTGCCAGGAGAAATCAATAACTTCAGATATGCAGATGATACCACCCTTATGGCAGAAAGTGAAGAGGAACTCAAAAGCCTCTTGATGAAAGTGAAAGAGGAGACTGAAATGGTTGGCTTAAAGCTCAACATTCAGAAAACTAAGATCATGGCATCTGGTCCCATTACTTCATGGCAAATAGATGGGGAAACAGTGGAAACAGTGTCATGCTTTATTTTTTGGGGCTCCAAAATCACTGTAGATGGTGATTGCAGCCATGAAATTAAAAGACACTTACTTCTTGGAAGGAAAGTTATGACCAACCTAGATAGTATATTGAAAAGCAGAGATATTACCTTGCCAACAAAGATCCATCTAGTCAAGGCTATGGTTTTTCCTGTGGTCATGTATGAATGTGAGAGTTGGACTGTGAAGAAAGCTGAGTGCTGAAGAATTGATGCTTTTGAACTGTGGTGTTGGAGAAGACTCTTGAGAGTCCCTTGGACTGCAAGGAGATCCAACCAGTCCATTCTAAAGGAGATCAGTCCTGGGTGTTCATTGGAAGGACTGATGCTGAAGCTGAAACTGCAATACTTTGGCCACCTCATGTGAAGAGTTGACTCATTAGAAAAGACCCTGATCCTGGGAGGGATTGGGGGCAGGAGGAGAAGGGGAAGACAGAGGATGAGATGGCTGGATGGCATCACCGACTCGATGGACATGAGTTTGAGTGATCTTCGGGAGTTGGTGATGGACAGGGAGGCCTGGCGTGCTGCGATTCATGGGGTCACAAAGAGTCGGACACGACTGAGTGACTGAACTGAACTGTAAAGACAAATAAGGGAAAAACCTGTGAAAATAGAACAGAGGAATGTCCGAGGACCAGAATGAGCACATCAGGTGAAACAAACAGCCCTCCTGGCCAGCCCAGTTTGCATAGGGCAGGCACAGGGGAAGAGAAAAAACATATATAAAGAGGAGCCAAAATTGAGCCTCCTTCTTCTCTTCTCTTTGTGTCTTTTGGGTCGCCCCGCCCTCATGCCTCAATGTATTCTCCTTTGCTTGCCAAATAAAACTGAGCTGTAACTGAGCTGTAACACTGGCCCACAGTTTAAAATGAGCTATAATTGAGCTGTAACACGGGTCTGCCATTTAAACTGAGCTGTAACAAAGCTTTAACACTGGTCCATCCATCCCTTTAAATTTTTACTGTGGTGACACAGAACTGAGGAAATTACACACTCCCCCGACAGTACTGTGTACACAAGTATGATTTTTGTAACTGTACATGGCATACCCTGACGCACTGGTTCCTTCTCTTGTCATGTCAAGGTATGACGGTAGACATGCCTGAAAACTGGCATGTAAATGGGAGGCTTGTTTCCTTTTACATCTCTGTAAGCACATTGCTGGATATCTTTCCAAACTAGAAGAAAGGTCAACTCAACAATATTTTCTATTCACAGTCCACTTTATTTTTACATAGATCCACTCAATGTATCTACTAAAACAGTAGGCATATGTGTCTATAGTAGAGAATTTGAGGTCAGAAAGTGTTGATTTGAATCCTAATCTAACTATCTCCTGACTGCGAAATTCACAGTAATTGTCTTGAACTCTCTGAGCAAAAGTTTCACAATTGATAAAGTACAACATAGCAATCACAGCATGCCTGGCATAACCTGAATTAACTCTCAAACAAAATTTTTATTCTAGAATTAGTGCCAAAGACATTAATGAGTACAAATTTTGTCCCTTTATGTATTGGTCTTTTGTCTCTACCTTGGTCATGTCTGATACACTAATTCATTTGTAATTTACTCCTCATTGCCCTTCCTTCCTTCCCTGCCTCTATCAGAAATATATTTTATTAAAATTAAATATGTACCTTCCTTAATGGACTCAGCTTTGAGGGTAAATGATTTTCAATGTACCACCACAAATCATGAATAATCATATTTTTTGTGGCTTCATTTCCAAGGATGAGCTTGGAAAACTTAATGGGAAGAATCTAATATTTTGCACTTAGTTTGTCAGTTTTCACTGTTCATGACTATAAAGCAAGAAGATTAATTTTCTTGCTTGCCTTGCACAGCGACTGTAAATTCAGTTCAAGGAACATCAAGGGTAGTTTGAGGAACTGAATAAGCGTAAGAATGTACGACTTCCTGGTGAGCATATTATATAACATTTATGAGACCTCTTTGTGTGTGTGTGTGTGTGTGTGTGTGTGTAGTGTTCATAAAGTCTCAGCACTTCATAATAAGAGAAATTTATATTCACATGCCACTTAACATATATATGTGTGTGTGTGTGTGTGTGTGTGTGTATATATATATATATATATATCTTCCTCACAGCAATCCTACACAATTTATCCTAAGTAAAATTAAGAAATACTTAAGTTCAAGTTGTTTGATTTTTCAATCAGTATATGGAGAATTCAGGGCCTGATCCCAGGTATTTTAATTTCAACCCCCATGCTCTTTCTATCTAGTGTAATTTGTAAATGTCTTTCAACACATGTTATTCCTAACTATAAACTTTATACCGTTATTTTGATTCAAAGCTTAAAAAAATATCTAGGGCTCAGCTATGCTCAACTACTTGCTAAGGTCACATACTTATTTCCTAAGGCGAGGAGCTGGACTAAAGCTCAGGTTTTCCAAGTTTACTTACAGAACTTACTTTCCTTGAGATAAATACCAAAAAAAAAAAAAGTTGTTGTTTTTTTTTTTTACAACTGTTTTGGAATAAAAAGAAGATACCTTACTTTATGTGATATCCTCAAGTAGCTCAGGAGTTTTAATGAACCAGTTGGGATTCATGTTCAAATGCGGCTCTAGGATATTTGTGTCTTTTGGTACTAAACTGGTGATAAATTGACCATTTTAGCTGTGGCGTTATTTTAATTTTATTGAGATAGAAATCTTACAAAATATCTGGGACTAAAACATCTCTGAACATAAGTAGAAAGATTTAAAAAACCCTAAAATCAAAACACAAGAAAAGAAATCAGCACAAACCCTAAATAGAAATAGACTTCTATTTTTCTTATTTTCTTATAGACCTTCATATTTTGTTGTGGATTTATTATCATATTAAGGACTTTTAAAAGTCAACAAGACAGTTTACTGCTTAGTTTGCTGGTTATGTGCAAATTCAAATCCAGGAGCTTATCCAAAAAGTTTTTCTTGACATTTGCTCTGTGCTCTGTAATTTTTAATGGAAGAAGCAAATACAACATAAGGAAGCTGTTTCCAACTCTTCAGGGCTATTTTTAATCTGTTTTAATTTTTAACACTGAAATGTTTTTTCCTAAAGCATTTAGCTGTTAATTAAACATGAAAATCTTTTTATACAGGATAAATTCCATCTATTTCTCTCATTCTCAGAAGCTATATACTTTATTGTCTCTAATGTTCTTATGCCCTTATAACATGGGAAATTTTCTTCTAAAATTCAGTATTAAAACAAATGGAACAAAGATCCTCATTTTCTTTTCCTCCCCTCTCTTCCTCTTTCTTTTCTCTTAAAAAACAAAATAAAAATACGACTTGCTTAGCCTAAAAACCACAGTGGATTTAGAGATGATGAGCATAAAAATGATTAGGACATCCATAGACACTTCCAACATTCAGTCAACCAGTAGAACAACTATAAAGTTGGATAAATAAAATTCAGTTGATCTGGAGCCAGAAAACCAAGAATGTGACTCTGAATTTAAATCTCCCTTCCTGTGTTCTCTTAGCCTTATTCCCTCATCTATAAAATGTTAGTGGTCTATTCTTTTTAGTTGAATACTGTATGCCCTTTTCATTATACTGGTTGTTGAAATACGACCCATCTCCAACTATTCCTTCTAATTCTGTTCATTGCTAAATTATATTTAAAATAAAGTGGGCTTATAATCACAATGTCTGATTAAAGTTAGGTTTACTTGGTTTCCTTTAAAGAGTATACTTTCTTTTAATTTCTTTTGGATTGTGTGTCATTTGAAAAACTGCCAAACTCAGTTTCTAATGGGAGATCCTACTGCATTTTATTATACCTGACACCACATTCTATTAAGCATGATTACAAGTTTAAAGTTACCCATTAGAAACTAGATAGGGTGTAATTAGATGTTTTCATCTGTCAATTACACTGAAGCTGAGAAGGGTGAAAAGTGGAATCAGGAATTTATGTTATATGGGAAAATCATCTCAAAATTTCCTTGTCAAGATGTCCCTATACAGGGCTGAATCTATAAATTCATTTTTTTTTTTTTTTTAAGGCAGAGAGAAAAGTAAGAGGAGACCAAAAAGAGTTCAGTAGTGAGTGAAAGTTGAGACTACCTTGACCAGACTCTGTTAGACAAATACACTTGGTTGATTTATTCATAAAACATAGAGAAATTCTGTCCCAGGTATCTGTGATAAGCAGGGATATTCTTGTCACTGAAACCTCCATATTTCCTGAAAATAAGAACTTTCTTTTGATTGAGAATATCCAAGAGTTTTGTAGAAAGTGTCACTACAGAGAAGACAACCAAGAAGAATGCTGCACAACCACACACAGGCTAGTCTTTGTAGACAAAGAACCCCATTCTGCAGGTGGAGGGACAATGTGTGATATCAAGGCAGATTAGATGCAGAGATAACGACACAGTGGCTTGAAGTGCCTTGCCCAGGCCTTTCCCAAGTCTAAAAGACAAGTCACCGATTCTGAAGTTCAGCTTTTAATTTTTGGCTATTTGTTTCCTCTTCAGAGATTGTTTTACCCAGACAAGTCAAGGGTGAAAAGGAAAATTAACAAGTGAATCAGATTGTAAGTAAACTGAGCATAGGAAATAAGTGAAAACAAATCTGCTTTGAATTTAGGCCCATGGCCAAAAATCCTAACAGAGGCAAGTTCACAAAGATGTTAGCAATTTAGCTATGATATTGATAGTTCCACAGGCAAAGAACTCCCATGTTTAGAGAGTTATAACAAAGAATAACAGTTTATTGTAATCTGCTTTTTGTCAGGTTGCCAGAAGAATTTCACATTTTCATTCGCATGAATTATTTATGCTTTCAAATGAGAATCGAAATTAACTGATTCCCTTACCAACAGAGCTCATCCACCAAAGCTTAACCAATACAGTTACGGGTGAAGGCTTTTGTTAGCCATGCGGTTATACAGGGAATATAAATAAGATGTAGGGAATTATTTCTCTGTCTTACTCAAAGCTTGTAAAACAGATCCTTCTCTTTATATTCTGATACCATGAAACTTTATGATCATTGCAAAAACATTCAAAATAACCTCTTCTGTCTAAAGACAAGTACTATACTTAAAAACAGACAAGACTACATGCTATAAACTTAAAGCAAATAAAGTAAAATGGCTGCTGTATATATGTTCTCCAGTCTAAAAGCACAGATAAATCACATGATTTAAGCAGGTGTTTGATCTAAGCAGGTTTACCAAAGGAGTGGGGAAAGCACTAGAGAAACGAGCATAGGGGAAGATGAATCTTGATTACTTTGGACCAGAAACAAAAGATGTAGTGACATAACAGCATGAATCAGGGTTCAGTAACTCCAAGAATGATTTGTCCCTGTGTCATGCAGGCCCCACACTCAGCAGTCATTCTAAAGGCGACATCAAGGGAAGGCCCTCTGTGAATGTCCCCAGTGGTAAAGTGGTTAAGACTCCACCTTCCAGTGTGGGTGGTTCTGGTTTGATCACTGGTTGGGGAATTAAGATTCCACATGCCACATGGTATGACCATAAATAAGTAAATAAAGAGAATTTTTTTAAAAAAGAAAGAAAGGCTTTCCAACATTCAAAGAGAATATGTATTTCCTTTATTGAGGCTAGCATAGTACTGTTGAATTTATAACACAATTATTTTAAAATGTAGTTGTCTATTTTACCAAATGGTGCTGTAGTTACTGGATTTCCACAGGCAAAAAATAAACTTCTGACCTAAATGTCACAACTCAAAATAATTAACACAAGATGAACATAGACTTAAATGCAAAAAGTAAACTATAAGGAAAAAGCACAGGAGAAAATCTTAAGTACCTTGTGCTATGCAAATAGCTCATGGTTTTTGATTGCCAAAGGACAATCCATAAAAGTAAAAACTAACAAATCTTTTCAAAATTGAAAAACTTGACTCTAAAAGTTCACATGAAGATAATGAAAGAAAAGCTACAGACTGAGAGAAAATATTTATAAACCACTAACAATTAATATTTAAAAATATAAAATCTCCCAAAATTCAATGTTAATCCAACTAGAAAACTGGAAAAGGACATGAACAGACATTTCACTAAAAAGGATAAACAGAAAGCAAGTAGCATATCCATATCACTCTCTAATAAAAAGATGCAGAGTAAAACCACAGTGAGATATCACTATATCAAGATCTTTATTGCTATTGACTGAATATTTGTGTTCTTAACCCCAATCCAGTTGATGCTTAATCCTCAGTATTCATAGTATTCAGTGATGGGGCTTTTAGGAACTAATTATGTTTAGATGAGATCATGGAGGTGGAGCCTTCATGATGGGATTGCTACCCTTCTGTGTTCAGTTGCTTCAGTCATGTCTGACTCTGCAACCTCAGGGACTATAGCCCACCAGGCTCCTCTATCAATGGGATTCTCCAGCAGGAATACTGGCAAGAGTTGCCAAGTCCTCCTCCAGGGGATATTCCCCACCCAAGGATCAAACCCACATGTTCTGCATTGCAGGCAAATTTTTTACCGCTGAGCTACCAGGGAAGCCCCTGGTACCCTTCCAAGAGGATTAAAAAGCCCAGCGCTCATTCTTTCTGCCATGTGAAGATGAAGCAGAAGATAGCCATCTATATATTAAGACACAGGTTCTCAGCAGACACAAAATCTCCCAGCACCTCGATCTTGGTCTTCTCAGCCCCAAAATCTCAGAAATGTTTGCTCTTTAAGCCATCCACTCTGGAGTATTTTCATTATAGCAGCCCAAAATGACAAAGACACTTGTGGTATTACGTAACACACGCACACACATGCACAAACACACACAAGTGAGTATAAGTGGGTGAATATTAATAATTTCTTAAAGCTGCATGTCAGTTTACAATGATCTCAATAAAATTTCAGCTACAAAAATGTGGTAATGATTAAGAGCATGAACAATGGAGTCAGATCACAGGAGACAAATCCTGGTTCTAAATTTTACTGTTATCTTAATCTTATATTTCTTCTTTGATAAGTTGGTCACTAAAAATTATACCAGCTTCATAAAACAATTGTTAGAATTAAGTGAAGTAATTAATGCAAAGAGTCTAGCATGTTAGATGTTGTATATTGAGCACTAAATAAAAAGTTGCATTACTTATCATAATTACATATTCTGTTATTATTATTATTATAACAACTTGAAGTATTCTTTGAGGCAAAAGATAGAAACAGTATAATCTTGGAATCAAATTTTAGGCCATGTCCACTTGCTAACTGCAGATCTCTTTTGGAGTGCAACACTCACTACTGATTATTACATGTCTTATCAAATAATACTGATGCTTGCTGGTCCACATAATATCTTCTTCCTGCCCACCTGCTTTAGAATCAGTCTCTTTGGAAATGTTCTGAGAAACTTCACAGAAAATAGACTGGAAAATCAACATTATTCCCTACCCAAGTCCCGAAAACCACTAATAAGCCCTTCATTTTAAATGGTTTATCAGGTCCTACTGCTTTAAATGACTGCAGAATTTAATAATGAGAATAGGGAGTAAATCTTTTTATTTTTAAATTTTTACTTATGACACTGATTCATCAACTATTTTATTCATAATTTATCTACAAAGCATATTTTTCTATCAGTATGCATTTCTAAAAGCCTTTCTCATTTTTTATCTACTTGATTCCTTATCAGTGTCACTTTTTAAAAGGTTACTGGAGCCTATTATACAGAGTGAAGTAAGCCAGAAAGAAAAACACCAATACAGTATACTAACGCATATATATGGAATTTAGAAAGATGGTAACAATAACCCTGTATACGAGACAGCAAAAGAGACACTGATGTATAGACCATTTTGGACTCTGTGGGAGAGGGAGAGGGTGGGATGATTTGGGAGAATGGCATTGAAATACGTATAATATCATATATGGAACGAATTGCCAGTCCAGGTTTGATGCACGATACTGGATGCTTGGGGCTGGTGTACTGGGATGACCCAGAGGGATGGTATGGGGAGGGAGGAGGGAGGAGGGTTCAGGATGGGAAACACATGTATACCTGTGGTGGATTCATTTCAATATTTGGCAAAACCAATACAATATTGTAAAGTTTAAAAATAAAATAAAATTTAAAAAAATAATAATAAAATAAAAGGTTTCTCAATAAACTGTGTAAAAAATACTCATTTCTCCTTCATGATTTCATTTCTATGCCATAAATATTTCTGTAGGTAATGAGATCTGAAGAAATTATAATATATAAAATAAAGTACAGAATTTGACTTAATTAAATATTATGTTTGGGATTCAGTGAAGGAGTATTTATTCCCAAAAAACAAAAAGATAATACAACGGTGCTGCTGTTCAATAAAATTTTAAACTGAAAAAAGTGCAAACTGAAAAGTGAAGGCCACCATTACAGGAACATCGAACACCAGCCAGGTATTGCAATACACTGGCCTTCCTAGAACATAGACTATGGAGAGTGCATTCTGAAATCTAAGAAAGCTTTCTCTTTGCCACAATGTCATATAAACATTCTGACATCTTGGGAGAAGTAGAAAAAAAAAATCTGAAAGATTCAGAACTTACTCAAAAAAAAAAAAAAAAAGGCAAAAGTATCTAAAAGAGATTGTTTCAAAATAAATTTTAAAATAAACAGAAAAAATATACTAATAGGAAAGTTTAGAGTAGTGTTACTTTATTTAATTTACTTGGAATCCAAAATATTGTGTGCAAAATTGACCTTAATGCCAGAGAAAATGAAAAATTTCTAAGAGTTCAGTCTATGAAAGTATGGAAGATATCTGCAATTGCAATAAATTATAACATCAACATACAGAAAATAGTTATGCTTCTATACACTAAGAAGGAAACAACTGTAAAACAAAGCTATTTCAGTCACAATTATATCAGAAACAACAAACTATCTAGGGAAAAATTTCACCAAAGAATTGAAAGATCTCTACAATAAAAGCTGTAAAGTGAAAGTGAAGTCACTCAGTCGTGTCCGACTCTTTGCAACCCATGGACTGTAGCCCACCAAGCTCCTCCGTCCATGGGATTCTCCAGGCAAGAATACTGGAGTGGGTTGCCATTTCCCTCTCCAAAGCTTTGCTAAAAGAAATTGAAGAAGACACAAATGGGAATATATTACACAGTCTTAGGCTAGAATAATCAATATTGTTAAAATGTCCAGACTACCCAAGCTATCTGTAGAGTTAATGCAATCTCTACCAAGATTCCAATGACATTTTTCACAGAAATTGAAATTACAATTTTAAAATTTGACTGAAACCACAAAAGATCTTGAATAGCCAAAGCAATCCTAAAAACAAAGTCAAAAGCATCATATTTCCTGGCTTCAATGTATGCAACAAAACTACAGTAATCAAAATAGTATAGTACTGATATAATAGACACACAAATCAGTGGAGTAGAGTAGAAAATCCAGAAATAAACCCCCCATATATAGTTAACTAATATTTAACAAGAAAACCAAGAATACTCAATTGGGAAAGGATAACTTCCTTAACAGACAGTGTTGGGAAAACAGGATAACCACATACAAAAAAATGAAATTTCAACCCTATTTCATACAATCGACAAAAATTAACTCAAAATGATTTAAAGACTTAAACATAAAATCTGAAACCAAAAAGCTTCTGGAAAAAAGTCAAATAGGGAAAAAGCTTCTTGACACTGGTCTAGGCAAAATTTTTCTTTGGATATGACACCAAAAGCAAAAACAAAGCAAAAATCAACAAATGGGGCTTCCTCAAACTAAAATTCCTTTACAGAAAAATATACAACAAAATAAAAAGGGAACCAATAAAACGGAAGAAAACATCTGCAAACCATGTATCTGATAAAGAGTTAATATCAAAAATATGTTAAAATTCATACAGTAACAAACAGAAAGGATACAATATAAAAATGGGCAAAGAAACTGAATATACACTTTTTCAAAGAAGTGATACAGATGACCAATAGGTACACAAAAGTTTTTTAATATAAGGAACTGTCAGGGAAATGCAAATCAAAACCATGGTTAAATATGTGTTAGAATGACTATCATCAAAAAGAGTAGATAACAAGTGTTGACAAGAATGGGGAGAAAAGAGAACCCTTCTACACTGTTGGTACAAATGTAAATTGGTACAGGCACTATGGAAAACAATATGGAGGTTCCTCAAAAAATTAAAAGTAGAACTACCATATGATCCAGCAATCCCACTTATGGTTATACAGCCAAAGACACTTAAAACATGACATCAAAAAGACATCTGAACCTCTATGTTGACTGTAGCTTTGTTCATAACAACCAAGAAATGAAACAAACTAAGTCTGCATAAATAAATGGAAATAATCCATTTATGGAATGGATAAATGAAATAATCTATTTACTGAATAAATGGATAAAGATGTTCTTTATATATGTATGTGTATATATATATATAATACATACATGTGCATGCACATACACATACCTATATTATTATTGAGCCTTGAGAAAGAAGGAAATTCTGCCATTTGCAACAACACAGTGGAACACACATAGGCCTTGAGGGCATTAGGCTCAGTGAGATAAGTCAGATAAAGAAAAACGAACACTTTATGATAACACTTATGTGTGGAGTCTAAAAAAGTCAATCCTAAAGGAAATCAATCCTGAATATTCTTTGGAAGGACTGATGCTTGAAATCGAACCTCTAAAACTTTGGTCACCTGATGCAAAGAGCCGATTGATTGGGAAAGACCTGGATGCTAGGAAAGATAGAAGGCAAAAGGGGAAGCGGGTGGCAGAGGATGAGATGGTTCGATAACATCACCAACTCAGTGCACATGTATTTGAGCAAACTCTGGGAGATGGTGAAGGACAGGGAAGCTTGACGTGCTGCAGTCCATGGGGTCATGATGAATCGGACACAACTTAGCAACAGAACAACAACAAACCATATGTGGTTATTGCCTACAGTCAGTTCAGTCGCTCAATCGTGTCCGACTCTTTGCAACCCCATGAAACGCAGCATGCCAGGCCTCCCTGTCCATCACCAACTCCCAGAGTTCACTCAGACTCAGGTCCATCGAGTCAGTGATGCCATCCAGCCATCTCATCCTCTGGCGTCCCCTTCTCCTCTTGCCCCCAATCCCTCCCAGCATCAGAGTCTTTTCCAATGAGTCAACTCTTCACATGAGGTGGCCAAAGTACTGGAGTTTGAGCTTCAGCATCATTCCCTCCAAAGAAATCCAGGGCTGATCTCCTTCAGAATGGACTGGTTGGATCTCCTTGCGGTCCAAGGGACTCTCAAGAGTCTTCTCCAACACCATACTTCAAAAGCATCAATTCTTTGGTGCTCGGCCTTCTTCACAGTCCAACTCTCACATCCATACATGACCACAGGAAAAACCACAGCCTTGACTAGACAGACCTTTGTTGGCAAAGTAATGTCTCTGCTTTTGAATATGCTATCTAGGTTGGTCATAACTTTCCTTCCAAGGAGTAAGCATCTTTTAATTTCATGGCTGCAGTCACCATCTGTACTGATTTTGGAGCCCAAAAAGATAAAGTCTGATACTGTTTCCACTGTTTCCCCATCACTTTCCCATGAAGTGATGGGACCGGATGCCATGATCTTCATTTTCTGAATGTTGAGCTTTAAGCCAACTTTTTCACTCTCCACTTTCACTTTCATCAAGAGGCTTTTTAGTTCCTCTCCACTTTCTGCCATAAGGGTGGTGTCATCTGCATATCTGAGGTTATTGATATTTCTCCCGGCAATCTTGATTCCAGCTTGTGTTTCTTCCAGTCCAGCATTTCTCATGATGTACTCTGCATATAAGTTAAATAAGCAGGGTGACAATACACAGCCTTGACGTACTCCTTTTCCTATTTGGAACCAGTCTGTTGTTCCACGTCCAGTTCTAACTGTTGCTTCCTGACCTGCATACAGATTTCTCAAGAGGCAGGTCAGGTGGTCCGGTATCCCCATCTCTTTCAGAATTTTCCACAGTTTATTGTGATCCACACAGTCAAAGGCTTTGGCATAGTCAATAAAGCAGAAATAGATGTTTTTCTGGAACTCTCTTGCTTTTTCCATGATCCAGTGGATGTTGGCAATTTGATCTCTGGTTCCTCTGCCTTTTCTAAAACCAGCTGGAACATCAGGAAGTACTAGGTAGCAAATATTGTATTTTTTCCCCCAATTTTTGAGGATTTTGTTTGTTTAAATGCTTCATTTTTCAGAGCAGTTTTATATTCATAGCAAAATTGAGAGGAAGGTACAGAGATTTCCCATATATCCCTTGACCTCATACATGTACAACCTTCCCCATTCTCAACATTCCCTCAACAGAATGGGATGGTTGTTAGAGCTCATGAACCTACACTGAAATATCATAATCATGCACAATTCATAGCTTAATATAGAATTCACTCTTGGTGCTGTCTGTGTGATGAGTTTGGACAAATGTATAACATGAATCCACCATGCAGAGCATTTTCACTACCCTATAAATCTTCTGTTCCTGCCTATTTATCACTTCAACTTTATGACCACTCCCAACCCCTGGCAACCTGCCTTTTCTTCATTTTCATATACTTGGAATTTTATAGTATGTAGCCTTTTTAGATTGGCTTCTTTCACTTAGTGACATGCATTTTTTCCTTCATGTCTTTTTTATGTCTTGATAGCATATTTCTTTTTAGCAATGATGATTAATATTCCTATGTCTATATGTACCACAATTGTTTTTTATGCTTTCACTACTCAAAGTATCTTGGCCTCTTCCAAGTTTGGGGGACAGCATATATTTTAGATCATCTGTATCATTACAAATTTCTTTTGAAGTGCACTCTCTTGGAGTTCAAAATTCAACTAACAGAGCTGAACTACAAAAAAACCAATAGCATACTTCCCTTCTCCTTATGGCCATAGTTTTCTATATTAATTTATCCAATCAAAGTATTTTTTGGGTACCGATTATGTGCCATGTGCTATTCTAAATTTGAGACATAAAGTAGTGAATAAGAAAGTCAAGTTCTCTGCCCTTATACCTCTACCTTCTAGAGGAAGGGAAAAGTAAAGAAAAATTCAAGCAACCAAATAAACCAAGGGTTTGATAGAAAGTACTACATAGCAAATGAAATAGGAGGATGTAATGTGGAGTGACTAGAGGAGGCAGTAGGGAAAGGGTTGTGGCACTTTCTAAAGTTGGTAAACTAAGGCCTTTTTAAAGGGGTTACATTCAGGATGAATCCTGAGTGACAAAAGGGAATCTGCCATGCAAATGACTCAGGAAAGAACAATCTTAGTAAAGGAACAACTACTGCAGTGGATCTAAAGCAGGAACAGACCTGGCCCCTTTGAAATTATTAGAGGCTCATATGGCTAAAGGGAAATAAATCAGGGGAAGAGTAGTACGAATGGGGTCACAAATAAGCAGGGCCAAGTCATCCGAGCTCTCATAGGATATCACAGGGTTTATATACATTTTTGTAAGTGTGGTAGAAAGTCCAGCAGGGCCACGGCCTGGTTGCTTTCATAGTTGTGTATTTTGTCCTCTCACTAAAGAAAGGACAGCTCTTATGCAGCTATCTGCTTAACTCATTTCCTAAACTGTAACAAATTCCTGCCAGAGAGCAAGCCTTCAAATGATTGACCCTGAAAGAGACTAAATGTTCTTCATATTCTCTCAGCACCACAAAAATATCACTGAAAGCTCAGGTTATGTCTCCAGTAACAAATGCATACAACCTACTCCACTACAAGCGAGTCCTAAGATGCCGCATAAGATATAAAATGTCCATGAACCTTATTTTCCTCATCTATAAAATGAAGCATAAAACCTGCAAAAGTTATTACCCAAATGGATTAGAAGATGACGATAAAACTGTGTGCTATGGGAAATTAAAGGATTTACACAGCTGTTTACATCTTCATTGCATCACAGCCTCATATTTCAGGTTCAGCTTTGAACACTAAAATATTTGTAAAGTTCTAAGTCTAGGAATGTATGTGCTCAGTCGCTCAGCTGTGTCTGACTCTTTGTGACCCCATGGACTGTAGCTCGCCAGGCTCCTCTGTCCACGGAATTTTTAAAGTAAGAATACCAGAGTGGGTTGCCATTTCCTGCCCTAGGGGATCTTCCCTGCCAGGGATCAAACCCACATCTCCTACATTGGCAGATGTATTGTTTACCACTGGATCACCTAGGAAGCCCCAGGAATGTATGAACTTCCACCACTATAAATCAGACTAAGGGTTATGTACTATAATTTCCCCCAAAAAAAGTGCATGTGTAAGTCTCAAGAAAGAAAGAAAAGGGACTTCCCCGGTGGCCCAGTGGCTAAAACTCTGTGCTCCCAATGCAGGGGGCTCAAATTTGATCCCTTGTCAGGGAACTATATCCCAACATGCCACAAGTGTAAGAGTTCGCATGCCACAACTAAGACCAGGAGCCGCCAAATAAATAAATACTAAAAAAAGAAAAAGGAAAAAACGGGAATGAACGCATCCTTTTGCTATGTCTCCCAAAATGTTATATGAAAATTCTACAAAGCTATTAGCTATCTTAACCTCAAAATATTCAACCTAGTCCCTTAATAGCTGCATGTATGATTGAAAATTCTCTTGGATATGAGATGAAGTGCTAACAAATAGATATATACACAATCTAAGCAGGCAGTTTGACATAGCACCAACATTTTGGACTTGTATTATTTTCAAATTCAATACATTTCCTTCAACTAATACAATTAATAACCAGCTAGAAATATTTCCATTCAACTCCCCCTTTTGTTGACTTTGCTTATAAGCAGAGATGAAAATAACTTTTAAATGTCAGGGAGGGGAAACTATGTTTCACTATCATTCATTTTTGTTTTTCTCTCTAGCTTGTGGGCCATAGAATCGCAAGCACTTTTTTAAATTAAACAATACTGTATTTGTTTCAGATATACAGCATACTGAGCACTTTCAATGATTTCAAATATAGACATCTTTTACCATTTGTTAAGGTCAAGAAATATGTTTCTATTTCATTCTATGAAAGCTTTAAGAAAGAAATCCCATATATTCTATTTATGTTTCCCCAGACTTGCCTGTGAGTGTCCAGGAGTCTCTGGCAGAGACATGGGTTGGAGGTGCCCTGCTGCAGGGTCAGGGACAGAGTGTGGCAGTGTATGCATGGGACCTTTTGAAGGAGGTCAGCATTATCTTCATTACCTCCACCATAGTTTGGTCTCAGGTCAAACAACATGGAGTGAACATAGTCCTGCTCATCAATAGAAAATTGGATTAAAGATTTTCTGAGGATGGCCCTGTCCATCAGAATAAGACCCAAGCAGTCTCTCCCCTCCAGGCAGTCTTTCCCATCAGGAAGCTTCTATAAGCCCCTTATCCTTATCCATCAGAGGGCAGATAGACTGAAAACCACAATCATAGGAAACTAATCAAACCAATTACATGCAGCACAGCCTTGTCTAACTCAATGAAACCATGAGCCATGCCGTGTAGGGCCACCCAAGATATGTTGAGACCAGCTCGACAAGTATCCTGTCTCCTACAAAAGATGGATGGGTCACGGTGGAGAGTTCTGACAAAATGTCCACTGGAGAAGGGAATGGCAAACCAATTCAGTATTGCCTTGAGAACCCCAGGAACAGTATGAATAGGCAAAAATATATAACACTGAAAGATGAACTCTCCAGGTCAGTAGGTGCCCAATATACTACTGGAGAAGAATGGAAAAATAACTCCAAAAAGAATGAAGAGACAGAGCCAAAGCAGAAAAACTGCCCAGTTGTGGATGTGACTGGTGATGGAAGAAAAGCCTGCTGCTATGAAGAACAATATTGCATAGGAACCTGGAATGTTAGGTCCATGAATCAAGGTAAATTGGAAGTGCTCAAACAGGAGATGGCAAAAGTGAGCATCGACATTTTAGGTATCAGCAAACTAAAATGGACTGGAATGGGTGAATTTAACTCAGATGACCATTATATCTACTACTATGGGCAAAAATCCCTTAGAAGAAATGGAGTAGCCATCATTGTCAACAAAAGAGTCCGAAATGCAGTACTTGGATGCAATATAAAAAATGACACAATGATCTCTGTTCGTTTCCAAGGCAAACCATTTAATATCACAGTAATTTAAGTGTATACCCTGACCAGTAATGCTGAAAAGGCTGAAGTTGAATGATTCCATGAAGACCTACAAGACCTTCTAGAACACCCCAAAAATATGTCTTTTTCATTATAGAGGAGTAGAATGCAAAAGTAGGAAGTCAAGAGATACCTGGAGTAACAGGCAAATCTGGCCTTGGAGTACAGAATGAAGCAGGACAAAGATGAATAGAATCTTGCCAAGAGAACACTGGTCATAGCAAACACCTCTTCCAACAACACAAGAGAAGACTCTACACCTGGACATCACCAAATGATCAATACCGAAATCAGACTGATTATATTCTTTGCAGTCAAAGATGAAGAAGCTCTATACAGTCAGCAAAAACAAGATCAGGAGTTGACCATGGCTCAGATCATGAACTCATCATTGCAAAATACAGACTTAAAGAAACTAGGGAAAACCACTAAACCATTCAGGTATGACCTAAATCAAATCCCTTACGATTATACAGTGGCAGTGACAAATGGATTCAAGGGATAGACAGTGCCTGAAGAACTATCAATGGAGGTCCATGACATTGTACAGGAGGTCGTGATCAAAACCACCCCCAAGAAAAAGAAATGAAAAAAAAAAAAAAAAGCAAAATGGCTGTCTGAGGAGGCTTTACAAATAGCTAAGAAAAGAAGAGAAGCAAAAGGCAAAGGAGAAAAGAAAAGATATACCCATCAAAATGCAGGGTTCCAAAGAATAGCAAGGAGAGATAAAAAAGCCTTCCTCATTGATCAATGCAAAGAAATAGAGGAAAATAGCAAAATGGGAAAGACTAGAGATCTCTTTAAGAAAATTAGAGATATTAAGGGAACATTCTGTGCAAAGATGGGCTCAATAAGGGATTGAAATGGTATGGACCTAACAGAAGCAGAAGATATTAAGAAGAGGTGGCAAGTTTAAACAGAAGAATTACACAAAAAGATCTTCATGACCTGGATAACCACAATGGTGTGATCACTCACCTAGAGCCAGATATCCTGAATGCAAAGTCAAGTGGGCCTAGGAAGCATCACTATGAACAAAGCTAGAGGAAGCGATGGAATTCCAGTTGAACTATTTCAAATCCTCAAAGATGATGCTGTGAAAGTGATGAACTCAATATGCTAGCAAATTTGGAAAACTTAGCAGTGGCCACAGGACTGGAAAAGGTCAGTTTTCATTCCAATCCCAAAGAAAGGCAATGCCAAAAATGTTCAAACTACCGCACAATTAAATTCATCTCACATACTAGCAAAGTAATGCTCAAAATTCTCCAAGCCAGGCTTCAACAGTACGTGAACCATGAACTTCCAGATGTTCAAGCTGGATTTAGAAAAGGAGGAACCAGAGATTAAATTGCCAACATCCATTTCATCATTGAAAAAGCAAGAGAGTTCCAGAAAGACATATACTTCTGCTTTATTAACTATGTCAAAGCCTTTGACTGTGTGGATCCAAACAAACTGTGGAAAATTCTTCAAGAGATGGAAATACCAGACCATTTTACCTGCCTCCTGAAAAATCTGTATGCAGGTCAAGAGGCAACAGATAGAACTGGACATGGAATGACAGACTGTTTCAAAATCAGGAAAGGACTACATCAAGGCTGTATATTGTCACCCTGCTTATTTAACTTATATGCAGAGTACATCACGTGAAATGCCAGGCTGAATGAAGCACAAGCTTTAATGAAGATTGCTGGGGGAAATATCAATAACCTCAGATACACAGATTACACCACCCTTATGGCAGAAAACGAAGAACTAAAGAGCCTCTTGATGAAAGTGAAAGAGGAGAGTGAAAAAGTTGACTTAAAGCTCAACATTCAGAAAACTAATATCATGGCACCCAGTCCCATCATTTCATGATAAATAGGTGGAGAAACAACAGAAACAGTGAGAACTATTTTCTTGGGCTCCAAAATCACTACAGATGGTGACTGCTGCCATGAAATTAAGAGATGCCTGCTTTTTGGAAGAAAAGTTATAACCAATCTACACAGCATATTAAAAAGTAGAGACAGTACTTTGCGAACAAAGGTCCATCTAGTCAAAGTTATTGTTTTTCCAGTAGCTGTATATGGATGTGAGAGTTTGACTATAAAGAAAGCTGAGCAGCAAAAAATTGATGCTTTTGAACTGTGGTGTTGGAGAAGACCCTTGAGAGTCCCTTGGATAGCAAGATCAAACCAGTCAATCCTAAAGGAAATCAGTCCTGAAACTCATTGGAAGGACTGTCTGTAGCTGACACTCCAATACTTTGGCCACCTGATGCAAAGAACTGACTCACTGGAAAAGACCCTGATACTGGGAAAGATTGAAGGCAGGAAGAAAAGGGTACAACAGAGAATGAGATGGTTGGATGGCATCACCGACTTGATGGACATTAGTTTGAGCAAGCTCCAGGAGTTGGTGACAGACAGGGAAGCTAGGCATGCTGCAGTCCACGGGGTCACAGAGTCAGACACGACTGAGCAGCTGAACTCAAGTGAAAACTTACAATACATTGGAGCAAGTAATAGCTTCTCACTTCACCTCTCCAATGTCATATATACTTGCATTTTAACAAATTCTTTTAAAAGTGATTTTAAAGAATCATTTAATTTCCACATCAACTCTGGTAGGTACCACCACTCTCTTTACTTTACAATTGAGGGAAAAAATGAAAGAAATTTGAGTCAAATAACTTGCTTAAGGGTAAACATTTAGTAATTGATGAAGCTGGGAACCCAGTCCTTCTATACTCTTAAGCTCTGCACTAAAATATTCTGTGTTTGATAGAGACACCAAGGATCATATTTTGAATATCAGTGTCAGAGAATAAGTGCAGTAAAACTGACAAAGTCAATTTAGTCATATGTATATTTTAGGTTCTTTTTGGTAAATGTTACTATTTAAAGGCAACTAATAACTACAGATCACTTCCTTACAGTCTCCCTACCAGGTTACATTCAAGGCAAGTCTGACAAAATTATGTCACATAAATGGACATTTATTATCCATAAGAACAAAGCAACCACACAATGTTGCCCACCCCTTTGTTCTTCTACTGCTGCAGCAGCATTTTGCATGAATGGTATGTGCACAGTAATTGTGACAACACTCTAGACACAGACTTTGATACTATAAACACAGTCTCCTAGTCAAGGGCAGAAGTCTAAGAAAATGCTGAATTAGTGTTGAACCCAAAATTATTTGAGAATCAATGACTGAGTTTACAACATCCTTATATTTCACCTCTTCAAGGGTTAGAGTGTCTTTACATTAGTTCTGGACAATCTACCTATCATAATTCTGTGAATTTCACCTATCAAAAGCCTTGTCTACTATCTGCTAAGCTAACAAAAAACCCTTTCCATCATGGATGGAAATAGCTAAAACCCTTGTAGTAGCCTCAAGACGTCTTAGTTCTAATGCTAGCTGACCACCTGTTAAGTATGTAGCCCTTAATAGAGAGGGTGACATCTTCTAAGGTATAAGAATTTATGCATATATCAAAGTTGAAATATTTTTTAAACAAATTCTAAAACATCCCTTATTAGGGTTCTCTCCCATTTCTTTTAATTATTCTGGAATCAGGCAGTATCAGTATTAAATACCATTAGGTAAACTAAGCATATGCTTAAGTTGCCTGCAAAGCAGGGAGTTCCCTCCAAATAACAATTTTCAGAGAAGTTAACATTTGCCATTTTTCAGAAAGCTTAAAATAGTTGACAAGTGTTTTGATTCAATGTTATATATGATTTTTTACTATTTTTTTTAACACTGTGGAGTGGAGGAATGTGGCTACAGACTAACACTTCAGGCCATTAACATACATAACCCAGCTACAGAAAGCACTATCTGACTACACTCACACTAGCCTAAAATCTCACATACGTCTATTTCTCCAATGTAGTTCTGCACTGTTCTCAAAGATCTTTAGTTCTTAGTAACATGCTTTCCTTTTATTTCATATGATTTTATACCATGGTAGATATATTCTCAGGAAGTAGGTTATCACAAGATGTATAACCTTTTAATAATCATCTTATTTTATATTTATACAAATAAATACAAAAGAAAAGAGATGCCTCTATTTTAAGAGCAAGTATAAATATGTCCCTGGAGATAAAGGAGAAAACTGTCCTTTCATGTACTTCCTAAAAAAAGAAAAACATCAAATTTTCCTTTGTTGGAAGAGAGAGATTTAATGGATAATATATGGATTAGAATAACAAAAAGATAAACAATACAAAATAGGCAAAAGATCTGAAATAGACACCTGACAAAAAATATGAATAACCAATGTGCACATGAAAACAGGATTCAACATCATTACTCATCAGGAAAATAAAAACTGAAACCATGATACACCATTACAACCTCAACAAAATGGCTAAAATTTAAGAGAGTGAAAATAACAGATAATGACAAGGATATAGAAAAATGGAACTCTCGTATATTGTTTATGGGAGTGTACATGACACCATCACTTTGGAAAATTATTTGTAATTTTCTTATAAAAATAAAACATTCACTTATCATAGGACCTAGAAATTCCATTATTAGGTATCTATTGAAGAAAAATAGAAAGATATATTTACAAAAAGACTCACTCTAATATGCATAGAAACCTTATTCATAATAGTCAAGATCTGAAGGAAAAAAGACCCAGGTGTTCAACCGAATGAGAATGAGTAAACACTCATGTATTTATACTACTGGCAATAAAAAAGTAAAGCATTATTGATGCATATAATAATATAGATGAGTCTCAAAATATGACTGAAAGAGGTCTTACAGAAAACAGTACATCTGCAATTCCTTTTACTTGAAATTCTAAAAGTAATCTACAGTGGAAAACATAATCCTAACATTAGTGGCCTCAGGATAGAAAATGGAGAATTGACTGGGAAGAGTATAAAAGAATTTTCTGGAATGATGGTAATATTCTATATCCTAATAGGAGTTTGAGTTACATAGGTCAAAATTTAATTGATGTGCATGCACTTCAGATTTATACATTTAATTATGCACAAGTTTTACATCAAAATAAAAAATAAGTAAATATAGGACTTCAGGTAAAATATTGCATTCTGAATTTCTTAAGGGGAATTGTATAGAGGTTTTTAGTTTGCACTGAAAGATGTATAAAAATAAGACGGATTAATAGATGGCCCAAGAGAAAAATGGGCTTTCCTGGTGGTTGAGTGGTATAGAATCTGCCTACATTCCTGGGTTGGAAAAATACCCTGGAGAAGGAAATGGTAATCTACTCTAGTATTCTTGCTTGGGAAATCCCATGGACAGAGGAGCCTAGTGGGCTACAGTCAGTGGGATCTCAAGAGTCAAACGCAACTTAGCAACTCAACAACAACAACAACAACAGAGAAAATAGGTACATAGATTTGTGATGAAAACAAGCACAGTAAAGTGTTAGAAAAACCTAGGTGTTGATGTAAGTGCTTAATGTAAAAGTCAATTTTGATCTATGTAAAAATATCAATGTGTGCTCAGTTGCTCAGTCGAACCCTCATCTCTTGCATCTTCTGCACTGCCAGGTGGATTCTACACCACTGCACCACCTGAGAAGCCCAAAAATGTTCCAAATTGAAACCAAAATACAGAGCCTTTATATTATTTAAAGTCTATTCATTCAACAAACTTTTGAGGACTTGATGTGGACCATTGTTCAAGATGCTGGCAATATGGTAGTGAATAAAACAAAATCTTCAGTCTGATGAAGTATACATTTCTACTCTATACAGAAATAACACACACATCGGTAATATATAAGGTGGTGAAAAAGTCTAAGAAAAATAACGCAGAGTAAGAGTAGAAGTTCCAGTTTAGACACTGTTAATGGGAATCTCTGATATGGTCACATCTCAGAAGGAACCTGAATGAAGTGAGGGAGCATATCTGGGTCAACAGCATTCCAGGCGGGGAAGGCTTTTAGGTGAGTGTGTATATGTGTATGCAGGCTGTTAGGAAAAAGCATGTGTGGTGGGGGGGGAGGGGAAAGGAATCAGTGTATCTAAAGAAAAGCACAAAGTAGATAGAAAATGAGATCAGAGAGATGAGGGTTATGTGGAAGGATGGAGTAAAGGAGAAGTTTATGTAGGGCTTATATACTGTGGTTAGAAATTCAGATTTTCTCCTGAGTAATATGAGATGACATTGAAATTCTTTGAGTATAGGACCAATGGGATTTGACTTATATTAAAAGGATCAACCTGTTTCTTGGTAATACACAAAAAGGAGACAGTTTTGATAATAGATTCTAGGAGGTAGTGATGTAAGTGAGACAAGTCCAGTCTCTTCATACAGAAAGTCTAGTCAAAAATAAAGCTGGCAGGAAGTGATATCACCAAGGTGGCAATGTAAGTTGTTCTTGACTTCACACTTCCTCACAAGAACAGATGCTAACAACTATTCAAGAACACAACACCACTGAACGAATCCTAAAACACAAAGGTAAGGTTGAAGCACTTCTTGCATCATAGAGCGCAGATAGACTGGTCTAGTAAGAAACATGGGTATGTGTCAACAGCCTTGCCCTTCCCACAGTGCCAGCATAGAGCTACAGGGAGATGTCTCCCTTGACCTTCCAATGGAAAGAGAATCTGAAGGGACAAACAGCAACACCCCCACCACCCAACCCTGTGGGTCACTTTGTGAGAGTCCCTAATCTGATCTCGCACCAGAGATTGTAGAGGAATATGGGGGAATTAACCATTTAGAATCTGACTGTGATGGGAAAGAGAGAAGGGCTTGCAATGATCAGCACATGGATCTTGGTAGACTGAGTTTATACCATCAGGCCCAAGTAGTAGCCTCAGTCAGCAGCTTAGTTCATCTGTAGAACCAAGTTGGGGTATAGTCTCACCAGGGAACTCTACCTGATTCAAATCCTCAAGTATGGAAATTTGCTGGCACAAGAGCCTCAATTTCCCATGCCAGTCAAGGGACTGAATCACATCCCCACCGGCTACAGATAATGTCGTCTAACCAGAATAACTGGAAGGAAACTCCTGGTTGCCATGCAGTCAGCAGTACTTGAGCTGAGAGGTGGGTAGGCAGAGCCAATAGTCAGCTAGAGTAAGACAAGAAAGAAAGCTTTCTCAGTTTTAGAACTGCTTATCTTGCTACACTTAAACAGGAAATCTCACTTATTGCTGGAAAAAAACATTGCTTAAGACTTTCTGGCCAGGGAACTTAACCAGAGAACACAAAAAGCTGCATAGCCCATTGAACAGCTCTATGTATCATAAAACTTGAGCACAATCCATGGCTTCTCCCATCCACAGAATAAAACTGATGATCTCATTTGACCAGGGAATTCAGTGCACACTCTGGACTGATCCAGATGCTCAAATAATGAGCTATATAGTCCCTGGGTCCTGTGTTGTTGCCCTGTCAAGGAAGGAGAGTAAATTCATAGCTCCATTTAATACTGAACATAGTACCCAATTCATAACATATAGTAAGCCTGACCAGAGGATCCAGGCTATTGCAGACTCTCAGCCTCACTTGAGTAGTAGGTCAGTAATCCTATCCAACCATTCTCAGCCAGTGGCAAGCATCCTTATGCCCATTTTCAGAGTTCAAACAGTTGCCTTGCCCCAAAATAGACGATAATAGTGACTCTACATGCCAAAGACATTTCCAATGCACACATCCAGAAATCCAGACTGAGTTGACTGGTAAAGAACTGTCTCTGCTAAAGCAAACCTGTCAAGTATGGAAGAGGAACCCAATTACTGAAGTGCATAGATACCAATATAAAGACTCAAGGATCACAAAAAATTCAGGGAAATATGACACCACCATAGGATGCTAACTCCAATAACTGACCCTGAAGAAATAGAGATATGCATTATCAGACAAAGAAGTCAGAATAATTCTCTTAAGTTTTGTGAACAATAACAAAACACAAACAACAAATTAAGGGGGAAAATGCATAAACAAAATGAGAAGTTTGACAAGTAAATAGCAACCATAAAAAAGTAAAATCTAAAAATCCAGACATGAAAAATACAATAAGGGAGTTGAAGAAGTCAGTAAAGAGCTTCAAAAGGAGACTTGGCCATGCAGAAGAAAGAATCTGTCATAACTAAGCCAGGATATTGGAAATTACCTAGTCAAAGAAGCAAAAGGACAAAGAATGAAAAAGAGTATAGAAAGTCTTTGGGGAATAAGGCAAAATGAAAAACAGTTTTGACATAATGAGAATTTCAAGAGAAGAAGCAAAAGAGAAAGGGTCAGAAGGCCTGTTTAAAGAAATAATGGCTGTAATTTTCACAAACCTGGAGAGAGATAGCTCCATGAGGCCCAGAGGACCCCAAATAGGTTGAACCTGAGTAGGGCTACACTGAGACACATTATAATTAAATTGTCATAAGTCAAAGACACCTAGACTGTTAAGAGAAACAAGAGAAAAGAGAGAAGCTACATACAAGAGAGGGCTTCCCTGGTAGCTTGGACGGTAAAGCGTCTGCCTACAACGGGGGAGACCTGGGTTCGATCCCTGGGTCGGGAAGATCGCCTGGAGAAAGAAAGTGAAAGTGAAGTCGCTCAGTCTTGTCCGACTCTTTGCGACCCCATAGACTGTAGCCTACCAGGCTCCTCTGTCCATGGGATTTTCCAGGCAGTAGTACTGGAGTGGGTTGCCATTTTCTTCTCCAGGGGATCTTCCCAACCCAAGGCTCAAACCTGGGTCTCTCGCATTGTAGACAGACGCTTTACCATCTGAGCCACGAGGGAAGAAGGAAATGGCAAC
Organism: Bos indicus x Bos taurus; assembly: GCF_003369695.1. Lineage (NCBI taxonomy): Eukaryota > Metazoa > Chordata > Mammalia > Artiodactyla > Bovidae > Bos > Bos indicus x Bos taurus. Next base: position 86,661,191 of record NC_040081.1, on the reverse strand, counting down.
CCACTCCATTCATGCCTGGAAAATCCCATGGACTGAGGAGCCTGGTGACAGTCCATGGGGTCACAAAGAGTCAGACACGACTGAGTGACTTCTCTTCACTTCTTCACTTCACTTCACATATAAGAGAACTTCTATAAGACTACAAGCAGATTTTTCAACAAAAAGTTTTCAGGCCCAGAGAGAATGGGATGAAATTTTGACATATTTAAAATATTGAAAGAAAATAATAGCCACCAAGAATTCCAAACCCACTGAAGCTGTCCTTCAGAAACAAGGGAGGAATGAAGACTTTCCCAAACAAACAAAAGCTGATGAAGTTCATTACCACCAGGCATAACTTATAAGAAATTTTAAAGGAATTTCTCTGAGTGGAAGTAAAAGAATGCTAATTAGCATTATAAAAATATAAAAATGTACTGTAAATTTACTTGTAATGGTAAAAACAGTCATAGTTAGATACTACAATATGCTAATAGTGGTGAATAATTCACTTACAACTCTAGTTTAAAAGTCATAAAAAGAACAGCAAAAATAACCATAGCTATAATAATCTGTTATTAATTACATATTTTTATGTCATATAAATTGTACCTTCAATAATATAAATTGTGAGGTGGAGGAGAAGTAGATGTATAAAATTTTAAAATTCTGTTCAAGTTGTCAGTTTTAAGTAGAATGTTATAAGTTTTTATATATTTTATGTAATCCTCACCGTAACCACAAGGAAAATTCTGTAGTACTTACACAAAAGAACTTGATAAGGAAGTAAAACCTACTATCAAAAGATATAAAAACACAAAAATATAACAAGGATATGAAATAATAATCAAAATTATAAAGCAACCAGAAAACAATTAACAGAACAGCAACAGAAAGTTCTTACCAATCAATAATTACTTTAAACAAACAGATTAAAGACACAGAATGGCTGAATGAATTAAAGATCAAGATCCAACTGGGACGACCCAGAGGGATGGTACGGGGAGGGAGGAGGGAGGCAGGTTCAGGATGGGGAACACGTGTATATCTGTGGCAGATTCATGTTGATGTATGGCAAAACCAATATAATATTGTAAAGTAATTAACCTCCAATTAAAATAAATAAATTTATATTTTTTAAAAATCCAATAATATGCTGCCTAAAAGATATTCACTTTAGCCTGAAAAACATACACAGCCTGAGGGTGAAAAGATGGAGATTTCAAAGACATTTCAAGCAATGTTAACCAAAAAAGTAGGGGTGAATATACTTGTACCAGACAAATAAAAATGGTAAAAAGATACAGTAAAGTACTGTGCAAAGATACATTGTACAGTAAAGTACCAATACATCAAGAAGATACAAATTTTATGTGTTTATATACCCAACATTGGAGCACCTAAATGCAGAAAGCAAAAGATAACAGAGCTAAAAGGAGAAATAAATAGTAATACAGACATAAGTGGGGACTTTAATACCCTACTCTCAACAATGGAGGCATCATCCAGGCAGAGAAGCAATAAGGAAACAGTGGACTTGAGCACTACTACAGACAGAATGGTCCCAACAGACACATAAAAGACATTCTACCCAGTAACAGCGGAATATACCTTCTTCTCAAGCACACAGGGAACGTTTTCTAAAATAGACCATATGTTAGGCCATAAAACAAGTCTTAGCAAACTCAAAAAGTTGAAATAACAACAAGGATCTTCTCTGACCACTGTGGCATGCAACTATAAATCAATAACAGGAAAACTGGAAAATCTATGAACATGTGCAAATTAAATACCGCTCTCCTCAACAACCGAAGTGTAACAGAAGAAATTAAGGGGAAATTCAAAAGTTTCTCGAGACATGAAAATGAAAATACAACATATCAGAACATGTGGATTTTGATGTCAAAAGCAATTATTAGAGGAAAGCTCATAACAATAAATACCTACATTAAGAAGCTAGCAACTAAGCAACCTAACTATGCTTTAAGGAACTAGAAAATGACCAAACGGAGTCTAAAGCTAGCAGAAGAAATAAACATTGGAGCAGAAATAAATGCAACAGAACAGAAAAATAATAGAAAATATTAGCCAAACTAAGAGTTGATTCTCCAAAAAGATAAACAAGATTGACAAACCCTTAGTTAGACTAAGCAAGGGGTAAAAAAAGAAAGGTCTTACATCAGCAAACAAGTTTTAAAAATAGAGACATTAAAACGGATACCACAGAAATTGAAAGAATCATAACAGACTATGATGAAAAACTATACACTAACCAGCTGGACATCTAGAAGAAATTTTAAAGTTATTAGAAATATAAAACTTACCAAGACTAAATAAGGAAGAAGTAGAAAGTGTGAAACCTGTAATCAAAAATTTCCCAAGAGGAAAAGTCCAGGAAAAGATAGATGGTTTCAGTAGTGAATTTTACCAAACATTTGAAAAAGAATTAATATCAAATTTTCTTAGTCTTCCAAATGATTAAACATGAAGGAACACTATTAAATCCATTTTACAAGACCAGCATTATCCTGATGCAAAAACCAGAAAAGGACACTACTAGCAAAGAAAACTAAATGCCAGTATCCCTGGTGCAAAAGTTCTCAATGAAATACTAAAAAACTGAATTCAGTAGCACACATCATTCTTCATAATCAAGATGTAGTTATCCCTGGGATGCAAGGACGGTTTAATGTACACAAATCAATGTGATACATTAATAAAGTGAAAGGAAAAAAATCATATAATCACCTCAATAGGTACAGAAAAAGCATTTGACTAATTTCTGCACCTATTCATGATTTAAAAAAAAAACAAACACCTTAAATTTAGCATAGAAGAACTATATCTGAACATAATGGAGGCTATTAATGACAAATCTTCAGCTAACATCATAGTCAGTAAAGATAGGTGAAAGGCTTTTCCTCTATCAAGGAAAAGCTTGACAGAGAAATGAAAAGGAATAAAACAAGGGTGCACTCATCTGCACGTCAAAGGCCCTTGTCTCTATGCCTATTAACATAGTACTGGAAGTCCTAACTAGAGAAATCAAACAGAATTAGAAAGGAAGAAGCAAAATAGTCTCTATTTGCAGACATGATTTTGTATATAGAAAATCGTAAAGACTCATTAAAAAAAAAAAATATGTATATAGGTTAGGTTTAATCAGTGAGTTCAGGAAGGTTGATACAAAAATCAGTAGCATTTCTACACACAACAAATTTTCTAAAAAAGAAATAAAGATATTGATCCCATTTACAATAGTACCAAAAGCAATAAAATACTTTGGAATAAATTTAACTAAGGAGGTAAAAGATCTCTGCCCTGAAAACTGTAAAAGATTGATGAGATAAATTGAAGATACAAATAAATGGAAAGGTATCTGCATCCATGGACTGGAAAAATTTATATTGTTAAAATGTCAATACTAACAAAAGCCACCTATAGAAGCAATGCAATTTATATCAAGATTCCAATGGAGTTTTTTTAAATGAAGTTGAAAATACACTACTAGAATTTATATGGAGCCATGAAGGAATGGGCTTCCCAGGTGGTATTAAGTGGTAAAGAACCTGCCTCCTGATGCAGGAGACCTAGGAGATGCAGGTTTGACCCTGGGTCAGGAAGATCCCCTGGAGGAGGACGTGGCAACCAACTCTAGTATTTTTGCCTAGAGAATCCCATGGACAGAGGAGCCTGGCAGACTATGGTCCATTCAGTTGTAAAGAGCTGGACATGACTGAAGGGACTCAGCACACATGAAGGAATATCCAAAGAAATTTTAAGAAAAACAAGCAGGAGGCATCACACTGCCTGATTTCAAGCTATACTGTAAAACTATAGTCATCAAAACAGTATGTTAGTGGCAGAAAACCAAATAAATAGACCAGTGGAACAGATTTGAGAGCCATAAATACACTCAAGCATATACAGTCAATTCATATTTGACAAGGGAGCCAAGAATACTCAATGGAGAAAAGAGAATCTCTTCAATAGATGGCACTGGATAATTGGATAATAACATATGAAGAGTGGAAACTAGGTCCACGTCTTACACCAATCACAAAAATTAACTCAAAATGTATTAAATACTTAAATGTAAAACCTGAAACCCTGAAACTCCTAGAAGAACTTAGTAATAAAGTTCCTTGACATGGATCTGGTAATGAAGATGTAGATATAACACAAAGCGCAAACAACAAAATCAAAAATAAATAAGTGAGGCCACAGCAAACTAAAAAACTTCTGCATATCAAAACAAACTATCAAAGTAAAAAAGACAAGTTGCAGAATGGGGGAAATATTTGCAAACCAGATATCTGATAAGAGATTAATATCCAATCTATATAAAGAATTCATACAATTCAATAACAAAAAACACTAATAACCCAACTTAAAAATAATCAAAAGACTCAAATAGACATTTCTTTAATGAAGATACATGAAAGGCCAGCAGGTACATGAAAAGGTGTTCATCATCACTAGTTATTAGGGAAATGCAAATTAAAACCACAACGAGTTATCACCTCTGTCAAGTACAAATTGGCAATTGCCGAAAGCATTTACCAGTGACTGAACGACAACAAAGGCCTTTGCCATCTGCCTGTGTTGCTACAGTTGCTTACCTTTAACACTCTTTGAAGGGAATCCAGGGTTGAGAGTGAGGCACTCTGTGCTCCAGGGAAACTGGTGGAAAGGTCTTTAGATAGTTAGATATTTTCAGGAATTGATTTCCTGATCCCAATCCTTGCATCTCCTCATATCTAGAATAGCACTAAATCCCTTCATGGTAACATCAGCTCCTCATGACTAGCAGTAAGTGCTTTATTGTGTTGAACTCCCCCTCACCAAAATCTTATATATTGACTTTTTCCAACTGCCCTCAGAGCTATATGAGTTGCTGTCTTTTGGGCTGCAGTCCTCATTTTGCCCCAAATAAAACTTAACTCACAACTCTCACATTGTACATCTTTTTAGTCAATATTTCACACCTGTTAGAATGGTCATCATCAAAAAAAGACAAGAGCTAACAAGTGCTGGCATGAATGTGGGGAAAAGAGTACTCTTACACACTGTTGATGGTACAGCCACTGTGCAACAACCCTAAGGAGGGTCCTCAAAGAATTTAACTAAACTAGAACTATTATATGATCTAGAAATTCAATTTCTGGGAATATATCCAAAAGAAACAAAAACACTAACTTGAAAAGATATCTTCATCCTCATGTTCATAGTGTAACCAGGAAGGGTTAACTCTGACACCATGCTGAATCTATTCCTCTCGCTTTAACCCTTGTTTCTGCTGCATTGCAGGCAGATTCTTAACCATCTGAGCCACAGGGAAGCCCCTTTTGTTATCATAAGCATAATGGCTCACCTTAGGGAACCCTGTCCCTCTCTGCCAGTTAAACTAAAGTGCCTCTGTTCATAACTCTTTTGCACCTGTAGATTGTAGAAGAAAGAAATTAACACACCCCCCTGCCTGAGTCTTGCCATTCTAGGAGATATTTGCAAGAATAAAATGGTCTTTTTACTTTATTTGGAAAGCTGGGTGACCTAGAAGATGGAAGACTAATGTCTCAATAAGACCATCTTGTCAGGGCCTGGATGCAAGGTTCTTTTGTGGATCACATATGGGGGAGGTGAGAAAATGAAGTCATATTCCTTGCCTCTACATCTCATCTCCTGGATTTATTGGTCTCTCATGCAGCAAGCAGAGCAAGCTTGGACTTGGTAACAATAGTAGCATTATTTATAATAGCCAAGACATGAAAGTGATGTAAGTGTCCACCAATGGATGAATGAGTAAAGAAGTTGGGGGGAGATATATGTATGTATGTGTGTGCACACATATATGTACACACACATATGTATACACACATACACACAAAATGGAGCATTATTTAGCCATAAAACATGCTGAAATTCCCACCATTTGCAACAACACAAATGGACCTTGAAGGCATTACTGTAAGTGAAATAAGCCAAATAGACCAAGACTATATGATCTCCCTTGTATGTGGAATCTAAAAAACAAAAAACCAAAAACTCATATAAAAAGATATCAGACTTGAGATTAACAGAGGAAGGACGAGGGATATTTGGAGGAAGATGGCCAAAAGGTATAAATTTCCAATTATAAGATAAATAAGTACCATAAATAATTATGATATACAACCTAATGAGCAACATAATATATGTAAGTCAACCCATCATGCCATATGTCTTAAACTTATATATTATGTCTCAATAAAACTGGAAATAAGGTATCTTTGACTAGGGTAGTTTGTAATGGAAGTGGTGAGATTATGTGTCCAGACATGATTCTGGACATATGTAGATTGTATACATGAAAGAATTTTTTCATGTGTTGGATTCAGGTTATGAGAGGAAGACAGGGGAAGAACAAAAATGAAAAGTGAAGTTGCCATATACTAAAATGAGAACCACAAAAAGGAAGAAAATTAAAGTTGTTTAGTCACTAAGTTGTGTATCTTTTAAGATTCTATGGGGTATTGTCCACCAGGTCCTCTGTCCATGGGATTTCCCAGGCAAAAATCCTGGAGTGGGTTGCCATTTCCTTCTCCAGGGGATCTTTCCTACCCAGGATGCTGCTGATGGATCAGGAAAGGATGAGTAACTGACCTTAGGCTGACATTTAAAGCTTATGAGTGACTATATCAGCGGAGCTTCCCTGGTGGCTCAGATGGTAAAGAATCTGCCTCCAGTGCAGGAGACCTGGGTTCAGTCCCTGAGTTGGGAAGATCCCCTGGAGAAGGAAATGCAACCCACTCCAGTATGGCACCCCACTCCAGTACTGTTGCCCGGAAAATCCCATGGATGGAGGAGCCTGGGAGGCTGCAGTCCATGGGGTCGCACAGAGTCGGACACGACTGAAGCGACACAGCAACAGCAACAGCAACCAGTATTCTTGCCTGGAAAATTCCATCAACAGAGGAACCTGGCAGGCTACAGTCCATGGGGTCAAAAAGAGTCAGACTTGACTGAGTGACTAACACTTCACTTCTTCAATGACTGTAATAAAATTCTCTTTTACTCCTTATTCTTCAATATTCTACATTTAAATATCCTTAGGCCTGCTTTTTCCTTTAGTTCACATTATGTTAATTTTAGTGTTTACCCTTGAAACTGAGTCCTTTCAAATGATGGTGAAAACAATATCAAAGATGATGAGAGAATATTCTCTTTCCCTAGAAGAGCAGGAAAGCAAACAGTATCCTGCATCATAAAATTAAGGTAGTTACTTGAAAATATTCACAAAAGGATTCATCTTACTTTCCTGTCCTAAGTGGAGTCTAGTATGAATAATTGTGTTTTTTTATGATGTTATAAAATTGCCCTTGAAGTATTATTTATAAAACTATATAAGAAGTATACAATTATATTGAAGAGATGATTTCTAATATTCTGAGAAATATCTTTAAAACCTAAACTCTACAGCCCTTTTTTCATTATTCTGATAATTTTCTGCCATGGTAATAATAATGTCATATCTATTTTCTAAAATCTTATACAAAATTGGGGTTCTCTCTCTTAAGCCAAAAGAACTATAAAATTTCCTTATCCTCCCTTTATTGCTAAAGAAAAAAACACATCTCAGAACTCTGCTAAAGTCCTTCAAACAAAGAGTCTTTGTCTCACTTAAATTAGTAATGTTTTTGATCAAAGCCTTTAGGTGGAGTATAGGAGATAAAAGCCTGATTGGAGCAGATACACAAGAGAATAGAAGAAAAGGACTCAGAAAGTAAGTCAAGGCAACTCATTCAAGGCATTTGCTACAAGAGGGAGCAGAGAAATGGGGCATTATCTGAAAGAGGAGGTGGGTAAAAAGAGACATTTTAAGATGAAAATAATTATATCATCTTGTAGACAATGGGAACAATACAATAGAGCAAATTTTGAAGAAGTAGGAAATAAGGGTGGAAAATTGCAGGGACAATGACTTTGAGGAGGCTGGGAAAGGTCAGAATAGAGCACAAGGAGAGTAGTTGGCCTTAGATAGGATTACAGCTTCATCCAACGTAATAGGAAGATAACAAAGACTCAGTGCAGAGGCTTTTTGGTAAAAACATATGAACACTCTTTCTGTGTTTCTCCTATTTTCTCAGTGAAAAAAGAAATACTTTCATCAGCAGATATCAAGAAAAGGAAGTCTTTCAAGTTTGCCAGGAGAGAAGAGATTGGAATGTAGAGAAAATACGCTGACTAGAGAAAAGTAACAGTACTGCTAGCTTCCCTCAAGACCTAATTGAAATCTGTGATCAGGAATTTAAAATCAGACCAGGCAACACCTTGGTAAGTATTCATTAGTTAAATATCCAAGTGCCACTGTGGGACAAAGAAAGTAGCATAAATTCATAGTCTGTATATTTACCCTCACTTCCATCTCAGCACAAACAGGAATATAGGGAGAGGGGAAGTAGATAGTAGAAGCAGGTATGGACTGTATACATGAATATACATGTAAATATATACACACATGTTAACTACGAATTGACACTTGCCAAGAGCATTTGCCAGTGACTGAACAACAACAAGGGCATTTGCCACCGGCCTCTGTGGAGATTGAACCCTCTGCTGTTGCAGCTGCTGACCTTCAACACCCGCTGAGGGGAATTCAAAGTGGAGAGAGAGGCACTCTGCTCCAGGGAAACTGATGGAACAGGTCTTTAGATAGTTAGATATTTTTAGGAACTGATTTCATGATCCCATTCTTACATCTCTTCATATCTAAAAGATCACTAAATCCCTTCATGGTGACATCAGCTCCTTGTGACTACCAGGAAAACTTTTGTAGAGTAAGTGCTTGATTGCATTGACCTCCCCCCTCACCAAAATCTTATCTATTGACCTTCCCCACTACCTCTTTGGAGAAGTCTCTCAGAGCTATCTGAGGTGCTGTCTCCCAGGCTGCAGTCTTCATTTTGTCCCAAATAAAACTTAAATCTCACGTTGTGCATCTTTTTAGTTGTTATTCCCACATACATATACAAATCAGTTCTTCCGGGAGCAATATAATTATGCTCATAATATGTCGGGGTCCAGTTTTTCTTATTATACCCCTTTATAAAATTTCCTACCCTTCAAGATAAATTCTTTTAAGTTTAATTAGCAAATAATTATTCATGCCAAGAGAAAAAATCAATTGTTATCACAAATAAAGGTAGACAATAGTTAGAAAAATATACATAAGAGAATCAACTAAAATAAACATATATCATGTAAGGATATAAACAAGCCAAATTCAAAAGAACCTATGCAATACTAGTTAGAATATTTGCCTTGCAATCTCCCATTAAATATTTTGTTTCAACAAACCAATATCATCCATCAAATTAAACCAAAATTGCTTTTAATTTTATTAGCTTTACATTTATATATGTTTTAAATTTTTATTTTGTTAATTAACAAGACTTTAGAGTCATGTAAATATAAGGGATTTATGTCTAGTTTTATGTTTGTACAGATTTGATTAGAAACATAATATAATTGAGTAGAAATCTGTATTATTACTTTATAGATATCCACTCACTAATTATATTTGAACACACTAGAATTTTAAAGTATCCATAAAAATTTTCTATTTAAATAGAACTTTTTAAATTCCCTTTAAGAGTTATTATGAAATTGGGTTTCCCAGGTAACTTAGTGGTAAAGAATCCTCCTGCCAGTGCAGGAGATGTGGGTTCATTCCCTGGGTCATGAAGATCACCTGGAGAAGGAAATGGTAATCTACTCCAGTATTTTTGCCTGGAATTGGGCTTCCCTTGAAGTTCAACTGGTAAAGAATCTGCCTGCAGTGCAGCAGACCTGGGTTTGATCCGTGGGTTGGGAAGACCCCCTGGAGAAGGAAATGGAAACTCACTCCAGTGTCCTTGCCTGGAAAATCTCATGGACAGAGGAGCATGGTGGGCTGCAGTCCATGGGGTCACAAAGAGTTGGGCACGACTGAGCAGCTAACACTTACTTACTTATTCTTGTCTGGGAAATCCCATGGACAGAGGGTACTTGAGGATTACAGTCCCTGTGGTTGCAAAGAATCAGACATGACTGAGCAACTGAGCATGCAACCAGATATTTAGGAAAGAAATGTAAGAGTTGAAAAGCCCCATCCAATATAGAAAACTATAAACTTACCTCTATAAGCTAGGCATTTTACATGCATTGTCTCATATTTATAATAAAAATAGTATAACAACCATCACCACTACCACACTATCTGGACTCCTGTCATTTAAGCATATTTTATGTGCCAGGTAAAGTCAAGTCCTTTTGTAAACATTTAATTTTCAGATGTTATTTATTAATAATTACATATTCTGAAATAAGATAGTCATTTCTCACCTTTTCTATGGATGAGGAATGTCATTTCTCACCTTTTCTATGGATGAGGAATCTGAATCATAACAAAAAAACTGTCCATGATCACCAACAATTAAGACATGGATCCAGGAATTAGACTTCTGAATTCAAAGTCTAAGATACAATGAGCTTCAAGGTCGAAAGGAGTTCTCCCAGTGCCACCCAGCCAGTGGACAGCAAGCTAAAGCTAGTCTGGCATTTCTCTCAAACCAGAGGGCCCACTGCAAAGGATTCGGATCACAGCCAGCTCCCAACAGAAGAAGAGAATGGAATGCTTGTGAAAACTGAACAGTGGGACTCAAAGACAAACCTTTCCTTTCCAAATTTCCCCTCTGAAAATCAGGCCACCATCACTCTCCAATGTTGAGAGGACAGCCTATGGATATTTACATTGCAGAGATTTAAGCTGAAAAGAAAATATAAGAAGGAAATGATTTCACAATGAACTTTTATTACTATACAGCTATGTGATCTGTCAGAAATGCCTAAAGCAAAAATTAGTGAAACAAAAGAACTTGGGATAACAGCAAGGGGATCAAAAAGAATGTAAAGTCAGAATCTTTTCTGATTTTTAAGGCATCTATAGATGACTAGTGTTGTCTGGCATGCCACAGTCCATAGGTTTGCAAAGAGTCAGCAACAACTGAGCACGCCTGCATGCAGTGTTGAAAAAACCATTTGAGTCAATGTCTGCAAGGCAGGGTGCCCACCGAGCACATAAATGTAACTGCCTCAGGCTCTAATCAGACTGTTTCCTTGGCTCATCTGAACCCTGTGAGAGCCTGACCTTTCTTCTCACCAGGTCCTCAATATGACCCAGATCTACAGAGTACTTAGCATTTTTCAAGATGTTTTTACCTCTCTTCAAGGCACCAAAGATTTATCTCAGAACTGAAAAATAAAATTAGTACAACAACAAAAACAGCTAACTCATTGGAGAAGACCTTGATGCTGGGAAAGATGGAAGGCAAAAGGAGAAGAGGGCAGCAGAGGATGAGATGGTTAGATAGCATCATCAACTCAATGGACATGAACTTGGGCAAATTCCAGGAGATAGCGAGGGACAGGAAAGTCTGACATGCTGCAGTCCATGGGGTCACAAAGAGTTGGACATAGTGACTGAAGAACAACAACAAAAATGGTCTGTTTTACTCTTTACTATCACAGGGGATGGGCATATCCTTCACCCCACATATTAGCTGCCTCCCCCACAGTACGCACTTAATAAATACTTAGTATATAAATGAAAAATGCTTAAAAAGTGAATATATGTGAAATACAAAAAGATTATACAAAAGACAGAACTATATATAAAATCAATTTCCTGAATTACCTCTTAAGGAACACAGTTTATAAAGGAAACTTCAGCTGTCACTCAAAACAAATGACCCTTTGAATCTATTTCTTAAAAGTTTTGCTACCCAAAATGCCTGGATGTGTTTGGAAATGCAGAATTTCAGGCTCCACCCCAGATCCACTCAATCCAAAACTACAATTTAGGTAATGAGTATTCACATTAAGTCTTGAGAAGCTAGTATGTTCTCAAAGCCTGGTCACCACCAGCTCAGAAAGAGTCAGACACAACTGAACACCTTAACATCCTCCATAACTTCAGATTTTCTCAACTGGTATCTCTGGATGGGAGTTCAGGACTGCATATAGCAACAAGTACCATCTGTGATTTCAAAGTGATTTATGTTTGATAATTGTTACTTTAAATAAAATTGATATGTATGATTCTCTATAGAGCCAACAAAATAATATTATGAAAGTGAGTTTCTCAGGAAAAAATTCCAATCAGTTATTTAAAAAAAAATCTGAATTTGATTTGGTACAAATAGGCAGATTTGGTCTATTAATACCCAGTCTCCTGGGATGTGTGTATATATTTGTGTGTGTATTAAACCCTAGAATTAAAGTCTAGAATTTAATTAAGTCTAGAATTGGAAATGAAGCTCCAATACTTGGGCCACCTGATGCAAAAAGCTGACTCATTAGAAAAGACCCTGATGCTCAGAAAGACTGAAGGCAGGAGGAGAAGGGGGATCACAGAGGATGAGATGGTTGGATGGCATCACTGACTCAATGGACATGAGTTGGAGCAAGCTCTGGGAGACGGTGAAGGACAGGGAAGCCTGGTGTGTTGCAGTCCATGGGGTCACATAGAATCAGACACAACTGAGTGCCTGAACAACAACAACAAAGTCTAGAAAGTCGTAATCATCATTCAGATATATGAATTAATAAAATTATAGATACAAAAGCCCAGAGAGAGAACAGAGCACTTAGAAAATATATTCTGCAATAGGAAGACTTCCAAAGACGAGATCTTCCCTTTAAAAACTAGATTAAATTCTACTCCCATAATCAACTCCCATATTGTGCCTATTGACCATAGCCCAAAATGTAGGTTTCTTCTACTTATATAGGAAAATTCCCAAAGGTAACAAATAAATTGTAATCCTTGTGAGACAGTATGGTTTAAATTGCAGAGAGGAAGAGGGCACCACAGATTAATGCATACCCTCAGACTTGAAAACTCTCAAACCAGCACAGGAAACACTTCAGAGATCATAGTCCTTTAATCCATAGTTCCTTCTATATTCACATGAGTTTATCAGTGAATGTGCTCTGGAAACAGAGTTGGCTTCACATCACTGACCATCACAAATAGTATACAGGTCAGAAAGGCTGCATTTCTAGAAATTTTCTAGCCTTATTCTATGATTTATTGGAACTTGTATCTAGGAAGTCTTTATACTGCTAACTTTGAATGCTGTAAAATATTCTTTATAACCAAAGATTTCATACATTTTATTTACTGAGAATATAACACTGCCATGGAAATTGCTTTTATGGGTAAGTATATTTGCTTGACAGACATGTTATTTAATTATTGGAATATGGTGGGAAATTTTTCAAATGAAATAAGCTTTCAGACAAATTCTCAAATCATAATCTAACCCATGAAAAAAAGACATTTCAAAATATGAAGTTGAATGTATCTTTGAAAGATTATGAAATTGATTTTAAGTTCAGGGTTATATTTTTGTTTATTCCAAGGATCTATATCACATTAAATCTAGATGTTTTCTAGTAATCTATATCCCAAACAACTAATTTTAAAGTTAAAAAAGTATTTTATGAGAACTTCTTATTTGAAAATTATCATTGCTTAAAAGACTAGAAATCAATGATACCTAAAATACTGTAATTTTATTTTTTCATTCAAACCTCACTTCAAAATTGTAAAATATAAGCTTCTTATAAGATCACCACAGGACATCAATTTAGTTAAGAAAATGATATATGAAAATATTCTACCAAAATTGTATAAGCCTCAAGCTAAAAAAAAAGGGGGGGTTGAGAAAAAGAATTCTATTATGTTCATAAGTCCTGAACAGAAAGATGACTTGTCCACCTGTTCTAGGAATTTACAATAATTTATCAGCCATGAGATAATCAATAGTATATGGAAGCTTCTGAAGCTCTTCAAAGAATCATACAGGTACATAAATCTATGAAAGATGACTCATATGGGAATGGCTGCAGTCAGACATAAAATGAGAACTGCCACAAAAAATGGGACCTGGGGCAACTCGAAATAATTTGAAGTTGAACAGATAAGTCTGATTGAAAAACCAGACAAATCAATATGGAAGACTTGATAGAAATTATAAGAAAAACTATTTAAAGGTAAAAGAAATTATCTTGTGTGTGGTAGAGATAAAAGATTTCTGTTTCATTTTCCTTTTTTAAGCTCTCCAAAAATGCATAAAGCAATGAATTCCATGTGTTTTCCAGTTCCCTGTGTACTGGAAAAAAAGTTCCATTACTATGAAACAGCCTTTTTCTGTTCAAGGCTTACATAGCACTGTGGATATCTTCCCTAAAGTCTGACATTGCAGTAACCAAAATACCCTTGGCCAGAAATAGTGATAGTTCAGAAAACTCCCTCAGATTTCCTTTTACCAACATCTCCATCCAAGCTCCCATTAGAGTCTAGAGTAGGAGCACCAAATGATGTTTTCTGATAGTATACTGTGCTTTTAAAGCAAAACTCAGGAGTAAAGCACTCATTTTCACATTGTAGTTTGGCAATTATTTTAGTTTGACAACTACTAAAATATACTAACAGGCAAAGGTTTTCATGTTCACTCTTCTGTGCTCATTGGATGCCTGAATTTTAGAGGATGGTAATTTTTCAGTAACAATGTACTCAAGGAAAATCACCTAAGCAAAACTAATGTGTATTCTTAATCTAATTTTCATTATACAAAATCACTTTTCCCACATAAAATCAACAATGGCATGGGTTAATTTTTTTAAACTATGATAATTTGATAAAAACAGTCACATTTCTTCATACAATTTTCACCTAACCTACTATATTTCATCTGTCATGAATGATATTAGCATTTGCAGTAGCATTTGCAATAATACCTGTGATTGCCTTATTTAGATGAGAACACGCTTTATCCATAAAAGATGAAGTAAACAGCTGCTCAGTTTAAGACAAAATCTGACTCTTCCAAAATAGAAATAGATAAGAATCAGCAAGTGTATTCCTCTATAAATAAAATACCCTATGATATAAAATTTAAACAACTGTCAGGGCGCTCAGTGCTCAGATGACTATATATGAAGTTCAGCAAATTGTGCTAATACTTAGGGCCCATACTTTATTAAAGATATCTCGGTTAAAGGACGAAAATATTTGTTTTATTTTTAAAATAACCAAGAAACCACAGAATGGGTTTTATATCCTAGGCAGAAAGTACTTAAATATGTATATGTTGTTACCAAGCAAAAGATGGATATTTTCACACACACAAATTTAGTTTGGATAATGAGACTAATAACACCATACAGATACTATGAGAGTATGAAAAGCTTATTACTCATATAAGGACACTTTCTGGGGAGGATAGAGTAGCCTCCCAAGACTATGCAAAAATGGCTTAAAAGATCAGTGAGAGGACACTGGCTTGGGCTTGGATTTTTGTGGTGGTCAGAAGGTGCAACACAGGTTTGCCGCTGCTAAGTCGCTTCAGTCGTGTCCGACTCTGTGTGACCCCATAGACGGCAGCCCACCAGGCTTCCCCGTCCCTGGGATTCTCCAGGCAAGAACACTGGAGTGGGTTGCCATTTCCTTCTCCAGTGCATGAAAGTGAAAAGTGAAAGTGAAGTCGCTCAGTCGTGTCCGACTCTTAGCGACCCTGTGGACTGCAGCCTACCAGGCTCCTCCATCCATGGGATTTTCCAGGCAAGAGTACTGAAGTGGGGTGCCATTGCCTTCTCTGCAACACAGGTTTAGGTTACTACAAATATGGTTTGAACTTGCTGGCAACATCAAATGAGGCAATACTCCAGATTTCTTATCAGCTTGTTCAGCTATGGGTCAAAAAAAGGGAGAGTAATGAGGCTTTAAAACTGTCAGCAGACAATCATCAAAAATGGAGTTGGACTTTATTATAATTCACCCTTGATTAATAATAACCAAAATGTGCCATGTTCAACTTCGTTGATTTAAACTTAAGTAAACCATTATGGTACTTCATGAGGTCTGTAGCCTGAGACCATTAAGGGTGGTAAGAGTTTTGGGATGACTGACTCCAAGAGCCCAGAATGATATATTTTCAGAAGTGAAATGAATGCCCTGGTCACTGTTAATAATGTCTGGAAATGAGAGGTATAAGGAGTGCTTTGGTAAGGTCTTACACTGTGGCTTTAGCGGTTTAAAGATATGTATGAACTTGATTAATATATTGGGTATCTGTGAAGCAAGAAATTCTCAGAGTTCTCTACCCAAAAGGAGCCAACCTTGGACAAGGAATCATTGTTACCATTGGCCAGGCCATCTGCCTAGGGAGACCATAGGTAGTGGCTCAAGAGTTTGTTGAACTGTGCAGAAGGGACTACTTGTGAGCCAGGGCATCAGGTACTAAGGTAGGATTGCATGAAGTTTAGTTAACCTTGCTAACCCTTGGGGGCCCATCCGTTATTGGGGATGAAAAGCAGGCATGCTCCATCTAGTTTCTTCACATGATAGGGGCTATGTCACCCATAAAATGTATAAACACTTTTACTCAATTGATCTCAAGAGGCTTCCCATGTGGCCAAAGTGATGTGGAAAAGGAGGGGCCTTCTAAAAAATCATGACACCTCTCAACAGAGTTGACTCAGGAATCCAGCTCTTCTGCAGGTGAGATAAGGCCAAGGACCCAGGATTAGTTCTGACCCACGAATAACATTTCTGCTTTAGCTTAGAGGCCTCAGCAGCTATTTTTAGCTTTCAAGGTGCTAGTTCTATGAGCCAAGGACTAATGGGCAACCTGGAACAGTGAGCAGGTCATGGACTCAGAAACTGTGAGAGTTGTTCCCAGAAAAGCTCAGTATGCCAATAGTAACTTCAACTCTACTGGCTTACAGCATCCAAGCCAAGAAGGATAGTTTCTTGCCCTGCAAGCTCGGAGACAACTTTTGGCTGTCACAGGTTGTCTAGAAACTCCAGGAGGCATAGAGTGTTGCTAAAACCTCCGCAGTGCAGGAGTCTCTGGAAGGTACTGTTGTCAGATTGCAATTTAGTCAGATACTTGAAGCTTCTGTTGTAGGGACCCCATTCAAAATTGACCAGTTTGCAAGAAAAAACAAAGGGTTTGAGCACAATTTATAAATGAGAACTAGGTTGCCTCCAGAATCCAAAAGAACTAAAAGATGTTGGGATTATTCTAACATTGCTGGTACTGAAGTCAATAGGTTGTCTGTTTGTTTGTTTTGACAGCATTAGGAGTGAAGAGACCCTTGACTAATCAAATAATGTCAAGAAATTTTACTAAGGTAACAATGATCTCATACTGTGTGACAATGGTCCAATCCTTTTGGTCAGCTCCTTTGTGAATGTTTATATCTTAATGAGTGTGTCAAATGAGTGTTCTTAGAAGAGGATGTTTAACTGTGTTATGCTATAACTGTGCTCCTAGAGAAAGTCAGACAGGGTAAAATGCTGCAAATATTGCGTATGATGTTCTGGCTATTGAGATACACCATGAATAGCCGGGTAAAGGTGTATTGTCTTCCTTCTAAGGTCAAAGTTAACTGCAACTGAAATAGGCTGTTGAAATAGACAGTGAATCATATTAGTTAAAACATATGACTGCAGGGTAGTTACTGGTTACAGGTTGTGCACAATCAGTAATTTCAATACTATTAGATATGGGGTCCTTAATAGGTGGGACCACATCATTAAGATTGTGGTAATACACTGTGAGGTACCATTCGCTGGATTTTAGGTTACTAGCAGGCCAAATCAGAGAAGGCAATGGCACCCCACTCCAGTACTCTTGCCTGGAAAATCCCATGGATGGAGAAGCCTGGTAGGGTGCAGTCCATGGGGTCACGAAGAGTCGGACACAACTGAGCGAGTTCACTTTCACTTTTCACTTTCATGCATTGGAGAAGGAAATGGCAACCCACTCCAGTGTGCTTGCCTGGAGAATCCCAGGGACAGGGAAGCCTGGTGGGCTGCCATCTATGGGGTCGCACAGAGTCGAACATGACTGAAGTGACTTAGTAGTAGTAGTAGCAGGCCAAATTGGGCTGTTATATACAGCACTGGGAATAGTAATTTCTTCTCTCTATAAGTTCTATATAATGGACTTTAATCTCTGAAGTCTTGTTTTAATTTCTATTCAGCTCTATTAACTGTTAAGGAATATCCATGGAGTCCTGTTTGTCAGGTCAGTTTTAGGCACAAATATCTAAAGCGATATTTACTCTATTGGTTCAGAGATTCAATGTCTACTATGGTATATTTTAGGGCAACAGATGCTATGAATGTGGGTAAATCAGGCAAAGCAAGAGTTCGAATGGAGGACAGATAGGTTTGCAGCATGTTTAGTCACTCAGTCGTGTCCATCTCTGTGATACCCCGTTGACTGTAGCCTGCCGGGATCCTCTGTCCATGGAGATTCTCCAGGCAAGAATACTGGAGTGGGTTGCCATGCCCTTTTCCAGGGAATCTTCCCAACCCAGGGAGTGAACTCAGGTCTCCCACATTGCAGCAGGATTCTTTACCAGCTGAGATAGAAGGAAAGCCCAAGAAATACTGGAGTGGGTAGCCTATCCCTTCTCCAGGGGATCCTCCCAACCCAAGAATCAAACTAGGGTCTCCTGCACTGCAGGCAGATTCTTTACCAGCTGAGCTACCAGGGTCAATCAGGCAAAGAAATAATTCTGATGGAAAATATATAGGTTTAGCTCACCTTAACTATTTTATGTTTGTTAACTACCCTAAAGGGGCTTCCCTGGTGGCTCAGATGGTAAAGAATCTGCCTGTAAACCATACAAAATAGCTTAAGTTTAGTGGGATCCCAAGTTATAATCATAATTTGGGTACCAGTATCAATGAAGGTTTGCTAACTGATATATTTAAGCAGATAATAAAGTTCATGCAGAATAAATGGGCTAGTGGTGCAAAGAACATTTTGCACCTATTATATTTATGTCATACAAATTCATTTAGCAAATTTTTGCTTCCCAATTGGGTCAAGTTTTAAACCCCTGTTTCAGTTTTTGTTTCCTCTCTCAATATCAGGTTGGGTTTAATTGTTTGGTTTTTGTTTTATTGATTGTTTATTTGGCAGTTGGCTTCCCTGGTGGCTCAGATAGTAAAGCATCTGCCTGCAATGTGGGAGACCCAGGTTCAATACCTGGGTTGGGAAGATCCCCTGGAGGAGGGAATAGCAACCCACTCCAGTACTCTTGCTTGGAAAATTCCATGGACAGAGGAACCTGGTGGGCTACAGTCCATGGGGTCACAAAGAGTTGGACATGACTGAGCAACTTCACTTCACTTATTTGGTAGTTATTGGTTAGACCTGAGGTGGGGAAGGAGGTACTCTCCACCCTGCTCATATTTATAAGTTTGTTTTCACAGAGAACCTCAAATCAGTATTATCTGTATCAGGTGTCTCCCATGGCAATAGTGGCTTTAGTAGTTTCAAAGATCTCAGACTTAAATCAGGTTAAAATTAACCTCTTGGCTGAGTCATGGGTGTATCATGAGTATTTGGGCATTTCCCCCTGTAACTTTGAAGACTAAAATCTTTTTTGGCAACAGAGGCACAGGCAGTAGCATCAGTAGAGTATTCTGTAGGGTCCTAGTGAGCCATCTGCTTAGGTGTGTGGACCTCAATGTGACACAGAGTAACCATTCTCCTCCATACGAGGGACCAACCAAAGAACCTATACACAGAGTGCCACTCTTTCCTTGAACACTGTACAGAATGGAGACTTAGTTCCTGGTTAAGACCCATGACCAGTGGTAACAGGGATGTTCCCTGAGCCCCAAATTAATCATAACTTAAATTGGAATTGAGACAACTGGGGCACAGTTGGGTCCAGGCCATAGACTGGACTCCTTTTGGCCCTCACAGCACTCAAGCAAGCTAGATAAGGCTGCTGTTATGGCAAAGTTGAGGTACAACCAGCAAGCAAGTGTATCAGAGTCAGAGAGCAAACAGAAGCACACAAAGGCTCAGAATGAACATATGCCACTTCTATCATATTCTGCTGGACAATGTGAGTTACAAGACCATCCCAGAGTCAGAGAAGGTGGGAACTACAAAATTACAGGGCAACAGACAAGGGTATAAGATAGCCTTTATTTGGGGCCATCAATGTCATCAAAATATGGGAAAGTCATCATTCCTTTGGCTAACCAACTACAATAAGTCTCAATATCTTGTGGCATATCCAAAAGATTGTCTTGAGGATCAAAAAATAATTTTTATGTAATAACTGATACACAGCAGACCCTAAAAAAACAGCCACTTCTCTTTTCTTTCTATAATCCAGGGGCATGGTATATTTATAATAAGAAGATTCTCCTCTCTTGGCCAAGCAAAGTGATGCAAAGGTAAGAATCTGATGAAAGCCAATCCAATTACAACTATTCCTTCTTTTTTTTAGATCAAGTTAATTATAAGAGTCAGTGCCAATCAAATTTTTATGTTCCTGAAATAGAAGACTTGGGAGCTATGTGTGATTCTATTTCCAACTATCCTATTAAAAGAAAAAATCTAGAATGCCAAAGAACAAAGTGCACACAGAGTATTTTTTATGAATCAATGCCAAAGAGACAGAGGGTCTTAGAGTAGGTTCAAGCGCCCATTTCTAGTTGTCCTTGGAACCCACCAGCTTCAGTGATTTCTGTTAGTGAGATACTCTTATACACATACAATAAATTTTCCTTTTTACCAATTTCAAGTTGAATTCCTGATACACCTACCAAAAGAACTTCAATATAAAGGCATATGTAGGTTCCAGCCAAATATTCTCCTTCTTAAAATCATTGCACAGGTAAATAAGAAAAACTAGAAATTGTTTTGGTAGTTTTTAAGGATTAGCAAAAGAACAGAAGAAAAATAACTTAGGTGACAATAAAATTTAAAACAAAATTTCATTTTATATTTATTTAATTTTTAAAATTTGATATAGGTGGCTTCCCTGGTGGCTCAGCAATAAAAAGAATCTACCTGCAATTCAGGAGATGTGGGTTCAATCCTTGGGTTAGGAAGATCCCATGAAGAAGAAAATGACAATTTATTCCAGTATTTCTGCCTGGAAAATACTATGAGCAGAGGAGTCTAGTGGGCTATGTTCCATGGAGTCATAAGAGTTGGACACAATTGAGTGACTAAGCAGTAACAACAAGCTATGAAAATATTAATACAATTTTGTTTTATACACAATATTTGAGATAATGCAAATTCCCTCAAATGATATTATGAATTTTAATTCCCAGCTGTGTTTATGTTCAACATATGGCAGTGCCAACTTAACTGAAAAACACAAATACTGATTATTCTTCCTTATGATTAATCTTATTCAATTTCAATTATGCAATTTTTTTTTTTTTTTGCCATGCCACATGGTATAAGGAATCTCAGTTTCCCCACCAAGGATGAAACCTGTGCCCCCTATGAAAATGGAAGTATAGGCTCTTAACCACTGGATTGCATTGCAATAATTGCAACATTATTCAAGTGTTGAAGCCACTATGTAGAATATTATATTTTTTTATTATCTAACAAAGTCTGGTTTAACCCTGGAAACTGTTACATGCTGGTTGGTTAAGAAGTCTCAAGTAGCATCAAAAAAGCAAATTGTAATCAGATGCCGATTTTCAAATTGCTGAGTACAAAACAACTATTAACATAATTTTTTAAAATTCTAGACTATTTCAAAAAATTTAGTTGAACATAATCAATTTTAAGCATTAATTATTAGACCATAACAAGCAACTCAAATTAATGGGAGAATGGACTTTTTTAACTTTGTCTAAGATCCTTAGGGTGTAGATGAAAAAGTAATTTTTTTCTGTATTTACAGCAAAGATGACCAGTATGTAGTAGGTTGAATAATTTGTTAGATGGCTATTTACAGTATAAATGGAAAAACTGAAACTGTATCAGAAATACAAAATATAATAACAAGCAATACAAATAGCTGTAACCTACTGAGTGTCCAAATGTTTTTCAATGTATTCTGTATGTATTAACTCATTTAATCCTTAAAAACTGTTTGCAGTAGATCTTATAATTTTAAAATGAAGAAACTAACACGTAGAAGTGCTGAGTAACTAAACCAAGGTCAAACAACTAAACAGTGGCCAGTATTTGAACTGGGTGGTCTGGTTCTGGGGACATGCACCCTGAATCACTATTCTATTCTGTCTCTCATTATATTGATAGTACTGGTCAGGGATTTTAGAAATTAGTATTATGGGTTGAATATTTCTGTTACCTAAAAAGTCTTACATTGAAATCCTAACCCCTAGTGTGATGGTATTAGGAGGTGGGGCTTCTGGAAGTTGACAAGTTCATGAAGGTAGAGATCCCTTCCACCAGGTAAAGATATAGTGAGATGATAGCCTTCTACACACAATGAAATGGACACACACAAGAAACCAAATCTGCTGGCGTCTTAATCTTAGATTCCCCCAGGCTTCAGAACTGAGAAATAAATATTTGCTGTGTAAGCAATCCAGCATATTGTGTTTTTGCTATAGCGGTCTGAACAGACTGATAGAAGGTAACCATTCTGGCCTTGGCATCAAGAATAAACGCTACCCCTGTATTTGGCATGAAGCTATTTTGTGAACTGGTTGGGAGATTTGGGGTCGGGGAGATGATGAGTGTTGACGGCAGGAGTAGAGTGTTTTGAGTGCCACAGAAATAAAGATCCAGAAGCTCATGATATTCTGAATCATGATAAAATGGTAAGTCAGTCACTACTGGTTCTAGGGCTGGCTGTTAGCTGCTCAGTAATGTCTGACTCTTTGGACTCTACGGACTGTAACCCACCAGGCTCCTCTGTCCATGGGATTTCCCAGACAAGAATACTAGAGTAGGTTGCCATTTCCTTCTCCAAGGTATCTTCCCTACCCAGGGATCAAGCATGGGCCTATGTGTTGGAGGCAGATTCTTTACCATCTGAACCACCAGGAAAGCCCTGGCTCTAGGGCTCAGTAGGTAAAAATGACTGGTAACACCTTCTAATAAAAGAGCAATTCAGGGACTTCCCTGGTGGCTCAGGAGTAAAGAATCTGCCTGTCAATGCATACATGGCTTCAATCCCTGATCTGGGAAGATCCACACCACGTTGAGCCCGCACTGTAGAGCCAGCGAGTTCCAACTACTGAAGACCTCGCACCCTAGAGCCTGAGGAGGAGGAGTCACAGCAATGAGAAAGCTCACACACCACAACTAGACTAGCCCCCACTCTCCACAACTAGAGAAAAGCCCGTGCAGCAACAAAGACCCAGCACAGCCAAAAATAAATAAATAAACAAATCATTTTTTTAAAAAGAGCAATTCATAACAAAGGACATCTACTACTTAGAACTATTTAGAAGCTATTAAAAAGTAGCTGGAATGTAGACACTGTAAAAGCTGGGGAAAATATCACATGAGTAAGTAGGTAGTGTATGAAAAACTACATTCAGTACTGTGCTCTAGGAAACTTGAATACATAGGTCTGCTCACAGGTGCTAAGGAACATTGAAATTAGACCACCCTGGAGTGGGAGGGTCTCAAACACCTTCTGAAGCAGTGTTTAGGCTGAAGTAGGGTATGGGCTGCCACCTATGGGGTCGCACAGAGTCAGACACGACTGAAGCGACTTAGCAGCAGCAGCAGCAGCAGGGTAACTTCCTGGTGGCTCAGATGGTAAAAAAAAAAAAAAAAAAATCTGCCTGTCATGCAGGTGACCTGGGTTCAATCCCTGGTTGGGAAAGAACCCCTGGAGAAGGGAATGGCAACCCACTTCAGTATAATTTCCTGGAGAATTCCATGGACAGAGGAGCCTGGCAGGCTACAGTCCATGGGGTTGCAAAGAGTTGGATATGACTCACATTTTTACTTTCACTTCAGGGAAACTTCAAGGCTCTTCTTGAAAGAGAATGCCTTCAAACTCTGAAGAGCAAAGAAAAAATGGAAAGACCATGTAGCAATATCAGTAGTAAAAATAACTGAGAGCAGGATGAAATGAGACTCAAAAAATAGCTTGAAATTAATGGTTTCTTAGAAAAGATTATGAACTGTAAGTCCATACTACTACATCACTTTTATGTGGTTGCGGGGTGTCTCTGTGTAATACATCAGAACCCTAGACATTTGTGTTAGTCTGTTCTGGCTTCTGTAACAAAATACCACAGACTAAGGGACTTCCCAATTATAAACACAGTCATTGCTCACAGTTTGAAGGCTGTACATACGAGATCTGACTGCCAGCATGGTCAAGAGAGGGCACTCTTGGGTTGCAGACTTTATCCTCCCCTGGTACAAAGGGCTAGAGGTCTCCATGGGGTCTCTTTAACAAGTTATTAATCTTATTCATGAGGGCCCCATCCTGATGACCTGAACACCTCCCAAAGGACCCTTCCCTAATACCATCACAATGGAGTTAGGATTTCAACATGAATTTTGGGGGTGGGGGACACAAACATTCTAACCATAGCAATACTCTTACATACATTTTCTGATGTATGTGATTAGGGGAAATAAAAATAAGATATTCTTACTGTAAGCAGCTCATAAAATAGTTGAGCCATTTCTGTGCAACCCTGTCCTACATAAAATTTAAAAGAGCTTTGAAAGCAGATGTTGTCTTAGGATTCCCAAGAAACAGTTAAAAACAACTGACACCAAGGATCCTGAACATAGATTGAGATGCAATTCCAGGAAATCACCTTTTTTTGGCTTTATTCTTTCTGTGATATGAAAGAACTTATTACCCTTTCCACCTCCCTTTTGTAGGTGATGAAAGTGGGGCAGTGCTCAGAGTTCTGATCACATCTCTTCAGTTTCCATGTTTTTTACACTAGTATCTTCAGATAGAATGCTAAATTCTAGTTATAATCAAATAACTGTGTGTGGGAATGGATAGACATGACTCACGTAACAGAGCCTATTGAGCTCTCTCTACAGGTCAAAGGCCAGAGATGCACTTGGGCCCCAAATATTCACATGCACTCATTTTGTGAGCATATACTATGTAGAGGGCCCATTTCTAAGTATTTGCTAAACCCCAACAAACAAAAAGTCCTTTCTCTCACACAGCTTGTTTATAGTAGAGAAAATAGATTATTAAAAAAAATACACTCGAATGTATAAATTATCACATAGTGGTATTAAGAAAACAGATAAAAAGCAAGATCATAGGTGGTAATGCGTAAAGGACAGATATTTTAGGTAGGGGGACATGGAGGCCACTCTGTTATGGTGGTAGTTTTGGAGAAAACTATAAGAAATTGGAGAGTAAACCCCACATGTAGTGTCCCATGCAAAAAGAAGAGTAAGTACACAAATAACAAATGCTGGAGAGGATGTGAAGAAAAGAGAACCTCCCTACGCTATTGGTGGGAATGTAAGTTGATACAGCAACTATGGAAGAGTATGGAGATTCATCAGAAAACTAAAAGCAGAATTACTATATGATCCAGCAAGCCCACTTCTGGGAATATACCCAGACAAAACTGTAACTCACAAAGATGCATGCCCCCTATGTTCATAGTAGCACTGTTCACAATAGCGAAAACATGGAAACAACCTAAATGTTCCTCAACAGATGAATAAAGATGTGGTGCATAATTATAATGGAATACTACTCAACCATAAAAAGAATGAAATACTACACAACCATAATAATGCCATTTGCAGCAACATGGATGCAACTAGAGAATATTATACTAAGCAAAGCAGGTCAGAAAGACATATCATATGATATCACTTACGTTGCTGTTGTTCAGTCACTAAGTCATGTCCAACTCTTTGTGATCCCATGGACTGCAGCACGCCAGGCCTCCCTGTCCCTCACGATCTCTCAGAGTTTGCCCAAATTCATGTCCATTGAATCAGTGATGTCATTTACATGTGGAATCTAAAACATGGCACAAATAAAACTACAAAACAGAAATAGACACATAGACATAACAGACCTGTGATTGCCAGTATAGAGGGAAGGAGACAGATGGACTAGGAGTTTGAGGTTGGTAGATGCAAACAGTTACATTCACAATGGATAAACAAGAAGGTCCTAATGTCTAGCACAGGGAGCTACATTGAATATCCTGTGACAAACCAGAATGGAAAAGAATATAGAAAAGAATGTATATACACATATAACTGAGTCACTTTGCTCTACAGCAGAAATCAGCACATTATAAACCAACTATACTTTAGTAAAATAAAATAAGAGGAAGTACAGAAACTCTGAAGTGAAAACATGCTTTCTGTGCTTGATAACAGTGAGGAGACTGGTGTGGTTGGAATAGAGTGAAGAATGCAATCAGAGTAGAAGGAGCTCTCAGGAATGCTGGTGGGCTGGTATAACCACAAGAAGGACTCGGAGATGGAAAGCTATTAGAAGGTTTGGAGCAGAGGTGCAGCGAATCACCTACAGGGAGACGTGAGGAGCAGAAATTCACGGCTCCATGCCAACAATCTAGTGCAAGATGATGCTGGCTTGTCCATGGTGACAGCTGTGAAGGGAGGAGAATCAGTTTAGATTCTGGATGTATCTTTTTTTTTTTTTCTAATTTTATTTTATTTTTAAACTTTACATAATTGTATTAGTTTTGCCAAATATCAAAATGAATCCGCCACAGGTATACATGTGTTCCCCATCCTGAACCCTCCTCCCTCCTCCCTCCCCATACCATCCCTCTGGGTCGTCCCAGTGCACTAGCTCCAAGCATCCAGTAAAATATCATGTAAGAAACGAGTTGCCAGTCCAGGTTCGATGCACGATACTGGATGTATCTTGAAGGTGGGACCAACAATATTTGCTGATGGATTAAAGTGGCATTTAATAAAGTGAAGTCAAGAAAAATTGAAAAGGTTTTGACCTGAGAGAAAGTTACAGATATAAACTTGGACTTCATTAAGCAGAGAAGGAGTACATGACAAGAAAAGAAGAGTTTAAAGGGTAGGATCCTGGGGCCTACCATGAAAGTAAAAGAACTGTACAGATAACGGTATTAGTCATAGCTGTTGAGAGTTTAATATGATTCATATTCTGTGTTAAGCACTTTATATCCAGTATCTCATTTAATATCACATCAACAGTAGGAAATAGTGTTAAAATTCATTTTTTTCATACAAACATTTTGACAATAGTTACTAAGTTCTGGACCCAGATCATTTCTAATAAATGGGGCAAAAGCAGAGAATCTTAGTAGCATTGAACCCACACATCTATCCAAAGTATTTCTATATTAGACTCAATCTAGCTCACTCAACACTAAATAGGAAAACAGCAATATCCTATATGAACCTGTTATAAGCATTGTTTAATACCCAGCAATGATTCTCCCTTAAACCACAGTCACAGCACTGTAGAGGCTTTTGAAGGACTGACAAATCTTTGGAGACCTTGTTGAGCCACACTGTGATGCCTTTACCTGACAAACACATTTTTTTTAAGACTTTCCAGTTACTTACTTGCATAAATGTTTTGATTGAAATTTCCTTTCTTTCCCAAAGATTGCTGAACAAAACAGAATCATATGAACAAAAATGGCTTAGTGACGTTTCTCTATTCCATTCTCTAAGAATCAAGGAAATTAGTCACCCTTTTTTTTTATTAGAAACATTTAAATAATTCCTTGTGAAAGTAACAAGACTTAAGCTCTTGTCTTTTTGTATATAAAAAGGTATGTATTCTAACACATTAACTAGGAAAATATATAGCTCAGAAGATAATCTTATCAAGGAAGCATGACTAACAGCTATAATCAATCATGTATGGATTACACATCCCCTAGCTCTGAGGGTTTTTTCACTTTTAGTTTCATGATCATTATTTCTTGTACCAAGCACTTCCTAATAGAGACAGAGTGATTATGGTCTTTGTTTTGCATTTCATTTAACTAAATTCACATTTTTTAAGTTAGGACCATGACATAACAGCTTGACAAATTATCCAATTAAAAATTAGAGCAATTAATAAGAAACTATAACCCCGATTGCTTCTGGAGAAGAAAACATACTAATTGGGGAATGGGGATCGGATGCAATTTTGTTTTTCACTCTATATCTTTTTATATCTATTGGGTTTTTTTTTTCCACCATGGACATATAACCTATTCCAAAAAATGGTAATTTTATTTTAAAAAGATTCAATTTGAACATTCCCCTTTCCAACATAAGCAATCCTTTAAGCAATTCATAATACTGGAAGGGAAGTAGAAATATTCTCCTATTCTCCTAAAATATTAAACAGTATTATGTAATTAATCCAGTCAGGTACTCAATTTCCCAACAGATATATAAAACACAAAAAAGATTTATTTTATGCCTGAGCCCTTCTGCTTAATACTGCTTGTTGCCAAAACTCAACATTTTCACATCATTATGATAAAAGACCTTAGATGTGCTCTATTTTCACAAAGCAAAGGAGGAAATTGCAGGGCTGGTTAGTAAGAAACTTCCTCCACAGCCTGCACAGTGAGATAGGAAAACACCATTGGTAGTAATTCAATCATCCCTCAACAAGACACTTCAAAAAGGGGATTGAAAAAATAATTGACCAATCAAGTCTTTATTAAGGCACTACAGTCTAATATTTGAACTCTGCAGCAAATGGCCCTCTACCTCTGTGGGATTCCCCTCTTTGCTTCAACTACATGGACTAAATTGTTTCCCCCTAAAATTTACATATTGAAGTCCTAACCCCATAGAGTCTGTATGTGGAAACTGGGCCTTTAGGGAGGCAACTGAGGTTAGTGGAACTCAAAGACAGGATCCTAACCCCATAGGACTGGTATCTTTATAGAAGAAGAGACAGATTTCTCTCTCCACATATGAGGAGAGAAAAGGCCATGTGAGGACAGTGAGAAGGCCAGCAGAAAATCAGCCAAAGAGTCTCACTGGAAATCAAATGACCAGCACCTCACTTTGTTACTTTCAACCCCCAGAACTGTGAAAAAGTAAGTTTCTGTTGTTTAATATTCAGTCTGTGATATTTTGTATTCTGTTATGGCAGCCCTAGTTGACTCCAAATGCAATCCAGGTGGCTCTGGTGGTAAAGAATTTTACCATGCAATGCAGAGATCTTAACAGATGCAGTTTCAATCCCTGGGTTGGGAATGTCCCCTGGAAAAGGAAATGGCAACCGACTCCAGTATTCTCGCCTGGAGAAGCCAATGGACAGAGGAGCCTGGCAGGCTACAATCCATGAGGTCACAAAGATTTGGAAACAACTGAGCATGCACACGTTAGGTGCTAGGTGACTACTACAGACTCCTTATCTGTAAAATAGGGGTAATGACTGTACCTACCCGTAGGATATAAGTTAATAAAATGTAGAATATATCTGGCATTTGTTAAGTAATTTTCATGCTTTGTCCACCAATGATTTTTATTTAGCTGTATTACAGATTCAGAAATTTAGAATTGCATGTCTCTTTTGTATTCAACAACTTATTAACCAAAGATGTATTTATATGCCTTTTGTTACTTGAATGTTATTGACCAGAGACATTTCAATATTCACTTATGTAACAAATCACCAGCCACAGGCATCAGTTTCTGCAAAAATCCCCAAGTCAATAATGTGTTAAGACAAAACTCCATAAGGCTGTATTGCTTTGGGCTACTGGAGGGAAAGTTAAAAAAACAAGTTGGGCTTCATTATTAGCAGACCACATTTATGAGACTTAAGTCTGATTATAGTCTCACTTAAATATTTTATAAAATTACCCTAGAATAGGTTGCTGCTTAATGAAGTTATCCTCTTATTAGGCAGCTCTAGCTGCTGTGGTACACTTGTCTGTCTGGACAGTGTTTTCCAGTTACATGAGAGGTAGAATGCATAGACCCCATGGTGTTGTTGTTCAGTCCGTAAGTCATGTCTGACTCTTTGCAACCCCATGGACTATGGTACACCAGGCTCCTCTGTCCTCCATTATCTCCAGGAGTTTGCTCAAATTCATGTCTACTGAGTTGGTGATGCCATCTAACCATCTCATCCTCTGCCACCCCCTTCTCCTTTTCCCTTCAATCTTCCCAGTATAAGGGTCTTTTACAAAGAGTTGACTCTTCATATTAGGTGGCCAATGGATTGTAGCTTCAGCATCAGTCCTTCCAATGAATGTTCAGTCTTGATTTCCTTTAGGATTGACTGGTTTGATGTCCTTGCTGTCAAGGGGACTCTCAAGAGTTTTCTACAGCACCACAGTTCAAAAGCCCCTTGACCTCATAAATTACCACTAGTGGGTAGTGATTCATCCTTTATTCACTAAGAAAGGGATCAAAAATTTATAAATGTCAAAGGACAAATACACTAGGAGAGACAGTTTCACAAGATAAGATGGCCGCAATTATTGCAAGATGTAAAACCAGATGAGAGACTTCCAGTCTTATTTCTCAAGATAAAAAGAATTGAAATTTCACTGCCTATGGAGAAGAAACTAGCCTCAGCAAGCAGATGTCTGGAAAGGCTCAGAAACTGAAAGCATCGCATATGTCTAAAGACAGAATGCAATATTGTCTGAAAACAGGCTTGTCTGAACATTGGTATGAGGAGCAGGTGGACCTTGGTATCCCCTCCTTAAGCCTGTGCCATCAAGAACCTTATCTTTCCTTCCCAGCAACAGTGAGATTCTGAAATCCCGGCATCAGACACTGCAGCAGGCAGGAGCCAGTCGCCAGCCAAAACTGGAGTATTAACAACTAACTAACAATTTCAATGTTTTCCCCTACTCAGCAATTAGAATACCACCCAACAAGAAATCAGATTTCTCCCCAGGGAACCTGATACTCCCAAAAGAGAACCTATATATACTTTGCAGTTCTTATAAAACTGAAGCACATGAGACAAGACATACGTATACTTGGGATATTCATACAGCTTTTTAAATCCTGGTTCTTAAATATAAATAAAATGCCATGGATCATAAGATCTTAGGAGAAGTCTCTAATATGATTTGGAGAGACTCAAACAAGAAAAACATGAATGTGGAATAAACAGAAACAACATAGGGAAAACAAAAGAACACTTTTAAAAATGTATAAGGGGGATGGGCACCGACAAGGGGGATCAGTGATCCTGCACTCCCCTGCGCCCCACGCGTGCACACACTCTCTCTCACACACACACACTCACACAAACACACACTCACTGGTTGGATCTCCCACACAGGCGGAATGCAGCAGAGCCCCCGGGGAGCAACGTTGTCTCCAGCTGCCTGAATGTGCCTCACTCCCAGGAGCCAGAGCCAGAGGGCACAAGGGAGGTGACTCCCCTAGGAGAGCCTGGACAGTTTTAGACGGTACAGCCTTACTACCTGTTGTAACAAATGGCTATAGGAAATAACACTTAACGAAGTTATTCCATCATCCCCATGTTTTATATTTGTTGAGGGCAAGGCATCTGCATACAGCACCTTATGAGCAACTGAAACTAAGCACAAAGGGAAAAAAAGGTCACTGTTTTCTTCTGCATGCTGTTTTGACGACCAAAGTATAAGACTCTTTGGAGCCATATGGAAAGAACTGCTTCCAGAAGGTCAGCCTCATGAAGTCAGTTGAAGGCCTTAATAGTACAAGACTGACCTCCCTCACCAAGAAGGCATTCTACCAAAACACTGCCTTTGGACTCAGACTGAAACTTATCCCTGGTCTCCAGCCTGCCAGACTAAAGATTTGGGACTTACCAAAGACTGAAAGCCTCCACAATCATAGATCAAGCCCTGAGCCTTTGGATGGGAGCACTGACTCCAAGACCCTAGACTACCAGAGAACTAACCCTCAGTTCAGTTCAGAACAGTTAAGTCGCTCAGTCGTGTCCGACTCTTTGCGACCTCATGAATCGCAGCACGCCAGGCCTCCCTGTCCATCACCAACTCCCAGAGTTCACCCAGACTCATGTCCATCGAGTCAGTGATGTCATCCAGCCATCTCATCCTCTGTCATCCCCTTCTCCTCCTGTCCCCAATCCCTCCCAGCATCAGAGTCTTTTCCAAGGAGTCAACTCTTTGCATGAGGTGGCCAAAGTACTGGAGTTTCAGCTTTAGCATCATTCCTTCCAAAGAAATCCCAGGGCTGATCTCCTTCAGAATGGACTGGTTGGATCTCCTTGCAGTTCAAGGGACTCTCAAGAGTCTTCTCCAACACCACAGTTCAAAAGCATCAATTCTTCGGCGCTCAGCCTTCTTCACAGTCCAACTCACATCCATACATGACCACAGGAAAAACCATAGCCTTGACTAGACGAACCTTTGTTGGCAAAGTAATGTCTCTGCTTTTGAATATGTTACCTAGGTTGGTCATAACTTTCCTTCAAAGGAGTAAGCGTCTTTTAATTTCATGGCTGCAGTCACCATCTGCAGTGATTTTGAAGCCCAAAAAGATAAATTCTGACACTGTTTCCACTGTTTCCCTCATCTATTTCCCATGAAGTGATGGGACCAGATGCCATGATCTTCGTTTTCTGAATGTTGAGTGGGCTTAAACCACATTTTCACTCTCCACTTTCACTTTCATCAAGAGGCTTTTGAGTTCCTCTTCACTTTCTGCCATAAGGGTAGTGTCATCTGCATATGTGAGGTTATTGATATTTCTCCCAGCAATCTTGATTCAGCTTGTGTTTCTTCCAGTCCAGCGTTTCTCATGATGTACTCTGCATATAAGTTAAATAAACAGGGTGACGATATATAGCTTTGACGTACTCCTTTTCCTATTTGGAACCAATGTGTTGTTCCATGTCCAGTTCTAACTGTTGCTTCCTGATCTGCATACAGATTTCTCAAGATGGTGAGAAATGTGGTCTGGTATTCCCATCTCTTTCAGAACTTTACACAGTTTATTGTGATCCACACAGTCAAAGGCTTTGGCATAGTCAATAAAGCAGAAATAGATGTTTTTCTGGAACTCGCTTGCTTTTTCCATGATCCAGCAGATGTTGGCAATTTGATCTCTGGTTCCTCTGCCTTTTCTAAAACCAGCTTGAACATCTGGAAGTTCACAGTTTACATATTGCTGAAGCCTGGCTTGGAGAATTTTGAGCATTACTTTACTAGCGTGTGAGATGGGTGCAATTGTGCGGTAGTTTGAGCATTCTTTGGCATTGCCTTTCTTTGGGATTGGAATGAAGACTGACTTTTTCCAGTCCTGTGGCCACTGCTGAGTTTTCCAAATTTGCTGGCATACTGAGCAGCATACTGGCAGCACTTTCACAGCATCATCTTTCAGGATTTGGAATAGCTTAACTGGAATTCCATCACCTCCACTAGCTTTGTTCCTAGTGATGCTTTCTAAGGCCCACTTGACTTCACATTCCAGGACGTCTGGCTCTAGGTGAGTGATCACACCATTATGATTATCTGGGTCATGAAGATCTTTTTTGTACAGTTCTTCTCTGTATTCTTGCCATCTCTTCTTAATATCTTCTGCTTCTGTTAGGTCCATACCATTTCTGTCCTTTATCAAGCCCATCTTTGCATGAAATGTTCCCTTGGTATCTCTAATTTTCTTGAAGAGACCTGTAGTATTTCCCATTCTGTTGTTTTCCTCTATTTCTTTGCATTGATCGCTAAGGAAGGCTTTCTTATCTCTTCTTGCTATTCTTTGGAACTCTGCATTCAGATGTTTATATCTTTCCTTTTCTCCTTTGCTTTTCACTTCTCTTCTTTTCATAGCTATTTGTAAGGCCTCCCCAGACAGCCATTTTGCTTTTTTGTATTTCTTTTCCATGGGGATGGTCTTGATCCCTGTCTCCTGTACAATGTCATGAACCTCATTCCATAGTTCATCAGGCACTCTATCTATCAGATCTAGGCCCTTAAATCTACTTCTTACTTCCACTGTATAATCACTGTATAATCACTGTATAAGGGATTTGATTTGGGTCATACCTGAATGGTCTAGTGGTTTTCCCTACTTTCTTCAATTTAAGTCTGAATTTGGCAATAAGGAGTTCATGACCTGAGCCACAGTCAGCTCCTGGTCTTGTTTTTGCTGACTGTATAGAGCTTCTCCATCTTTGGGTGCAAAGAATATAATCAATCTGATTTCGGTGTTCACCATCTGGTGATGTCCATGCATAGAGTCTTCTCTTGTGTTGTTGGAAGACGGTGTTTGTTGACCAGTGCAGCTACCCCACGTCCGAGGTCAGGGGCAGAAGCCCGGAGGATCCCATGCCCAAAGGGCGGCGGCCAAGAGGAGTTACCCCACGTCCAAGGTCAGGGGCAGGGGCCGAGAGTGCCAGACTGCGACAGCATAGGAAGGGCCGAGAGGAGCTACCCCGAGTCCGAGGTCAGGGGCGGCAACAAGAGGAGTTACCCCGTGTCTGAGATCAGGGGCATCGGCCAGGAGAAGCTACCCCATGCCCCCACACCCGAAGCCAGGAGGAGCAATCCCACACCCAAGGCCAGGTGTGGCGGCCGGGAGTACCAACCCCACATCCAAGGAACCATGGCTGCGCGGGCACAGGAGGGCCTAGAGGAGCTATCCCATGTTGAAGGTCAGGAAGGGTGGCGGTGAGGAGATACCCCTAATCCAAGGTAAGGAGCAGCAGCTGCTCTTTACTGGAGCAGCCCTGAAGAGATACCCCATGCCCAAGGTAAGAGAAACCCAAGTAAGACGGTAGGTGTTGCAAGAGGGCATCAGAGGGCACACACACTGAAACCATACTCAAACAGAAAACTAGTCAATCTAATCACACTAGGACCACAGCCTTGTCTAACTCAATGAAACTAAGTCATGCCCGTGGGGCAACCCAAGACGGGCAGGTCATGGTGGAGAGACGTGACAGAATGTGGTCCACTGGAGAAGGGAATGACAAACCACTTCAGTATTCTTGCCTTGAGAACCCCATGAAAAGTATGAAAAGGCAAAATGATAGGATACTGAAAAAGGAACTCCCCAGGTCAGTAGGTGCCCAATATGCTATTGGAGATCAGTGGAGAAATAACTCCAGAAAGAATGAAGGGGTGGAACCAAAGCAAACACAATACCCAGCTGTGGATGTGAATGGTGATAGAAGCAAGGTCTGATGCTGTAAAGAGCAATATTGCATAGGAACCTGGAATGTCAGGTCCATGAATCAAGGCAAATTGCAAGTGGTCAAACAAGAGATGGCAAGAGTGAATGTTGACATTCTAGGAATCAACGAACTAAAATGGACTGGAATGGGTGAATTTAACTCAGATGACCATTATATCTACTACTGCAGGCAGGAATCCCTCAGAAGAAATGGAGTGGCCATCATGGTCAACAAAAGAGTCCAAAATGCAGTACTTGGATGCAATCTCAAAAATGACAGAATGATCTCAGTTCGTTTCCAAGGCAAACCATTCAATATCACAGTAATCCAAGTCTATGCCCCAACCAGTAACGCTGAAGAAGCTGAAGTTGAACGGTTCTATGAAGACCTACAAGAACTTTTAGAACTAACACCCCAAAAAAGATGTCCTTTTCATTATAGGGGACTGGAATGCAAAAGTAGGAAGTCAAGAAACACCTGGAGTAACAGGCAAATTTGGCCTTGGAATACGGAATGAAGCAGGGCAAAGACTAATAGAGTTTTGCCAAGAACTAACCCTAGGGAGTATCAAATAGTAAGAACTCACACAAAGGAAACCACTTGAATATAAGACCTGGCATCACCCAACCACCACTAGCACCCTGTGCAGGACGCCTCATCTAAACAACAAACAAAAGAAAAATACAAAACAAATCATCAGCAGACAGGATTACCACCTCACCCAGCCTTGCCCATCAGAGGAAAAACAAACAGACAAAAAAACAAAAGAACAACAACAAAAAACTCAGCACAAATCTCACCCTATAGGAAGCTTACATAAACCACTAGACCAACCTTAGGAGGGCAAAAACCAAAAGGAAGAAAGAATTCAACCTTGAAGCCTGGGAAAAGGAGACCTCAAACACAATAAGCTAAAAAAAAAAAATAATGCAAAGGCAGAGAAATACTACACAAATGAAGGAACAAATTAGAAACACAGAAGTCCAAATAAATGAATAGGAAATAGGCAAACTACCTGAAAAATAATTCAGAATAATGATAGTAAAGATGATCAAAAACCTTCAAAACAAAATGGAGAAAATGCAAGAATAAATTAACAAAGACCTAGAAGAATTAAAGAATAAATGTACAGAGACAAATGACACAATTACTGAAATTAAAAATACTCTGGAAGGAAGAAAAACCAGAATATTTGAAGCAGAAGAACAAATCAATGAGCTGGAAGATAAAATGGTGGAAATAACTTCTGAAGAGCAGAATAAAGTAAAAAGAATGAACTGAGGAAAGTCTCAGAGACCTCTGGGGCAATTTCAAATGCACCAATATTCAAATTATACGGATCCCAGAAGAAGAAGAGAAAAATAAAAGGTAAGAGAAAAATTTAGATGAGATTCTAGTTGAAGATTTCCCCAATGGAAAAGGAAATAGTCAATAAAGTCCACGAGGCACAAAGAGTCCCATACAGGCTATACCCAAGGAGAAACAAACCAAGACACATACTAATCAAACTAACAAAGACTAAACACAAAGAAAGAATATTAAAAGCAGCAAGGGAAAAGCAACAAGTAACATACAAGGGAACCCATATATTTAACAGCTGATCTTTCAGCAGAAACTCTACAGGCTAGAAGGGAATGGCAGGATATATTTAAAGAACTGAAAGGGAAAGATCTACAACTGAGATTATTGTACCTGGCAAAGATCTCATTCAAAATTGGTGGAGAAATCAAAAGCTTTTCAGACAAGCAAAAGTTAAGAAAATTCAGTACCACCAAACCAGTTTTACAACAAAGGTTAAAGGGACTTATATAGTCAAGAAATACAAGAGAAGAAAAAAGATCTAGAAAATCAACCATAAACAATTAAGAAAAATGGCAATAGGAACATATATATCAATAATTACTTTAAATGTAAATGGATTAAATGCTCCAACCAAAAGACACAGGCTGGCTGAATGGATACAAGAAGAAAACCCATATATATGCTGCCTACAAGAAACCCAATCCCAAAGGCAGGCAATGCCAAAGAATGCTCAAACTACCACACAGTTGCACTCATCTCACACTCTAGTAACTTAATGCTCAAAATTCTCCAACCCAGGTTTCAGCAATACATGAATAGTGAACTTCCAGATGTTCAAGCTGGTTTTAGAAAAGGCAGAGGAACCAGAGATCAAATTGCCAATATCCACTGGATCATCAAAAAAGCAAGAGAGTTCCAGAAAAACATCTATTTCTGCTTTACTGACTAAGCCAAAGCCTTTGACTGTGTGGATCATAATAAACTGTGGAAAATTCTGAAAGAGATAGAAATACCAGACCACCTGACTTACCTCTTGAGAAATGTGTATGCAGGTCAGGAAGCAACAGTTATAACCGGACATGAAACAACAGACTGGTTCCAAATAGGAAAA
Source organism: Bos indicus x Bos taurus (assembly GCF_003369695.1). Lineage (NCBI taxonomy): Eukaryota > Metazoa > Chordata > Mammalia > Artiodactyla > Bovidae > Bos > Bos indicus x Bos taurus. The sequence goes on along the minus strand of NC_040081.1, from coordinate 86,623,870 downwards.
GGAGTATGACAAGGCTGTATATTGTCATCCTGCTTATTTAACTTATATACAGAGTACATCATGAGAAACGCTGGGCTGGATGAAGCACAAGCTGGAATCAAGATTGCCAGGAGAAATATCAATAACCTCATAAATGCAGATGATACCACCTTTATGGCTGAAAGTGAAGAAGAACTAAAGAGCCTCTTGATAAAAGTGAAAGAGGCATACACACTGAGTAAACCAGAAGGGAAAGAGACACGTGTACCCCAATGTTCATCACAGCACTGTTTATAATAGCCAGGACATGGAAGCAACCTAGATGTCCATCAGCAGATGAATGGATAAGAAAGCTGTGGTACATATACACAATAAAGTATTACTCAGCCATTAAAAAGAATACATTTGAACCAGTACTAATGAGGTGGATGAAACTGGAGCCTATTATACAGAGTGAAATAAGCCAGAAAGAAAAACACCAATACAGTATACTAACGCATATATATGGAATTTAGAAAGATGGTAACAATAACCCTGTATATGAGACAGCAAAAGAGACACTGATGTATAGAACAGTCTTTTGGACTCTGTGGGAGAGGGAGAGGGTGGGATGATATGGGAGAATGGAATTGAAATACGTATAATATATATGAAACGAGTCGCCAGTCCAGGTTCGATGCACAATACTGGATGCTTGGGGCTGGTGCACTGGGACGACCCAGAGGGATGATATGGGGAGGGAGGAGGGAGGAGGGTTCAGGATGGGGAACACATATATACCTGTGGCGGATTCATTTCGATATTTGGCAAAACTAATACAATATTGTAAAGTTTAAAAATAAAATAAAATTTAAAAAATAAAAATAAAAAAGTGAAAGAGGAGAATGAAAAAGTTGGCTTAAAGCTCAACATTCAGAAAACAAAGATCATGGCATCCGGTGCTGCAGTGCTTGGTGTTGCAAAGAGTTGGACACGACTGAGTGACTGAACTGAACAGGAAACCCACTTCAGACCTAACGACATATATAGACTGAAAGTGAGAGAATGGAAAAATATATTTGATGCTAATGCAAAGCAAAAGAAAGCTGGAGCAGCAATCCTCATATCAGACAAAATAGACCTTAAAATAAAAAAGATTACAAGAGATAAGGAAGGAACACTACATAATGATCAAGGGATCAATCCAAGAGGAAGACACAGCAACTGTAAATATCTATGCACCCAACATAGGAGCACCTCAATACATAAGACAAATACTGCTGCTGCTGCTGCTAAGTCACTTCAGCCGTGTCCAACTCTGTGCGACCCCATAGACGGCAGCCCATCAAATACTAACAGACATAAAAGGAGAAATTGACAGTAACTCAATAATAGTAGGAGACTTTAATATCCCATTCATAACAATGGGCAGATCATCAAAACAGAAAATTAATAAGGAGACACAAGTCTTAAATAATACTTTAGATGAGGTGGATCTCATTGATATCTTCAGGACATTCCATCCAGTTGCAGAAGACTACACCTTCTTCTCAAGTGCACATGGAACATTCTCCAGGATAGACCATATATGGAGTCACATCAAACCTCAATAACTTTAAGAAAATTAAAATTGTATCAAGCATCTTCTCTGACCACAATGCTATGAGACTAGAATTCAATTACAAGAAAAAGCTGTAAGAAACACAAACACAAGGAGATTAAGCAATACGTTTCTAAATAACCAACAGGTTACTGAAGAAATTAAAAGGGAAATAAAAAATTTTCTAGAAACAAATGACAATGAAAACTCAAAACCTGTGGGATGCAGCAAGGGCAGTTCTGGGGAGGAGGTTTATAGCAATACAATCATACAGCAAGGAACAAGAAAAACATCAAATAGACAACCTGGCTTTACACCTAGAACAACTGGAAAAAGAACAAACAAACAAAAAAAATTAGCAGAAGGAAAGAAATCATAAAGATCTGAGCAGAAATAAATGAAAAAGAAATGAGAGATACAGTAGTAAAGAGTAACAAAATTAAAAGCTGGTTCTTTGAGAAGATAAACAAAATTGACAAGCCTTTAGCCAGACTCATCAAGAAAAAAAGAGAGAAGTATCAAATCAACAAAATTAGAAATGAAAAAGGAGAGGTTGCAACAGATGATGCAGAAATACAAAGGATTATAAGAGACTACTATGAACAATGACATAGAAATAAAATGGATAGCCTGGAAGAAATGGACAGATTCTCAGAAAAGTTCAATCTCCTAAGACTGAACCAGGAAGAAATAAAAACTATAAACAACACAATTACAAGCACTGAAATGGAAGCTGTGATCAAAAATCTCCCAAAAAACAAAAGCCCAGGACTGGATGGCTTCACAGGAGAATTCTATCAAACATTTAGAGAACAGCTAATGCCTATCATTCTAAAACTCTCAAAATATTGCAGAGGAAGGAACACTTCCAAACTCCTTCTACAAGGCCACCATCAAAACCAGACAAAAATAACACACAAAAAAGAAAAACTCTCCAAGCCAGGCTTCAGCAATACATGAACCATGAACTTCCAGATGTTCAAGCTGGTTTTAGAAAAGGCAGAGGAAACAGATATCAAATTGCCAACATTCACTAGATCATCAAAAAAGCAAGAGAATTACAGAAAAACATCTACTTCTGCTTTATTGACTATGACAAAGCCTTTGACTGTGTGGATCACAATAAACTGTGGAAAATTCCGAAGGAGATAGGACTACCAGACCACCTGACCTGGCTCTTGAGAAACCTGTATACAGGACGGGAAGCAACAGTTAGAATTGGACATGGAACAACAGACTGTTTCCATAGGAAAAGGAGTACGTCAAGGCTGTATATTGTCACCCTACTTATCTAACTTATATGCAGAGTACATCATGAGAAACACTGGGCTGGATGAAGCACAAGCTGGAATCAAGACTGCCAGGAGAAATATCAATAACCTCAGATATGCAGATGAAACCATCCTTATGGCAGAAAGTGAAGAGGAACTAAAGGGCCTCTTGATAAAAGTAAAAAAGGAGAGTGAAAAAGTTGGCTTAAAGCTCAACATTCAGAAAACTAAGATCATAGCATCCAGTCCCATCACTTCATGGCAAATAGAAGGGGAAACAGTGGAAACAGTGGCTGACTTTGTTTTTCTGGTTTCGAAAATCACTGCAGATGGTGATTGCAGCCATGAAATTAAAAGACGCTTACTCCTTATCACCAACCTAGATAGCATATTCAAAAGCAGAGACATTACTTTGCCAACAAAGGTCTGTCTAGTCAAGGCTATGGTTTTTCCAGTAGTCATGTATGGATGTGAGAGTTGGACCATAAAGAAAGCTGAATGCTGAAGAATTGATGCTTTTGAACTGTGGTGTTGGAGAAGACTCTTGAGAGTCCCTTGGACTGCAAGGAGATCCAACCAGTCCATCCTAAAGGAGATCAGTCCTGGGTGTTCATTGGAAGGACTGATGTTGAAGCTAAAACTCCAATACTTTGGCCACCTGATGCGAAGAGTTGATTCATTTGAAAACACCCTGATGCTGGGAAAGATTGAAGGCAGGAGGAGAAGGGGATGACAGAGGATGAGATGGCTGGATGGCATCACCGACTCTGTGGACATGGGTGTGGCTGGACTCCGGGAGTTGGTGATGGACAGGAAGGCCTGGCGTGCTGCAGTTCATGGAGTTGCAAAGAGTCCGACTGAACGACTGAACTGAACTGAACTGAAAAAGAAACAAGTCTGAACTGAAAAAGAGTCATAGGAGAATAAATGAAACATATTCTAAAACATAAATGGTAACATCTTTTATTCTTTTCTCAAATTGTCTAATGGAATCAAACTTTGAAGACTGCATAAGATGCAAATCGCAAAAGGAAATAGAACAATAAAATTAAGTCTTTAGAAAACAGAAAAAAAGCTTACCCCATCTCTTTGAAGCAGTCAAGTAAAAATATAATTTTGTGCCTGCAAGATCATTGAATATCAGTGCCAAATTCTCCTTTGAAACTCACATTGATCATTTACAGTTCTGTCATTACAATCCTTATCTGAGATTTTGCTATATTTTATTTTCTGACAACAGAGTGACCTTTTGCTAATGGGCATCTTTTTCAAATTGCCATTGCATAAATGAAGTCCTACATGGAATGCTTTCAGCTTTATACATTGCATTTATTTTGTGAAACCATTTCATCAGTGCTGCCTACTTGTCAACATTCCTTCCAACTAGCGGAGTTGGATGATCTGGAATCCAGTTGTTTCTAAAGTACAATTGTTTCAAAGACAATGGAGTCACTGCACAAAAAAAATTTAACTCAACTGGGCTGGTTTATGCATAGCAATTGATATCTTCAAGACAAAAAAAAAATTGAACTTTTTTTTCTGCTTATCTCTTAATCAAGAACACTGCAAAAGACATTTCAGAATGTGAGACATAATCAAAGCACAGGTTGATGACAGCTAAAGCTGCCAGATGTGAGAGCTCTGTACTGAAGTAAGCTACACCACAGACCATGAAGTTCAGAGGTAAATAATCAGGCTACCACAGAGGCCAGAAAAAACTGAGATTCATGTATCTAGTTAATAATCCTTCAAGGCTAAATATACAATGTGTATAGATACAGTATGTGAATGAAGAGATGGTCATACATGTAATTAAAGTAGATGGATGCTGTCTTGACCTGTTTGGGTACTATAACAAATTACGACGGCTTATAACGGAGAAGGCAATGGCACCCCACTCCAGTACTCTTGCCTGGAAAATCCATGGATGGAGGAGCCTGGTAGGCTGCAGTCCATGGGGTCGCTAAGAGTTGGACACGACTGAGCAACTTCACTTTCACTTTTCACTTTCATGCACTGGAGAAGGAAATGGCAACCCACTCCAGTGTTCTTGCCTGGAGAATCCCAGGGACGGCGGAGCCTGGTGGGCTGCCGTCTATGGGGTCGCACAGAGTCGGACACGACTGAAGCGACTTAGCAGCAGCAGCAGCAGATGGCTTATAAACAACAGACTTCTCTCAGTTCTGGAGGTTGAAAGCTGAAAATCAGGTTCTGGTGATAGCCCTCTTCTGGGTTATAGACTGCAAGCTTCTCATTGTGTCTTCACATGGAGAGAGGAAAAACAAACTCTCTGGTGAGTTTTACAAGGGCATAATGTTATTGCCCTTCTTATCTCCCAAAGGCTCCACTCCTTATGACCATCATCTTGGGGGTTAGTATTTCAACATGAATTTGGGGGGACTTCCCTGGTGGCTCAGAGGGTAAAGTGTCTGCCTACAGTGCAGGAGACCCGGGCTTGATTCCTAGGTCAGAAAGATCCCCTGGAGAAGGAAATGGTAACCCACTCCTAGTACCCTTGCCTGGAAACCCCATGGACAGAGAAGCCTGGTAGGCTACAGTCCATGGGGTCACAAAGAGTTGGACACGACTGGGTGACTTCACTTCACTTCAGAAACTGTCTACAGATGCTGTATAATATGATATCACAGACACCAAGAAAACACCCAATACTTTATAAGTTCCTGATCTTCCTGCTTTTTGAGATGTTTATTTGATAAAAAGTAAAAATAACATCAAAGAAATAAGCCTTTTCAGGATCAAATCTATTCATGAATACAGCTTTAAAAATCCAGTACATAAAGGGAATATATTCAGTCAAGAAAAATATTAAAAAGAGAGAAAAGGAAACTTCAAACAGTTGGGAATTGTGTTCACTGACATAAATCTATGTACATTTATTTCTGTCTTAGAGTGAGTAAGAGCTTTGACATTCGCTGGTATAAAGATAGATCTCTGAGTCCTGAGCCATTCACACGCAAATATTATAGGATTAAAAGAAAAACCCTACCTTAAAATCAGCAGTAAAATTTTACTTTTTCACTAGGATACTATGACATTCCAGATTTGGCATCTGTGTACAAATCCTTTGAGACCATGACAGCATATTCCAGCCTCAGCTTCATGTCTTCAGACTTCACCCAACATGATGGTTCTTATTTCTAGCTACACATTAGAATTATTTGAAAAACCTAAAATAAAGATGCTCAGGTCCCAAACCCACTTGTTTAAATCAAAATCTCTCTACAGGGGGTTTCAGTTCAGTTCCATCGCTCCACAGACTGCAGCACACCAGGCTTCCCTGTCCATCACCAACTGCCGAAGCTTGCTCAAACTCATGTCCATCAAGTCGGTTATGCCATCCAATCATCTCATCTTCTGTTGTCCCCTTCTCCTCCTGCCTTCAATATTTCCCCATGAACAGTATGAAACCAAACAATATGAAAGTATGAGAACTCCAGAAACAGTATGAAAAGAGAGTGCCTAGGAACTAGTATATTTTTAAAACCTCCAGAGGATTGTAGTGCACAGCAACAGTTCAGAATGACTGGCTGGATGAGGCAAAGATTCTCTAATACAGGTGCACCCAAGAATCAGTTGAAGATTTTGATAAAGATGAACATTATTTTAGAGAAAATTTTATAGATCCTGTAAATTACAAGGCAATAAATAAAAGGCTTTCAGACCTGGTAAGGAAGAAGTAAGATCGTATTTGCAGACAGCATGATTATCTATATAGAAAAACTCATAGAATATTGAAAATGCTACTAGAACTAATAAGTGAGTTTAGCAACTTGTAGGCTAAAGTCAATTTTTTAAATCCAGTTTAACTTGCTATAATGATAAGGTATTGAAATTAATGGCAATGCCATTTACAGTAGAATGAAAATATGAAATAAAGATAAATCTAATAAAATATAAGACCTATACACTGAAAAGCATAAAACATTAGAATAATTGGAAAATTGCTTTAAAAAAAGATATTTCATGTTTATGGAGTGGAATACACAACACAGTTAAGACTATCAAGTCCTCCTCTAGCTATAGGTTATATGCAACTTCAACACCAATCTGAGAATTTTTTAAAGAAATTAACTATAAAATTAAAATATAAATGCAAAGGAACCAGAATAGCCAAATCAACTTTGTTTTCTTTCAAAGTTGGAGAACTAGAAATCAAGACAGCTTTTGCCATCAACATAGAAAGTGCAAAGGCAATTGAATGGGAAACAAATAGTGTTACATATTGTTCTGAAGAATTTGATAAGTAACTTGTAAAAACACCTTCAATCTATGTGATGTAAAAGTTAACCCTAATCATAGAATTAAATGTAAAACCTAAAACTCTATCACTTAACTGAAAACCTTTGTCATCTTGAATAAGGTAAATATTTGAGCAGACATTTCAAAGAAAAGATACAGGTATCAAATAAGCCCATGAAAATACAGGCAATCTCAATCTTTAGGGGAATCCAATATAAATCCACAATGAGATATCACATATGACTATTAGAATGTAAAATTTAAAAGACTAGCTATACAAATATTGGTGCTAATGTAGACCAGCAGGAACTCTCACACAGCGTTGATGGAAATAGAAAATGGTACAACCATTGAAAGGCAGTTCGGCAGTTTGTTCAAAAGATAAACATACAGGCACTGTATGTTGCAACCATTACACTTTTAGGTATTTTCCAAAGAAAAATGTAAATCTATATTCATACCAAGATTTGTACATGAATATTCATAACCACTTCATTTGCAATAGTTCAAAACTTAAGACAAACCTGAATGTCTATCAAAAGGTAGAGGAATGAAAAGGTTGTGGTATATCCACACAATGAAATACTGATCAGCATTAAAATGCAATAAACTAATGCAATATGGATGTATCTCAAATTAATTGTGCTCAGTGAAAGAAGTTAGACAAAGAAAGGACATACTGAGTAATTCCATGTATATAAAATCTAGAAAGTCCCCATTAATCTATGGTTATAGAAATTATATCAGTTGGTTGCATGAGGAAAGAGTGTGGAGGAAGGAGCAGGAAGAAAAGATTACAAAAGAGCTGGCAAAGACTTTTGGGAAAAAAAAGTTTATAATTTCGATATTAAGTACACATACAGAAGTTAATACCTAATTACACCAGTTCAAATATGTTCAGCTTATTGTACGGCAATTATACCTCAATAAGTTGTTATAAAAATAGAGTATAAACAGAAAAAAATGATAAGCCAAATAGAAAACAAGTAAAACTAAAATTACATTTTAATTTTAAAAAAACACAGTTACTTGAATATGGATTAAACTTGGCCCAATGTTCATCGCAGCACTGTTTATAATAGCCAGGACATGGAAGCAACCTAGATGTCCATCAGCAGATGAATGGATAAGAAAGCTATGGTACATATACACAATGGAGTATTACTCAGCCATTAAAAAGAATACATTTGAATCAGTTCTAATAAGGTGGATGAAACTGCAGCCTATCATACAGAGTGAAGTAAGCCAGAAAGAAAAACACCAATACAGTATACTAACGCATATATATGGAATTTAGAAAGATGCTAACAATAACCCTGTGTACGAGACAGCAAAAGAGACACTGATGTATAGAACAGTCTTATGGACTCTGTTGCAGGAGAGGGTGGGAAGATTTGGGAGAATGGCATTGAAACATGTATAATATCATGTATGAAACGAGTTGCCAGTCCAGGTTTGATGCACGATACTGGATGCTTGGGGCTGGTGCACTGGGACGACCCAGAGGGATGGTATGGGGAGGGAGGAGGGAGGAGGGTTCAGGATGGGGAACACATGTATACCTGTGGCGGACTCATTTCGATATTTGGCAAAACCAATACAACATTGTAAAGTTTAAAAATAAAATAAAATTTAAAATAAATAAATAAACTGAAAAAAAAAGTAATACTAGTCAAAAAGTCCAGCAATATATTGTTTAAATGTGACATAAGAACAAAGAAATTTTTTAAGTAGGTCAATAGATAAATATATACCAGGAAAACATTAAAGCTATATCAATATCAGGTGAAATATTTTAACCAAAACTTTCTTATAAGTAAAAAGTTCAGTGTGTTTCAAAGAAGTTTTATCAGGAATATATGGTTATAAATTTATAATAGAGATTCAAATTCTATAAAGCAAAGCTAGGAAGAATTTTAACCAATTGATTTCATTGACAGAAGATGAAAACAGTAAAGATACAAAGCTAAAAACTAAAATAAAATAAAAATTTTTTAAAATAAAATAAAATTTTCACAGAATGGTCATACATGGAACATAACAATCCATAGAGAATATACATTTTTTCCAGACACATATGAAACATCTGTGAGACACTTCCTTTGCATTAAAGGTTCTGATAGATTATTTGAAATACTGGCTACATCTTAACTACAAATTAAAATTCAGAACAGAATATAACTGGGAAAAAATGACATGCATTAGGGTTGATATTTGGATTCCACCGTCTTAGGATACACTGAATCTGAAAGATTACTCTTAGCACAAGGACTTAAAAAGGAGTTTGTGCTATTAAAAGCAGAAAAACCATGATTCAAAGCAAAGACAAGACAATGGTGGTACTGCTCAACAAGTGTTACAAAGGACCCCAAACACCTCATAAACTGAGAGTTGGTAGGGCTGCCTCTCCAATTACACACACACAAGCACACACAGAGCATGCATATGCACTGAATAAGTACAAGTTTAATTTTGTTTATAATAAAATATCAGAAAATGAGATGTACATGCTCTTAATCACCTTCTAAAAATTGTCTTGAGCATAACACCATCCCAATGGCCCTTCCAAATATCAATTCCTATAAAGAGGAAAATATTACCTGTGATGCTTTTGTTCTAGAAATTCACAAATGCATATTAGAAGTTTTGAGAGCATATGTATTTAACTTTGTTTAAACCATAATTCCTCATATGAGTGACCTCAGAACACATTGTTCATGTAACGCCTAGTAATCTTTGGCTAAATTAGTATTTGTAGGACATACACTGGGGAACCAGTTTTAGAATTTCCACCCAAATCTGGATTGGTTGTAGATAGAAATGATCATTTTTACACCTATAAAGAAGCTAGACTCAGCTAATCTATATCTGCAGTACCTCAGCCCATATTCTCCTGCCATTTATGGGAATTCAATCTGGACCAAAGAGAGGGGAAAGGGAGGAAAGTATGGGAAACAAGCTATCAACATTCATGCTAACATTTCATTCTCATAAGACTAATTCAGCAATGGTGGTGGTGGTGATTTAATTGTTAAGTCATGTCCAACTCTTGGGATTCCATGGACTGTGACTCACCAGGCTCCTCTGTCCAAGAATACTAGTGTGGTTTTCCATTTCCTTCTCCAGGGGATCTTCCTGACCCAGGAATTGAACTCAGGTTTCCTGCATTGCAGGCAGATTCTTTTTCTTTACCGACTAAGCTATAAGGGTACTAATCAAAACCATACTCAGTTTCAATTTCTTTCTATAAACACCAAATATTGGTATTCAGTTCTGAATATTTACTCATCAGATATTTCAGCAATAAAACCAATTAAATCATCTGGACTTGAGCAAGTAAAGTGAGAATATACTCAACACTAAACTATACATCTAGCCCTATTTGACATTACATTGAGTTTCAGTGTGGATGTAACCAACTGCTTTTTCATATTTTAGTGAAAAGTTTGCTAAAAGAAATTGAGCTAGTATTTTTAAATACAATGTGTCATTTCACACTCTACTATGATATTTGCCTGAATCCTTTCAAATTTTCCACTGCCAGCTGTCCATTATAAAACCCAGAGGAGGATCCTCATGTATTATAAAACGAAAAGCACAATGTGAAGTGATACAAATGAGTCTTTTTACTCCAAGCAACCTGGTGGTCTCTAGGGAGTAGAAGTCTAGGGGAACAGTGATTGAATTTACAAGCCCTATTTCTAAGTTTTGTGGTATTTGCTTAGATTTAAAAAAAAAATCTTTTCATTTAGAATATTTACTAAGAACTGAGTACTGAGGAAAATAGAGGGCATGGAAGAAAGCAAGCTATATAGGTCACATCTGAAAAGACCCTCTCTCCAATAGGAAAGAGGTCTATTGTACACAATTGCCATCTGAAAGGAAGGCAGCTTGGTCAGAGTTTTTTGTTTGTTTGTTTGTTTGTTTTGGGGGACATGCCTCACAGCATGTGGATCTTAGTTCCTCTGCTGCTGCTGCTGCTAAGTCGCTTCAGTCGTGTCCGACTCTGTGAGACCCCATAGACGGCAGCCCACCAGGCTCCCCCGTCCCTGGGATTCTCCAGGCAAGAACACTGGAGTGGGTTGCCATTTCCTTCTCCAATGCAGGAAAGTGAAAAGTGAAAGTGAAGTCGCTCAGTCATGTCCGACTCTTCGTGACCCCATGGACTGCAGCCTACCAGGCTCCTCCGTCCATGGGATTTTCCAGGCAAGAGTACTGGAGTGGGTGGCCACTACCAGGTATCAAAGCTGCACCTCCTGCAGTGGGAGCACAGCACTGAACCACCAGGGAAGTCCCCTTGTTCAGAAATTTTAAAGACTTGAAAGTCAGCTTCACTACTATGATCCTAGGCAGATCACAACTTCTGAGATGTAGATTCCTTGAAAGTGAAAGTCACTTAGTCGTGTCCAGCTGTTTGAGACCCCATAGACTATACAGTCCATGGAATTCTCCACACCAGAATACTGGAATGGATAGCCTTTCCCTTCTCCAGGGGATCTTCCCAACCCAGGAATCGAACACAGGTCTCCCACATTGCAGGCGATTCTTTACCAGCTGAACCAAAAGGGAAGCCCAAGAGTACTGGAGCGGGTATCCTATCCCTTCTCCAGTGAATCTTCCCAACCCAGGAATAGAACTAGGGTCTCCTGAATTGCAGGTGGATTCTTTACCAACTGAGCTATTAGGGAAGTCCTTGTAAATTCCTTATCTGATATCATAAAGAGAAAAACCACTTGAGAACCTACTGATAACAGAAACTTTACATCTCACTTAACTTCACTCTCAGAGTAGAACTATGAAGTTATTCTAATAATGACAGCTCAAAATAAAAATTACCCAAGACTTCAGTGTTAGTAAGTGCTCAGTCATGCCTGACTCTTTGTGACACCATGTACTGTAGCCCACCAGACTCCTCTGTCCACAGAATTTTCCAGGCAAGAATCCTGAAGTGGGTTGCATTTCCTTTTCCAGGGAATATTCCCAACCCAAGGATCGAGCCGGCATCTCTTGTGTCTCCTACATTGGCAGGCAGATTCTTTACCACTGTACCAGCTGGGAAGCCCTGTGTTATTAAGTAGTAGAGATGATTTTCAAGCCTTCATAATATATTACCCTCTAAGCCACTGGCACCCCACTCCAGTACTCTTGCCTGGAAAATCCCATTGACAGAGGAGCAGGAGCAGCAGCAGCAAGCCACTGGTCAGCAGACTACAGTCCTAAGGCCCAATCTGGCCTGTCACCTGTTTTTATATGGCCCACAGGTTAAGGATAATTGAAAACTACCACAAAAATAATATGACACAGGAAAAGATAAATGAAATTCAAATGTTAATGTCCATGAACAACTATTGAAACACAATTGTGTTCATTCATTTACATTTTGTCTTTGGCTATTTTCATCCGACAAAAGCAGAGTTGAATAGCTGCTGTCTCAGAGACATTATGGCGTGTAAATCCTACAATATACATTATCTGGTTATTTTCAGGAAAAATTTGCAGATTTCTGCTGTTGGCTATTTCACAGGGTGTTGATGTCATTATCAAATGAGATAATATAAACAAAAAGCTTTGCAATCTGTAGAGCACAAATTCGAAAGATTAGTATTCTGAGGAATAAGCAGAGAATTGTAACAAACAGAAAAGAGCCAATAATGAAAATGACTAAACAGTTAAAAAGCAGAGAAAATATCATAAACAGAACAACTTTTTGTGCCTTTCAGTAAAATTGATGGTATTTTAATTAATAAAATAATTTGAGAACAAAATATTTTTCCTAGATTAGATTGACTCTGTAACATGTCAATCAATAAGGTTACCACTATGATTGAAATCCTGCTAAAAAATCTCTGGCCTAGAAAGCAGTATTATAAAGAGAACCACCCAATTTTGATGAATGAGGATCTTGTATTGGTTTGCCAATGTTGAATTTGACCTGACCCCTGGGCTCTCTCAATAGGATGGTTTAGAAAGTGACGGTTAAAAAATTCCCTCATCTTTGTGTGTCCTGAGAAATGGTTCTTAGATGTATTGATTCCTTTCCTCAATTAAACCCACCTCTACTCTTCCTCCGTGAGTTTGTTGTTATATAAAACCCCAAGTTTTATCACTCTTTTTTGAGACTTTTCTGGTCAAGGTGACCCTCAAATTGACTAAGTTTAGACATTTTTATTCCCAACTAGAGGCCCCTGATTTCCTTTTTCTTAGGGCATTTATTTTACAAAACTTTCAATTGTAAGACCTTTCTGTGCTCATTTGAACTATAAACTTTCCTGCAGCCTCTTGCTAACTTTATGACCTAGAAAATCTTTTTCAATGACCTGGTGGTCAGTCATCCCCTTGAAATGTAACCATCAAGAAAGATAGTGCCTCTATCTCCCAGTCTCTGTGGGAAGTAGGAGCCTAATTTTGGTAAGTGCCAATTTGTAAAGAGTTGGTCTGATCACATTCATCAACCTCCTTCTAAGCTCTTACACAGTCCTTTTCTACTACTGTCACTCCAGTGTTAAAAAAAAAAAAAAAAAAAAACTCCCATCTTTTAGTGGAAAAATACTGTTTGATTCCAGTTATATGAGGTACCTAGAATAGTCAAATTCATAGAGTCAGAAAGTATATTCGTGGCTGCCAGGGCTGGAGTGGGGGCAGGGGGCACAGTGGGCAGCGATGGGGAAGGGGAACAGGGACTTAGTGTTTAATGGGGACAGAGTTTCAGTTTAGAAAAGTGAAAAATTGGGAGATGGATGATGGTGAGAGTTACATCACAATGTGAATATACTTAGTGCCTGTACACTAAGCGAACTGTAGAGTTAAATGTGATTTAAATAGTATGTTTTATATTATGTGACTTTTATCACAATAAAAAAAAAAAAACCTTCCATTTCTTATCTCAGTGAACTCGAGTTCAATCTCTATTCCTTACCACAATAGTCTAAAAGTCTTTTCTGCCTGTTTAATTCCATCTAGTGTAATTTCTCTTGAACATTACTCATTAACAAACATACACTTTATTGAAATAATTTGAATAAAACTACCTCTAGAACTAGCATGTTTGTCTTTCATGACTTCCAAGATTCTGGGAAGAAGTGTTTATATATAAAATTGTAGGTATAGATTTGGGAAGGTTGGGGTTTCCCTGGTGGCTCAGATGGCAAAGAATCCGTCTGCAATGCAGGAGACCTTGGTTCAATCCCTGGGTTGGAAAGATCCCCTGGAGAAGGGAATGGCAACCCATTCCAGTATTCTTGCCTGGAGAATTCCATGGACAGAAGCATCTGGTGGGCTACAGTTCATGGGGTCGCAAAGAGTCGGACATGATTGAGTGACTAACACACACACACACACACACACACAGAGAAAATGGAAGGATATCTGCAGTTAGGCAGTGATAGATCTAAGAAAGTCTAGAGCATTTTTCCTTTCTCTTGATACCTGCACCTTCCATCTGAAGCTGAAACTTTAACTCTGTTGAGCTTTTAGATATCCCTTTTATGATCAAGTTTTGTTGAATTTCAATCAACCCTTAGTACTCCAGAATAAGAAGTAAAACTAAAAATATTTCACCTGAATAGTTTACATGACAAAATGTGGGACATACAATAAAATTTTTAATAACTCCATTTGCTGGATCACTCTCTTCAATTATTTGTAATGCCTCTTTAGAGACAGAGGGTAAACAAGTCTTCATGAAATGTGTGAAATAAATGCAATCAAATTAAACACACGTTTTCTTCTCTTTAAAAAAATAAAATGAAAAAGAGTACTTTCTGTTAACACCTAAATGGCTGTCTTTCTCTTAGCCAAACAATTAATATGAAAGCTGTCCTCTGTACAGTCTCTTGAAAAGTTTCTTCATTAGAGTTTTAATAACCAAATATTCAGGGAAGCACAATTCAATTTCCCATATAATCTGAGAATTTTTCTCAGTTTCTGAGGGAAAATATTCACTGATATTTTCTAGCCCTTTCTACCTCCTCTGTTATAATCACCACGATGATTATAATCACCTTCTCCCTTTCCTTACTGTACAAAAGATATTACTGTTCTGTTTACTTACATTTACCTTGTATGTAAAAAAAAAAAAAAAAAAGTAATTCCTCAGTGTCCAGAAATTCAGGAGAATACTATGGGGCAGGAAATGGGGGTTTCTTGACCATTCACCATGTGACAAATAGCTTCATCTATGAACTTACAGATTTGGTAACAAGTGTGCTGATTCTAATAAGCTTTACTTTTCACTCCCAGGTGATCATTTGTGTAGATTTACCAAAGAGAGGTAGAAAGTACATGAGGTAGTCTCCAGTCTTTATATTTCACATTGTATCATGGGACTATCTCTATGTTTTCTTCCTTATCAGATACATTATTAAGCAAATGAAGTCCACCTTAAGTGTCCTAGATAAGTGGGGGGAAAAAAAAGGATGTCACAGAAATCATTTCAGACAAAGTGGACATAAAACTGGTCATGTCCTGAGTACTGGCCAGGCCATGTCCACAAAGTTTGATGAAATACAAATTTATTTCTACTCTATTGTTCTAAGACTGGCAAAGGGGGTTAGGAATTTCCATTTATGCTGAAATCATTAATACAGTTCAAAGAGACCTTAAAACAGAGCCATGAGAATTCAGTGGAAATAATGCTGGATGATTATTTAATCTATCTTAACTGGAAAATAAAAACACTGTTACAAACCGATTTGACAGATGGCTCTTAGAGTTCTGAACCTTCTAAATATATGGCTTGTACATTATGAAAATAAGCAGAAAAGAGCTTCCCTTGATATTCAGCCTAGGGTTCTCCTAAAACATACATCCATTTTCAAACCCCACAAACCAGTTAACTCTGAAAGACTTTTAATGGTTCTCATCAGACCGTTTTCTCTTCCTCACCTCCTGACAACCCAGCCTTCAACAGTGGTTTGGCCTCTGCCCCAGTAGGTCATGTGACCAGCTCTTACAGAGGTAAATATTAATAGTTTAACCCTTCTTAACGGACATAAACTACAAAGCTCTTTACTTTCTCTGGGGGGAAAAACAAAAATATATATATAAGAATAGCTTAAGCTTCCACTCAATTCTGTAAACAACCTAAATATCTCTTGACAGAAGAATGGGTTATTAAAAATAAAATAAAATAAAATAAAATATGGCATATCCCTTTAACTGTTTTTGTGAAATATAAAACATTATATTTTATATAATATAAAATATTATATTTTAATACTGTTTTGTGAAAAAAATATCATTTTTCTACTACAAAAATGAAGTAGAGTTACTAATGTCAACTTAGGAATCCCCAAAGCATCGTTTTTGCAGGAACAAAAGTCATGTTGCACAAAGTAGCCTGCAGTATTGATAGTATTTAAGTACAGAAGCATGCAAAACAATATTACTCAGTGAATCATTCAGGATAAAAATATTAATATTCACAGAAGCAAAAAAAAATGCAAAAAAAAAATGATGCTAGTTACCTCAAAGATGGGAGAACAAAACACTTCTCCCTGATTATAACTTTTTATGTGACATGTATATGGATTTTAACTAGGTAATTTTCTGTACCTCTCAACATGTTTGGACTAACTCATAACAGAAGAATTAAAATTTAGATCCCTCTTTCCTAGGGGTGAGCAAAGGGTGAGGAAAGGAGATATTCATGCTTTTGTTCCCTGTTTCACTCATTGTTTAAACCCTAACTAGCCAGCATCAGCTAGGTTATGCTTCACTAATAAACTCCAAAAGATTTATGGCATAACTAAACAAACATTCAATTTTCACTCTTGCAGAGTGGCTTCCTTACAGTGGCTCCACATTTCAGATGGTTTCATGTAAATACAAGTTTATACAATTACCACAGCTAGGAAAGAGCAGGGATGATTAATTGCATAAAAGATCCAAGTGCTTCCAAGCATGGCCAATGACATCACATAACCATTCCTTACTTCAAGGAGCTAATTATGTCTCTGGCTGTATTATCCTCCCTACCCCCATATCCAGCAAAAAAGAAAAAAAAAAAAAGAACCTAAGTAAAGTGCATGCCTGTAAATCATTTAGTTTGTAAAGTAATCCAAGAAATAGGATGAGACTAGGAAGAATACAGGGAAGGAAAGAACGGCAGTTCTGAGATGTGTTAGCAAGCTGATTCTCTGTCATTTTGGGACGCCTCACAGGAGCCTTATAGAATGGAACCCAATTGCCCAGCTGAGTGTTTACTGTGGCTCAGTTGGTAAAGAATCCGCCTGCAATGTGGGACACCTGGGTTCTCTCCCTGGGTTTGGAAGATCCCCTGGAGGAGGGAATGGCAACCCACTCCAGCATTCTTGCCTGGAGAATCCTCATGGACCGAGGAGCCTGGCAGGCTACAGTCCATGGGGTCACAAAGAGTTGGACCCGACAGCGACTAAGCACACATATACACCTTTTTCCAATTTCATTAGCCAAGAATCACCCCCGAGTAATAACTCTCTTACACTCCCTGGTTGGTGTATGGAATGGTTGAGCTGTTTCTTACCAATGTTCTATACCGGTATGTAGAAAACACCAGGGCAAAAAGCAAGAGATAAACCATCCAGCTGAGACAAGTTGCTGTCAAGCAGTGGACTCCCATTGCAATGTCTGGAATAGGAAGGTAGACTGAGACACTGAGAGCAGAGCACAAGGATCACCTCATGCAGTCTAACACTTGTACCACTCTGCTCTATACTTTTGTTCATATTTAATCCAATATGTCACAGAGCAACAAACCAAAGTTCCCACTGCTGCCACTCATCCCAAGACTATCCCAAGTATTTATGATTTCTCTCCTCCACCTCGCACTGTAGATTTCCGTAATTCTTGGGCAGTGACTCAGTAGCTCTACATTTCTTGCTTACTGGGATTTTATAGATCTCTGTGAGAAGTCAGAGCCTTGAGTCACTTTTCTGTGGTTTAACCATGGTTGCTGCAATTACCCATCTATAGTCATGCTGGGCATAGAAGCACCAGGATAGTTTCCTGGATTCCGATGTACTCCTTGTGCCCACTGTTAACAGCACCATCACAGGTAATCAAGGGCAATTATCCCCAGCTGCATAGCAACTCATATTTGTCTAATGGTTCAACAGAATTAGGAGTTAAATGACGGATAGTAATGAAGCTTCAAGCAATTTGAATTCTTATCTCTGGCAGAAGTAATTCCATGATAAGAAATACTTTCCCTCTATTTCAGCAAATTCCAGGAATAGGGGAAGCACAAATTCCTAAAGAAGGTCACTTGGAGAGGTGACAGGGATCCTCTCTATAAACATAGGTTCCTACTCCCATGTGTTCTGGGTCAGGAAGATCCCCTGGAGGAGGGCAAGGCAACCCACTCAAGTGTTTTTGCCTGGAGAATCCCATGGACAGAGGAGCCTGGCAGCTATGATCCATAGGGTCGCAAAGAGTAGGACATGCATGTCCATATATTCTAGTTACTGGGGAAACAGCACCATGTCTCACACTAGGTAAACCAGTGTTTCAGTGTGTCAACTACAAATTGGCACTTGTGAAGAGCATTTGCCAGTGACTGAACAACAAGGGCAGTTGCCATCTGTCACTGCATACCAACTACTGGAGCTTACTCAAACTCACGTCCATCGAGTTGATGATGCCATCCAACCAGCTCATCCTCTGTTGTTCCCTTCTCTTCCCCACCTTCAATCTTTCCCAGCATCAGGGTCTTTTCCAATGAGTCAGGTTTTTGCACCAGGTAGCCAAAGTATTGTAGTTTCAGCTTCAGCATCAGTCCTTCCAATGAATATTCAGGACTGATTTCCTTTAGGATGGACTGGTTTGATCCCCTTGCTGACCAAGGGACAGCAGATGTTTCTCTGGAACTCTCTTGCTTTTTTGCTGATCCAGGGAAATTTGGCAATTTGATCTCTGGTACCTCTGCCTTTTCTAAATCCAGCTTAAACATCTGGAATATCACATACTGTTGAAGCCTGGCTTGGAGAATTTTGAGCATTACTCTTGAGAAACCTATATGCAAGTCAGGAAGCAACAGAACTGGACATGGAACAACAGACTGGTTCCAAATAGGAAAAGGAATACGTCAAGGCTGCATATTGTCACCCTGCTTATTCAACTTCTATGCAGAGTACATCATGAGAAAATGCTGGGCTGGAAGAAGCACAAGCTGGAGTCAAGATTGCCAGGAGAAATATCATTATCCTCAGACATGCAGATGACACCACCCTTATGGCAGAAAGTGAAGAGGAACTCAAAAGCCTCTTGATGAAAGTGAAAGTGGAGAGTGAAAATTTTGGCTTAAAGCTCAACATTCAGAAAAAGAAGATTGTGGCATCTGGTCCCATCACTTCATGGGAAATAGATGGGGAAACAATGGAAACAGTGGCAGACTTCATTTTTGGGGGCTCCAAAAATCACTGCAGATGGTGACTGCAGCCATGAAATTAAAAGACACTTACTCCTTGGAAGGAAAGTTATGACCAACCTAGGTAACATATTCAAAAGCAGAGACATTACCTTGCCAACAAAGGTCTGTCTAGTCAAGGCTATGGTTTTTCCAGTGGTCATGTATGAATGTGAGAGTTGGACTGTAAAGAAAGCTGAGCACTGAAGAACTGTGGTGTTGAACTGTGGTGTTGGAGAAGACTCTTGAGAGTCCCTTGGACTGCAAGGAGATCCAACCAGTCCATCCTAAAGAAGATCAGTCCTGGGTGTTCATTGGAAGGACTGATGCTGAAGCTGAAACTCCAGTACTTTGGCCACCTCATGTGAAGAGTTGACTCATTGGAAAAGACCCTGATGCTGGGAGGGATTGGAGGCAGGAGGAGAAGGAGACGACAGAGGATGAGATGGCTGGATGGCATCACCGACTCGATGGACATGAATTTGAGTGATCTTCGGGAGTTGGTGATGGACAGGGAGGCCTGGTGTGCTGTGATTCATGGAGTCACAAAAAGTCAGACATGATTGTGACTGAACTGAACTTGCAAGTATATGAGATGAGTTCAATTGTGCGGTAGTTTGAAGATTCTTTGGCATTGCCTTTCTTTGGGATTGGAATGAAAACTGACCTTTTCCAGTCCTATGGTCACTGCTGAGTTTTCCAAATTTGCTGACATATTGAATGCAGCACTTTCACAGCATCATCTTATAGTATTTGAAATAGCTCAACTGGAATTCCATCACCTCCATCAATTTTGTTCATAGTGATGCTTCCTAAGGCCCACTTGCCTTCACATTCCAGGATATCTGGCTCTAGATGAGTGATCACACCATCATGGTTATCTGGGTCATGATGGTCTTTTTGTATAGTTCTTTTGTGTATTCTTGCCACCTCTTCTTAATATCTTCTGCTTCTGTTAGGTCCAGACCATTTCTGTCCTTTATTATGCCCATATTTGCATGAAATAATTCCTTGGTATCTCTAATTTTCTTAAAGAGATCTCTAGTCTTCCCATTCTGTTGTTTTCCTCTATTTCTTTGCATTGATCACTGAGGAAGGCTTTCTTATCTCTCCTTGTTATTCTTTGGAACTTTGCTTTTAAATGGGTATATCTTTCCTTTTCTCCTTTGCCTTTTGTTTCTCTTCTTTTCACAGCTATTTGTAAGGCTTCCTCAGACTACCATTTTGCCCTTTTGCATTTCTTTTTCTTGGAGATGGTCTTGATCACTGCCTCCTGTACAATGTCACGAACATCCATCCAAATTTCTTCAGGCACTCTATCAGATTTAACCCCTTGAATCTATGTCTCACTTCCACTGTATAATCATAAGGGATTTGATTTAGGTCATATCTGAATGGTCTAGTGGTTTTCCCTACTTTCTTCAATTTCAGTCTGAATTTGGCAATAAGGAGTTCATGATCTGAGCCACAGTCAGCTCCTGGTCTTGTTTTTGCTGACTGTATAGAGCTTCTCCTTCTCTGACTGCGAAGAATATAATCAATCTGATTTTGGCATTGACCATCCGGTGATATCCATGTGTAGCATCTTCTCTTGTGTTGTTGGAAGAGGGTGTTTGCTATGACCAGTGCCTTTCTCTCAAAGGCAAAACTCTGTTAGTCTTTGCCCTGCTTCATTCTGTACTCCAAGGCTAAATTTGCCTGTTACTCCAGGTGCTTCTTGACTTCCTACTTGTGCATTCCAGTCTCCTATAATGAAAAGGACATCTTTTTTGGGTATTAGTTCTAGAAGGTCTTGGAGGTCTTTATAGAACTGTTCAACTTCTTCAGCATCACTGGTTGGGTCATAGACTTAGATTGCTGTGATACTGAATGGTTTGCCTTGGAAGTGAACAGAGATCATTCTGTCATTTTTGAGATTGCACCCAAGTACTGCATTTCAGACTCTATTGTTACCATGAGGGCTACTCCATTTCTTCTAAGGGATTCTTGCCCAGAGTAGTAAATATAATGGTCATCTGAGTTAAATTCACCCATTCCAGTCCATTTTAGTTTGCTGATGCATAAAATGTCAATGCTCACTCTTGCCATCTCCTATTTGACCACTTCCAATTTGCCTTGATTCATGGACCTAACATTCCAGATTCCTATGCAATATCATTCTTACAGCATTGGACTGTACTTCTATCACCAGTCACCTACACAGCATGGCTCATGGTTTTACTGATAGTTAGATACTTTCAGGAACTGATTTCATGATGCCAATCTTTGCATCTCCTCATATCCAGAAAAGCACTAAATCCCTTCATGGTGACATCAGCTCCTTGTGACTAGCAGAAAGCCTTTTGTAAAGTAAGCACTTGATTGCACTGAAATCCCCCTTCACCAAAATCTTATATATCTTACTTTTCCCCCTGCCTCTTTGGAGCAGTCTCTCAGAGCTATCTGAGGTGCTGTCTCCCATGCTGCAGTTCTTGCTTTGCCCCCAAATAAAACTTAATTCTCAACTCACTTTTTTCATCTTTTTTAGTCAACAAGTGCACATGATGTGTTCTGAAGGACAAGCCCAAACTAGTGATGTGCTGGTAAGCCGCTCTTTTCAAACTCAATTCATGCTCTGGCCCCATTCAAACATAGTCAACTTTCAAGTTACTCCTAAATGGGTGAGAGAAGTATTCCCAAAGTACTTTATGTGCCTGTTCCAAAATCCAAAAGAAGATTTCCCAATGCAGAGTCCCATTTTTCACAGGACATCTAAACATTTTACCTGTATGAGAGACCCCTGAACCTTCTTGGAATTTCTCTCACCCTCTACAACTCATGTGTCCTACTGAGATATCAGAGTACAACCAGATTCCTATTGAATGTGTCCAATTAGTTTGATGGCAATAAATCAGTGAACTAGTATGATATTCTGCAGGTCAAGAAATTCATGGTCTTCAGACTATAATGTTACAAAGAACAAGAAAGTTAACATAACCCTGGGTCAAGACAGTGATTGTACAATGACTGCAGGGGTTACAGCTCTAAACACTGCCATGGAGGCTCTCTGAATTTCAGAGCATGGTTTGAATTGATAGGGAACCAAACAGTCTGATTTATTTTTCAAAGTTTTTCAACCAGTTAACATAACCCAGCCAACTCCACAGTTATTGGCCCAATATTAGTCCATACTGCTACTGTATAAATCAATGATTTACTATCTGCTGTACTTCTTAATCACAGAAGTCCTCATCATACTGATACTACTACATGCCAAGGGTTATACTACCACCAGGCAGAGGATGAGATGGTTGGATGGTATCACTGACTCAATGGACATGAGTTTGAGCAAACTCAGGAATGTTATAGCGAAGGACAGGGAAGCCTGGCGTGCTGCAGTTCATGGGGTCGCAGAGTCAGACACAACCTGGTGACTGGACAACAAGCAGCAATGGGGTCTGATCACTGTGACCAACAAATAATAATCACTTCCAGAATCCCATCTTAAGGTCTGTTAGAAAAGTACTACTAGAGCTGTAATATTACCAAATATCTTTGCCTGAGTTTTCCCTATGAGCAAAGACCAAGACAAAGTTTGTGTATGTGCATTTTATTTAGGGATGTGCTCACACTCTAGAATGGTTCCCTCAAAGGAACCATTTTGAACCTCAAAATTCTCTGCCTGTTGATTAAAAAGAGTAGCATTTATCTATAAACTCCTACCTCCATTGTCTAGGCTTATCTCATAGGATGATTGTTGGGGAAATTAATGTTAATAGACATAGTCTTGTTTAGGTTTCAGAGGCAACAATAGGCCTTTGACTGAACAGAGACCCTGAAAGGAGTTATATGCCAGGTATCCAGTAAACAGCTAAAGTAGGTCTTGGGAACTAACAGGTAAGGAAGGTAGTAAGTTGAGAAGCTTCCTGAGCCATGAGAATCTGGTCAGTTCCCAGGGGTCAGAGAACATTCTGAGATTTATGATTAGAAACCTAAGCATTTATAATACTAGCCACAGCTGCATCTTTACACATAAGCTGATTATTGGCTTAGAGTTGGCAATAAAAGCATTACTCCTTTGGAAGGCATTCTGAGGTTTCACCAGTGGGATAGATACACTCCTGGGATCTTCCAAATGGGAACTCCAGATTGCTGTCAAGGTATCTCCTAGCACTGGTTGAGTCTGGATGTGTTCCTCCAGGTTGGTGATGTATATGCATTTGCTTCTTGCTATACCATGTGCATGCTTTTCTGATGGTTCAGTGATAAAGAATTCGCCTGTCAATGTAGGAGATGCAGGGTCGATCCCTGGGTTGGGAAGATCCCCTGGAAAAGGAAATGGCAACCCACTTCAGTGTCCCTGCCTGGGAAGTCTCCTGGACAGAGGAGCCTTGTGGGCCCCAGTCCATGGGGTTACAAAAGAGTTGGACACAACTTAGTAACTAAACAATAACACATAACTACTTGTGTATCAGGAACCGTTTTCCCAATTTGGTGATAACTATGTATATAATATTACTTGTCCTCATACTGTAACTTACTATTAACATAATAAACTTCCTTGTTTCTTCCTTACTAAGTGTAGAGTCATTTTGTCAATAAATCCTCCGAACCTAAAACCGAAAGTAAGTCTTTCAGCAGACCATAAATCTTTCTGCAGTACAGTCATAACTCACATACTGCCAGCTTTGAACATTCATCAGAATGACAGGAGAGGTTTTGCAAGTGTCCCATGCAAATGTAGCAGAGAAACCCTAATGCATAAAAAATGGCCAGTTATGGTGAAATTGCAGTTCACAGAGTTGCAAAGTGTCAGACATGACTGACTATAACGATGGTGAAACTATAGCCATTAAGAATTTTTACAGACTAGTGCTTAATAGGCTCAAGTCCTAAGCCAAGGACCCCAAAATCAATATTGCAAGCTTCTAATTTTATGGCTCCCAACTTTTTCAAGTATAGTGTGTTAGTCGCTCAGTTGTGTCTGACTGTTTGTGACCCCATGGACTATAGCCCACTAGGCTCCTTAGTCCATGGGATTCTCTAGTCAAGAGTACTAGAGTGGGTAGCCATTCCCTTTTCCAGGGGATCTTCCCCACCCAGGGGTCAAACCTGGGTCTCCTGTATTGCAGGTGGATTTTTTACTATCTGAGTCACCAGGGAAACCCCAACACTACCCACAGTGATCTAAAGAATCAGTGTACACCCTAGCAAAATCCCAATGATTCTTTTTGCAGAAAAACGTTGTAAAATTCACATGGAATTGCAAGGGATCCAGAATAGCCAAAACAATCTTGAAAAAGAACGAAGATGAATAACACTCTGATTTCAAAACTTACTGCAAAGCTACAGTGATCAAAACAGTGGTTTTGGCTTACAGACAAACATATGGACCAATGCAACAGAAAAGACAGCCCTGAAATAAACCCTCACAGGTTTGGTCAAAAGATTTTCAACAAGGGTGCTGAGACTATTCAATGGGAAAAAGACAGTCTTTTCAATAAATGGTACTGGGAAAACTAGATATCCATGTGCAACAGAACTAAGTCAGAGCTTTATCTAACATCATGTGCAAAAGTTAACTCAAAATGTACCAAAGACTCCTCCGCCCAAAAGAAAAAAAAAAGGACAAAAGCCTCCCAACCCTTTGCCAACAAAGGTCTATATAGTCAAGCGAGGGTTTTTTCCAGTAGTCACATACGAATGTGACATTTGGACCAGAAGGAAGGCTGAGTGCTTAAGAACTGATGCTTTCAAACTGTGGTCTTGGAGAAGGCTCTTGAGAGTCCCTTGGACTGCAAGATCAAACCTGTCAATCCTAAAGGAAATCAGTCCTGAATAGTCACTGGAAGGACTGATGCTGAAGCTAAAGCTCTAATACTTTGTCTACCTGATGTGAAGAGCCAACTCACTGGAAAAGACCCTGATGATGAGAAAGATTGAGGGCAGGAGGAGAAGGGGGTGTCAAAAGATGAGACAGCATCACCAACTCAAAGGACATGAGTTTGAGCAAACTCTGGGAGATAGTGAAGGACAGGGAAATCTAGTGTGCTGCAGTCTATGGGGTTGCAAAGTCAGACACAACTTAGCGATGGAAAAAAGACCCAAATACTATTCTTAATTTAGTTCTTTTAAATAAAATTGCATTTCAATAGCCAGAAGAGTACTGAATATAACTGAAAAAGAGTAGCATGGAAAATATATGTTCTTGCTGATAGTAAAGTGCTGGCTTAAGGGTAGCTCTGGATCAAAATGCTTGATTTCAATTCAGATTCTAAGTTACCTTCTAGAAATATCCAAGGCTCAGATTTCTTATCTATAAAGAGGTGATGATATGCATTTTATGTGTTATCATAAAGACTAAATGAGGAAATCCATGTAAAGCATTCAGCATGGTGCATAGCAAATGTTAAGCTCACTCCATGGTAATGTTTTTTAATGAAATACATAGGGACCTACTGACTATCTGTTATAACATTGATCCTCTCCCACCAAAAAGACTGGGAAAACCACTCATAGTAATTAATCTAGCCAGTCCATGTTGCAGAGCACACACAGGCCACAAGAGCTATAGGACAGAAAGAGAGATATTTCTATTAAGTGTCCAGAGAGCATTGGGAAGTTTTTAGTAGTTCAGTGAGAATTTTATTTAAATACCAATATATTTTATTGAATTTGGAGTAATTCAATAAATTCTATAAACAGACCTTGGTGTAAATTTAAGAATGACCCAAAACATGAGTTGATAATGAAAAGGAAATTTTTCCTTGAAAATAATCCTTACCATGTCTGCAATTATACTATAAAATGTTAATCTTCTTAATTAGAATTTCAGGTTTCTTATTTATAAAATTTATAATATTCTGTATACCAATACATATGTAAGAACAACCACCACCCTTCTTTCAGATAACCTTGGAAAGCCTAATTCAAATCCTTAAGTGTTTGTGTACATGTTAGGTGATATATCATGAAGGCAATACAAGAGATGAGGAGAAAATATAATAAAAGAAAGTGGTAATCATTGGTTATCGCTTTGTTTTTTTACTTTTAGCACCCCCCCCCACAAAAAAAGAGTTGTTTCATCTAATGCTTAAGAATTGTAAAGCAGTACTGAAGTGCCTATGGTATTGCTCACATAGCACATATCTATATTCATTTCTGTTTTCAAGAAGACTTCTTAAGAGCTATGACTTTACACCAAATTTTCTTTGTGAGAATGCAGTAGAATCACAGATATCTGAAGCAAGAGGACAAAAAATAAATAGAATAACAGAAATAGCCACTGTTTAGACTGCACTGTACCCTATTACATTTAACTGGACTCACTTTTCAGAGTGAATCTTCATACAGAATTCACATGGCAGTATTTTAAAACAGGAAATAGAGAAATAGGTAAAATTTTCATCACACAGTAAGCTCCTTTTTAAACTTTTCACATTTGAAGTTAGAGTGAACTTTCTAGTAGGTAGTCAGAGACTCCATTTTTTAAAAAGACACTGGATTAGATACAGAATAAGAATCAGATTTAGAAGGATGGTAACAATAACCCTGTATATGAGACAGCAAAAGAGACACTGATGTATAGAACAGTCTTATGGACTCTGTGGGAGAGGGAGAGGGTGGGAAGATTTGGGAGAATGGCATTGAAACATGTATAATATCATTTATGAAACGAGTCGCCAGTCCAGGTTCGATGCTCGATACTGGATGCTTGGGGCTGGTGCACTGGGATGACCCAGAGGGATGGTATGGGGAGGGAGGAGGGAGGAGGGTTAGGGATGGGGAACACAGGTATACCTGTGGCAGATTCATTTCAATATTTGGCAAAACCAATACAATATTGTAAATTTTAAAAATAAAATAAAATTAAAAAAAAATAAATAAAAAAAAAAAAAAAAAAAAGAATCAGATATTTTCTGTTACCAGAAAACAGCTTTTCTTTGCTAGTACTTTTTATCTCCATCCCAGTTAGAGTTTGAGTATGATATCAAACTGAGTTCATCAGACCCCTTTCTGTCCTCGTCACACATTTAAGTGTTTCAAATAGTGGTTTGATTGAATCAAGCAGCAATTTGACTGTTATCCAATTAATTCAATCAAAATGATGTCTGAAAAGGACTAATTAAACTCTGAGATATCGAGAATGAGAAGGGCAATGTAAAAACAATTTGACAATTTTGTATGGTTTAATTTTTTTTTAATTTCCTATTAACATCAGTTCAGTCTCTCAGTAATGTCTGACTCTTTGTGACCCTCATGGACTGTAACACGCCAGACTTCTCTGTCCACCACCATCTCCCTGAACTTGCTCAAACTCATGTCAATCAAGTTGGTGATTCTATCCAACCATCTCATCTTGTCATCCCCTTCTCCTCTAGCCTTCAATCTTTCCCAGCATCAGAGTCTTTTCCAATGAGTCAACTCTTCGCATGAGGTGGCCAAAGTGCTGGAGTTTCAGCTTTAGCATCATTCCTTCCAAAGAACACCCAGAACTGATCTCCTTCAGAATGGACTGGTTGGATCTCCTTGCAGTCCAAGGGACTCTCAAGAGTCTTCTCCAACACCACAGTTCAAAAGCATCAATTCTTTGGCACTCAGCTTTATGGTCCAACTCTCACATCCATACATGACTACTGGAAAAACCATAGCTTTGAATAGATAAACCTTTGTTGATAAAGCAATGTCTCTGCTTTTTAATATGTTGTCTAGGTTGGTCATAGCTTTTCTTCCAAGGAGCAAGCATCTTTTAATTTCATGGCTGCATTCATCATCTGCAGTGATTTTGGAGCCCAAGAAAATAGTCTCTCACTGTTTCTATTGTTTCCCCGTCTATTTGCATGAAGTGATGGGACCGGACTGGATGCCCTAATTTTTTGAATGTTGAGTTTAAGATTTAACAAATACTAATCTATTTATATCACAAAAACTACAAATACTAATTAGTTTCTCCATCCTAAGGGTCTTATTTTCTTGTGAAAGATCGTCTTGACTTCACCTAATGATTTTGCATGTGAATACTCCTGGAAGGTAAATGTCAATCAAAAATATATATATATATATATATATAATACATGTGTGCCTGTGTAGTCGCTAAGTCATGTCTGATCCTTTGTGACCCCAAGACTATAGCCCATGAGGCTCCTCTATCCATGGGATTTTCCAGGCAAGAATATCGGAGTGAGTTGCCATTTCCTACTCCAGGGGATTTTTCCCACCCAGGGATCGAACCCAGGTCTCCTACTTGGAAGGCAGATTCTTTACCACTGAGCCACCTGGAAAGCCATATTATTTACATATATATATTATTATTTATACATATTTATATATAAATATTATTGATATATATGCATACACACGTATATATATGTGTGTAAAAACATAATATTAAGCTTAAACTTCAAATAAACACTGGAGAAACTAAGACTATTAATGAAATGTTCATTGGAATAGTTAATAAAAATATTTAAGATGGTGAATATATGAAGGTATTAGACTAAAGGCTTATATCCAATACTTAGAGTCAAGACAGCTGTTCAAGCAAAGCAAAGAAAGACATTATTTAAGACTATACTAAAGTCAATTAGTTCACAAAGTTATTTTGTTCACTTCCACAATACTACAGAACATTTAGGTTGGTTTTTTCAAACACCTGATATTTCCAGAACTAAGACTAATTTCCATCTTAGAATTAAAATAGACTTTCAGAATAGATAAAAAGGAAAATTACATGAAGTTACAGGAAAGTCGAGAAGTTACAGAAAGTTTAAAAATTAAAGTCTAGTAATTTAAAATTTTTGGAATGTGCTAGTAAAGTACTTAAGTAATTATTCATTATCATTAACATTTAAATTTTATATTTTAGGTGAATGTAATTGTATCTACACATTTAGAGTATTTTCTCTTATGGGTATAAAGCAATAACAGGAAAGTCAAGTACCACACTAGAATTCATGCTGTAAGAAAACATTATTGAAGTACCTGCTTTCAGACATTGGACAATAGATTAGTTTGAGATCCCCTTAAGTAAGGAACCTTACAAAGGTGAGCCCCAAGGTAACCTTGATCCTCTCTTTGTGGAAAATATCTTGACTTCAGTGTACAAAGTTGAAATCCAAAAGCAGAGCACAAGGACCTGGGGAGGCAGAGACTAGAATTTAGGGCAGCTTAAACAAGTGGAATTTTCAGGGTAGGATACCAGAGGAGAAGAATGTGTGCAGGGGGAGAAAATATACTCAGAGGACACAGCTTCCCCATAGGATCTACACCGAAGACTGGGCTATGCATTCACAAGGCAAAGATACATGAGGTTTGCTATTAAGTTAAGCTTTTTTTTTTTTTTAAGTAATATCTGCTTTATTGAAATAATTCACATATTATATAATTCACTCATTTAAAGTGTTACCTATGTTCACAGATACACACAATCATCACATAATTAATTTTAAAACATTTTCATCACCTCAAAAGAAATGCCTTTAGCTATCACCACACCAATCCCCTATTCCCCCAAACCTGCTGCTGCTGCTGCTAAGTCGCTTCAGTCATGTCCGACTCTGTGCAACCCCATAGACGGCAACCCACCAGGCTCCGCCGTCCCTGGGATTCTCCAGGCAAGAACACTGGAGTGGATTGCCATTTCCTTCTCCAATGCATGAAAGTGAAAAGTGAAAGTGAAGTCGCCCAGTCATGTCTGACTCTTAGCGACCCCATGGACTGCAGCCTACCAGGCTCCTCTGTCCATGGGATTTCTCAGGCAAGAGTACTGGAGTGGGGTGCCATTGCCTTCTCCTATTCCCCCAAACCTAGACAACCACTAATCTATCATGTTTCCATAGACTTGCCTATTCTGAATATTTAATATAAGCAGAATCACATCACATGTTATCTTTCATGACTTTCTTCTTTCACTTAGCATAATGGTTTTCAGGTTTGTCCATATTAAGCATGTATCTACACTTAGTATTCTGTAAGGATACACCACATTTTGTTTACCCATTCATAGGCTGATGGACTGGAGTTTTTCCGCTATTTGGCTATTATGAATGGTACTACTAACATTCATTTATATTTTCATGTGGACATATGGCTTTGTTTCTCTTGGGTAGAAATCTAGGAGAAGAATTGCTGGCTCATACAATAACTAAGCTTATCCATTTAAGGAACTTACAGATGATTTTTCAAAGTGGCTGCATCATTTCACACCCCCACAAGCAGTTTATGAAGGTGAAGATTTCCCTACATCCTCAAGAACACATTATTATCTGACTGAGAAATAGTCATTCTTGTGGGTATGAAGTGGTGCCTTATCTCTGTTTTGAGATACATTTCCCTGATGACTAGTTAGGTTAAGTACCTTTCGTGTGCTTAGTAGCCATGTGTATACCGTCCTTGGAGAGATGTCTAATCAGATCCTTTACCGTTTGTAATTGGATTGTCATTGTTGTTGAGTTGTAAGAGTTCTGTATGTATTTTGGATACAAAGACTTTTCGTTTTCTAGCCTTGCCATGTAGCTTGTGGGATCTTAGTTCCCTGACCAGGGATTGAACCCAGGTCCTCAGCAGTGAAAGCACTGAGTCCTAACCACTGGACCACCGTGGAATTCCCTGGATACAAGACGCTCAACAGATATGACTTGTAAATATTTTTTTCCTACTCTGTGGGTTGTCTTTTCACTTTCTTGATAAAAAAGAAAAGAAAAGAAAATCACACTTCAAAAGGATACTAATTTTGACAAAGCCCATTTATCTATGTTTTCTTTTGTTGTTCATCCTTCTGCTGTCCTATATAGGAATCCACTGCCAAATTTAAGATCATGAAAATTATCCTCATACTTTTTTCTTGGAAATTAATAGCAAAATAGAAGTGTAGAGTGTCAGCTGAGTTGAGCACCCAGTGGAGGGAGTAGGCATCAATCCCAGCTCCTCCTTGGCTTGCCTCTCTTGTCTTAGAGCTCCTGCCCTTAAGCTGAAGCAAGAGCAGTCAGTAATGCCAGGTCCACGGTGGAATCTACATCCCACAAGTGGGGTATGAAAGGAAAAAGAGCATCTACTTTGGGGCTGCACTTGCCTGGAATTAAGCTCCAGTGTAGGTAAAGGTTGGAGGAGAAATGCTGGCATCCTACCCTCTCAAGAAGACAGACCTCTAACTGGAAGTTGGGGTGAGAGGGAGCCCTGAGTACTGAGTTATACTTGTCTTGCTGAGCTGGAGCTAGGAGTGAGTAGGTCTTAGCTCAGATACCACAGATTGTCACTTTTCTTACCAACTTTAGTTGATTTTCTTGATTAAGTTTCATTTGCTCTGTGCCCTTAAAACCATTTCCAGAGACTTCTACCAGTCTCTCTGGGGAGTAAGTCCACAGAGCTCCTCATACTATCATACCAAAAGGGAAACTATAGGGCTTCTCCTTGGGGTAATGAAAACGTTCTAAGATTAGACAGGTGTTGGTTGTTTAGAAAGTGAAGTTGCTCAGTCATGCCCGACTTTTTGTGACCCCATGGACAGTAGCCTGCACCAAGCTCCTGCATCCATGGGATTTTCAAGGCAAGAGAACTGGAGTGGGTTGCCATTTCCTTTTCCAGGGAATCTTCCCAACCCAGGTATCAAACCCAGGTCTCTCACATTGTAGAAAGACGCTTTACCATCTGAGCCACCAGGGAAGTCTCCAAAGTCACTCAATTTTATATTATAAACAGGTAAACATTATGGCTCAAACATAATATTTAGTAGACAAAAAC
This sequence comes from Bos indicus x Bos taurus, assembly GCF_003369695.1. NCBI lineage: Eukaryota > Metazoa > Chordata > Mammalia > Artiodactyla > Bovidae > Bos > Bos indicus x Bos taurus. The sequence continues at coordinate 86,591,682 of NC_040081.1, read as the reverse complement.
TACAAACAAAGCAGCTTTTACTAATATGGAGAAAGATTTAAAGGAGAATATGTTTAAAGAATTAAAAGCAAATATGGCCTTAGGTAAACAAACTCAGCAGCAAAATAGAAACAAGAAAACCAAGAGAAATTCTAAAACTGAAAAATGCTAAATTTATTGAATGAGATTGGAGATACAAGAGTAATGAACTTGAGACTAAAAAATAGTAATTTTCCAAACTGACTAGCAGAGATAACAAAGGTTAGAGACGCAGAGGAGAAGCTCCGGGATGGGAGATAATATCAAATAGTCTAAAACACCACTGGGAGCACATACAATTATAGTGCTAAAGAGGATGAGAATGAAGCAGAAATGTCCTTCAAAAATAACATGTGAACCTTTCACAAATTTAATGAAAAATACTGAATTACAGAAACAAGATCAGATCAGTCGCTCAGTCATGTCTGACTCTTTGCGACCCCATGAATTGCAGCATGCCAGGCCTCCCTGTCCATCACCAACTCCCGGAGTGCACTCAGACTCATGTCCATCGAGTCAGTGATGCCATCCAGCCATCTCATCCTCTGTCGTCCCCTTCTCCTCCTGCCCTCAATCCCTCCCAGCATCAGAGTCTTTTCCAATGAGTCAACTCTTCGCATGAGGTGGCCAAAGTACTGGAGTTTCAGCTTTAGCATCATTACCTCCAAAGAAATCCCAGGACTGATCTCCTTCAGAATGGACTGGTTGGATCTCCTTGCAGTCTAAGGGACTCTCAAGAGTCTTCTTCAACACCACAGTTCAAAAGCATCAATTCTTCAGCGCTCAGCCTTCTTCACAGTCCAACTCTCACATCCATACATGACCACAGGAAAAACCATAGCCTTGACGAGACGGACATTTGTTAGCAAAGTAATGTCTCTGCTTTTTAATATGCTATCTAGGTTGGTCATAACTTTCCTTCCAAGAAATAAGCGTCTTTTAATTTCATGGCTGCAGTCACCATCTGCAGTGATTTTGGATCCCAGAAAAATAAAGTCTGACACTGTTTCCACTGTTTCCCCATCTATTTCCCATGAAGTGATGGGACCAGATGCCATGATCTTCATTTTCTGAATGATGAGCTTTAAGCCAACTTTTTCACTCTCCACTTTCACTTTCATCAAGAGGCTTTTGAGTTCCTCTTCACTTTCTGCCATAAGGGTGGTGTCATCTGCATATCTGAGGTTATTGATATTTCTCCCGGCTATCTTGATTCCAGCTTGTGTTTCTTCCAGTCCAGCATTTCTCATGGTGTACTCTGCATATAAGTTAAATAACCAGGGTGACAATATACAGCCTTGATGTACTCCTTTTCCTATTTGGAACCAGTCTGTTGTTCCATGTCCAATTCTAACTGTTGCTTCCTGACCTGCATACAGATTTCTCAAGAAGCAGATTAGGTGGTCTGGTATTCCCATCTCTTTCAGAATTTCCCACAGTTTATTGTGATCCACACAATCAAAGGCTTTGGCATAGTCAATAAAGCAGAAATAGATGTTTTTCTGGAACTCTCTTTCTTTTTCCATGATCCAGCAGATGTTGGCAATTTGATCTCTGGTTCCTCTGCCTTTTCTAAAACCAGCTTGAACATCAGGAAGTTCATGGTTCGCATATTGCTGAAGCCTGGCTTGGAGAATTTTGAGCATTACTTTACCAGCGTGTGAGATGAGTGCAATTGTGCAGTAGTTTGGGCATTCTTTGGCATTGCCTTTCTTTGGGATTGGAATGAAAACTGACCTTTTCCCATCCTGTGGCCACTGCTGAGTTTTCCAAATTTGCTGTGGAAGTGCAGCAAATATGGAGTGCAGCACTTTCACAGCATCATCTTTCAGGATTTGAAATAGCTCAACTGGAATTCCATCACCTCCACTAGCTTTGTTCATAGTGATGCTTTCTAAGGCCCACTTGACTTTACATTCCAGGATGTCTGGCTCTAGGTCAGTGATCACACCATCGTGATTATCTGGGTCGTGAAGATCTTTTTTGTACAGTTCTTCTCTGTATTCTTGCCATCTCTTCCTAATATCTTCTGCTTCTGTTAGGTCCATACCATTTCTGTCCTTTATCGAGCCCATCTTTGCATGAAATGTTCCCTTGGTATCTCTGATTTTCTTGAAGAGATCCCTAGTCTTTCCCATTCTGATGTTTTCTCTGTTTCTTTGCATTGATCGATGAAGACGGCTTTCTTATCTCTTCTTGCTACTCTTTGGAACTCTGCATTCAGATGTTTATATCTTTCCTTTTCTCCTTTGCTTTTCACTTCTCTTCTTTTCACAGCTATTTGTAAGGCCTCCCGAGACAGCCATTTTGCTTTTTTGCATTTCTTTTCCATGGGGATGGTCTTGATCCCTGTCTCCTGTACAATGTCACGAAGCTCATTCCATACTTCATCAGGCACTCTATCAGATCTAGGCCCTTAAATCTATTTCTCACTTCCACTGTATAATCAGAAGGGATTTGATTTAGGTCATACCTGAATGGTCTAGCGGCTTTCCCTACTTTCTTCAATTTAAGTCTGAATTTGGCAATAAGGAGTTCGTGGTCTGAGCTACAGTCTCTATAAATCCTTAACCAGATACATAGGGAAGAAACCACAACATGCACATCAGAGGATAAATATTGAAAACCAAAAAAAGTGCTAATCTTGAAAGCAACTTGAGGGGAAAAAAAACATACCAGAGACTTATATATAAGTCAAAAAGAGTAGCTTTGAAAGGAAGGTTTATAAAACAAAAAAATACAAAGTATGACAAAGGATGAGGTGGACAAATGGTTTTATACTGTGTAAGCTTCTAAAATGTGTGAAATGGGAATAAAAATACGAGGTGGAAAATAGGAAATGAAAAGTATCAGATGTAAAGTGAGAAGGGTGAAATAGAAAGCGGAAAGTGTCAGATGTAAAACCAGTAAACTTTGATTAAAGATGAGTATTGTTAGTCCTAGAGCAATTACTGAAAAATAAAATCTAAGAAGTTGCCAAAAATTAAGAAGATTATTAATAAGATTAATAAGCTGATACAAAAGATGCAAAAAAAGAACAAAGGAACAAAATACGGAAAAGAAGAATGGAAAACATTCAAGCACATAAAACAAAATGATATATTCAATTATTTCAATAACATTAAACATAAGTGAACTAAATACTCCAATCAAAAGGAAGAGATAAGTCTTAGTTGGAAAGATGCACCTATATATGCCTTTATCAAGAGATTTACTTTACAAAGACACAAATAGTTTCAAAATAAAAACATAGAAAAAGATATACTATGTAAAAAGTATAATAAAGCTGTCTTGGCTACATTAATATTAGACAAAAGAGACTTCAAGACAAAGTATTACATAAAGGGGAGTAAAAGGGGAAGTGTACTAGAAAGATAAAACTTTATATGTATATAATACCATAGCTTAAAAATTCAAAAAACTTCAGTACAGGAATACAAGAAAAAATTGAAAAATCCTCAAAATCTGAAAATCTTAACACCCCTGTTTTCTTGCACTTTCAAGCTTCTAGAGGCTGCCTGCATCTCTTGGCCCCTTTCTATCTTCAAAGCCAGTAACCACATCACTTCCATCTCTGCTTTCCACCTCATATCTTTCTCTGATTCCAATTTTCTGCCTTATTCTTTCACATTTAAGAGAGCCTTGTGATTATACTGAGCCTACCAGGATAATACAGGAAAAGTTTCATATTTTATAGCAATCCAATTAGCAATTTAATTTCCCCTTGCTACAGAGCATAATGTTCACAACTTTCAGGGATTATGATATGGGCATTTGGGAGCTGGGATACAGAGGGTTCAGAGAGGCCTGCGGGGAATTGTTCTGCCTATCACAATTAATTTCACTAATTCTTGACTTTCTAGACTCACTTAAAAAGAAATTCACGAAAACCAACATAGTACAACTCCCCCCAGGTAGATTCTATTTGATAATCTAATATTAACTAGTGTCATAGTATGTCCCTGAAAACTCAAACCCATATAATCTGATTTAAATATCACTTTTTATTTAAATTGCCAGTCTTCCTTCTTTAGAGTCCTGCTTATTAGAAAATACATAGGAAACAGCATTATGAGAAACTCTTAATGAAGTTTCACATAGGCTATGAATATTAACACATTCTATCTTTGTGGTTCCTATTCTATTCTGAGAAAGTATTTTAAAATGCGGAAGAGAAATATGTGCATTTGGGGCACAACAATCTGTTACTACACATAGAAGATATTTTACTATAAGGAGACTCATTTTCACATTCTCATTTTCTTTCATAGTTTATTTTCCCCATTGTCTCATTTTGTCTTTATCAACCTCTGTCTTTTTCTCTGTAAGTGATACAAAAAATATACCACCATTGGCAATGATCTAGAAAATAACTTCAGTTTTAATATCCAGTCCTGTTTTCACAGATTACTTGGTTTCAGAGTCAAAAATAGTTGAAGACATTGCTATAAAGTAATTTCTTTTTAACTGAAACTCAACATTTTTTTCCCCCGCAGTACTGAGAATACTTAGCTGACAGTTTATTAGTTATAACAAGGGTGACTATGGAGCATTTCATTCCATCAAACCACAGAGACAGAAAGATGGAGCTGTTTGTCTAAGGTTATTGATGAAAGCTCAGATATACCTTGTTCCCGAATTCCTCTATTTTCTTTTTCATTCTTTCTGTGTCTTTCTAAGCTGAATATAAAATAGTTTTCTTCTAGTCTGAACAAGCATTTCTCTTAAATATCTATGGCTCTTTTTAGTGACGTGTATTTCTTCATGAAAATGTTCTTGGGAAACTGATGATTTGCCAGTTTATCACACAAGACCTCTTAAACTACTGTTGTCTTGGTAGATGGAGCCATAGTAAAGCACAATTTTCTCTAATGTCAGCTCAAATTTTCCTCTTAAAATAAATGAAGCCATCTTGTTTAATAAACCATTTATGTTTGTGAAACTTTCTAACTTCTGCACTCTGTTGAAAATATTTATGTAATAGCCTCTTTGTTTTAAGTACAAAAATCATTCACAGATTTGCATAAAAACCAAAGTAAAATTATAAATGAATTAGCTTTTTCATCAAAACAATTATTTGTTGAAATTTTACCTGGATTTCAATGAGCAAATATACATATATATAGAGAGAGACTTCTATCATAGTCTTAAATTTTTAAAACAGGATTGACAAACTCACTAGATATTTAAATTCCTCCATTGAACTGATTATTACTCAGGATTTATCATGTTGAGTTTTTGTGCAAACTGTTGGGAATACCTAGATGAACAAGTTTCAGCTAGAATAAGAGTTCAGCTCAGGGGCTTCCCAAGTGGTAAAGAACCCGCCTGCCAATGCAGGGGTCAAGGCTTTAATTCCTGGTTCAGGAAGATCCCACATGCTGTGGAGCTACTAAGCCCGTGAGCCATAACTACCAGCCTAGGCTCTGAAGCCCAGGAGACGCAACTGCTGAAGCCCCATGCTCTAGAGGCTGTACCCTACACCAGGAGAGACCGCAGTGACACACTCACACATCACAACTAGAGAAGAGTCCACACAGCAACAAAAACACAGCACAGCCAAAACTAAAATACAAATAAATAAAGTTACTTTTAAAACTCAAGAAAACATAAAATACTTTGAAAAAAAACAAAAACAAAAAACACAGTTCAGAAAAGGAGGCCTCATTGTAGCCTGGAAATTCAGGTCTCTTCTGCACTCCAGGGTAGTAGTCATCCCTCAATATCCTGAGGGCATTGGTTCCACAATCCCCATAGAAACTAAAATCAAAATCCAAGGATGCTCAAGTCCCTTATATAAGATGGTACAGTACTTGCATATGAACTACACACATCCTCTGGTATACTTCAAATCTTTTAATGAAGTGTAAATGCTATTTAAATAGCTGAAAACACTGTGTAATGCTATGTCAAGAGTTGTAAATACAGTTTAAATGCTATATAAATAGTTGCCATATACAGCAAATTCAAGTTTTGCTTCTTGGAATTTTTTTTTATAATGTTTTCAACTCAAGGTTGGTTGAATCCAAGGATGTGGAACCTGCAGGTACAGAGAACCAATTGTAATATTCATGCACCTAATTAAAATTCTCCCTAACACACCTTCCCCCAAACTATGTGTCTCCTCCAGTGTGTTCTAGCCCAGAAAATGGCACTAATACTCACCCACCTGCTTAAGCCAGAAACCTGGGGAATCACCTGTGACTCCTCCCTCCCAACTTCTAGCTACCGCTGCTGCTTTCACTTCAGTAGTGTCCGACTCTGCACAACCCCAGAGATGGCAGCCCACCAGGCTCCCCCATCCCTGGGATTCTCCAGGCAAGAACACTGGAATGGGTTGCCATTTCCTTCTCCACAACTTCTAGCTATCACCCCCTAATTCTGTCTTCTAAGTAGAGTCTCTTCGTCCATTGCCAGTACCATAGGCTGAGCCACTGTCATTCCTCGACTGAACTTCAAAGCAGCCTTCAGACTGGTCTCTCTGCAGCCCCCTTCCATCCTTCACACACTCTCCATTTGTTATTTTATCATCTGCCTTCCTAGCTGGGTTAGAAGGTTCATGAGGACCAGGTAGGTATGTATGCCACTGTTACACCAACTATTTGCATAACAGCTGGTGCAGAGTGGTGTCAATTAAACATATGTTAAATAAATAAGTGAAAACCTTCTTCTATTAAAATCAAACACACAAAATGCCATAGGGGAGTCGTCCAAGGAAAAGGCTGTGAACAAGACCTTTGGGAGCCCAGCAGCACAATGTGTTCCATGAACCACAAGCAGGTCAGCTGTATTAAATTTTAATATGCGAAAAGTATCCTACAGAGGTAAGTAGGATGAAGTCACCAACTTTAAACACAGGCATTTAGCTGAAGCTAAAGTAGGGAAAGCAATAGTATGGATCACTTTGCATTTCAGATAAAAAATGACAGCAACAGAGGAAAGATTGGTCTAAAAGTATGTTAGTTAAGATGCTTTTAATTACAAATAAATACTACTTGAATAAGCTTAAAGAAGGGACTTATCAGGGTATTGGAATTTCTCATGGGAGTTGAGAAAAGCAAGATGGTTGGGTTTTAAGAGTACCCTGCAATCAAGACTGTGCTCTGTGCCAACTCTGCACATTAGCTTTAAGGACGTCACTTGACCAACATCCATTTCATCAGGTCATTTATCAGGGAAAAATAGTGACAATGTACTTCAACAGTATTAAGAGAATCCACATGAAAACTTCCTTGCAAATGAAATAAATTTGAAGAAGTTCATTTCTACTGGAATACTATAATGTGAGAGTTTTAAGCAGACTATCACAGCATAAAATGTTAAAAATTCTCTTTAGTTAAGTGCATAAGATCTAAGAGTTCACTAAAAAAAGAAAATATGATAGCGAAAGAACTAAAGATGGGCTTTAACTCACAATTTTGCCTAGAACTAGCTCTGTTTAGGGAAAAACTTACATTTCTTCTTAAGCCAGTGTTAAGATAAAGAGGCAGGAGATTTCTTCAAATAGGCTTTTTAACTGGTTAAAATATTACATCAATGTCATGCATACAACAATTTATTTCAACTCTTGTATATTCTATTCTTTATGGGCAAAAAATTCCTCTGAAATTCTACTGCTTAAATATTTAATAAATAATTCTTTAATAATAACTTTTTATTATGATTTTGAGTTGCTGCAACAGTGGCAGAAGATTTCACTTGGTCTTTTTTATCTTCCCCCAGCCCTCAATGAATAGAGTAGTCATGGCAACTTGAAATATCTCATTGAAGCCCATTATTTCTTCCCAGTAGAATCACTGTAAGCCATCACCATTTAAAAGAATTAAGGAGAGTTATATAAATAAGACTGAGAAAAGTTTCATGTGTTTTTCTATTAGCACATGAGTGCCAATTGTCAGTTGGAAAAATAAACTTAGACAAGAGAATGCATTTGGCAGCTTGTGTAGAGATTTCTCAAGAGGACACCTAAATGAGGTTTTGCAACTCTTGCTCCATGTAGTTTATCATTAGACAAAAGTGGTAGTTGTTATTGCAAAAGCAGAGATAAAGTTATAAATTTTTTTAAATGAAAGAACAGGCTGGTCTTATATTGTAACAACATAAATGGGAAACAACCTAATGTACCTTTGAGTAAACTCATCAGAAGATAAAATACTGTTAAATAAAAAACTCTATAAAAGTAGATATGTGTATTATCTTTTTAAAAATTATTTATTTACTGGCTCTGCTGGATCTTCATTGCTGATCAGTCTTTTCTCTAGTTGCAGAGAGCACGGGGTACTCTCTAGTGGTACATGGGTTTCTCATTGCAGTGGCTTCTCTTGTTGCAGAGTACTGGTTCAATAAATGTGGTGCATGGGCTTAATTGCTTTGCTCCACGTGGGATCTCCCTAATCCAGGGATCAAATCCATGTCTCCTCCATGGACAGGCAGATTCTTTACCACTGAGGCAGTCATGTTTGACATGGATATTATCCTAAAAATGGAAACTATGTTAATAGTCATTCTGAGTTCTAGGATTCTTAGTAATTAAAAAAAAATATTTATTTACTTTGGCTGCACCAGTTCTTTGCATGTGGGACATAGTTCCTTGACCAGGGATTGAACCCAGACTTCCTGCATAGGGAGCACAAAGTCCCAGCCACTGGACTAGAAAGGAAGTCCCTCTTAATTATTTTTAAGTGCTTCGGTACTTGTTTATTTTCTGTTTCCAAATAATCTATAGTAAGACAAAAACACACTTGTAAATTAACTTGCAAAATAAACTAAGAGTTTGTTGTTGTTTAGTCACTAGTCGTATCTGACTCTGCAATCCCATAGACCGCAACAGGCCAGATTTCCCTGTCTCCCGGATTTTGCTCAAATTTAAGTCCATTGAGTCAGTGATGCTATCCAACCATCTCATCCTCTGTTGACCCCTTCTCCTCCTGCCCTCAATCTTCCCCAGGATCAGGATTTTATCCAGTGAGCCAGCTCTTTGCACCAGGTGGTCAAAGTATTGGAACTTTAGCTTCAGTATCAGTCCTTCCAATGAATATTCAGGACTGATTTCCTTTAGGATAGACTGGTTTGATCTCCTTGCAGTCCAAGGAACTCTCAAGAGTTTTCTCCATCACCACAATTCTAAAGCATCAGTTATTCAGTGCCCAGACTTTTTTATGGTTCAACTGCCACATCCATACATAACTATGGTCACATCCATACATAACTATGGTCACATCCATACATAACTAGTCAAACCATAGCTTTGATCATATGGACTTTTGTTGGCAAAGGGATATCTCTGCTTTTTAATATGTTGTCTACGTTTGTAAGTTTTCCTTCCAAGGAGCAAGTGTCTTTTAACTTCACAGCTGCAATTACCATCTGCAGTGATTTTGAAGCCCAAGAAAATAAAATCTGTCACTGTTTTCACTTTTTTCCCTTCTATTTGCCATAAAGTTATGGGACTGGATGCCATGAAATGAAGAGTTTAGCCAAGGGAAAAGTTTAGAAGACTTGTGGTAGGCAGGCAGTCAATCTTTGAAAAGCATATAATTGGTCATTGACCAGTAAGACAATCTTCCCATCTGGCCTCTAGAAATATTTAATGAGTATCTTTCAGTCTCCTCTAGAACATGTATTTCCATTGGCTTTATTGAGATATCTCTGCTTTAATTTTGCTTAGTTGTCTTTTCCATTTTCTGAACTTTCTGGACTCCCTTTTCTGAACTTAACACTCCACAATTTTCAATATAGATGGAGAAGCTGACTAAAAATGTAACTAGTTATGCAGTTTGAGACTTTCATGAAATATACCCATGCAGTTCATCCTTAGTTACTAAGTTGATATCAAAATTCTCTACCACTTATCTGTGATGGTCCTAAGTCCAGGATATAGGCTGGCTTTAAGATTTTCTACTGAGTTCCAGGCCACATTAGTTTCATCAACCTTCTTAGTTATTATAAATTTAGAGAGCCAGTGAAGAGAATAGCTAAAATAACAGTAGTGGTTAACATTAATGCTAAGTGGTTAACAGACTTCCCTGGTGGCTCAGACAGTAAAAGCATCTGCCTACAATGAGGGAGACCAGGGTTCGATCCCTGGGTTGGGAAGATCCCCTGGAGAAGGCAGTGGCACCCCACTCCAGTACTCTTGCCTGGAAAATCCCATGGACAGAGGAGCCTGGCAGGCTGCAGTCCATGGGGTCACAGAGAGTCGGACACGCCTGAGTGCCTTGACTTCACTTCAGTATTAATGCATGCTACCCTGTGTTTATTGTTATGGTTAACCCTGCACATCATTTTATTACACTCACAACACTCTTGTAACAAAAGTGCTAAGAGTTATCACTACTTACATAGGTGAGAGGTAAGGCTTAGACAAAATGATTTCCCAAGGTTATACAGCCAAAGGAGAGCTGAGTAGGGGTTTTATTCCAGAGCTGGTGTACCCAAACCTTGAAGTGAAGTGAAGTGAAGTCACTCAGTCGTATCTGACTCTTTGTGACCCCATGGACTGCAGCCTGCCAGGCTCCTCTGTCCATGGGATTTTCCAGGCAAGAGTACTGGAGTGGGTTGCCATTGCCTTCTCCAGGGGATCTTCCCAATCCAGGGATCGAACCCAGATCTCCCACATTGTAGGCAGATGCTTTTACTGTCTGAGCCACCAGGGAAGTCCACCCAAACCTTATCTGACCCCATTTCCTGAAAAGAGGACTATTGCAAGAACCAAACGTTGACCTGATTCCAATGATGGAATGAACAGTAACTGCCTGTGCCTCTCTGGGCAAGTCACAGAGCTGGAGGTTTAGTTCTGTTATCTGCAAAATGAAGATAGTGGATTCTGCATTTACAAGGCCAATCATGAACTCGCGTTATGTTATCCTAAAATATACCAGTTGTATAGTATTAGTAACAAGAACTTTAAATGAGCTCTAAGGAACGCAAGCTTTGCCACTGTGATTTGGGGCAAACCATTTAACCTCCTCAGTTATTATCTACCTCACTTCAAGGGTTATTTCAATATGTATCTCAGTGCTTTTGAAATATATGTGTAATATAGCACATAAAGTACCATCCTATCATCCTCAATAAAATTCATAGCATTAAGATTATGGATTTGAGCAATTGTGATAAATTGGGTTCTCACTTTTCCCCCTTATTACTTAAACATCTAGTCAGTGCTATTTTAAGATACTCTTTACTTGAAGTAGGTTTAAACAAAGAGAGACCTCAAGTTTCCATTTGTACACATGAGAAGAGTAGGGAATGTTCAAAGACAACACATAAAGAGGGAGGGAAAATGCACCCATAAATACACGAGATAAGCTTCAGTGAAAAGCAGCAATGGCGGGAGTGGGGGGTATCTATATATATCCTGATTCTTTTGCAGTTTGACAAAGTTAATGATTGACCTCTCCTAGATTTTCCACTACATTTTCTACAGCTTGTCTATTTGCTTTGATTGATGATACTTTATCTCTTGTGGCCCAAGGATGACTGCCCTTGCTTCTGTGTAGAGATTAATAATTGATTAGTGCATAGCTCGGAATTTTAGTAAAAGGGAATTGGTTACTTCGGGCTGCCATTTTTCTAAACTGGGTAACCTGCAGGAGAAGGAGGTGATACAGGACGTGGTGGCAGAAAAATGAAGAGGATCCTGGTTTTCCTCCTTGCTGTAGCCTTTGTGCGTGCTCTAGAGAGAGGTAAGATTTCCAGTGCTGTGACCATTTGCAAGAACTTCCACTAGTTTAATTTCATTACCATATAAAAGAGGGAGAGAGGGAAGAATAAAAGTGGGTTAACCTTAAACTCAGATGTGACATAGTTTTCTAATAGAATAGCCAAGAAGAATCTCATGAAAGAAAGAAAAGCTATATGATTTGTCATTTATCTTTCCCTACTTTCTTAATAACCAAGATCTAAGAAAATGGTTCAAAATTAGAATGTTTTTATTTGTTAAAAGAGAACGCAGAGGGAGGTTGTGATCCATCACTAAGCTTTGTTTTTCACTGCCATTGAGAGCATGATGTACCATATCAATGATGCATGAAGTCAAGTGAGTTTTTTTTTAACTTCTTCAAGGAATCCTCTATATGTAACATTTGAAACCACATTATAGTTTCTAAAATATCTCACATAAAAGAACTTAACACGTGTTCCCCATCCTGAACCCCCCTCCCACCTCCCTCCCCATACCATCCCTCTGGGTCATCCCAGTGTTGATGTGTGGCAGAACCAATATAATATTGTAAAGTAATTAGCCTCCAATTAAAATAAATAAATTTAAATTAAAAAAAAAAAAAGAAAAAAAGAACTTAACAGCTATGAAATATGACTATTAAGATCTTTGAGCTATATTTCTCATTGAGTTCATTTATCAACTAGTGTCTTCATCTTTGAGCAATATACAACTTTGTGGCAAGTTCCCAAGCTTCAAAATTCATAATCTGTCTCAGTTTACTTTCTAGGTGATTCTTTAATGCTTATAAATGGAATCTGCATTCATCCTGCTTTGAAAAGTTAAAATTTTCATGTAGTGCTGCCAGTTAACAGCTTTACCCAAGTCATATATTAGAATTCATATGAACAACATTTAACCAGTGGAATAAAATATGTGTACCCCAGGAATCAGTTATTAACTGTGACAAGAATAATCTTACTCCTGCCTTTCTTATTCTTTTACATTCACTTTTTAAGAAAATAATCTTCTTTTCTCATTCAAATTATTTTTAAATTTTGTCTTATTCATGTCTGTTACAAGACCTCTGAATAGCCCAGGTCCCAAGGAACCCTGAAAGCCTATTCCTTTTCCCAGGGTTTCCCTGGGGCAGATCTGAGCCTGGAAAGTCCTCCTGAACTAGTTTCAGATCTGGATCTTCACAACACAGAAAGGCCAGTAATGGTTAAGTTCTGGGACTACATGTGAATGCCAGAATGTGCCGTTTTGTTCTACTGACTCAGTAAGTGTACACTGGATTAACTTCAGTTACAGTGCTTTGGAGAATACCAGTATTCAGCAACCTCTTTTTCGACATCCTGTAGCATTCTCTCAGCCCATGATGTAACGGATGCTAAAAACTTCAAGCCAGCTCCCTTGAACTGAACTTCACAATGAACTTGGTTAACTATGTGCCATAGCTCAGAGGATGATACCTGAGACATAAAATACAATTACCTAATAAATGTCCAATATTTGGTGACTGTAGTCCTGAGCCATCAGTCCTCAGTTCTATAACACCTGAGCATGACCCAAATACCAAGTCGATGATTTACCTGAAAGCGAGGTGTGCTCACTCCTGGCAGGAAGTGCACATATTAAAGTAATTGAAAGGAATTTTGGATGCTGGAGGATTGGTTAGGGTTATAGTTCTCTCTGTCTAGTTCTTGAGAGCTGACTTATCACCCACCCAAAAAAGAACCCCTTTTCCAAGGTGTATGTCCCTTAACACTCATTTTATAAAGAAGTTTCTATATACAAATATATTTAAGAAATAAGCCATACATTAGTCCTTCTTTGCTGGTTTATGATCAATGTTTTTGGTTTCTCAGAACTCATAGGACAACAAAACAAGAAAATTTAAGCCAGAGTTTCCCAGACATATGGGCTCTTTCCTAAAATGCCTATATCCCGTAGAAACAGTCTCTGGAAAACATCAGCTCTAAAATGTATACAGTATGAGCATTAGCTCCAGTCAGGCCCATACTCAAATATCAGATGGTACTGGGGATTCAGTTCATAAGCCCTTGTATACATCTTGTGAGAGAAGGGCTTACCAAATATGTTAAATCTAAATGATATAATATCCACTTTAGCTACCCTGTGAATGACAAGAAAATTATGTCCACCAATTGCCTCCACTTGGCTTCTGTATTCAAAACTGGATAAAGCACTAATCCAAATTGTATCTTTCCCTCTTCTAAAAAACAAGCAAGAAGGCTACTGACACAGCCTCACAATCACCACAGAAATAATGCTACAAGAAATAAACCACTGCTGTTTATAAGAGCTGTTGGCAAGCACATTTTCCTTTTGCTTTAAGCATTTCATTCTCAGCATAATTTTATTAAAGTGAAAGTGAAGTCACTCAGTCATGTCTGACTCTTTGCAACCCCATAGACTTTAGCCTACTAGGTTCCTCTGTCCATGGCATTTTCCAGGCAATAGTACTGGAGTGGATTGCCATTTCTTTCTCCAATGGATCTCATTTCCTTCTCCAAGGGATCTTCCCAACCCAGGGCTTGAACCCAGGTCTCCCACATTGTAGACAGTCACTTTACCGTATGAACCACCAGGGAAATCCAAAGAATAATGGAGTAGGTTGCCATTCCCTTCTCTTAGGAGATCTTCCTGACCCAGGAATTGAACCCGGGTCTCCCACACTGTAGGCAGATGCTTTACTGTCTGAGCCACCAGGGAAGTCAATTTTATTAAACATGATATGAAACAGCAAGAAAGTAAATTTCCCTCAGGTTGCTGGGTAAGCTGTATTTTCCTTTCTCCCAGTTAGCTGTCAAAACAGTCCTAAGACAATATGGTTAAACAATATGGTTTATCCACTGCTGAATCATTCTGTTTCTCTTTTCTACAAGTTGACTACCACTTCTTCAGTAGCCATGTGAAAATCAAAGTTGTCCTAAGTTTGATTAAGGAACATAGCTATACTGAATGCTAAAGAGAAGTAATTTAGAGCAAGTAGATATTCTAATTTCCCAGATATGTCTATATATTATCTCTGCAAAGCAAACATAATGGTGACAGAGGAGGTGACACAGGATTTGAGATCTACATGATGAAAAGAAGACGGCTGTGTAAATACCCAGAAGTATGTTTCAAGCAGAAGGAAGCCAGGTGCAAATGTCCTAGGCTAGGAACAAATAGGACCTGATCTAAGCTCACAAAGCAGCCCAAGTAAAAGCTTAAAGAGGCTTAGATGATAAGGGAAAGGAGGAAGAACTGAAGTCAGAGAAGAATCTAAACTCGATCATCGAAAGCAATGCTAACCTCTGTGGAAATCAATAGCCAAGTTATGCTTCATTGCTGTCAAGTCCAATGTCAGGTACGCACTCACCGTCACAGCTGGGCTATGGGGGTGTGTACACACACTTTAAAAGGTCACAAGGTTGATCTCTATAGGAAGAAGTTGAAATCATTAAAAAGGAACCGCTTGGCCTCCCTCTAGTATCTATGGTCACTTCGCATGGACCCCCCTCTGTCTGCTCCAAGTTCACATATAGAGAAGGCCTCCCTGACCAACCTACCTACCAATAGCACCTACTACATTTTTCTCTATTCCCTTACCCCATCTTAGTCTCATTTTGCTTTTGTTTTTAGCACTCATCATCTTATCACCCGCTGTTCATTTATTTTTTTTTGTAATGAAAGTAAGATGTAAAAGGTAAATTCCATGAAATCAAGGACTTTTTGTTCCCAGCTGGAATCCTCAGTTTTAGAACAGTACTTGCCACATAGTACAGTTAGTAGACTTTTTTGTGTGTAAAATCGCAAAATTAAGTTTATTAGAGTACCTACCTCATAAGATAGTTTTGAGTATTTAAGGAAAATTAAGGGGCTTTCCTGGTAGCTCAGTGGTAAAGAATCCACCTGCAAATGCAGGAGAGGTAGGCTTAATCCCTGGGCCTGGAAGATCCCCTGGAGAAGGAAATGGCAACCCAATCCAGTATTCTTGCCTGGAGAACTCCATGGACAAAGGAGCCCGTGGGCTGCAGTCCATGGGATAGTAAAAGAGTCAGAAATGATTTAGAGACTAAACAGCAATGACAAGAAATGTCAACTAAGACACATCACAGATATCCTGGAAGGAGTAGATTTTAAGTCTCTTGTTATTTTCATTATAAAGCACTGACACTAGATTTTATGAACTGAATAAAATAGCTAATAATTTACAATGTGCCAGCTTACATCTTTTAGATACATTCCTTTAAAATCTTTTAGATACATTTGCTTCATCCTTTCAACACCATGATGACTATCAGTACTATTATACCCATTTTATAAGTGGGAAAATTGAGGGAAAGAGTGGCTAAGTAACTTATCCAAAATAACTGAGCTAGTAATTGGCAGAATCAGAATTTTACATTAATTCACTGGGTTTACAAAGGCAATGCTCACAATCATTGCTTCACTGCCTCTCGTGAGACACGTAGCTGAAACAGTCTTTAACTAATCTTAGGACAAGTATAAGAGAGAACCAGTCATTACCCCTGATTTAGGGGGGAAGTAAGTGAAATTCATTCTGTCCACCAAGGTCATCCACAACTGATCCAAACCTCAGTTCATCCCTATTCCATGAAACCGGCTCTGTCTTCTAAACTTCCCTATTTTTAGGGCACTATCACCTCTAAGCCATCTGTGTTCCATCTTGTAGAACATTGTTGGATTTTATTCTTTCCATTTGTTAATATATACTCAATCACTTCTATATTCTAAATATTTTAGCCCTGAAACACATCAGCCTTGCACAGAGCCTCTTCAATGTTCCCTTTTGTCTGTCGCCTTGCCCTCTGCATAGCTCTAGTTAACACCTGGGAGCACTCCTGTCTGCATGCTAAGTTGCTTCCCAGTCATGTCCAACTCTTTGTGACTCTATGGACTGTAGCCCACCAGGTTCCTCTGTCCATGGGATTCTCCAGGCAAGAACACTGGAGTAGGTTGCCATGCCCTCCTCCAGGGGATCTTCCCAACCCAGGGATCAAACCCGCATCTTTTACATCTTCTGTATTGGCAGGCAGCTTCTTTACCAGTATAGTTCCATTTCCTTATACTCTCCTTGTGCAGGTTCTTGTTCCCCTTCATCCAGCTATTGTAATGGCTTCCCTAATCAAAACCCTACCTCCCATCACTTCCCTAAACAATTCAAACTAAAAAACAATGCAAAATTTGGCATAATGTGGTAAGTAGAATTCAAAACTGAATTATATCCAAAGTAGAATCACTACTGAGAGGCTAATTGCTGGGGTCCAGCCCCAGCAGGATCCAGGGGCACCCTCAGGATGACGGCATAGGCAATAAGGAAAGTAAAAAGGGAAGAGAGAGAGGCTTGATCTTCCTTGGTTTACACAGAAAGCCAATAAAGCTCCTGTGTTCCAAGGAGGCATCCTGAAAGAAGAACAGAGAGAAAAGGAGAGAAAAGAAAAAAAGAATGACAGGGGGAGACCAAGCTTCGGTGAGCGAGGCGCATAACTTTATTTTCGAAAGGAACTTTTATACCTTGACTTGTACATAGAGGGAAATTAAAGATGCAAAGTCATACAGAGTCAGCCCAAACATTACGTCTTTATCTAAACCAGGATTTTTTCTGCATACCTTTCCCACAAACAATGTTGTGTACATTATCTTCTGGCCTTAGAGGCCTGTGGACATTTTATGACCCTTTTTTGATAAAGCCTGCTCAACCAGAAAACTTATTTTCCCTTGAAGTGTTTTTTCTTTATATTTCTAATCTATGTCAGCCTCAGAAAGTGCTAAACAGAGTTACATTCTCAGGGAGCAAAGGTGCAGTGAGTTACAACAAAGAAAGAAACAATTAGCTCAGAGGTCTGATGTGGTTAATTCCAAGGCTGCTACTTGTTTTTCTTACATTCCAACTGTGTTAACCAATGCACTGCCAGGTGCATAATGGACAAGGGATATGGGGACTTGGCAGCAAGCATTGGCCCAATAATGAAGCCCTTTACCAGTACTCGGAGGAGCCTGGTAGGCTGCAGTCCATGGGGTCGCTAAGAGTCGGAAACGACTGAGCGACTTCACTTTCACTTTTCACTTTCATGCGTTGGAGAAAGAAATGGCAGCTCACTCCAGTGTTCTTGCCTGGAGAGTCCCAGGGATGGGGGAGCCTGCTAGGCTGCCGTCTATGGGGTCGCACAGAGTCAGACACGACTGAAGTGACTTAGCAGCAGTAGCAGTTACCAGTACTATCTATTCTAATAATTTTTCATCCCTTAAAGGACTTTTAGAATGTTTTGGCTTCCTGTGCCTTTCAAGGTTGGGGAGTTGTGAACAATCATGTGTGTTACTTGCAAGAGTATGGATAAACCTGTCAGGCAAGCTAGAATGCCAACAGAGGGGTTAAAATAGAAATATTCCTTTCATTCCCAGGAGACTTATTAACTAAAACCCTAAATTGACTTTTTCAAGAGAAAGGTGGTCAGGGATAGCCCCCTGTTAATGTCAGAAGAGTTGGTGAAAGGCACAAAATAGTAAGACAGACAGATTCTGGTTTTGGGGTAGATGCTCGAGCAGATCCAGGGGGTCCCTTGAGGCCTGATCTGCCTTTGCCTGTCAGGTTCTCTCCGCATGACCTTTGTCATGGGTGGGATCTCCTGTGGTGGCTCCCAGCAGCTAATGAAATGATACTGATGGAATGGACATAAATTTGAGCAAACTCCAGGAGATAGTTGAGGACAGAGGAGCCTGGAGTGCTATAGTCCATGGGGGTCACAAAGAGCTGGACACAACTTACCAAATGAAAAACAACAATGAAACAATAGGGATGAACATGCATAGCCAGCTAGTGGGATTCTAGGAATCAGACTGTCTTATATGAATCCACACCAATTCTGGTCTCTATTTGGAGTCACCTAATGGTGGGTACAATCTCAGGCTTAAATAGTAACATGTATGGGAAGCAGAAAGAGCGTCCTCCAGAAATGTCAATGTCAGAATGCCTGGAACCTGAAAAAACTCTAGCTTACGTCACAAAGGGGAATTAAGGTTGCAGGTTCAGCTGTTCTTAAAACAGAAAAATATAGAAAGTATTACCTGAGTAAGGCCAATGCAATCACAAGAGAGAAGCAGAAGAGAATCAGTCAGAGGAAGATGTGCTAAGGAGAAAAGGCGCAGAGAGGTACAAAGTTGCCAGTTTTGAAAATGGAGGAAGGGGCTCTTGAGCCCAGAAGCCGAGGTGTCTAGAGACTGGAGCAGGCAAGGAAATGGATTCTCCCCTAGAGCCTCCAAAGCACAGAGAATTCGTAAAGAGGTGGGAATACCAGACCACCTGACCTGCCTCCTGAGAAATCTGTAGGCAGGTCAAGAAGTGACAGAACTGGACATGGAACAACAGACTGGTTTCAAATCGGGAAAGGAGTATGTCAAGGCTGTATATTGTCACCCTGCTTATTTAACTTATATGCAGAGTACATTGTGTGAAATGCCAGGATGGATGAAGCACAAGCTGGAATCAAGACTGCTGGGAGAAATATCAATAACTTCAGACATGCATATGACACCGCCCTTATGGCAGAAAGCAAAGAAGAACTAAAGAGCCTCTTGGTGAAAGAAGAGAGTGAAAAAGATGGCTTAAAACTCAGCATTCAGAAAACTAGGATCATGACATCCGGTCCCATCACTTCATGGCAGATAGATGGGAAAACAATGGAATCAGTGAGAGACTTTATTTTGGGGAGCTCCAAAATTATTTGTAGATGGTGACTACAGCCATGAAATTAAAAGATGCTTGCTCCTTGGAAGAAAAGCTATGACCAACCTAGATAGCATATTAAAAAGCAGAGACATTACTTTGCTGACAAAGGTTCATCTAGTCAAAGCTATGGTTTTTCCAGTAGTCATGTATGGATGTGAGTGTTGGACCATAAAGAAAGCTGAGCACTGAAGAATTGATGCTTTTGAAGTGTAGTGTTGGAGAAGACTCTTGAGGGTCCATTGGACTGCAAGGAGATCCAACCAGTCCATCCTAAAGGAAATCAACCCTGAATATTCATTGGAAGGACTGATGCTGACACTGAAACTCCAATACTTTGGCCACCTGATGTGAAGAACTGACTCATTTGAAAAGACCCTGATGCTGGAAAAGATTGAGGGCAGGAGGAGAAGGGGATGACAGAGGATGAGATGGTTGGATGGCATCACTGACTCGATAGACATGAGTTTGACCAAGCTCTGGGAGTTGGTAATGGACAGGGAAGCCTGGCATGCTGCAGTCAATGGGGTCTCAAAAAGTCGGACACAACTGAGCAACTGAACTAAACTAGAGCCTCCAGAAGAACAGAGCCCTGCTGACACCTTGATTTTAGCTCCGTGAGATCTGTGTCAGACTACCCAACCTAAATATTAAGAAGTAAATGTAAGCCATTAAATGTGTGGGAATTTATTACCATAGCAATAGAAATACAGCACTATAGGTTTCCAGGCCCTGTGACAGGCTGGGACTTCCCAAAGGAAAGAGTCAATGAGTGAAATCATCTCACTTTTGATAGATTACAGTTTTATTGACCAGATCCAGGGGGAGTTGGCCAGGAGGTAACTGGGATACATGTTAACTCAATTCCCTGATTCCTAGGAGTTTGGGTTTCACCTTCTCTACCATTTTCCTCTGACCAGAAAATAATGTAGCCTACCACCCGAGAGGACTGCAGCAAGTTACATGGGATCCTGATCACAAGGCATATAAGTTGTATTTCCTACTATGTACTGTCAGTAGATTTTTACCATGAGAAGAACTGCTAACATTCATTGAGTTTTAACCACGTTTTGTTGTTATGGTTCAGTTGCTCAGTTATCTCCAATTCTTTGCAACCCCATGGACTGCAGCATGCCAGGCCTCTCTTGCCCTTCACTATCTCCAAGAGCTTGCTCAAACTCATGTTCATTGAGTCAGTGATGCCATCCAACTACCTCAATCTCTGTTGCCCCCTTCTCCTCCTGCCTTCAATCTTTCCCAGCATCAGGATCTTTTCCAATGTGTCGGCTCTTCGCATTAGGTGGCCAAAGTATTGTAGCTTCAGCTTCAGCATCAGCATCAGTCCTTCCAATGAATATTCAGGGTTGATTTCCTTTCGGATTTACTGGTTTGATCCCCTTGCAGTACATATTAGGCAGGAGATGTGCTATATATTTTTACATAGATTAACGTATTTCATAGAACAGCCTTAATAACAAGGTACTATTTCACTTAGATCCTAAGATTACTCTTCCTTGAATACAACTCCAAGTTTTTCATGCCTGTACATGAATGTTATTTCAGTAAATACCCAATTACCTTAAAAAAATAAGTAAAACTTTGGTGATCACCTTTTCTAGTATTTAAGTCCCTCACTTCAGTTTTATTGGGTTATTCATTCTCCAGATATGACTGATTTTCTAACTTCATATATTTTTTTCATGTTGTTCTCTCTACTTAAAATTCCTCTCCCAATTCATTTATCCCTGTTAACATCCTGCCCATCATTCGTGGTCCACTTCAAGTGGCAGTTCCTTCCACAAGTCTTTCTAAAGGCCCTCTTCCATTCTAGGAGTTCATATGCTTTGTTTCAATGTCTTCTATGGCAATGATCACCATTGTTGCTATTGGTGTTGTGGTCTTATTCTTATCTATCAGACCTCAGTTCCTTAAGTATTGGTGGCTTTCAAATTTCTTATATGGTGCTTTATCATGTTATTTATTCTTATGCTGTTTTAAAAACCAAGACCTGTAATGCATTCTAAGTTTCCAAGTCAGGATACCAAAGACAACACTGTCACTCATGCCAAAGGTGGGAGAAGGAAACTTGCTCCTTTATCTTCACCTCTGCAAAAGGCTTTGTAGATGACAAGGTGCTCAATTTGTGAAGCGAAGGAGAGGTGAAATGAGATGCATGGAGGAAGAATGCCTCCTTTGGGACTTTGGTGAGGGTAGCATCTATATGGCCTACCACCCATGTTGAACCCAAAGACATCACATTTGAGTGAGTCTATGAGGCCATCCTCTACTGCAATTGTAATATCTGGGCAACTGACCCACTGCTATCCTATCTTCTACTATTTGTGAATTTTCAACATCTGAAATGTTCCATTGATGGCAGCCTAAAAGTTACAGTTAATTTCTTCTAGATTAGTCATGTAGAAGTCAGTAGAAGTCATGTAGAACTCTATATTAAAAAGAACTCAATATTAAAAAGAATTTAATTTCTGCCCATTGACTTAAACTCAAAACCACATACCTGCCAGCAAATATCAGTATGAAACCAGATCAATGGGTTAGATAATAATGATTTAAAATGTGAATGGAAATGAGCTCCCCCCAAGAAAACTGGGGGAAAAAATGAAATAAAAGTACTAATTTGATTACCACTTCTTCATTGACAGTGTTTCTAGTGACATCTGTTTTTTGTGATTTTTTTTTCCTTTAGTTTTGATTAACAGGGCAACTTCCTAAATTAGCCCAACAGTGTTTAATTTCTCAACTAAAACCACTACTCTGAATATCTAGCCCTACTAGTCCAAATGAATAGTACAAACCTTATTCTTTAAGTCTAAAGCATGAGTATACTGACCTTTTCTGACATAGATGAGTCTGTCAGTGCAGGATGGAAATAAAAATGTCAAACAAATAAAACTGCAAAAATGTCAATGCCCAACAGCTCTGGAAGCCCATGATTCTCCAGAACATAATAGGAAAATAGCAACTTAAGACAGTTCTTAGCATCCTGCTTTTTTTTTTTTTTTTAATTCAATTCAGTATTATTTAGGCTCTAACCATAGCTACTGCTATACAGCTTCTCTAGAGGATCAATATGGTTTTAGAGAAAGATTAAACCAATAGTTAAAACATTCAAAATACCCTAAAGTTTGTATCACCACAGTAAGTATCATATCGTCTATCCCCACTAGAGTAAAAGTTCCACAAGGGCAAGGTCATGTCTATTTTGCTCTTTATTGTATATTTAGTACTGAACCCAATGCCTGGCACAGAGTAAGTCCTCAAGACACGTCTGTCCCATGTATGAACAAGTATTGTCAGCTGTGTTGCAAGAGGTGAGAGATACATAAAGCAGTAAAGATTTCCCAGAAGTAAACCAAATGTTTTCAGAATCCCAGAATGAGGCACAAGTTACCAAAATGTTTTGCAATACAGATAGAAAAGGGGCACGCTACTGCAAAAAGCAAGTCCGTTAAGGACATTTGTAAACATTGAGTGCTGAGGAATCAGGATGTGAAAATGATTTTCCAGTGTCACCGGGATTATGCCAATATTTACCAGAGCTGCCTCAAAGTCCAGACTGTCCTCTTCCCAGCCACATGACACATGAAATAACAGAGTATGTCATTTGAAATTCACTTGATATAGGGTTTAATCATATGAATCGAAGTGAGCTCAACTGCTGTGAAAACATTATGCAGTATTCCATGGAATAAGGAATCGATTTCTAATAAATTGTATTTCAAATTAACTTCAGTATTTGTTACTTTTTAGAAGATGAAAAAGTGATTAGCATACTCACTTAGCCAGTTAAGCTCCAGATCTCTTTGAATAAATGAATTTTTCTGGTCAGAAATATTTAAAGTAATCCACCTAAAAGATACACGGTGTAACAGCTTCCTCTACGGGCTACTTCTGTAAGAACAGTTTTATCTTATATTTTAATTCTAAATTTCTTCAGTGCCTCTTTTGGGCTTTTTCCCTTGCTTCTGTCTTGCCCAAGGCTGAATATTCCAAGAAAACATGGTTCCAAAACCATTTTAAGTCTTGTGTAGTTGATCTAGCTTCTCAGTTTTCTGTCATTCTAACTAATAATAGTTATCATTCTAACTAAAAATACACATGGATTTCAATGTGCTTCTGTACAGACACAGTTGATTTAATTAAAGCTGTTTAAACTAGTGTTTAAACAGTAGTGTCCACTTGCACTACATTCACATGTGCTCACATTCTCAACACACTGAGTGAAACTCTGCTTCCTTAGTGAAGTGAGAAACCTGGAAAGCTAGAAACAAAATCGTTCCTTAAATATTCAGAGGTGTCCCCACTTAATGCAGGCTCTCATTTTGCATTTTGTTGACTGGTCACAATAAAACAAAAGTGACCTCTGAAGTTTTATAGGGAGAGTTTATTAAACAAAGTTAGCCCGTTTGCATTGAGAATAAATGAGTTCTTATTCCAGCTATGTTTTTGAGTAGCTTCAAAGGATAAGCTTTGGAAAAAAGATTCTATATAACTTCTTACTCTTACTATTTCAAAAAGGGTGACTTTGTAACTTTTAGAAGTGACCTGGAAGATCATGAGGATACAACTGTGTACTAAATCCAGGAATCTATAATGTATGTATGCACACATACTTAGTCACTTGGTTGGGTCCGACTCTTTGTGACCCCATGAACTGTAGCCCACCTGGCTCCTCTATCCATGGGATTTTTCAGGCAAGAATACTGGAGCGGGTTGCCATTTCCTCCTCCAGGGGACCTTCCCAACCCAGGGATCGAACCTGAGTCTCCTGTGTTTCCTGCATTGCAGGTGGATTATTTACCCACAAAGTTATCGAGGAAGCCCCCAATATACTGTTATTTAAACTCTATTTGAATATTTCTAGGACAAAACAAACTCGCTTCAAAAAGCTGTTCATCATTTCAGTTATTAATTAGCCACAGCTATAAAGTTCTCTCACACTGAACTAAAATCTACTGTCCGCCATTTCTCTCAGCTCTACCCAGGAGTAACAAATGTCGCTGATATCCTCATACTACCTGTTCTGTCCTTACAGGAGGATAGCTGTATCCTAAAATCTTTCCCTCTGTGCCCTAATCTTCAGTCCCACCAGATACCATTAATGATTAACAGAAAATTCCTGCTTTATTTTGACCTTTTGAAACTGACAATATCCAACCTTGTAAATGAGTTAATAAATTACAGGAAATGTACTAGACATGAAGGTTCTCAGATAGTCAATAGAGTATCAAAAGCTGTTGTCAATCCTACTGTCTTATCCTAGTTTCCAAGATAATGTGATATTTGATTATGTAGGGTTTTATCCACTTTGTCATGTTGATGGTATTGTTAATCCCTTATTACAAAATGACACTTAAGAAAGCTTTGGTCCCTCAATTCTGACTTCTCACCTTGGATATATACTTTAAACAGCTCACCTGAAAGACTTAGGGTGCAACAGTTTCCTCTATGAGCAGTTTTCACCAAAATCAGGCATTTTCACCATTAATTCAAACAAATCCTAAAGAGAGTCTTTTTAAAAGGGAAAAAAACAATCTTCCCTGGTCAGTATCCAACCACGACCACCTCCACTCCAAATCATAAAACAAGAATGTCTACATATAAGCAATATATGATGTAAAATAGATAACTAAGAAGAACTTACTGTATAGCACAGAGAACTCAATACTCTGTAATGGCTTATATGGGAAAATGATCTAAAAATAGAGTAAATAGATGTATAACTGATTTACTCTGTGTACACCTGAAACTAACACATTCCAATTTAAAAACAAGAAGAATTTCTACCCTGTGTTACATATATTTATTCTTCCGTGGAGTTGAGGCAAGGCCATCTAGGTGGTAAAAGGCACACCAGTAGTTGCCATCATATCACCCAAGAAGGATTTCCCAATATTTAAATCCAGGAGGATGAGTTATTAAACATCAAAACAATTTATAATAGGAACTGGGCCACTTATATACTTATTTTTTTAAATATAGTATCAAAATATTGGGAAATTTCCTAGACTTACTTGAATGAATGATGAATCAGGGACAAATATTGACTGCCTTCCCTGTGTTCTCCTACTGTGTATGTAATAGGTATGTTGAAAACATACTGTGTATGTAATACGTATGTTGAAAACATGGGTCTCACCATCAACAAAGTACTCATTCCCTGTGGGAACAAGCTTTTCCCAACCATGTCGAGGGACTTGAAAGTAGGGCTTTTATTTTTCTGATCACACAAATAAGGTCTTATGGTCCTTTTGAACCTCAAAATAACCACCTTATAACAGTCATGGAAATTTCTGGTCAATCATCAAAAATTTGTAAATTCAAATGTGTTCCTTTTTATGGATGAGTAGTACTCCATGGTATATAGGTACCACAGCCTTATTCATTCATCTGTCAAGGAGTAGGAAAGGGTGAAAGGTGGGAGGGAGGTTCAAGAGGGAGGGGACACATGTATACCTATG
This sequence comes from Bos indicus x Bos taurus, assembly GCF_003369695.1. NCBI lineage: Eukaryota > Metazoa > Chordata > Mammalia > Artiodactyla > Bovidae > Bos > Bos indicus x Bos taurus. The sequence continues at coordinate 86,565,761 of NC_040081.1, read as the reverse complement.
GCTGATTCATGTTGACATATGGCAGAACCCAAACCAATATTGTAAAGCACTTATCCTTCAATTAAAAATAAATTTTTAAAAAATTGTAAATTCATTTAAAGTGGGAAGTTTGATTCCCCCAGGTCATTTGTATTTCAGTCTTGTTGCCTTTAATGGCAAAGGGGATCATATACTTTCCTCTGCCTGTTCTCTTCTCCTTCATCCTACTCTCTAGGCTGCTTTTAGTTCCTCCAGGGCTAACACAAGGAAAAAAGAAGCCAGCAGGAAAGATAAGCAGCAGCAAATCTCACTCAGTGGGCAGCCTGGTGAGGTAGCGTTCCTTTCTCTGGTTACAGATGTTCAGAGTTAACACATTCTTTTTGTGGGTTCTTTGGAGATCTCTTTCCCCATCATCCCTGGTGATCACTCACATCATCGGGCAACTTAAGAGCTCCCTCTAGCCCTTTGATTTTCAAATTGTCTACATCTGCACAAGGGCATCCTACTCTTGGTAGCCTACTGCCTTCTACATAAATGTCTCCCCACTTCAAAAAAAAAGAGAGAGATAGGATGATTCCAGGCCAGTTTTGCTCTCCTGCCCAATCAGCATCAGGTACACAGGCCACAGCAGAGTCTCCCACTCACAGCCCAACCTCTGTTGCCCCAGGCCACTTAACCAGACCTTCTAAATGTACAGTTTTCTCAAGGCTGAATCAGATACCTGACCATGCCATCGCATCTTCCAAGGATCACCTATCAAGGTCTGAATGTGTTCTTTGAAGCCTCTCTTACAATTCTTGAAGTGAAGAAAAGCACTCTCTTACCACTCTCCCGAACCCATCACATGGACTGACAACTTTCCCAAAAAATTATTTTGCCTAATTTCCAATTTTTCCCTCAGCTTACCCAGCCTTCTGTTAGAGAGTCTGGAGGTGTGAATGAAGCAAGAGTGGCAACACCAGGTCTCACACCCCTCCCTGAAAGGCCTGCATGCCTGTGCCCAGTGCTTCACTTTGTAATGTAGACATGCTCTCCATTTATTTTCTTCTTGGTTCATTTGAGCCCTTGGATGAATCTGAAGCAAAGAAAAGAGGGAGGGATAAAAAGCTTTCTTTTAACATTATCATAAAGCAGGCTGAATGCCGAAGAATTGATGCTTTTGAACCGTGGTGTTGAAGAAGACTCTTGAGAGTCCCTTGGACTGCAAGGAGATCCAACCAGTCCATTCTAAAGGAGATCAACCCTGAATATTCATTGGAAGGACTGATGTTGAAGCTGAAGCTCCAATACTTTGGTCACCTGATATGAAGAGCTGACTCATTAGAAAAGATCCTGATGCTGGAAAAGAATGAAGGCGGGAGGAGAAGGGCACGACAGAGGATGAGATGGTTGAATGGCATCATCAACCCAATGGACATGGGTTTGAGCAAGCTCCAGGAGATAGTGAAGGACAGGGAGGCTTGGCATGCTGCAGTCCAGTGGGTTGCAAAGGGTCATACATGACTGAGTGACCTAATATCAAAAAGAACACTTCCAATTTACTAGTTAGCATATATATTTTGATTCACCTACTTTAAGTACTATTTCATTCTTTTTCTTAACTTAATTGTCATTAAAGTTTATAGAATGCCATCAAATAGTATGTTATCAAATTCTGATCCATTGTGAGAAACAAGAAGGCACCCCCAAAATGAAGCTGCATAAAGATATTAAGAAAATGCTAGTTTCATATCAATGAATCATGTCCCTTTGTATATGCACATTTAATGGACCATTCATTTAAAGAGGAAAGATTCAATTTCTGTATTTCTGATTGTTAGGCCGAGATTATGAGAAAGATAAAGTCTGCAAGGACCTTGCCAGCCTGGGAAGAGATGACTTCACATCTTTGTAAGTATGATGTATTCATTCACTCTTCCTGGTTACCTGACCTAGAATGAAGCTCAGGGTGCTGCTAAGTCGCTTCAGTCGTGTCCGACTCTGTGCAACCCCATAGACGGCAGCCCACCAGGCTCCCCTGTCCCTGGGATTCTCCAGGCAAGAACACTGGAGTGGGTTGCCATTTCCTTCTCCAATGCATAAAAGTGAAAAGTAAAAGTGAAGTCGCTCAGTCGTGTCCGACTCTAGCGACCCCATGGACTGCAGCCTACCAGGCTCCTCCGTCCATGGGATTCTCCAGGCAAAAGTACTGGAGTGGGGTGCCATTGCCTTCTCCAAAGCTCAATGTGAGGTAACTTCAATTCAGCTTCAGGGGCTAAACTGAGCTCCACTGAGATTAAGAGGATAGAGTCCCAGGGTCAAAGTGGGCAGAGACGTTAGGCATATGGAGACCATCCAAAGATTCAAGCTGAACTACCCCTACCATGGTCTGAGAATTTGTTATAGGTTTACCAATGAGTTGAGAGCAAGCATAGTTTTCTAAGATGAATTAAAAGGCAGCAGTACATGCTAGGACTATGGCAAACAGCATAACAAGGGCAAGAACAGGTTCATTCAGAGAAGCTTGAGAGAGGAAAGAACATGAGGCTGGTTTGATGGAACCCCTCAACTCCATCTTCTACTGCTTTACAAGATGAGGTTTTGTTCTAAGTGAACCTATTTTTAAAGTCAATGTCCTATTTTTATTGGTCAAGAACGTGTGCAAAATTCCACTAAAAAGACAATGGAAGAGACTTCATATTAAAATATGCACAAACATGAAGACTTTTAAAAATTCTGAGTATGTTCATTTTTCTCCTCAGGTCAATGGTCCTATACAGCAGAAAATTTCCCAGTGGCACCTTTGAACAGATCAGCCATCTTGTGAATGAAGTTGTTTCCTTAACAGTAACCTGCTGTGCGGAAGGGGCCGATCCTGACTGCTATGACAACAGGGTAGGGATATGTGGTTGGCCTCATCTGTTGTGGCCCATAGAACAGAGTCAAGATAGGCCTTTACATCACATCTTGGGGAAATCTTAGACACCAACCCACCTACTCCAAGTTTAGGGGAAATATGAAACCTATTATCTCAGAACTAAAATTTATTCTAGTATAGTGATCAATTTTGCCCGTTGGTCCTACAAGTTTCAAATGAGAAAACTGGGGTGTAGTTCATGAACCTCCTGAAATAATTCCAACATTCTGTATATCTTAGAAGCCTACCAATACGCATACCTGTATCATGCCAAGACTGGTACCAGCTGCCCTGGAAAAACTTAGCATTGGTTTCAAACTAGTTTGAGGTTCAAAAATTGGCCTATATATACACACACACACACACTAAGTTCTGCATTTTCTCCATTAGAGTATATCTGCAGAAATTTAAAATGCTGAAATGACAGTTTTCAAAATATAGACAGTAGCTAAAAGAGGCGGGACTACATGTGTTTCTAGCAATTTACTGGTACTGTCATCAGGCCAAATAAAAATGGCATTTAACTGCATCTTGATAAATGCCTCTACAGGCAAATATCTCCCTATTCAAAGCCATGGCAGTTAGCCAACAGAAACAATGTTCCAAAGACCTGATTAGAATATATTCTACACAGTGACTCTTACCCATTAATTGCTTTATCTGGCCCTTATCTACTTTCTAAGAATTTTAACATTTTCTCCCATAAACCACAAAAGTACATTATTTCAACCCTACCTTCTGCACTATGTTAAACAAGCAAGCTACAAATTGTAATCAAAACAGAGCACATTTTTATTTCCATTTTATTTTATATATTTGCTAACCCATCCATTGACCAAAGATGGGCTCCAATATTGTTAGAGGCAGATCATAAGTACAGAAATGGCACTGATGTTTTTTGGATTACATCTTCCTTCTCCTGTTGTTCAAAGCAATTTTCTTCTATAAATATGTTACTTTCTTTGTAAACTTTTCTTATTTGGAAGAAAGTAATAAAGGAAAAATAGGGAAGTTGCCAGACAAAGAAATGGTGAAAGTTTCACTGTTTACTTCTGGTTTACAAAACTAATATCACATTGGTTTCCTTCACTGACAGGAAAGATCTTTAGAAGTTTTGTCCTAAAAAGATAACTTATAAAGTAAGTGTAAAGATGTCAAAGTCTTTTTCCCATGTAAATCCTCAAATAATTTTTTCCATGATGACTATTTCTATTCCATGCATCAAATTATTCCAGATATCAAATTTTTCCCAAAAAGAACAGTTCGTTGCTACAATTGTTTGGTGGTATTACCATGGGCTTAATCTGCCCACATGAATCAGTCTACCATTGTTGAGGCAGTAAATTAAGTTGTAGCACTGCTTCAGCTATGATACACAGGAAAATAAACTTTGGGGCTTTGGGAAAAAACAGAACCTCAGGCCTCATCTTTGACCTACTGAATCAGAATTTCTGTGTTATGCAGCCCAAGCAGTTCCAATTTTTATATAGTCTGTGATATGATGCAAAAGCAGGTTCAAGAACCACTGTGTTCAAGAACATAGATCAGTGTTGAAGACCAAGGCAGTCAAGAATTAAGAGTGTGTTCAAGTTACAAAGGGAAGGGAGGAAGGCAGAGAGAGGTAACCATTCTCAGCATAGTATTTAGAACAGAATGCAGATGGCAGATCATATCAGAATCAATGGAGTTTTTTAAAAGGACCTCCCTCATCTTCAGAGATGTTAATATCCCCATGGAGAAACACTAAACTAGAGGATCCAGCCTCTAAAGGCTGTAGTCACACACCATCCACTCATTAATGAAGGTTTTCTTTAGGTCCTACTCTGAGTCTTAACATAAGACTCTGTACTTGCCTGAAACTAGAATTATGCAACTTGTCATAGACAACTTTGTTTCCAATGAGAGTTTTCAAATTTAGAGCTAAGATACTATACCAGGTGGAGAACTAAAGGCCAAAAAATTGTATGTATGTGAGTTTACTTGTTTTTCTTTTCTCATCCTAGACTTCAGCATTGTCTGACAAGTCCTGTGAAAGCAACTCTCCATTCCCAGTGCACCCTGGAACTCCTGAGTGCTGCACCCATGAGGGCCTTGAAAAGAAGCTCTGTATGGCTGCCCTGAAGCACCAGCCACAAGAATTTCCAACTTACGTAGAGCCAACAAATGACGAGATCTGTGAGGCATTCAGGAAAGATCCCAAGGACTTTGCTGATCGGTAAGCAGCTTTCATCACATGTAAAACTTCAGGGTACAAAATAACAAACATGTTTAAGCTAACCCCCTACTGTGTACAGACACCTTTTATACCATACCACAACCCAGACAATTTCCAATAACAGAAAATTGGCTGTAACCCAAGACAGCCCATCTTTGTCAGTGCTGATTATTATAAATGCCTTTTCTCAGATGAAGATGAAAGCAACTTTCCCAAACCCCCACCTTCTGTCATCCTAGTTCTAGTATCTGAAGCAGAATCACCTGGAATGCCCCCATCCTTGTGACATTTTCAAATATTTAACAGCAGCTATTGTGATTACTCTTATGTTAGGGATCTTTGCATACTCCATCCGATAGGATTTTATTGCTGTGCAAAAGAGCATAGGACCTCCCTGGTGGCTCAGAGGGTAAAGCATCTGCCTGCAATGCGGGAGACTCTGGGTTCAATTCCTGGGTTGGGAAGATTCCCTGGAGAAGGAAATGGCAACCCACTCCAGTACTGTTGCCTGGAGAATCCCATGGATGGAGGAGCCTGGTGGGCTACAGTCCACGGGGTCGCGAAGAGTCCGACACGACTGAGCGACTTCACTTTCACTTTTGTTTTCAGAGCATAAGAAATAAATAGCTTTTTCTCATTCCTACAGTACATCCCCAGAAACAGCTGTGAACAAGACACATATTGCAAAGCAAACATATTACATTTCTTTTTTTCATTGTTTAATATTCTCGAGAAGGTTATATGTTGATTCTTTAGACTTAGAAGACCATATAAATGAAAATTGAAAATATTTATTTGTAATAATAGAATACACACACACACACACGCATGCACACACACAGAGAAGTCAAAAGAAATGTCATTAAAACTGGCTTTAGAAATAAGTCAAGGTGATAATTTTATAAAAATTGGTTGGTTTGCCGATACCTGTAAATTGTCAGAGAAGATTTTGCCCAGGATTTCAGAGTCTTTTTAGACCCTTAGGGGCTTATACTCCTAAAAATGAATTTCAACAAATCAACAAGCCAATACATAACAATTGTCTAAACTCAACAGATAATGAAAGGTAATTGCATTACATTCATTTTAGTTTGTTTCATTAACGTTAATAAGCAGCCACCCCAGGCCATGCATATGGTAGAAGCTAAATGAACAAAGGGACAAATGACCTCTCTCAAGTAATCTACGTGGAAATTTGGGAAAGATTTTTTTAATGAAAATATTGATTAAAAGTGACTAGTATATAGTGCCACAGGAACCTCCTTCCAGCTCCAGTTCTGCTGGAGACGCAGCCCAGAGACTACATTGCCTTATAGCGAGCTTCTGAGCGGGTTGTCCGGCCCTGCCTTACTGCAGTGGCACTGCCCGCGCGTTCCAAAGCAGAGTGCTGCAGCTACTGTCCCAGCCTTGGTGTTTGGTGAACACAAGCCCAAGCGTGCCTGGAGTGTGCAACTTCTCGCCGAGACTGGCGAGTCCCGGGCGTGAACCACGCTGACGGAGGGAGAGTGGAAGCCTCTGGGGTGGAGAAGAGCAGCAAGAAGAAGACCAAAAAGAAACTTGCTACTGGAGAGGAAGCCAAATTGTTGGCAAGTTTCATGGGTGTCATGAATAACATGCGGAAACAGACAATACTGTGTGATGTGATCCTTACGGTCCAGGAAAGAAAGATACCTGCTCATCGTGTTGTCTTGCTGCAGCCATTCATTTTTTTTAACCTAAAGTTCACAACTAACATGCTTGAATCAAAGTCCTTTCAAGTGGAACTCAAAGATGCCAAACCTGACATTACTGAACAACTTGTGGAATTCGCTTATACCGCTAGAATTTCTGAGAATAGCAACGATGCTCAGTCCTTGTTAGATGCAGCAAACCAGTACCAGATTGAACCTGTGAAGCAAATGTGTGTTGATTTTTTGAAAAAACAAATTGATGCTTCAAACCGTCTTGGCATAACTGTATTAGCAGAGTGTTTAGACTGTCCTGAATGGAAAGCAACTGCAGATGACTTTATTCATCAGCATTTTACTGATGTTTCTAAAACTGATGAATTTCTACAACTTGTCAAGCAAGTTACACATCTCCTCAACCAGGACCCTCTGTCAGAGCAGAGGGTCAGTTTTATGTGCTGCTGTCAGATGGTTGAAATATGATGAACCTAACCGCCAACCTTTTATGGTTGACATCCTTGCTAAAGTCAGGTTTCCTCTTATATCAAAGAATTTCTTAAGTAAAACAGTACAAGCTGAACCACTTATTCAAGACAATCCCGAATGTCTTAAGATGGTGATAAGTAAATTGCCTTAATATCCATTTATAAACTGATCATGTAGCCAGTTTCTCATGAACTTAAAACCCTTCAGAATGGATCAGACTGGGCAGCCAGGGAGAAATACTTGAGACTTGGCCCTTCTGGATAGTTAATCCGTTGGTGTTCTCAACTGTCTATCTGGAAGGAATTTAGCCTCATCCCTTATTTTATAGGAACATGTGTGATAGAAGGTAAAAAATTAGACTTTGTCTCATTTCATGTACAGTAACTTTCAGTTTATGTGTTTTGTTTCCTTTTTAAAATTCAAGTAGTGTACCATGACCACATTTTCTTTCTTGAAGAAAAAAGTTGGTTTGTTGTACCTGGAGCACATTTTTTGCCATATCCTTTTTTCATTTACTTAATTTTTCTTGACTCGCAGACTTGAGTTCGAACCAGTCTGTAAAATATCACTTAATAAAAATCATACAATTAAAAAAAAAGTGACTAGTATTATAACCCCTGCTCTATATCCCGGGTGCTTTTTTGGATATTAAAACTATAAAGTAACATGCATCCTTTTTTTTCCCCCATCAAAACACTTCTGAAAAAGTGAGTTGTTTCCCACAAATATTTTCATTAATCCTACTATTTTTCCCCTACAGATTTATGTATGAATATTCCATTAATTATGGACAAGCTCCTCTGACACTTTTAGTCGGTTACACCAAGAGTTATCTCTCTATGGTAGGGTCCTGCTGTACTTCACCAAACCCAACAGTATGCTTTTTGAAAGAGGTAGGTGTCATTTCATCACAGCTATATATTCATCATTAGCTATGTACTTTTTTCTTCTATTAATGCCATTCCTTTTAAATAATGTTAGATTCAGATTCTGGAATCTGAAAATATTTTTTAAATGCCTCTTTTTTATTTTGTTAATGGAAAAACACACATAAGCAACTCTGGGGGAAATGTTCCTTTGGTCAGAATTCAGTTTTCTAGTCATTAAAAGGAATCAGAATGTCCCTTTTTTCTGCTACTTTTGCACACTGCTTTCAATGTATCCTGACCATCTAATGAAATATTTCTCATTTATTTTCTAGAGACTTCAGCTTAAACATTTTTCACTTCTCACCATTATGACAAACAGAATCTGCTCACAATACGCTGCTTATGGGAAGGAGAAGTCAAGGCTCAGGTAAAAATTAAGCACAATCAGTATGTGTAGCTATTTCTGTGCTATCAATCTGTATTAGGATTCTCTAAAAAAATGTTTGCAATAGAAAATACAAACTATAGTGTTATGTTCCTACAATCCTCAAAAATAGTGCTCAGCTACTTTTTATTTTCTCTACACAGAACATGAACCAAAGGAACAAGACTATTATAAAACCTAATTTGCTTTTAATCAACATTTTCCATATACTCATCATAAGACTGGTAGACCACTAGAAATTATTTCCTCAATATTCATAATGCTGTATATTGCAAACACACAAGCAAAAACAATCATTTTCTTATTCACCACCCATTACTTGCTTTGCCCATTTTTTCCTTGGGAAGAAAACTTCCTGAATTCTTTTTATATATCTCTTAAGCTCCTTGAATTTATTTTAATTATTTACTTTGTTCTAACCTTCACTTTGATTTTTGTATGGCTTTGTTAATGTCACACTTTAATTTTGACAGTTTCTATGTTTACAATTCTCTCATAGCTTATCAGACATCTATATTTGCCAGCTTTATATCTTTAGTATTTACAGTCTCTTTAATTTTTCCTACTCTGATTCACAAATTCTTTCCTCTAATGATAATGCAATAATTCATGCTGGCACCAGATCTTAAGGTTCCCCCAAAGGCCATAGAAGCTACTTTCATGAATTATTTAAAGATAATCTTCCATTAGAACTACTGAAAAACTAAATTGTGTTTTCTCTTGAAATTCCCTTTAGTTTCTCTTTTGCATTAAGAGTATTAGGTGTGTAGAGCACAGTAATTCATAGTATAAAACATCCTATAAAGATGTACATACATAAATGGCTTTATATATCTTAAATATGTACCATAAATAATATATAAGATATAATTTATATATCATAAACTTATGCTTGCATTAGTGTGTAGAAATTTACTCTGAAGAGCTGAGTGTGAACAAAAGTTTAGCTAAAAATATTGCCGCCACATTTTTTTAAATAGGAAAAACATTTCCTAATATGCCTAGAATAGAGTATGTTTAAATCAATTATAATATATCCATATGAGAGAATGCCATACAGTTAGAATTATATTTCAAAAGAATATTTAATGAAAACAAAACATCACTATTCCTTTTATCTGTAGTTTCTAAGTAAATTTATGAACAATTCTAAAGACTAGGAGGGGCCACAAAACACAACATTGGCCCTATGAATAGATGCTAGACATTTCTTTATTACCATTTTAGGTCTAACATTTTAATTTGTAAAATGCATTTATCTGGCTGTGTTTATTGGCCAGCTCTTAGTTGTGGTATGCAGCATCTTTTCATTGAGGCATGAAGCTCCCTGACCACAGATTGAACCCAGAACCACTGGGAGCACAGAGTCTTAGCCATTGGACCCCTAGGGATGTCCCTAGATCTAACATTTTAAAGGCTTGCTTCAGCTACAAAAATCTGGCCAGAAGAGAAGCTCTTTATCAGTACTGAAAACATGAAGAGATTCATTGGGAATGGCTGAATTTTCAATAGTGACTTTTGCACAAAGGATCTGCTACATGACAGATATGCTCTATGCAAATGTTGAGGACAAAGAAGTAAAACTTGGATATTATTCCTCCAGACCATGTTCATAATGAAACTAAGAAAACTGAGAATATAGGTAAACTAATCATTCATTTTTAACTGTTCAGCCATCTCATCAAATTTGCCCAGAAAGTGCCTACTGCACATCTGGAAGATGTTCTGCCACTTGCTGAAGATATTACAACAATCCTCTCCAAGTGCTGTGACTCTGTCTCTGAGGACTGCATCAAGGAGGTAAGAAAATGTTCATCGTCGTAGACCACTTACTGAATGGCCGGCACTCTCCTAAGCTGCTTTCTACATGCATCATCTCAGTGACTTCTCCTATGTATCCTATGAAATTTAAATACACTCTTAACTCAATTGTACAGATGAGGAAACAAGATTATCAAGGATTAATAAACTGAAGTCCTACAACTAGTAAGTGGCAAAGTCCACACAAAGCCAAGATTCTGATTCCGAAGACCTTACTCTACCTACAGAGCCCAGAGCATATCCACTAGCCATAGATGGTTACATTTAAATTAAACTTAAGTTCTTTGAAAACACTAGCCTCATTTCAAGTGCTCAGTATTGGACAATACAGATAGAGAATATTTCATCATCACCTGTTATATCATTCACCTGTTTTATTAGACAACACTGAACTCATTATTAACAGCTTCTAATGTTTTGTTATACTTGTTAAAATTTAATAGTCATCCAACTTTTTCACCATTTTTCATTTATATCATCCATTCAAGTATATACAAATGTGTACTGTTACTTTAGATAGAAGTCACTCCATGTCTGTGACCTCTTTAGAAACAGATACTTTGACATCTGGTCTTTCTTTAAGGATACATCTCAGTGATAGGTGTTTCTCTATAACCTGACTTATAATGGCTAAGTGGGACTTTACTGTATATATGTACTGTATATACTACATTTAGCTACCTGGTGGTGGTGGTTTAGTCGCTAAGTCATGTCCGACTCTTGAGACCCCATGGACTGTAGCTCACCAGGCTTCCTCTGTCCATGGGATTTTCCAGGGAAGAATACTGATGTGGGTTGCCATTTCCTTCTCCAGAGACATTTAGCTACCTAGATATACCATGTTTTAAACTAGTTCCCTTTTATCGGATTTAGGTTGTTTCAGTTTAACATGGTAAGCAGTGCTGCCCTTAATCGTTTTTAGCTAAATCTTCCCTTCATTCATTATTATGATCTGAGAGTAAATTCTTGGAAATCATACTGTTATACTTCATGGCTTTTAGTACATACTGACAAGGGCTTCCCTACTGGCTCAGTGGTAAAGAATCTGCCTGCCAGTGCAGGAGGTGTGGGTTCGATCTGTGGTTGGGAAGATCCCCTGGAGGAGAAAATGGCAACCTACTCCAGTCTTCTTCCCTGAAAAATCCCATGGACAGAAGAATCAGGCAGGCTACAGTCCATAGGGTCACAAAAGAGTCAGACACAGCGATTGAACAACAATAACATACTGACAAACTGCACTTCACGAATAGTCTACCACTGTACCTTGTAAGAGGAGAAGGCAATGGCACCCCACTCCAGTACTCTTGCCTGGAAAATCCCATGGACGGAGGAGCCTGGTAGGCTGCAGTCCATGGGGTCGCTAGGAGTCGGACACGACTGAGCGACTTCACTTTCACTTTTCACTTTCATGCACTAGAGAAGGAAATGGCAACCCACTCCAGTGTTCTTGCCTGGAGAATCCCAGGGATGGGGGAGCCTGGTGGGCTGCCATCTCTGAGGTCGCACAGAGTCGGACACGACTGAAGTGACTTAGCAGCAGCAGCAGCAGCAGTACCTTGTAAGAGCATTCATGCTGACTTTTTTAAGCTTTCCTTATTTTTAATGAGACTAACTAGAAACTAACAATGCACAAACTCACAATTTCTCTTGTAGCTTCCTGAATATGCAGTAAAACTCTGTGACAACTTATCCACTAAAAATTCGAAATTTAAGGACTGTTGTCAAGAAAAAACACCCATGGAGATATTTGTGTGCGCTTACTTCATGCCAGCTTCCCCAAACCCTGAATTGCCAGATGTCAAGTTGCCCATGAACAAAGACGTGTGTGATGAAGGAAACACCAAGGTCCTGGATCAGTAAGTAGGGTTGATTTAATTTGACAATATTGACTTTCACTAGCATTAAGTGACAAAAGAAATTAAAACTGAAAGAGATGGTAAGCCTTCATCTGTTTTCCTCCCACTAAGAATTGAGATACACCGTGGGCTACATACACTGAGTTGCATATGCTACAAGTATGTGCATACTTAAGGCCTCAAAATATCTCAGTTTGAATTAACAGGCCCAAAAAATCAATTACTCGTATTAGAGATTAGAATTTAGACTGAACTTGAACTGAAACTCTAATTTACATTTGTCTAAATACTCATCAGTTCTACAAATACATAAATATTGGGATGAGACAATGGAAGCGTTTACACAAATTACTTAAGAAAAGCTGCTTAAGGTACCCACTTGATGCATTATATTGGATTTATTGTATTATCTTTGCACAAATGCAGTTCCATATATATTTGAAGTATTGATAGATCTGTTAATGCATAAATTTATAAACAAATATATATTTGGTACATATAGAATTTTAATTTAACTAGTCACAATAGCTTCAAAGCAACTATCAATAACTTGTATTTCAATGAGAATTTTAACTTAAAACGTGTTGGAGTCATTTTTAGTTCAATCTTTTATTTTCAATTAAGCCAGGTAATAGATATTAAATTTCAGAACATGACGTGTATACGCAAATCTACCCATGTTAAAGAGTGTTATCTCCTTTCTCTCTACTGCCAGGTATATATTTGAACTAAGCAGGAAGACTCAGATTCCAGAAGTATTCCTCACTAAAATACTTGAGTCAACCCTGAAAAGCCTTGATGAATGCTGCCACTCTGAATCTTCTACTGCCTGTTTAAATGCAAAGGTACAATTTTCTATATTTATGTTGGTATAGCTCAAGGGTTAACAAAGCAAGTCTGGCCTGGTGCCTGTGATCTAAAAGTAGTCTTACACTTTTAAAGGGTTTAAAAATAGTATTTCATTATACATGAAAATTACATAAAACTCCAACTTCAGTGTTCATAAGGTTTCATCATAAGACAGTCCTGCTCATTATTTATAGTTGCTTTTGTGCCATGTTGGCAGTTGATTAGTTACAGCAGAGACTGTATGACACTTACACAGCTTGAAATGTTTACAATCTGGCCTTATGTAGAAAATGTTATCCAATATCCAATGTAGATAATAGACACATAATTTTTAATTAATTAATTTATTTTAATTGGAGGCTAATTACTTTACAATATTGTAGTGATTTTTGCCACACATCGACATGAATCAGTCATGGGCGTACATGTGTTCCTCATCCAGAAGCCCCCTCCCACCTCCCTCCTCATCCCAACCCTCAGGGTCATCCCAGTGCACCATCCCTGAGCACCCTGTCGCATGCATCGAACCTGGACTGGTGATCCACTTCACATATGATAATATACACGTTTCAACACTACCTTCTCAAATCATCCCACCCTCACCTTCTCCCACAGAGTCCAAAACACTTCTTTACATCTGTGTCTCTTGCTGTCTCTTGTATAGGGTCATCGTTACCATCTTTCTAAATTCCATATATATGCGTTAATATACTACAGTGGTGTTTTTCTAACTTACTTTACTCTGTATGATAGGCTCCAGTTTCATCCACCTCATTAGGACTGATTCAAATGCATTCCTTTTAATGGCTGAGTAATATTCCATCGTGTGTGTATATGTACCACAGCTTTTTTATCCATTCATCTGCCAATGGACATCTAGTTTGCTTCCATGTCCTGGCTGTTGTAAACAGTGCTGCAATGAACACTGGGGTACACGTGTCTCTTTCACTTCTGGTTTCCTCAGTGTGTATGCCCAGCAGTGGGATTGCTGGGTCGTATGGCAGTTCTATTTCCAGTTTTTCAAGGAATCTCCACACTGTTCTCCATAATGGCTGTACTCGTTTGCATTCCCACCAACAGTGTAAGAGGGTTCCCTTTTCTCTACACCCTCTCCAGCATGTAGACTGGAGAGGGTGTAGAGACTTTTGTTTGTAGACTTCTTGATAGCAGCCATTCTGACTGACATGAAGTGGTACCTCACTGTGGTTTTGATTTGCATTTCTCTGATAATGAGTGATGTTGAGCATCTTTTCATGTTTTTGTTAGCCGTCTGTATGTCTTCTTTGGAGAAATGTCTGTTTAGTTCTTTGGCCCATTTTTTGATTGGGTCGTTTATTTTTCTGGAATTGAGCTGCAGGAGTTGCTTGTATATTTTTGAGATTAATTCTTTGTCAATTCCTTCATTTGCTATTATTTTCTCCCATTCTGAAGGCTGTCTTTTCACCTTGCTAATAGTTTCCTTCGTTGTGCAAAAGCTTTTAAGTTTAATTAAGTCCCATTTGTTTATTTTTGCCTTTATTTCCATTACTCTGGGAGGTGGGTCATAGAGGATCCTGCTGTGATTTATGTCAGAGAGTGTTTTTCCTATGTTTTCCTCTAGGAGTTTTACAGTTTCTGATCTTACGTTTAGATCTTTAATCCATTTTGAGTTTATTTATGTGTATGGTGTTAGAAAGTGGTCTAGTTTCATTCTTTTACAAGTAGTTGACCAGTTTTCCCAGCACCACTTATTAGAGATTGTCTCTTCTCCTTTGTATATTCTTGCCTCCTTTGTCAAAGATAAGGTGTCCATAGGTTAGACACTCATATTGATACATTGCCTGGAATTCTGATTTAACATCTCTCTGAAGAGCATTTCAAGACAAGTAATTGTTATGTAATCATTATTTTCTTACAGGGCCCTCAATTGACAAGGGAATTATCATCTTTCATTCAAAAAGGACAAGAACTATGTGCTGATTATTCAGAAAACACATTTACTGAGTACAAGAAAAAGTAAGGGTCTCGTTCTGGCTGATTCTTTCAAATTTATCAATAATAATAGCCTGGTATTGTGATTTGAAGCAGGGTTGAAGACTTCAGATGTGTTAAGTGAGCAGTTAAAAGAGGAGATGCAATTTAAGAGTTGTAAAGAATAGTCAGTCTAATACCTATATAAGAAAAAACAGTTCTTTTCTGGGGAGATGTCATGTATATCAGATGAGAGGTCAGTTAGAACACAGTCACAGAAACATAAATTCCAAGATCCACAGGGACATGATTTAAAAAATATATAATTAACTCATATCAACACTCTTACCAAAAAGTTATCTGTAGTTGTTGCTATACATAACTGAGAAACTAAAACTGCTGAAAAATATTATCTAAATTCATGGCATATTGTCTGATAAGACAACCCAAACTTTCAATCAAGTACAGTGTCATCCATTACCAGTATATATTCTCTATAAACTGGAAATAGAAATGTTAATCAATAAGGTACAATAGCCATTTTTCTCAAGTTAAAGAAGGAAGCATGTCTTTATAAATAGGTGTTAATACTAAAATAACAGGTCATAACAAAAGTTTTACTGGCTTCCTAGAAAATATCTCTGTGAGATCATGTCATTCTCAATTTCATTAAGCAAATTTCTTAGATCTATTTCAAACCATCAACAACACAGCCCTCAAATAAGCACAAATACAACCTCACAAAAAAAACTTTTAAAGAATCCCAAAAGGAGGAAACCTTCAGTGACCCCTATGAAGACCTTAACAAAGTCTAAAAGAAAAATAAATGTGAAAGCCTTAAGTTCAAAATGGTTGTTTCCCATTTATCAGGAGATTATATAATTAATAAATTATGGAAGTGGCATAGAATATTATGGATAATACAAAATTAAGTTCCCTGCCAACAGTTTTGTTTTGAACTCTAGGGTTACATGGGATAATTCTGTGATAATTTATATAATCTCAGTTCATTAAAAGTGTTAATGCAGTGGAATTGATATTTGGGATTTTGAAAGTAGAGAAGATTGAAGCTATTGAATCTAGGTTTTTAAAATCCCACAGACCCTCTTTTTCTCCCTATCCTCTGAGTTGCATCTAGTCTGACTTCCTTTCCCTCCCAGCCGGGACCTACTATTTTCAATAACTCTTTAATAAGTAAGCTAATCCCCCTCACCCGTCTGTCCTTTCCCAGCATCCATTATACTAATCCCAACTCTAGATAAACTTGGGTCTCCATTATGTCCCAATGCCCACTACTGGGCTGGCAAGTATCAATATTTCTTGGAAAAGTCATAAACCAGGCTGAGTTATCCATTATGAGAAGAGAGAGTTAATTTAAACTGGGAGGGACCATTCAAACCAGGAGGGAATCAACAAAGTCAGATCCTAGCTCCATCTTAAATGGAGATGGAGAGTTCATAAAAAGCAGGGCTTAAAAAACACAAAGCCCTTGTTGTGTCTTCCAGCATAGCTAGTTGAGTAGTAGGCAAACAGAAGAGATTATATATGAGAGAAAGTTCATTAAGGTGACAAAGTCCTATAAGGGAAGTACTCTTTGAGGAGTTTGAAATCTAGAACTGGAGAGAAGATGAAAGATTAGGGAGCAGAGAGGAGGAAGTCATCCATGTGATTGATGTAACTGAGTGAATGAAAGGGAAATAATAGGAATTCAAACTCAGCAGCAGGTTGTATGTTTACTTTCATGATCTAAAAAGACAGATTTCACTTCCTATTCTTCAACTGAGGCATCAAAAATCATTCCACAGATACTAAATTTTCTTAAGGGTCACTATTTTCCTTTTTTGTTGTTGCTGTTGCAAAAGATCTGAAGTGGCTACCATTTTGCACTGGACATGATTATAGAGTGCATCTATTACAACTTTACATAAAATTGGCCTTTCAGACTGGCAGAGCGACTAAGAGGAAAATTTCCTGATGCCACGGAGACGAATCTCCAAGAGCTGGTTGCCAAGCGCTCAGACTTTGCCTCCAAGTGTTGTTCTGTAAACTCACCTCCTCTCTACTGCAATTCAGAGGTAAGAAAATTTACTGTTCTACTTATCACTGCATAGTATGAAGAACCTGTGTGGTCAGAATTGCTCATTGGTTACTGATTGCCTGTCCTACTCATGGGAAGTGTCTTGTTGGTCTTTTCAGATGCAGGTATCCTATTTGTTCATATCCTCCATTTGACTCTGTTTTCCAGCAGTCATTTCAGAATGCTATATTAGAATAGTCAAAAAAGATAAGGAGGTCATTTCATTTCACTTTATGGCTAATTCGGAAGTAGTAATGCCAATTCCAAGGATTTTGATGTCTCACCTGTTATATTTCTGGAATATAGAGGCAGGGTTAAGAACAGCTCTATGCCATGCTAAAACAGATTCTTCCTTGGCTCACCTTTCTAAAGTTCATGATATTAAGTTGTATTCCTTTTGACTGGATTACACTATTGTTTATTTTGTAGTCTATTGGGAAGGAAATACTTATGGCCCATTTTGGACCCATCATTTCTGCATCTATACATAAAAATAATTTTACTATAGTGTTAAAGTTAATACTACTTATGCCAGGGATTTCAGGTCAATTAGAAGTCTTTTTCTATAAATTAAAGGATTTTTTAAGAATTTATAAGAATCTTTATGCAATTAAACCATGAAAGCAACAAAGCCTGATTTAATTTTATGGATCAAGAAGATCCCCTGGAGAAGGGAATGGCTACCCACTCCAGTATTCTTGCCTGGAGAATTCCATGGACAGAGGAGCCTGGCAAGTTACAGTCCATGGGGTGGCAGAGTCAGAGACAACTGAGTGACTAACACTTTCACTTCATTTTTCTATTATTATTCTAGTAGAGCACATCTGAAGATACCTAAGAACTTAATAAGAAATGAAATGTTTATATGAAGAAAACTATAAAGGTCATTTAGTGTAATTTTTCATTCAGTTCATCCCTGCCAGAGGTCATTCGGCCTCCATTTAAATATCTGAAATTTGTTTTCTCCTAGAGGCAGCCTATTTCACTGCCCAGTAGCTTGATTTATGATAACATTTTTTTTTTCTCTAAAACATGATATTCCCCTCATAATTTCTGCTGAGTCTGGTCTGGCTTTCTTTACCAACTAGAAAATGTTATTTTCTCGGTTCTCTGGTAGAGGTTCTTTTATATTTCAACGGTTTTCTGAAAGTTAGGCTGTGAAAAGTTTTGTTTGTATTTAAGTCTTGGGTACACATACTAATTCTTTTACATATTTTGGTGGTTTTATTTTTTATTATTCTGTGTGTGTGTGTGTGTGTGTGTGTGTGTGTGGTGTGTGTTAGTTGCTCAGTTGTATCCGACTCTGTGTGAACCCATGGACTGTAGCCCGCTAGGCTCCTCTGTACATGGAATCTTCCAGACAAGAACACTAGAGTGGGTTGCCATTTTCTCCCCCAGGGGATCTTTCCCACCCAGGGATCTAACTGGATCTCCTGCATTGCAGGCAGATTCTTCACCATCTGAGCCTTTTTACCTTATCAATTTAACAAGTTGAGCTACATCACATTACTCATTTTTGTGCTCTATTCCTGAAGGCAATGGCACCCCACTCCAGTACTCTTGCCTGGAAAATCCCACGGACGGAGGAGCTTGGTAGGCTGCAGTCCATGGGGTCGCTAGGAGTCAGACACGACTGAGCGACTTCACTTTCACTCTTCACTTTCATGCATTGGAGAAGGAAATGACAACCTACTCCAGTGTTCTTGCCTTAAGAAATCCCAGGGACGGGGGAGCCTGGTGGGCTGCCGTCTATGGGGTCGCACAGAGTCGGACATGACTGAAGCGACTTAGCAGCATACCCTTGGAAATTATAATTTCTCCTCCAGTTTCAATTCATACCCTTCAAATCCCAAACCTATCTGTCAATCTTCCTAGTAATAATTTGTAAAGCCAGAATTCTGGAATGAAAAGGGTACAATAAAATAAAAAGAAGCCTATTCTTAAAATTCTGCTGAGAAACATATCATGTTAATCTTGCATTAAAGTTCAAAACAAGGTTCTAAAATACATGGATTATTAGAAAATTTTGATCATTACTGGCATTAAAACATCTATCATAAAGAAACTAAATCCAACAGTTTTTCTTTCTTTACTAACAACTGGCTTTGGGTAATATGACAACTGAATCTAGGTTGCCTTTACAAGAAGTAAAAAAAAAAATATTACCTTTCCTAGAAGCTATTTTCTACCAGGAGAATTTGCTATGAGGGTCTCATTCAGTCACTAATAAAAAAAAAGAAAAGAAAAAAACCTAACTCCTTTTTTTTTTTTTACATTCTGTCAAAAATACCACTTTGCTAACCAGTCCCCAGTCCCTTTACCTGTTCATCCACACCCACTTTCTTTTTTGACCTTGTACAAGGCAAATAGAGCTGTATGCATGAAGCACATACTTCCTTCAAGCCTGTTCCTTTTCATTTCTTTAACTTGCTTTTCAGTATATTCATTATAATACATTGCCATTTTAAGACTTTTTTTTCATATTTTCAACAATCATGATGAGAACACAGTTTTGTGATGTTCTATTTTCTTGCTTTATAACCAGTAAATTTATAGCAGTGCTGCGGCTGAGTAGCCAAACTTTCAGAAATTGCTAAAGGACAGTGAGATGAATGAAGTTGAGCTACTCATGGATAAATGATTTTTTAGAGCCCTGGGAGGTTAGACTCTCTGGTATTTCTGTTAGCCTTTTGATGGTCTCTACATTAATGTTAATATCATAGCTAGGTAAGTGAGCTTACCTCTGACTTCAAGTTAAGGCAAAATCTGTTAGAACAGACTTTAATTCTCAATGCTTAGTGTAAGTATTTGTCCCACTTACCCTATAATTTGGATTATAGTTTATCATCAAATCTCCTTGTCCTATATTTGCTTGAAAGTTTTCTCCTTAAAAGCGGTGCCTGTGCACCACATGCACACTGAGTCATTTATATCCACAGATCCACCTCTATCTGCCATTCTACACATGCATGGCACAGTGGCTAGAGGAGTGGCAGAAAGGGCCTCTGAACCATACTAAATTAGTGTTTAATTATGTCATCTACCTCTATCTACTCCCTCACCTTGATCTTGAAATGACCAAGAAATAGAACAGTCAGTATAGCTTTCTTTCAGCTTTACCACAGCACTCAGAAGTCATTCCTTTTTATTCTATAGAGGCCCATTGACTGCAGAAAAACTTACAGTTGCAAAATTAGGCTTGATTTTTTTTCTCTCCATCATTCAGTCAGGTCATTCCTATTCATGACCTGATAATATAGCTTCTGAAAACTCATCACTACATTATCCCTAAGATGTCCCAACAGATTTCCCAAAGTTTTCAGAAAGCCACTGTCATATACTGGATTTGATCATTAAAATTTTTTAAAAAATCAATTTCAAATCTCCATGAACAGCTGGGCAAAGAGGAGACCAATTCTTCTCTTCCCATCCCTTTCCCCTTCTGCCTCCTCTTTCCTTTCTCTCACACTTCAGGAAAAATGTTAATCTCTCAGTATAAGTAGTTTTTATAATCGTCAATATCATAGCTATCATTTATTAAACCATTACTATTTGTTAAGCAGAATATTAATAGCTTTACATGTATGTATTTGTGGAGTGATCTAAAGCAATTCCAAATGTTGGGTACCATTTTAATTCCCCTTTTATGAGTGGGTTGAGTAGATATATGGAGGTTAGATGATGTTAGAAAAAACCATAAGTTTATTTCACATGAGTCTGTTATTCCATGAGATTGTCAGCTTTTAGCCCTAATTTACCTAATAATGGTGAAAATAAATTATCAATACCAGAAAACTATTAATTACTGACTGGAAGTCCAAAATGATTGTTAAAATAGTAAAACTGATACCAAGTTAGTAGTATCACTCTGAATTCCATTCATCCTAGTTCCTTGGACTCTTTTTTCATTAGTTATACGCTTCTGTTTCAACAATACCTTTTGAATGATTCTAATTTAAAGTTTTTTATCTCCCGATCTTAAATAAGGTAATTCAGACACTACTCCCCAGCTACGTTTCTTTCTCCTCCCCTTAAAGCCAAGATTCTTGCAAGAATAGTATACGCTCTCATTCATCACACCTCCTATGAATTCCTCTACCCTTTGCAGTATGGTACCTGAAGCTGCTATATCACTAATGACAAAGTCACACTGAAAATTCCTTGGTAAGTCTGACAGTTTTTCAGCCCTTACCAGCCTTCTCTGTAAAACACTTGATACCCACAATGATTTCTTCCTTCTTGCAACAATTGTCGTCTTATCATATTCTACCTTTTTCTCCTATGGTCCTTCCCTTCTCACTCTCTTTAGTATTGTCCCCTTCTTCTACCTACAATTTAAACTTCTTTTCTTCCAGAGTTTTTTCCTTCATCTTCAATTTTTATGACATTACATTTTTCCCTGAGCGTTCTTGTCCATGGACATGTGTTTAATCTTCAAACCTCCACCTCCAGGCAGAATCTCTCCCCTCAGGACCAAGATTTTCATCCAACTGTCTATGGGGGCTCTTATCCCACAAGAAATTCAAACTCAACATGCCCAAAGTCTTCCCCTAAAAAAGTCCTATTTCCCTACATTTATAAATACCATCACCATTCACCCATTGTCTAAAATAGAAACAGTAATCTTTGCCTTCTACATACATTCAACTCAGTTCCAAATCCTATGAATTCTAACTCTTCAATATCTCTCAGTAAATACCTTCTCCTATATTATCAGTACTTAGTGAGGACAATGAAAGATGGCATTTCTTGCACCATGCAAAGAAAATTATGATACAGCTCTGCTGTAGTGTCTCGGAAAAGAAAAATAGACAAAGGGGAGACACACTTGCCTAATTACAAAGTAGAAAATGACTGGATAAAAACTCATACTCAATGGCTTCCCTGATGGCTCAGAGGGTAAAGAATCTGCCTGCAATGCAGAAGACCTAGGTTTGATCCCTAGGTTGGGAAGATCCCCTGGAGGAGGGCATGGCAACCCACTCCAGTATTCTCGCCTGGAGAATCCCTACAGACAGTGGAGCCTAGTGGGCTACAGTCCATAGGGTCGCAAAGAGTCAGACACAACTGAGCAGCTAAGCACAGCACAATTTAGGCAACATTTTACCTAGATTACAAGCTGCCCATTGGTCTCTCATCTCTAGTCTTCCTTAAGTGTCTCACACCCAATCCCCTCTCTATACTGAGGTCAAAATAACCTTTGTGATGCACAAAATGGTAAATACATTTTAATTCCTCTCCATCACTTCTAAATTATGTCCAATTTTTGTTTTTTTCTAATCAAAAGAATTTGGACCTTGGTTTCTTCTCCAAACTGGTCGTGACTTATTCTTATTGCTTTGGCTCTCCTAAACAACTTGCAGTTTCCTAAGTAAATTAAGCTTGCTCTTTTTTTTTTTTTTAACTTATTTATTTTTATTGAAGGATAATTACTTTACAGAATTTTCTTGTTTTCTTTCAACCCTCAACGTGAATCAGCCATAGGTATCCATAAATCCCCTCCCTTTTGAACCTCCCTCCACATCCCATCTTGCTAGGTTGATACAGAGCCCATGTTTGAGTTTCCTGAGCCACACAGAAAATTCCCATTGGCTATCCATTTTACATATGGTAATGCAAGTTTCCATGTCACTCTTTCCATACATCTCACCCTCTCTTCCTCTCTCCCCATGTCCATTTGTCTATTCTCTATGTCTGTTTCTCCACTGCTGCCCTATAAATAAATTCTCCAGTACCCTTTTCCTAGATTCTTTATATATATGTGTTAGAATACAACATTTATCTTACACTTTCTACTAACTTCACTCTGTATAGTAGGCTCTAGATTCATCCACCTCCTTAAAACTGACTCAAATGCACTCCTTTTTATGGCCAAGTAATATTCCATTGTGTATATGTACCACAACTTCTTTATCCATTCATCTGTCAATGGACATCTAGGTCACTTCCATGTTCTAGCTATTATAAATAGTGCTGCAATAAACAATGGGATACATGTGTCTCTTTCCATTTTGGTTTCCTCAGGGTATATGCCTAGGAGTGGGATTGCTGGGTCTTACCTCAAGGCTTTTGCATAATTCAACCCAGATTGCCCTATTCACACACTATAACTGGCTCAATCCTTCCACAAGCTTCAGGATTCAAATTAAACATCAACTCCCCTGGAACCCAAGCTCATCTGCTATGAATTAATATTCTGTGCACACCCAATAATTAGCACCTATTAACTCATGTCATTGTTTCTTGTCTTTTTTCCTGGAATACTGTAATATAAAACTAAATAAATATGCTGCTGCTGCTGCTGCTAAGTCGCTTCAGTCGTGTCCAACTCTGTGCGACCCCAGAGACGGCAGCCCACCAGGCTCCTCTGTCCCTGGGATTCTCCAGGCAAGAGCACTGGAGTGGGTTGCCATTTCCTTCTCCAATGTATGAAAGTGAAAAGTGAAGGTGAAGTCGCTCAGTCATGTCCGACTCTGTGCGACCCCATAGACTGCAGCCTACCAGGCTCCTCCATCCATGGGATTTTCCAGGCAAGAGTACTGGAGTGGGGTGCCATTGTCTTCTCCAAATAAATATGAAGGATGGTCAATTAAAAATTTAATATAAAACTGTATTTTGACAAGAATCATTTCATATAAGCAAGGTTCAAAAAATTTTTATTCCTTCTGAATGATGTTATCTTGAAACAAAATATCTCATGATTTAAATAACATTTTTCATTTCAGATTGATGCTGAAATTAATACCCTACAGTCCTGATGCATGTGTACCGTCTTAAGTAAGTATAGTTGTTAAAGGCAGCAAAGAACCTAGCTTTGTACTATGTATTTTTTTTAATCATAATAGGAAGGAGATTATTTGTTCAAATTATTTATTCTAACAATTATCTAGTCAAATGTATTTTATACATGAGAATATTAAGCATATGGAGAAGTTAAGGAACTTAAACAAGAATATACAACCAACTTCTGACATATTTAGGACTAGAGTCCTAGTCCCCAGCCCAGTACTTTATCCATTATAACCCCACAGCTAAGATAATGACCTCATAGAGATCAGGGGTCTTGATGCATTCAGCAGAAAAACCTGAGTTTGAAGACAGAATCCATCAAGTCTTCAATAACATGGCAGTATTCTCAGGAGGAAAACGACATTCCTCAAGCAAAAGCAACACTGTTGAAATACTGCCACTTGCTTTTTTCAGATAGTACATTCTCAACCATTAAAAAAAATGTCTGATGAAGACATTGAGCATAAAATAACTTAGATAGAACCCAGTACCTTAAACTGAGGTGACCTTAACTCTGCATTTTTACAAAACACATTTTCTCTTCAAATTTAATTGTATTCATTTTAAAGATATTGCTTCTGAGACTTTTTTTAAATGACTAAAAACAATGGTTTATCTCAAATCTTAATTAAACTGAGGCTTTTCAATTATATAAAATTTTAATTTTTCTGATTTCCTGACACTGTTTCCTAAAATGCTTATGGAAGGAAAAGCCATCAACTCATGAAATCCAAGCTTCCAACTCTCAACAATTTGAATCATTAGAAAAAGCAAAATAGAAAATCAACATTCTGAGAGGTGATGCAATGAGATTAATCAAGGGAACTCATTTTTGGACTCATCCAATCTGGTTTAGAATTCTGTCTTTGTCTTTGTAAACTTGAGCAAGTTACAATCCCTAAAGCTAAGTTCCATTTTCCATAAGAAGAAAAAAGTGTAATATGTACCTTTCAGCATTGTTGTAATGATTAACTGAAATGATGATGTATTATGTACAAGTCCCAGCAAATAGTAGCAGAAATACTAGCAAAAGTTTTTACTGCTGTTGCCTCTACTGCTGATAAAACTGTTGACTAAAGAAAAACACACAACCTGACAAAGTTGTGAGTTATGTTTTATTTGGGGACTTTACTAAGGACTACAGTCCAGGAAGATAGCCTCTCAGATAGCTAAAAGAACGTCTCTGAAGGGGTAAGGGAGGAGCCAGAATATATAGGCACAGGCTTTTTTTGTTTTGTTTTGTTTTGTTTGCTGAAAAAGCAAACATATAGTAGAACATCAAAGATGACTGCTATTTACAAAGAACAGACATCTCAAGTTAATGATTTTAGTTCTCTCTGTTGTATGAGAAGATGCAACAATCTGGGGTCATTGAAGTTTTCCCATTAGATATACATCTTAACTCTCTATGACCAATGGCCAGAATCCAGAACACTGAAAGTTTTCGGTTATTCTCCATTCTAAATCTTTTCAGGGCACACTGTTAGCACAGCTAAAGTGTCTGATGGTGGGCAACATTTATTGTTTCCTGGAATAGCAGGCAACATTCTTTGTCTAAAATATGAATCGAAACTAAGCAAGTTTCCCTCTCTATATATTCTTTGAGCTCTAGCATATGAATATTATGTCCTAAAGGGAAAGTAAGTTCACTGAATAATTTCTGGAGAAAAAGGCCAAAAGCCATATCTGAAACTAATGTGTTATGTCACTTACATTGTTCAGTCGCTCAGTCATGTCCAACTCTTTGCAGTCCATGGACGGCAGCATACCATCCTTCATTACCCCTCACTATCTCCTGGAGTTTGCTCAAATTCATGTCCATTGAGTCAATTAACTCAATTTCACTTATACCTCAATGAAAAAAATGAAAAATCCAGGTTACCTGAGTGTAAATATTCTAGAGTTAAAAATAGTATATGGTCTCTATTGCTGCTAAACTAATCTTTTTTCCTCATTTAAATTAATCCAGTGTCCCTTTTGGAGAGGGCAATGGCACCCCACTCCAGTACTCCTGCCTGGAAAATCCCATGGATGGAGGAGCCTGGTGGGCTGCAGTCCATGGGGTTGCTAAGAGTTGGACATGACTGAGCGACTTCACTTTCACTTTTCACTTTCATGCATTGGAGAAGGAGATGGCAATCCACTCCAGTGTTCTTGCCTGGAGAATCCCAGGGACAGAGGAGCCTGGTAGGCTGCCGTCTATGGGGTCGCACATAATTGGACACGACTGAAGCGACTTAGCAGCTGCAGCAGCAGTATCCCTTTATTTCAACCCACATGTAATCTCAATAGAGTTAAAAATCTCAGTACACAACAGCCACCTCACCTCCCACCCTTCAAGGTGCCTCTAGCTATTGTATATGAAAGCTTTGCCTTTGAGTTTGTTTTAACTGAAATATTTTTCTGTAGGAACACAGTGCATTTTCTTGGTGTCTCATGTATATTCACATTCTTTCAGTCTCTGGGAGCACAAATTGGAAAAGAGGTATTCTAAGAAAAAGAGAGGGAACACTAATCTGAAGAATTAAGAGTTTTGTTTTTTTTTTAACCTGACAACTTTCCAAAACACACTTAATGCTAGCTAAATCAACAGGGTAAGTTTTTTCAGTGACAGATTGATGAAGGTTCTAGTATACTGATTACTCTGGTTCTAGTAATTAACTCTATCTTCCATAAAAGATTTTTCAGTCATTTCTCTCATAGTAGTATTTTTTCTATTATTGCCTTTGATTAGTCCTACGATTTCTGTATCACCCAACTGGCCACCCAGCTACCATTTGATCATCTAGAAGGAAGTCCTAAAAAAAAAAAAAAATCACTCACATGTTCCTTCATATGCTTCCACAATGTGTATTGATTCTTTCGGGCTCTATTTACTTAATGCATATTTATTATAGTCACAATCTGCAATTATAAAGGGTTATATTAGGAGCAGTTATATGGCCTTGAAAGAGCAAATTATAACTTGCTCATAAGGTTGTGAGACTAGAGCATTTGATGTCTAAAAATAATGATGCCACACTCTAAAAGTTCTATTAGGTTTCCAGAACACAGCCAGCAGATTGTGGTTCTTGGGTTTCAGGGAGAATTCTGTAACTCTGTAGGACAATAGTTGTTGTAAGTTGCTAAATCCAACTCTTTGCAACCCCACGGGTTATACATAGCCTACCAGGCTCCTCTGTCCAGGGTAAGGATACTGGAGTGGGTTGCCATTTCCTTCTCCAGGGGATCTTCCCCACCCAGGAATCAAGCCCATGTCTCTTGCAGTGCAAGCAAATTCTTTACCACTGAGCCACTGGGGAACATTCAATTAGCAGCATTGCCCAAAAACAACAGTTCCCATTGTGAGCTGCTCTGAATCCAGCACTTGACTTTGGTTCCAAACCAAGTAGTGAGCACTTGTCAGACCTCTCTCCCTCCCCATAGACCAGCCTTTTCTTCATGTTTTAAACCTGACTTGTCATCTTGACAATTATTGGTCCCCTTCCCCGTAGTCAATTTCTTCTAGAACACATCCATTTCCTTCTATTGTTTTTCTTACTAAAACAAGTATGCTCTGGGTGACAGCAGTGGCATGTTATTTAGTGCAAAGCAGTTCCTAAAACTGTTTAACTTTGGCTGCCTATGTATTTTTCAGTAAGAACCTACCCCTCTCTAGAGACCTGAAAAACATGTAGAAGCTGAAGCTTTTGTCTCAAGGTGTTCCTCTCCTTAGGTACATGTCCAATTCATGTCTTACACTCAGTGGTTTGATGTTATTTTATCTTAACTAAAGTCTTTATAAACCTGACTCATCATTCTGACAGTTATTGGTCCCCTTAGTCAGTTTCTTCAAGCCTCCAAATGGACTGTGATCACATTTGCATGCCCCATTGGAGAGGGATTTGCTGTCTTTTAATAAGTCCCAAGAAGCCAGTTATCTTTTCCCTCCAGTTTTGGGAACAATTAGTGTGCCTTGGGTTGCCAACAGATAAAGGAGTCGGCTCATGCTGCAAAATCGGGAGGGAGGGAAACTACAACTAGAATGACACTCAGCAACGTCCAGTGCTGACACAATGAGAGAAATGTGAGAAAGGAGCACAGAGGGGCCTCCTTTCTCATCCTCCTTCCAAGGCACACACCCACTGAGGGCAATGAAAGACGGCACTTCTTGCACCATGCAGAGAATTATGATACAGCTCTGCTGTAGTGTCTAGGAAAAGAATAGACACGGGGGAGACACTCTTGCCTAATTACAAAGTAGAAGGTGATTGGATAAAAACTCATACTCAATGGTGACTCAGCGGTAAAGAATTCGCCTGAAATGCAGGAGACGCATGTTCAGTCCCTGGGTGGGGAAGATCCCCTGGAGAAGGAAATGGCAACCCGCTCCAGTATTCTTGCCTGGGAAATCACGTGGACAGAGGAGTCTGGCAGGCTATAGTTCATGGGGTCACAGAGTTGGACACAATTTATTAACTAAACATCACACTCAGTGAGTTATTAAAATAACTACTGAACTTTTATCTCAGTCCCATGACTGAGGAGCCTCATGTGCCATTGGCTGCTGCTACTTTTCCCTCTGACAGTGATTATTCTTACTCATACATCAGAAAGTTACATACATAAATTAGTTCAAATTAAAAAAAAAAACAACACTGTATGATGTACTTAGCCAAACAGTGATGGCTTTATATTGAGGTCTTGGGAATTTCTTACATTTACTCAAGACCCATCAAGTGGGCCAGAGAGGATATACAGGTCACACTAGACAGGTTTACATCTGTACATAATAACCCGACTTTATGTGCATCTGTTGAACTGGAGGATGATTGGCGTCCATTAGCTCTGTTTTCCTAACATATATTTCCATGGTTCTCACAGACCTCAAGCTGGAAGCACTCTGGGAATGACAACTGCTGGCCTAAACTCAGCAACACCAGAGCTCCTGGGGAGACAGCTAGGATACTCCCTGCTTGTTTTCAGCTACAATATCCTCATCTGATGTTAAGCGTGATGATTTGTTACCAAAATAAATTGAAATATAATGCAAACCATAAATGCTACTTTGCCTGATGATACAGTGTCAGTCTCCAGCACTGTTTCTCTGACCTCCACAAAGACACGATAGGAGGCAACTCCAGCCCACCAGCCCTTGCTTTCTTCTAGATCTACAGTGGTCTTCTAAGAGATTCACAGCAGAAGCATCCACTTTACAGTTCCCAGCACACTGAGCTCCATGGCTTGATTGCATCTCAGTCTTAATATGTACCATTAAGAAAAAGTTAATAGCCTTCTACCATAAACAGCCTGGAATAGCTCACTTCTTAAAGAAAAAAAAAAATGTGTTTTTAATTTAAAAACATATAACCTCCTGTGGATATTTTCTTGCTTTTAGCCATAAGTTGTATGGCTTTAGTTAGGCAGTATCTGCCTTGCAAAAAAAAAAAACTTTGTGACCTAAACAAGTTTATTGTTGCTAAAGAAAACTCCTTGGAGCAATTGATTAAGTCAAAGTTCTAAAAATAATAATTTCTGCTTAATTCCATTTACCATATACACCCTATATGATATTCTTTCTACATGCTTACTTTGCCCAGGGAAACTGAAAGTGTTCTAACAGATTTTGCTTTGAAAAAAAGATCATATTTTCAGAATAAAGACTCCTTGGAAACCAATACAAGCCAAGGAAAGTCTTCTATATTTACAGTTAACTGCTTCAAGGAATTGGAATTCATCTCATGGTAGATGTAGAGTTTTATGGTACAGATGAAGCATATTTTATAGCAAATATAACTGGAGTCATAGTAACGAAAATCATCCCTGGTCCCCTCTCGAGATGCTAAGTCCCAGCAGGCTGCACTGCATTAACTAGAGGAAGATCAGGTGCCTACGAACTGAGATAGCAAATGCCTGCCCCCTGTGGCTTCTACAGTAGAATGTGGAGTTCTACCTCACACAGATTCCAAAAGGAGAAATTAACCTCAAACAGGGAAGTTGTTTAGATGATGCCATGAAATTGAGAAAAAAAAAACTACCCACTACATACATAAGCAGTATTTTTTACTTTTTAAAGTTCCTTTTTCACTTCTAAAATTAGCTGGTAGCTTCAAAACAAACTCTAAGAAGAAAACAGCACTGATATAAAGTATGAGAAGAATGAGACTCCATAAATGAGTTCAACAACAACAAACAACATGAGAGAAATGAGACTCCACAAAGGTGGGTGAGGGGCCCAAGGCAGCAGAGTTAGTATTAAAAAAAAATAAAACTTAAATTCCATTTCCAACATGCCATGCAAGATTCATGGGTCCACCTGAAGAATACACTCCCTGATCCAATTAGGTTTGGTATTACAATACAATATTTGTCCCATGAAGAACCACAACTTAGAGTATAAAATTTATTCTGTCTACATTCAACCACTGACCTCTTTTCCTTCAAATATGACCCAGACTTATTCAAAAATTCAAAAATCTGAAAATAATTTTGAAAAATACTGCTCTGCTCTTATTTGAGAGGTTGCAGTTACAAATTATTCATGAACTGCTTACAAACTGGTCCCTTTTGGTGAAGTATTTTAATGCCCGACCAGGTAGAAATGGGCGTCTTTTTACCACTAAGTAGTCAAGTAAATATTACATGATTGGTTGAAGTAGTGTTTTTATGGTTCCCCTGGATATATTTTCTAGCAAACTCTCAACACCTTTCCCCATTTTTCAATATTAAGAATCACGGACCCAGATAGTCCACCATTTTTGTACAAGAGTTTCAAAGTTTAGACTTTATAGGTATAATTATGCCTGAATTTGTTCCATTTGGTAAGAAAAACAGGCCTTTGAGAAGCCATTGCCATAATTTATGCTTATATCCCAAGTGCTTCCCAATATTAGGGACACTTCTGAATTTCCACCTACGATCAACCATGGCTGATTTTACTGGTTAATGTCTATAATATAAGTAGTCCTCAACTTTTTATACCTTCTAAATCATCTTCCTTCAAAAACACTGATCGTCATGAGAGAAACAAACCAAACAATGCTTTGTTTCTGAGAATGAAGTTCACAAACTATCAGCCGGGCATTCTCCAAGGAAATAAAACTAATAGGAGATAGACTGATTTATGATTAAAACTGACTCACACAGTCATGGAGCTGGCAAGTCCAAAGTCCGTGAGGCAAGCCAACAGTCTGGAAACTCATGTGTGTTGCCCTCTTAAGGTGGAATTCTCCCCTGAGAAATCTGTCTTTGCTTTTAAGACCTTCGGTTGATTGATAGTCCATGGGGTCGCAAAGAGTCGGACACGACTGAGCGACTTTCACTAAAGCACTTTTGTTTTTCAAGAATTTCCAGGTGAGGTATTCACACCTTCTTGACCTGAGATGTATTAACACCACAAGCACTAGTTTCTACAAAAATCACCCCCCACCCCAGTCAATAATGTGTTAATACAGCAATCCTGTGCAGACCATTAGAGGTAATGGTTCTCAGGTAAGGGTTTAAGAATTGCCTGTGGGATACCTTAGGCAGGAAAACACAGAACATTAGTCCTGCAGTTCGAAAGACTTTAAACTTTGTAAAGAGCAACAGCAATAACAGAAGGCTTGTGTGATGGTTAAATTTTAGGTGTCAACTTGTCTAGGCTATGGTGCCTATTTGTTTAGTCAAACATTAGTCTAGATGTTTCTATAGGTATTTTGTAGATGTGAACTCTCCCACCAGCTGACTTCAAGTAAAAAAGATTACCCTTGATAACGTGTGTGGGCCTCATGCAATCAGTGAATGAGAGTCTCTTAGTCGTGTCCTACTCTTTTCGACCCCATGGACTATCAGTCCCTGGGACTCTCCAGGCCACAATACTGGAGTGGGTTGCCTTTCCCTTCTCCAGGAGACCTTCCCAACCCAGGGATCAAACCCAGATCTCCCGCATTGCAGGCAGATTCTTTATCAGCTAAGCCACAAGGGAAGCCCAAGAACACTGGTGAGTTTAGCCTATCCCTTCTCCAGGGATCTTCCCGGCTCAGGAATTAAATGAGGGTCTCCTGAATTGCAGGCAGATTCTTTACCAACTGAGCTATCAGGGAAGCCCAAGGTGCTTTATGTGGAGATTAGAATATAAAAACAACAAGGAACAGCCACTATGGAGAACAGTGTGGAGATTCCTTAAAAAACTGGAAATAGAACTGCCTTATGATCCAGCAATCCCACTGCTGGGCATACACACTGAGGAAACCAGAAGGGAAAGAGACACGTGTACCCCAATGTTCATCGCAGCACTGTTTATAATAGCCAGGACATGGAAGCAACCTAGATGTCCATCAGCAGATGAATGGATAAGAAAGCTGTGGTACATATACACAATGGAGTATTACTCAGCCATTAAAAAGAATTCATTTGAATCAGTTCTAATGAGGTGGATGAAACTGGAGCCTATTATACAGAGTGAAGTAAGCCAGAAGGAAAAACACCAATACAGTATACTAATGCATATATATGGAATTTAGAAATATGATAACAATAACCCTGTGTACAAGACAGCAAAAGAGATGCTGATGTATGGAACAGTCTTACGGACTCTGTGGGAGAGGGAGAGGGTGGGAAGATTTGGGAGAATGGCATTGAAACATGTAAAATATCATGTATGAAACGAGATGCCAGTCCAGGTTCAATGCACGAAACTGGATGCTTGGGGCTAGTGCACTGGGACGACCCAGAGGGATGGTATGGGGAGGGAGGAGGGAGGAGGGTTCAGGATGGGGAGCACATGTATACCTGTGATGGATTCATTTTGATATTTGGCAAAACTAATACAATTATGTAAAGTTTTAAAATAAAATAAAATAAAAACAACAAGGAAAAAGCGATCCAATTATGTCATTTAGTTCAACAGTCATACACTCTAATGAAGCAAGAATTAAATCAACTTAACTGTTTATTTCCATTTGGTGATAAATAGCTAACAATAAAGACTTCCCAAGTAGCTCAAGTGGCAAAGAATTTGCTGGCAAATGCAGGAGACTCAGGTTCAATCCCTGGGTCGGGAAGATTCCCCTGGAGGAGGAAATGGCAACCCACTCCAGTATTCTCGCCTGGGAAATCCCACGGACAGAGGAGCCTGGTGGGCTACAGTCCCGGGGTTGTAAAGAGTTGGACACGACTGATCATGCACAAACAGGCGGCTAACAATAAACAAGAAGGCTTAGCAGGTTGTTCTTTTAGGCCTCTCAGTTCAGTTCAGTCGCTCAGTCACATCTGACTCTCTGCAACCCCTGGACTGCAGCACGCCAGGCTTCTCTGTCCATCACCAACTCCCGGAGCTTGCTCAAACTCAGGTCCATTGAGTCGGTGATGCCATCCAACCATCTCATCCTCTGCCGTCCCCTTCTCCTCCCACCTTCAATCTTTCCCAGCATCAGGGTCTTTTCCAATGAGTCAGTTCTTCGCATCAGGTGGCCAAAGTATTGAAGTTTCAGCAAAGTATTGGAGTTTCAGTTTTAGGTCTCTGAGTTCCCTTTTATGTACCTCTCCCCACCAGATAGTGAAGGACAGGGAAGCCTGGCATGCTGTAGTCCATAGAGTGGCAAAGAGTTGGACATGCCTGAGTGACTTCACAACAACCCCACCACAGAAGTCTCACACCCACCCATCCTATAGACCAAGTGATTCTCAAGCATAGCTACACATTAGAATCATCTAAAGCATTTCAAAGGGGAAAAATAATGAAACAGAACAGTGCCCAGGGCCCCCTCTCAGAGATTCAGATTTAATCAGTCTTGATAGAAGCCATGGTGCTACCAAGCTTGCAAGTCCTACTCCAGCAGCATGGCACCTTCCCCAATTAGAAAAAGGAAAGCCTCAGAGATCAACCTGTTAGGCCTCTCTTGGCTAAATGATTGTACTGGAGAAGGGAAAATTTCCAATGCTGCTTTATCTCAATCTGCCACTGCATTTCAAAAATTCTGTTGAGTATGGAATGAAATTTTTGTCTCCCATTGTAGAAAATCCAGTCATAGATAGTCAAGTCAAAAGATGACCTTTCAGGACTTTGCTGGTAGTACACTGGATAGGAATCTGCCTGCCAATGCAGGGGACATGGGATTGATCCCTGGTCTGGGAAGATTCCACATACCGTAAAGCACCTAAGCCCGTGTGCTGCAACTGCTAAGGGTCTCACACCTAGAGCCTGTGCTCTGCAACAAGAGAAGCCACCACAATGAGAAACCCATTCCGCATAAGTAGAAAAAGCCTGAGAGTGGAAAAGAAGACCCAAAACAACCAAAAAAAAAAAAAAGATGACCTCTCCCAGAGGCGATTTCTATCTTGTCCATTTTTCCAGGACCTAAAATACTCTTTTTCTCATTAGGCCAAAAGAATACCTAATACCTAATACCCATCATCACAAAGCTCTTAGTGTCACGACTTTAGCCTTTTTTGGCAAGTTCTGGTTTACAATTAGGGATAGGACCTACTTACTCATCCACAGGTCAGGGGTTTGGGATTCCTTTATTGCTTCTACCCCAGTAAGAAAGTTTCTAGCAGTCAATCATGTTTCTGTGTCCTCACTTTCCAGGCAAGAATACTGGAGTGGGTTGTCATTTCCTCCTCCAGGGGAGTCTTCCCGATCCAGGGATCGAAACTGTGTCTCTTTCATCTCCTGCATTGGTGGATTCTTTACCACTGCGCTACCTGGGAAGCCCCTTTTAATATCAAAAGCATGGATCTTCATATCCCTTGTATATTGCACCCTGAAAAGCCTCAGGAGGGCTTGTCCATTTCAAATCAAAATCTTTACTGCCACCGTGTGGACGACAGATATAAATTCAGATGACTGTGCTGAAATCTATCCTAAAATCAGATACTAATAAAATTGATATTAACAGTACATAAAATCAGTCCTGAATATTCATTGGAAGGACTGATGCTGAAGTTGAAGCTCAAATACTTTGGCCACCTGATGCAAAGAACTGACTCATTGGAAAAGACTCTGAGGCTGGGAAAGATTGAAGGCAAAAAGAGAAGAGGGCAGTCGAGGATGAGATAGATAATTGAGTCCACTGACTCAATGGACATGAATTTGAGCAAACTCCTAGAGACAGTGGAGGACAGAGAGGCCTGGCGTGCTGCAGTCCATGGAGTCACAGAGAGTCAGATGGGACTTAGCAACCGAACAACAATCACCTGGAATGAGCTTACTTTGTGCTACAGCTCTTTATAGAACAACATGAAAAGCTTGGAGGCAAGTTAAAGACATGCAGAACTTTCAACTTTTAGTCTCAGAGATTTTAAGTGTGTCAATTTGGCCACTTTGTGCACACACAGCAAATAATTCATCTAAATTTTTCATTTTGTTCCTTCAAATTTTTTAAATTTTAGGAAAAAATTGATCCATTTTGTTTCTTACAAGATAGCATTAGTGATAAAGTATGTCTTCTCAATATTAAACTCCCACCAAGATTGGTTAAAAGATGTTAAAAATAGTAATAAAAAAAACTTCACTTTTTACATACCATATTGCTTTTCAAAGGACTTTCCTACATTATCTTATCCAATCTTCATCACAGTCACATGAAGCAGATAATCCAGGTCCTAACACATCCAACTTACGGATAATGAATGCACTAATATCAAGCTAACAATGTCACCATGATCACGAACACTGATCTAACAGTAACAAAATTTACTTAGCACATTCCTTAAATCAGGGAACATACTGCTGTGTAATTGTGCCACTTCTCTACTGCTTAGTAACATGCCACCCTGAAAAAGCAGCTTAAAACAATAGCAATCATTATATATGCTTGCAAATCTGAGGTTTAACTGGACCCAGAGTTTCTCAGACAGTGACAGTCAGGCAGTGGTTGGGGCTGGGGCCATTTTGCAAGTTTTTCATTCATATAAACTAGCCTGGGCTGAAAGGAATCCAACAGCTGGAGTCTGAATAGTGGAACTCCTTGGGCCTCTCTCTCTAGGTGGTCTATTCAGGTATTCTCCACACGGTGGCGCTAATGGTAAAGAATCTGCCTGCCAATGCAGGCGACACAGGAGATGGGGGCTTGATCCCTGGGTGGGGAAGTTCCCCTGGAGGAGGAAATGGCAACCCACTCCAGTATTCTTCCTGGAAAACCCCATGAACAAAGGAGTCTGGCGGGTACAGTCCATAGGGTTGCAAAGAGTCGGACACAACTGAGCGGCTGAGCACAGCACCACCTGGCAGCCTCCAGGGAGCCAGACTTTGCACCAGGGGGCTGAAAGTTCTCATAGTGAATTTCCCAAGATATGATGGCACATGTAATCGATCCTCAGGAATCAGGCAGCATCCTTGCTACCACATTCTATTCTACAGTCAGTGAAAAGACTCATTCAGTTACCAGGGAAGGTGAAATAGCATTTTTTTTTGTTTTTTTTTTTTTTTTAATGAATGCTGCTGCTGCTGCTGCTGCTAAGGCACTTCAGTCGTATCCTACTCTGTGCGACCCCATAGACGGCAGCCCACCAGGCTCCCTCGTCCCTGGGATTCTCCAGGCAAGAACACTGGAGTGGCTTTTAATGAATGAGTATCACATAATTTGTAGATATTTAAAACCACTGTTAGTTTCATCGACCTCCATGAGCTAAGAACCACTATTATCCGCATTTTACAGATGGAGAAACTGAGGCACGGAGTGGTTAAATAACCCCTCTCAAGGTCGGCGACTAGTTTACAGTGTTAGAATTTGAATCCACATAGTTTGACTCCAGACTCTATACTCAACCTATATACATATCTTATTGACACTGAAATTGGTAGTTAGATACACACTGACAATTCCAAAGGGTATCCCAAAGGGTATTCTCAACCATAATTATCAAGTTAAAAAGTGGAAAAGCCTGTATTTATATTTCTCTTTATCCCATTTCCACAAGGAAATCAGATCTACCCAGGCTACATTTTGCAGAATATATTACCTTTTAAATAAACATTTATTGAGCATCTGGCCAGCATTTACAAAGGACATTCCCCACTGTCAGAGGAATTTCCACTCTAGAGGAAAGACCGGCATCTATACCCATAACTAGAGAGTAAATGACATCCCCAAAAGAAAGGAAATTGCAGAGGTAAGGGTTGGTCAGTGGCGAGTCTCCACATATGAACGTCAGCACAGGTTCTTAAAGGCTTCCCTGGTGGCTCAAATGGTAAAGAATCTGCCTGTAATGCAGGAGACCTGGGTTTGATCCCTGGGTCAGGAAGATCCCTTGAAGAAAGAAATGGCAACCCACTCCAGTATTCTTGCCTGGAGAATCCCATGGACAGAGGAGCCTGGCGGTTTACAGTCCATGGGGTCGCAAAGAGTTGACATGACTAAGCAACTAACACTTTCTCTTTCTTTTCAGTTTCTTGAAGGTGATGCTGCTCTCTGCAATGAAGTCAGCTCAAGGGCAGGTTACCTTGTAATGCCCCTTGCCCATGCAAGAAGCATGTCATCTGTCTTTTCTTCTCTTGCATCTCACCAGCCAAGTCATCTTTCCTGAAAATTCCAGCTGGCAATTGAAGTTCAGAAGGACAATGAGAATGATATATCAATCATCAGCCTTTAGTTGAAAAATCACCATAAATTGTTTGGTTTTATCTTGTTAGTTTGTTTACCTTAGTGATAGGTAGGAAGATTACACATCAAAAATAGTAATTAAAATAAGTCATGCTGCCACATCTACAATCAGGCTCTGGATAAACAGAAATGAGACAGAATGTGTCTTCCAAGGTCATCAATAACCAGCTCTGGACTTTCTTTTGTACTTGTTACTTAATCCTCCTTTTTACTCAAATTCTCCACAGGGTTTCCAGTGTTCAAATCATAGTGATAATAATACTTTATACATGTTTGACACTTTTCAATGTATCTGTCCTTCGTCTAGCCTGGACCCTCCCCATGGGGCCAGGCATTCACAGGGCCAAAGGGACATGCACACCCAATAATCCATTTTTCCTCCTTCCAGACCTTGCTGTAGGACACAGGGTGCAGAATGACTTGCAAAATTCCAGCACCTACACAGGCATCTTCTGCAGGCTGACCGCACTGTCAGCGGGCCAAGAGGGAGTTGTTTGCAGAAGATGTGGACAGGGTTCAGACACGTGGGCTGAGGACTGAACATGCGTGTAAATTAGATCATCAGAGACCTGGACAGATTGGACCTGGCAAAGAGACAGTAACAGGTCATGGGCTGGAGGCTGGCTTTCTGCCTTCTGCCAAGTTCAATCATAGAGCTCAGAGGACTCTAAGGCTTTTAAACTTAAACCCGGATGCTCAGGTTGTTATGAAGACATATTTGCCAAACTAGGAGGATAGAACATATTTTATTTATTTAACAGCTTGTTAGCTTAATTTCAAACTTTTAAATATGTAGACATATGCTATATGGGCCTCCATTTGGATTCTTACACCTTGGCCTGCAGTTTTGGGTCCACTCTGTATTTTGCAGGTACTAAAATGAGTCAATTAAATGATTTCTTCCCTTTTTCCCCCACCACCGAAAAGCAGTTCCCAGCTGTCTCACCCAAACAGGTTTAACAACAAGTTACACCCAGGCTTATCAGGATGGTGACTTAAAGCAAGCTACTGGCTCTCTCTCCTCCAGAAGCAAGCCTGGAAATTGTGAAAGAAAATGAAAATGATTTGAGGGACTAACAACCATAATGATAATTATGAGAATCCTGGAGAGTCTGAAGGCTGGAGGATCCCCTAAAGGCTATCTTGAACTTGGGGACAGAGAGGAGAGGGAGGTTGAATTGTAATGGTTTCAACCCTGGGCAGAGAAAGCCAGAGAAAGCTTCTAAACTCAGCTCATGCACTCAGAAAAGTTTAAAACTCTAAGAATATCATAAAAGAAAGCCTGAATGAATGAAAAGACAGTGTATGCTCCCACAGTCAATAACTTGCTATCATAAAAATATCAGTTCTCTTCAAATTTATCTATAAATTAAATGCAATCACCATTAAAATTCCCAATGAATTTTTCATCAGTCATTCCAAATCCTTATTTGAAAATGGTGGACTTCCCTGATGGCCCAGTGGTAAAGAATCCACATGCCAAAGCAGGGCATATGGGTTCAATCCTTGGTCTGGGAAGATCCCAAAGCAACTAAGCCTGAGCACCACAACTACTGAAGCTGTGCAGTCTAGGGCCCACATGCTGCAACCACTGGAGACCATGCACCTAGAGCCCATGTTCTGCAACAAGAGAAGTCACCACAGTGAGAAGTCCAGGCACCACAATGAGAAGTCCAGGCACCACAACGAGATTAGCCCATATTCCCAAGGAAGGCCCAGTGCAGCCAAAAATAAATAATAGAGAAAATGATATTAAAAAAAGAAAATGGATGTAGAAATATAAAGTCTACAACAAAGAAGTCTAAAAAAGAAAGCGTAGTGTGAGGGAATGTGCGTAACCAGATGTTAAGACATAGTGCTGCTGCTGCTGCTGCTGCTGCTGCGCTAAGTCGCTTCAGTCGTGTCCAACTCTGTGCGGCCCCATAGACGGCAGCCCACCAGGCTCCCCCATCCCTGGGATTCTCCACGCAAGAACACTGGAGTGGGTTGCCATTTCCTTCTCCAATGCATGAAAGTGAAAAGTGAAAGTGAAGTCGCTCAGTCATGTCCGACCCTCAGCGACCCCACAGACTGCAGCCCACGAGACTCCTCAGTCCATGGGATTGTCCAGGCAAGAGTACTGGAGTGGGTTGCCGTTGCCTTCTCCAAAGACATAGTACAAAACCATACAAATAATTAACAGTGTAGTAACATACAAAGAGTTAAAAAAAATAAAATAGGAATCCAGGATATATATGGAAACCTAAAACATGATGGTAATGGTACCAGAAATCCATGTGAAAAAGTTGGATTGTTTTGTAAATGGCTTAGAATTTTTAAATTGTGTAGGAAAATTGAATTGAAACCCTACCAATTAGACATGCAAAGATAGACTGCATGCAAATGGTCTAAAGGCTTTAAAGTAAAAGATAATTCTCTGGAGTCAATAAAAATGTAGGGAAATATATTTGTAAAATGGGGTCAGGAACTACCTAATAAAGATTCAAAAAAACAAATCATAGGCAAAATATTGATGTATTTTATTACATCAGTGTTAAGGATTTCTGTTCAACAAAGGGTAAATTCCACAGACATATGCAGATGAATAATATATCTGCAAATCTAAAACCAACAAGGTGGGGATTTCCCCAGTGATCCAGTGGTTAAGACTTCGCCTTCCAGGGCAAGAGTTGCAGGTTCCAGTCCCTGGTCAGGGAGGTAAGATCCCACATGCCTCATGGTCAAAAAACCAAAATATAAAACAGAAGTAATATTTTAAGAGATTCAATAAAGACTTTAAAAATGATCTACCATCAAAAAAAATCATTACAATATTAAATGGTAACCAAAAAGGCATTAAAATCTAGAAAATATGACAAAATCCACAGAGAATAAAAATACATTAATTGAATAGTTGAAGCACAGGGAAATTTTAGGGTGGTGAAAGTGTTTTACTGTGGTGGTAAATAAATAATATATTAATAAATTTTTCAAAACTCATAAAACTGTAAAATACAAATAATGAACCTTAACATATACAATTCTAAAGTCATCACTTAGGAGGTCAAGGATCATGAGAAAAAATAAGGACTGTGACAAGAGAATCTGACTGTATTACACATGTATGAAACAACTCCACTTTAAAGGATAAGGGGAAAAGATACTCACCTACATAACTTTAGAATTAATGAAGTCTTTAGGACTAAAGGCATAAGGAATTTCACATAAGCACTGTAGTTGCATTGATAAAGTTATTTCCCATGGGGATATACCAATGAGTTAACAATTCTGATACTGCAATACAGGTGTTCTGAAAGGGAACAATTAAATAAGTAGATGGAGGTTAGTAGGAATGAGGTTTCTCACCGTTGGAGTGAAAGTTTACAAGCAAATGAGGAGGAAGCTGAAATGATGAGTGTTGGATTAGAGTTGAAGATACCAGTAGGACACATGTTTAATTTAGGGACTTCCCTGGTGCCTCAGATTGTAAAGAATCCATCTGCAATGTAGGAGACCTGGGTTCAATCCCTGGGTTGGGAAGATCCGCTGGAGAAGGGAAAGGATACCCACTCCAGTATTCTGGCCTGGAGAATCCCACAGAGAAGACTGGTGGGCTACAGTCCATGGGGTCACAAAGAATCGGACATAACTGAGCGACTAAGCTCACACACGGGTGGCTCAGCAGTAAAGAATCTACCTGCTAATGCAGGAGACGAAAGTTTGATCCCTGAGTTGGGAAGATCCCCTGGAGAAAGAAATGGCAACCCACTCCAGTATTCTTGCCTGGGAAATCCCATGGACGGAGGAGCCTGTAGGACTACAGTCTAGGGGGTTGCAAAGAGTCAGACATGATTTAGCAACTAAACAACAACAGATGGTTACACACAGAAATATTTATACATGTGTGTCTGTACAGGGGGTGGTATACACTCCTGTGTTTGTTTGCTCTGAGAAGGTCTAAAGGAAACAATAGTCCAGGAGCAACGAACACACCCAACACTCAGATTTCGGTTTCTAATACCATTCTCCAACAAAGGGATCTAACAGTTTTTTGGAGAAATGGCTGTTCTAGGACTAGGGGAGGAAATATTGAAAATGAACATAGAGACTCTTGTAATGCCAGGAAGAATGAAAGTGCTAAAAAAACAACAACAAAAAAAGGAAAAGACCCACAAAGATTGGGGTAAAGTCAAAAGGACACAGGAACCAATGTAAAGAGTTTCCAGTGGTTATATCTGAAACAAAATAGATACACTGGTATTGGATTATAACCCAAAGTATAAACTAAATGTCCATAAACTAGTTCATTCTAATATAAATAAATGATTACATAAACTAACAAATGAGAGAGAAGAAATAAAACTCCCCCGCAAAAGCATTTCAAATAAATTATGAAGATATTCCTCCTTAAAGGGAGAGGGAGCATAACTCTCCATTCGTTAAGTGTAGACTTTGCCTAGTGATTTCCTTCCAAAAAGCACAATATGGAAAAGGAAGGGGGAAAAATAAACTTCACAGTCAAGAAGCCTGAAAAATTCTCTTTAGCCAGATGATCAAAGTCAACATCAACAGTGATAAATCATGTAGATAGTATGTACACTTGATGTGATGGAATGAAAACAAAATTCTACTTCTGGTGTCTTCCTCCTAAAAATCCACAATTCATGAGAAAAATATCACATAAGTCCCAACAAAGGAACATTTACAAAATATCTTGGACCAGTACTCCTCAAAACTGTCAAGGTCATCAAAAATTAGAAAAGTCTGAGAAACTATCACAGCCAAGAGGAGCCTAAGGAGACATGAAGACTGAGTGTAATGTGGTGCCCTGAATGGGATCCTGGACAAGGAAAAGTATATTAGGTAAAAACTAAGGAAATCTGAATAAACTGTGGTTTGTTAATTGTAACAAATGTAACACACTAATGTAAAATGTTGTTAGGGGAAACTATCGAGGTGGGGAGGGAATACGGACACTGTGTATTATTGGATCAATTTTCTCTAAATCTAAAACCCGTCTAAAATATAAAGGCTATTAATAAAAGTTCAGCTTATCAGTGAGGAAGCCGGGAAAGCTTGTGAGCATATAAAGAGATAATCACATTCATGTGTTATCAGAGAAATGCTAATTAAAACATTAGTGAGATATCACTTTGCCTCTGTGAGACTCAATGAACTTGGAAATCTGGATAATGCCAGCTTTGGAGATTTTTTTAGTAGATAAAAGAACCCTCGGTGTTCTGCTGGCTGGAGCGCAGTCTGGTGTACATGTTCTAAGAAGCCTTTAGTCACTTAATTACAGGTACAAAGTCTGACTCCACATTCCACACTAGGAGATGGATGATAGGTAGGTGGATAGATAGATACATACTAGATGATGGATAGATAGATAAAAAGAAATAGATCTCACATAGGTGCACAGGAGAACATGTAGAAGGAAGCTTTTGTGGAAACAGAGTCAAACAAAAACTGCATAGAACCCTAGCCTAGAAGAATAAACAGGTAGAACATGAGGGATGCATACCATGGAATATTATACAGATGTTAAAACATCAGAAGATATACATTTGGAGATATGAGTGGTCCTTAAAGTCACAGTGCTGACCAAAAATTAAAAGAAACACAATGACTTTTTTACACATTACTATCTACATAAATTAAAAATGCATACATGCAAAACAAAATTTTGTATTTAATAAGAACAAGCACAATGAAATTATCTGTAGGAAGTACATGGAATGGTTACTTATAGGCAAAGGGAAGTGGGATATGAGGAATGGGGATAAATTGGACAAGAGATGAGCCTTCCATGAACCATAGAAGATAACATGTATTAACTGCATATCAGTAACATTATTAACTAAATTTCTGCCCTGGAGGCCCAACAAGAAGGAAAATATATTCTAACTCAGATATGGAAATGAAGTCTGAAATCTCAGATGAGTTCACTCCCATGCATTAGATACTGTTCAGGTCCACGCTGTCCGTGGCTTTTCCCAAGACCTCTCCCATGGTCTGTGACAACAGTCGAGGGAGAGAAGGATATTACGTGGCTTCCTAAGGAATTCTACAGTGTAAGTCATCCAGGGCTCCAGTACTCAGGTCTTCATGGCAGAGGCCCAACCTGTCATTAAGAGTTCCTTCCCAGGGACCAGTAATGCCTATGGTCTCTTGCCCAGGAATCAGTTAGCCAAGGACTAAGCCAGAACTTAGCATTGTCTGTATGCTGTTGAAAATTGTCACTTACTCTTGTGATGCCAACAAAATTCTAACAAGTATAGTAAGAAAAAAGATAATGTTTCCCCCAGCATTAGACTGATTTGGGTCCTGCTGTGGTAGCATGGCCCCCACACAGTGCAGAGCAGGGTCAGATCCAACACATTCAGAGAAAACCCTGTTCTTTATAAGGCCTTGAAG
This sequence comes from Bos indicus x Bos taurus, assembly GCF_003369695.1. Taxonomy (NCBI): domain Eukaryota; kingdom Metazoa; phylum Chordata; class Mammalia; order Artiodactyla; family Bovidae; genus Bos; species Bos indicus x Bos taurus. The sequence goes on along the minus strand of NC_040081.1, from coordinate 86,521,901 downwards.
AACTCTTCTCCAAGAAGCAGAATTAGTTCTAAATGGTTAGGATGGGGATTGGTTCAAGAGAAATGTTACCTGATTCATGATCCCATTGAGCTAAGCCTGGGCTTAGGTTACTTAAGATCTCTAACTAGGGTCAATTAGGAAGGATTATTTCAATAGCTGAAAATTATGTTTACTATGTGCCAGGCATTGTTCACAACGCTTTATCAGCACTATCCCAAAATTACACACACACAAACACACAGATACCTCTATGAGATAGGTTCAATAATTATGCAAATTTTATAAATGAGAAAACTGACACACAGAGAAATTAAGTGACTGGGTAAAGGCTGTGTGTGTGCGTGTGCTCAGTCATTCAGTTGCATCCAACTCTTTGCCCCTTGGACTGGAGCCCACCAGGGTCCTCTATCTATGGGATGTTCCAGGCAAGAACATTGGAGTAGACTGCCATTTCTTACTCCAGGAATCTTCCCCATCCAGGGATCAAAACCACATCTCTTGCATTTCCTGCATTGACAGGATTCTTTACCACTGCACCACCTGGGTGAAGGCTGTTGTTGTTCAGTCACTAAGTCGAGTCTGACTCTCTGCAGCCCCATGGACTGCAGCACACCGGGTTCCTCTGTCTTATGCTGTCTCTTGGAGTTTTCTCAAATTCGTATCCATTGAGTCAGTGATGCTATCTAATGATCTCATTCTCTGCCACTCCCTTCTCCTACTACCCTCAATCTTCCCCAGCATCAGGTGTCTTTTCCAATTAGTTGACTCTTCACATCAAGTCCTTCCAATGAATATTCAGGGTTGATTTCCTTAGGATCGACTGGTTTGATCTCCTTGCTCTCCGAGGGGCTCTCAAGAGTCTCCTCCAGCACCACAAATTGAAACTATCAATTCTTCAGCACTCAGCCTTCTTTATGGTCCAACTCCCACATCAGTACATGCGTGCGTGCTCAGTCACTTCAGTCTTGTCCAGCTCTCTGCGACCCCATGGACCATGGCCTGCCAGGCTCCTCTGTCCATGGGATTCCCCAGGCAAGAATACTGGAGTGGGTTGCCATTCCCTTCTCCAGTGATAAAGTATGAAGTGAGTGAAGTAAAGTCTCTCAGTTGTGTCTGACTCTTTGAGACCCCGTGGACTGCAGCCCACCAGGCTACTGGAGTGGGTTGCCATTGCCTTCTCCAACATTAGTACATGACTACTGGAAAAACTATAGTTTTGACTATATGGACCTTTGTTAGCAAAAGGATGTCTGTGCTTTTTAATATGCTGTCTAGGTTTATCATAGCTTTCCTTTCAAGAAACAAGTGTCTTTTAATTTCATGGCTGCACTCACGGTCCACAGTGATTCTGGAGCCAAAGGAAAGAAAATCTGTCACTCAGTTCAGTTCAGTGGCTCATTCGTGTCTCACTCTTTGTGACGCCATGGACCGCATCAAGCCAGGCCTCCCTGTCCATCCCCAACTCTCGGAACTTACTCAAATTCATGTCCATCGAGTTGGCGATGCCATCCAACCATTTCATCCTCCGTCGTCCCCTTCTCCTCCCACCTTCAATCTTTCCCAGCATCAGGGTCTTATCCAAGGAGTCAGTTCTTCACATCAAGTGGCCAAAATACTGGAGCAACAGCTTCAGCATCAGTCCTTCCAATGAATATTCAGGACTGATTCCTTTAGGATGGACTGGTTGGATCTCCTTGCAATCCAAGCGACTCTCAAGAGTCTTCTCCAATACCATAGTTCAAAAGCATCAATTCTTCAATGTTCAGCTTTCTTTGTAGTCCAACTCTCAAATCCATACATGACTACTGGAAAAACCATAGCTTTGACTAGATGGAACTTTGACGGTAAAGTAATGTCTCTGTTTTTTAATATGCTGTCTAGATTGGTCATAGCTTTTCTTCTATGAAGCAAGCGTCTTTTAATTTTATGGCTGCAGTCACCATCTGCAGTGATTTGGGAGCCCAAGAAAATAAAGTCTCTCACTGTTTTCATTGTTTCCCCACTTATTTGCCATGAAGTGATGAAACCGGATGCCACAATCTTAGTTTTCTCAATGTTGAGTTTTAAGCTGACTTTTTCATTCTCTTTCCCTTTCAGCAAGAGGCTATTTACTTCTTTGCTTTCTGCCATAAGGGTGGTGTCATCTGCATGTCTGAGGTTATTGATATTTTTCCCGGAAATCTTGATTCCGGCTTGTGCTTTATCCAGCTTGGCATTTTGCAAGATGTACTCTGCATATAAGTTAAATAAGCAGGGTGACAATATATAGCCTTGACATTCTCCTTTCCCAATTTGGAACCAGTCTGTTGTTCCATGTCCAGTTCTAACTGTTGCTTCCTGACCTGCATACAGATTGCTGAGGAGACAGATGAGATGTCACTGCTTCCACTTCTTCCCCTTCTATTTGACAAGAAGTAATGGGACTGGATGCCATGATCTTAGTTTTTTTAATGTTGAGTTTCAAGCTGGTCTTATCACTCTCCTCTTTCACCCTCATCAAGAGACTCTTTTGTTCCTCCTCACTTTCTGCCATTAAAGTGGTGCTAGCTACATATCTGAGGTTGTTGATGTATTTCCTAGCAACCTTGATTCCAGCTTGGGATTCATCCAGTCTGGCATTTCACATAATATACTCTGCATATAAGTTAAATAAGCAGGGTGACAATATACAGCCTTGTTGTACTCCTTTCCAAATTTTTTGAACCAGTCAGTTGTATGTCCAGTTCTAACTGTTGCTTCTCGACTTGTATATAGGTTTCTCAGGAGGCAGATAAAGTGGTCTGGTTTTCCCATCTATTTAAGAATTTTCCATAGTTTGTTATGATCCACACAGTCAGAGGCTTTTGAATAGTCAATGAAGCAGAAGTAGATATTTTGCTGAAACTCCATTCCTTTCTCCATGATCCAAGGAATGTTGGCAATTTGATTTCTTATTCTTTTGCCTCTTCAAAACCCAGCTTGTACATCTGGAATTTCTCAGTTCACATACAACTGAAGCCTAGCTTGAAGGATTTTGAGAATAACCTTGCTAGTATGTGAAATAAGTGCAATTGTATGGTAGTTTGAACATTCTTTGGCATTGCCTTTCTTTGGGACTGGGATGAAAGCTGACCTTTTCCAGTCCTGTAGCCACTGCTGAGTTTTCCAAATTTGCTGGCATATTGAATTCAGCACTTTAACAGCACCATATTTCAGGATTTAAAATAGCTCAGCTGGAATTCCATCACCTCCACTAGTTTTGTTGGTAGTGTTGCTTCCTAAGGCCCACTTGACTTCACACTCCAGGATGTCTGGCTCTAGGTGAGTGATCACACCATCATGGTTATCTGGATCATTAAGATCTTTTTGTATATTCTTCTGTGTATTTTGCCACTTCTTCTTAATCTCTTTTGCTTCTGTTAGATCTTTACCATTTCTGTCCTTTACCATGCCCATCCTTGCATCAAATATTCCCTTGATATTTCCAATTTTCTTGACGAGATCTCTAGTCTTTCCCATTCTATTGTTTTCCTCTATTTCTTTGCATTGATCACTGAGGAAGGCTTTCTTATTTCTCCTTGCTATTCTCTGGAACGCTCCATTCAGTTGGGTATATCTTTCCCTTTCTCCTTTGCCTTTTGCTTCTCTTCTTTTCTCAGCTATTGGTAAAGACTCTTCGGACAACCACTTTTGCATTTCTTTTTCTTTAGGATGGTTTTGGTCATCACCTGTATAATGTTACAAACCTCTGTCTGTAGTTCTTCAGGCACTCTGTCTACCATATCTAATCCCTGAATCTATTCATCACTTATACTGTATAATCATAAGGGTTTAATTTAGGACATATCTAAATGGCCTAGTGGTTTTCCCTACTTTCTTTAATTTAAGCCTGAATTTTGCAATAAGGAACTCATGATCTGAGCCACAGTCAGCTTCAGGTCTTGTTTTTGCTGTCTATATAGGGCTTCTCCATCTTCGGCTGCAAAGAACATAATCAATCTGATTTTGGTATTGACCATAATCAATTTGATTTCAGTGTTGACCATTTGGTGATGTCCATATGTAAAGTTGTCTCTCAGGTTGTTGGAAAAGGGAACAAAAGACAACACATGACCAATGTGTTCTCTTTGTGTTCTCTTGACAAAACTCTGTTAGCCTTTGCCCCGCTTAATGTTGTATTCCAAGGCCTAACTTGCCCTTTTTTCCAGGTACCTCTCAACTTCCTACTTCTGTATTCCAATCCCCTGTGATGAAAAGGGCATCTTTTTTTGGTGTTAGTTCTAAAAAGTCTTGGATGTCTTCCTAGAACCATTCAACTTCAGCTTCTTCAGCATTAGAGGTTGGGGCATACTTGGATTACTATGATGTTGAATGGTTTGCCTTGCAAATAAACAGAGATTATTCTGTCATTTTTGAGACTGCATCCAAGTACTGCATTTTGGACTGTTTTGTTGACCATGAGGGCTACTCCATTCCTTCTAAGGGATTCTTGTCCACAGTAGGAGATGCAATGTCATCTGAATTAAATTTGCCCATTCCCGTCCATTTTAGTTCACTGATTCCTAAGATATCGATGTCTACTCTTGCCATCTCCTACATGAACACATCCAGTTTACCTTGATTCATGGGCCTAACATTCCAGGTTTATATGCAACATTGTTCTTTACAGCATCAGAGTTTACTTTCACCACCAGACACATTCACAACCAAGTGTTGCTTCCACTTTGGTTCAGCAGCTTCATTCTTTCTGGAGCTGTTAGTATTTGCCCTCCGCTCCTCGCTAGTAGCATACTGAATACCTTCTGACCTGGGGGGATCATCTTCTGGTGTCTTATCTTTTTGCCTTTTCATGTTCATGGGGTTCTCCTGGCAATAATACTGGAGCGGTTTGCCATTTCCTCCTCCAGTGGACTACATTTTGTCAGAACTCTTCACTATGGCCCATCCATCTCGGGTAGCTCTGCACAGCATGGCTCACAGCTCGTCAAGTTACCCAAATGCCTTGGCCATAGCAAAGTGGAGCTGGGATTCACAGCTGAGCAATCTGACTCAGAGCCCTTGTACTCAACCTGTGTACCACTGTCTCTGCCCATTGGGCATGGTACTTAAGGAAGAGCAAATTCTCTAAGTTATGCCCTGGGTTATGGTAGAAAAAAACTACTCATGGTTTGGTCAGAAAGGCATTATCTACCTATATATTCTAACAGCCAGGCTCATTTAATATGTTTTATCTGGGTCCAAAGCTTTTGTTTTCCTTCCTTCCCTTCCTCACTCCCTCCTGTCCTGTTTCCCCTCCACCTTTCTCTCTCTCTCTTACTGCTATTGTTATAAAATTGATGAAAATGTGGTGGAATTTTTTTAATGTGTCAAGCATACTGCAGAATTGAAGGTGATAACAAAGAAGACATTTGGTAATGGCTTCCACCTATGAGAATGGCTTGAAGAAGTTAAAAGAGATGCAAAATTTTTTGTTAAAACTCTCAAATGTCACGTAGCCAAGATAATCCCCCAAAATCCTAGAAATGGTTTTTCCTGGTAGAAGCCTGTGTTTTTCTCCTAGCTCCACTATGTTTCCAGAAAGCAACACCAAATAAACAGTTCTAAATTCCTCCAGACATTCAATACATTGTCTGAGCTAAAAGAACTGAAGAAGCAAACCAGCAAGTGTGACAAAGAGAGAAGAATCCACTATTATAAGTTATTGTCTAGTTCAACCATAGATTCAACAAGTGAAAAAGAAAATGAAAGTGAAGTCAGTCATGTCCGACTCTTTGCAACCCCACGACTGTAGCCTACCAGGCTCCTCCATCCATGGGATTTTGCAGGCAAGAGTACTGGAGTGGGTTGCCATTGCCCTCTCCAAGCCAGTTCTTAAATATTTAAAAGTTTATCATGGTAGATTTTGAATGCTTTCCAATAGGCAAAATTAATTTATCAAAAGTAGAAAGCATAATCTGTTTTGAAACAAGCATCATTGAAACTCGTTACATAACTCCTCTACTGCTCTGACTGTAACAGCCTAAGTTGTATTTTATATAATATATGCTGTGTACTCTATTACATGTACTCTATTAACCTTTTTTTATTTTAGTAACTTTCAAAAATACTTGCCAGCAGTCTACTTCCATCCAGCATATTTCTAGGCTATTATAAGTTATCAAGGGCCCAAGAAATGGAAACTTATTCTAGTGCTAGCATTAGAAAAAAAAAAAAAAAAAGATTATATAGAAGGAGTTACAGACATAGCCATCAAATATACAGTTATGGAGATATAGATGAATATCCATATTACACATACCACTTTGACCTTCTGTTAATATAACTAAGAAAGGACTGCCAGAATGGGAAGTTGAATTTATTACATATACTGAAAACCTCACAATACTTCAGGCAAGTACTTTATTCTGTATTCTGCGAACTGAAAAGACCCCTTTTTCCCCACTGTTGGAATGCCAGAGAAAAAGAACACTAAATTGAAAGCAAAGAGACCGGAGTTTTATCTCAGTTTTGCCACCAACATACTGCATGACCTTGGAGATTTCATTCAACCTTCTCAAACTCGCATATGTAAAATGCTAACAATGGACTGTATAACCTCTACAATTCCTTATTCACTTCATATTCTCTGACAACAGTATACATCATATGAGTTTGATGCTATTCTATGCCCAGTATCTGAAACTTTTTTTAATATTTATTTATTGGGCTGTGCCAGGTCGTCGCGGCATGTGGAATCTTCAGTCTTTACTGCAGCACATGAGATCTTTAGTTGGGACCTGTGAACTCTTGTGGCATGTGGAATTTAGTTCCCTGATCAGGATCGAACCCAGGGCCCCTATACTGAGATCACAAGTCACTCCACCACCAGGGCAGTCCCTGAAACTTTTTGAAAACCACTAATTACTCAGTTGACCACTAGATGGTAGCAGATCCCTGGTTACTCTGTGAATGCAGGCAGCCAAGTCAACCTTCACAACATTGTGAATTCTAGTATCAAAAGGTTCATGGAAGAACTTGGCCTTGGTCATCGAAAGACTGAGTTTTATTCAGCTCTGCCTCTTATTACTTCCATGATCTTGGACAAATGGGCCTTTTGGGGTTTCTGATTACCTACCATAAAATCAGAGGTCATCTTCTAGATCTAAAACTATGATTGAATATCATTACCTTAGCAAGAGAAAGATAATTTAATAGTAATGTCCTCTTTTGCTACCTTGAACCGTTCAAACAGTTTGCATTTGACAGAAAGAAAAATTCCTTTTTCTATCCATGAGATCTTGGGCAATTAACAATATTTGTATTTGCTCACCAGTAAAATGGAGAAAATAAGAGTACCTCCAAGGGACATTATAATGAGTAAAGAGATATGGTGATTAAAATAGCTAATAAAATCAGTCATTTTTAGAAATTGTTTATTAATTTTTTTAAATTATTCTGATTGTGTTGGTTGGCATTTGGACTCCCTCAGACCATTATTCTTACCACACCTTTCCCTGAATATTTGAAGGTATAAGCCAATGACTTTAGGCTGACTCTCATTTACATGTTCAGAGTCTACATAGAACAGTATGTGTGTCCAGAAATACGTCTCGAAATCCTCTTTAGTCTAAGTGGCTGCAAAAAGTTCCAGGCCTTGGATCTGTAAGTCCTGAAAAAGTCTAGGCATTTTGCTTTAATCACTCCTCACCAAAACTCCTTGAAAGAGCTCTCAGATCTGGAGCTGTGGCCTGTAGACTTTTGGTTTCCCCGTTAAAGAATGGGAAGTCAGTCTGAAGGTCTCCAGGTAAACATGGACTTCCAGTCTCAGCAAAGCACTACAAAGACTAGTAACTCTGCTGCTGCTGCTGCTGCTGCTGCTGCTAAGTCGCTTCAGTCGTGTCTGACTCTGTGCGACCCCATAGACGGCAGCCCACCAGGCTCCCCCGTCCCTAGGATTCTCCAGGCAAAAACACTGGAGTGGGTTGCCAGTAACTCTGAAAGATGCCTAACCTAGATTGCAGAAACCAGTGTAAGTGGTTTGTCTTGAACTGGCTCTGATAATTATTTAGCATAATCATCAATTATATTACTTCTAAATAAAAATACTATTTTACATATTGTGTGACAAGAGCTGCATTTTCTCTTAGGTATTCATTTAAATCCTTGAAGGCATAAAATACATGAAAAGGCCAAAGAGGTCGGGTCATGGAAACAAATAAAATCCCTAGAAGCCACTGTGCTTCTTTGCCCTCATTAGCCATCATCACTTTGAAAACATTGAATGCAATATTGGATGTAATTGAAGTGCTGCTGCTGCTGCTGCTGCTAAGTCGCTTCAGTCATGTGCGACTCTGTGCAACCCCAGAGACGGCAGCCCACCAGGCTCCCCCGTCCCTGGGATTCTCCAGGCAAGAACACTGGAGTGGGTCGCCATTTCCTTCTCCAATGCATGAAAGTGAAAAGTGAAAGTGAAGTCGCTCAGTCGTGTCCGACTCCTAGCGACCCCATGGACTGCTGCCAATGGAAGTGCAAAGCAGAGCAAAAACTAGCTTGAGTTCCTAGTATGAACTGTGCCTTTACCCACTCCTCTTTTTCCAAAGACGCCTACATTGCAACAAATTTCTCTGTTTTTCTTTCTTTTTAAAAAATAATACCGTGTTTAGCACATAGTTTATTTAGCAAGAATGTAGGTGTATCCTGATAACTTGTTCTGTGGTGTAACAGGGTGAGTCCATCAAGATATCAGTGCTGACAAAGAATGGTGAGCCAGAGAACATGGCTCAGAACAGGGCAAATGCCATGGAGGATATAGTCCAGCCACACAAGGTCAGAGCAGGTGATGAGAAAACAAAGCCAGAGATGAGCTGGGTCTAGAAATATCTAGCACCCTTTAGATTCTGGCATGGTTGAGGACAAGAACATGAGACAGTGGCACTCCAAGGTCTGAGGTTGCCAGGGATGTTGAAGAAACCAGAAAAAAAATAAAAATAAAACTATGGTCATCCCTTTAATGAGGCAGTGTGGAAAATCTATTCTCCAATAGCTCTGGGTTCTTTATTCACCGTAGCTGCCTCATGCAAAGTTGCTTCAGCCATGTCCAACCCTTTGGAACCCTATGGGCTGTGGCCCACCAGGCTCCTCTGTCCAAGGAATTCTCCAGGCAAGAATACTGGAGTGGGTTGCCATTTCCTTCTCCAGTAGATGCCTCAGAGAGTTCAAAGGCAAAAGCAAGATTAAACAGTTCTTAAAAGCATATCTCTTATTTTAAAAGAATAATGAATACAAAATAGAATTTTAAAAGTAAAGAATAAAAAAGGTTGGCCTCCAATCATACTTTTTAGCTCAGGAAAAGTTCTGCAGACACAGCCCACACTGCACTGAACTCACTGAGGGCAGAGAATGAACCTGGCTTACCTCTTTTATCATCAGTGCTCCATCTGGTGCTTGGCACACCTGCTCTCAGTGAATGTTTGTTACTGTTGTTGTGGATGATACAACCAAGTACATTACCAAAGCAAAAGCCTGTAATAGTGTCCTGCTGACGGGCCAAAGTGCAGAGTCACAAACACCCTGATCTTTAGCCCTCTCCAGACCTTTAAGCTGAATGTATACGGAGCGTACAAAGGAATTCAGTCACTTCAAACAAGAACTAAAGTTGGGATGTAGAATTCAAAATGACATCAACTTCCTGCATGCCTCTTACATCTGTGTGCCTCTGACGCCCTGAACGCCATCCCTACCAATGGTGAGTTCTGTAGAATGGCTTTATAAACATGATACAATTGGCTGGAAGTCAGAAGACCTATACCTTATGCCTGGTCTTGACATCTACCAGCTGTGTGACCCAGAACAAGCCATTTAATTGGAGTTTTTCATACATTAAACTAACAGTCTAATTTCAGCAATAATCATCCATTTCAGCAATAATAGTCTGATTCTAAGCTGATCGTGAAGAAGAGAAAATTGGATTCAACTGGGCCAGCCAATGCTCCTGATCTTTATAAATTCCCACACAGACTTTTACTCTCCCTAATCCACATACTTTTCAGTGTGTGAACAACTAAACTGCTTACAGGAGATTTACTGGTGACAAACACAAGGAGGATTCCAGCAAATTACATGTAATCATCTTTCTGTGTGCTTTAGAGCAGTACGAACTCTCACCATTTCAATATGCTCCTACATTGGTTAGCTAAAAACCTAAAACAAAAATTTTAACACCTTAAAGTGTAGCTATAAATATATAAGGATTCTCACACTTTATCCAAGAAATCTTATAAGCAATGGTCTTCAACTTTACTACAGATGTCACATGAAAATGATAACAAAATTAGCAAATGTGACAAATGAAGCCATCAGTGACTGGAAAAATCGGCCAATGGAGGTAGAATTCTATGATGATCAGATGCCACTAATGTGACACAGAAGTTATGGTAAACTGTGTCCCTGAGTCGAAAAGGAAGCCAATCCTTTAATATGTAACTTTAAAGGAGGCTAGAATAGGGAGGCAAGAGAGAGAATAGAGGGAGAGGAAAATGAGTTTGAGAGCTGAAGCAACTCTGGATGATATTATGAAGAAGAAGCTATTTGACTTTGATTTTCATAGAACCCCTCATCATCACCACCATCAAAACAGAGAACTAGTGACCAACTGCAAAGGTTCATCATCAGTTCCAAGTGCATTACCTTCCAATCTAATAAAAATATTCTATTGAGTTCCTGTTTGGAGTAAGATAGAACAAACACATTCTATCCTGTCTCTGTCCCTGAATGTAGCTAAGAACCTAGACAGATGGCATTGGCAGCTATCTGAAGACTCAGAGCAGTTGTGGTAGGAAAGGGGACAAGATCGAAATACCACTGATACAGCAGTGCATTTACCTTCCTCTTCCACTGGTATCCCCTGGCCTCAACTCCAAGCAGCCTAAAACCCAGAAGTAAGTATCAGTGAAAATAGAAATAATCCCTGGAAAAACTCTTTAGTTTAGGCTTGAGACCTGAGTAAGGTGTCATCTAAAACCCTGAAGGTGGGGGAGAAACTCCTCCCCACTTGCAAGAGCTATGGTCCTAGGAACTAAGAGGGTAGGGTGAACCTTTACTGTTTTGCTCTCTATCTTTCAACCACCAACCCACAAACACTGGAGGAGTCATGAAAAATACCTGGCATAGCAGAGTAAATCAACTTTCAGCTTTCTGGCAACAGGACTAAAAAAGTGTGCCTTGAGGAACTGGAGAGAAACAGGGAAATCACAGAGGAAGGAATTCAGAAAGCAGCTCTATAAAGTTGGCCATGAACTCCTGGGCTCACACCCAAGTCGTATATGCATCAATCTAACCCTAGTAAGCATAGGAAAGACTCTAAGAACTAAGAGTCAGATCCTATTTATCAGACTTGCCACTGAATAAAACACACAGAGGCCAGATCCAAACAGGGAAGCAAGGGTTTTGAAAATAGGAGTGAAAGAGAAAATGTCATGACAGATTCTTCAAAAACTGAAAGGAAATTTAGGGATACCAGCCAGAGATCTATGCATATAAATTTGACAACACGGGTGAAATAGACTGCTCCAAAACCACAAACTATCTAAATTCATACAAGATGAAATGGAAAACTGGAATAGTATCATAAGTATTAAGGAAATTAAGCATAGAGATATAAACATTTCAAGCAAAGAAATCCATAGGGCCAGATTGTTTCACTGGTGAACTTCACCAAAACATTGAACAAATAACAAAAATTCTACACAATCTCTTCCAAAAGTTAGAAGATTAAGGAACACTTTCCAACTGATTTTGAGGCCAGCACTATTTCCATACCAGACCAGACAAAGACAATACAAGAAAACTATAAACTAATAACCCTTATAACATAGATGCAAAAATCCTCAACAAAATGTTAGCAATTTGAATGCAGCAATATATACAAAGGATAATGTACCACAAGTAAGTTGAGTTTACCCCAAGAACCCAATGCTGATTCAATATCAAAATTCAACCAATGTAAACCACCATATTGACAATCTATAGGAAAAAGAAAATGTAAAATTATATCAACTGATTCTGAAAGTGTTTGACAAAATTCAATACTGATTCATGATTTTTTTTAAAAATTTCTCAGCAAACTAAAATGCAAAGACAACTGCCTCAATGTAATACCACTAGAACCATATTTAATTGTACAAGATTGAATGTTTTCCCTAAAATAGGAACAAGGCAAAGATACGACTCTCACCATTCGTATTCATTAACACACTGGAAGACCTGGCCAATGCAACAAGGCAAGGAAAAAAAAAAAACAGAATGTATATAGATTGGAAAGGAAGAAATAAAAATTTTTATATTTACAGATAACATGATTGTCCATTTAGAAAATCTCTAGTAATCTAACAGAAGGGGGAAAAAAACTCCTAGTACTGATAAGTGACTTTAGCAAAGTTGCAGTGTACAGTCAATGGACAAATATTACTCATATTTATACATACTAACAATGAACAAGTGGAAAACAATTTTTTAAAACTATGATTTATAATAAGTTTAAAAAAAAAGAAATACAGGGTGTGAGTGTAACAAAAGGGATTCAGACCCTATGCTGAAAACTACCAATGTTGATTAAAGAAAGCAAAGAACTTAAAAAGAAACTGGATAGACATACCATGATCATTAATTAGAGGATTCAATTAATGTAGTAAATGTAGTAAAGATGTCAGTTCTCCCAAATTGATCCACTCAGTGTTATCCATGCTTCTCATGTTATTAAAGAAGCAGAGAGGTACAAAGAGAAAGATGAGGCAACCAAAATATGAATATCACAGCCTTGCAAATGGCAGGTATATTAGCTTTCCATTGCTGCTCTAACAAAATAGCATAAACTTAGTCGTTTAAAATATTTCATCATTTGGAGGATGTGTAATTTCATCATTTTGGAGGTCAGAAGCCAAAAATCAAGGGTATTGGCAGGACTGCCATCCTTTCTGAACGCCCTAGAGGAGAATCCCTTTCCTTGCTCTTTCCAGCTTTTAGAGGCTAAAGGCCACCAGCACTTCTTGGCTTATGGTTCTCTCCTTGCATTATCAAAGCCAGCCACGTTGCATCTCCCTGTGTCTTTTGTCTGTAAATGCATTTCCCTCTGACTGCTCTTCTGCTTCCTTCTTCCATTTTTAAGGATGCTTGTGATCATTTTGGGCCTATCCAGACAATCCAAGATAATCTCTCTATTTTAAATCCAGTTAATAAGCAAACTTAATTTCCCTTTGTTTTGTAACAATGTATTCATAGCTTCTGGACATTAGGATGTGGATGTCTTTGGAGAGGGGTATTAATGTACCTAGAATAGCAGACTTTACCAACTAATTTTAAGCATTTGATGAGGAATTTTTAAAGGTCATGAGATATTCAAGACAAAGCTGAAGCTCAGGAGGAGTTTCACATGGAACAAAGAAAATTTATTAATATATGACTTAAAGTTGAAGTGTTTTTATTTTGTTCTTATATGTTCTCCTTATCTCATTAATACTACCCAGAAAGTCAATAACTGTTTTAGGTCAATAACTCCATAAGCATGAAGTTGAATAAAAAGTCTGTTTGGTGCTCTGTATGGTTAGGAAACCAAACAAGTGCATCACATACTATAAAATATAAGCCAAAACTGACTTTAGAAGCTCATCATAACATGATAAATGTAACCAGAGAACACAAAAAGGCATTACTTACTGATGTACCTGCAATACAATGAATATAATTCCATTAGTAGAAAAAACTCGAGAAAGGAAATAGAATGATGAATAGAAAAGCACCATAAAAACCAAAATTCAGTTCAGTTCAGTTGTTCAGTCGTGTCTGACTCTTTGTGACCCCAAGGACTGCAGCACGCCAGGCCTCCCTGTCCATCACCAACTCCCAGTGTTTACTCAAACTCGTGTCCATTGAGTCGGTGATGCCATCCAACCATCTCATCCTCTGTCGTCCCCTTCTCCTCCCACCTTCAATCTTTCCGAGCATCAGGGTCTTTTCCAATGAGTCAGTTCTTTGCATCAGGTAGCCAAATTATTGGACTTTCAGCTTCAGCATCAGTCTTTCCAATGAGTATTCAGGACTGATTTCCTTTAGAATGGACTGGTTGGATCTCCTTGTAGTCCAAGGGACTCTGAAGAGTCTTCTCCAACACCACAGTTCAAAAACATCAGTTCTTTGGTGCTCAGCTTTCTTTACAGTCCATCTCTCAATCCCTACATGACTACTGGAAAAAACATAGCTTTGACTAGGTGGACCTTTGTTGGCAAAATAATGTCTCTGCTTTTGAATATGCTATCTAGGTTGGTCATAACTTTTCTTCCAAGGAGCAAGCATCTTTTAATTTCATGGCTGCAATCACCATCTGCAGTGATTTTGGAGCCCAAAAAAATAGTCTGACACTGTTTCCACTGTTTCCCCATCTATTTGCCATGAAGTGATGGGACCGGATGCCATGATCTTAGTTCTCTGAAAGTTGAGCTTTAAGCCAACTTTCTCCTCTTTCACTTTCATCAAGAGGCTCTTTAGTTCTTCTCTTTCTGCCATAAGGGTGGTGTCATATGCATATCTGAGGTTATTGATATTTCTCCTGGCAATCTTGATTCCAGCTTGTGCTTCATCCAGCCCAGGATTTTGCATGATGTACTCTGCATATAAGTTAAATAGCAGGGTGAAAATATACAGCCCTGACGTACTCCTTTTCCATTTGGAACCATTCTGTTTTTCCATGTCCAGTTCTAACTGTTGCTTCTTGACCTGCATACAGATTTCTCAGGAGGCAGGTCAGGTGGTCTGGTATTTCCATCTCTTGAAGAATTTTTAGCAGTCTGTTGCGATCCACACAGTCAAAGGCTTTGGCATAGTCAATAAAGCAGAAATAGATGTTTTTCTGGAACTCTTGTGCTGTTTGGACAATCCAATGAATGTTAGCAATTTGATCTTTGGTTCCTCTGCCTTTTCTAAATCTAGTTTGAACATCTGGAAGTTCACACTTTACGTATTGCTGAAGCCTGGCTTGCAGACTTTTGAGCATTACTTTACTAGCGTGTGAGATGAGCACAATTGTGCAATTGTTTGAGCATTCTTTGGCATTGCCTTTCTTTGGGATTGGAATAAAAACTGACCTTTTCCAGTCCTGTGGCCACTGCTGAATTTTCAAAATTTGCCGGCATACTGAGCACAGCAATTTCACAGCATCATCTTTTAGGAAGAAATAGCTCAGCTTGAATTCTATCACCTCCACTAGCTTTGTTTGTAGTGATGCTTCCTAAGGCGTGTTTGACTTGGCATCCCAGGATATCTGGCTCTAGGTGAGTGATCACACCATCGTGGTTATCTGGGTCATCAAGATCTTTTTTGTATAGTTCTGTGTATTCTTGCCAACTCTTCTTAAGATATTCTGCCTCTGTTAGGTCCATACGATTTCTGTCCCTTATTGTGCCCATCTTTGCATGAAATATTCCCTTGGTATCTCTAATTTTCTTGAAGAGACCCCTAGTCTTTCCCATTCTGTTTTTTTCCTCTATTTCTTTGCATTGATCACTAAGGAAGGCTTTCTTATCTCTCCTTGCTATTCTCTGGAACTCTCCATTCAAATGGGTATATCTTTCTTTTTCTCCTTTGCCTTTTGCTTCTATTCTTTTCTTAGCTATTTGTAAGGTCTCCTCAGACAACCATTTTCCCTTTTTGCATTTCTTTTTCTTGGGGATGGTCTTGTTCACTGCCTCTTGTACAATGTCATGAACCTCTGTCCATAGTTCTTCAGGTACTCTGTCTATCAGATCTAACCCCTTTAATCTATTTTTCACTTCCACTATATAATCATAAGGGATTTGATTTAGGTCACACCTGAATAATCTAGTGGTTTTCCCTACTTTCTTCAATTTAAGTCTGAATTTGGCAATAAGGACTTCATGATCTGAGCCAAGGTCAGCTCCCAATATTGTGTTTGCTGACTGTAGAGCTTCTCCATCTTTGGCTGCAAAGAATAGAATCAATCTGATTTCAGTATTGACCATCTGGTGATGTCCATGTGTAGAGTCTTCTCTTGTGTTGTTGGAAGAGGGTGTTTGCTATGACCAGTGCATTCTGTTAGCCTTTGACCTGCTTTGTTTTGTACTCTGAGGCCAAATTTACCTCTTACTCCCAGTATCTCTTGGCCTCCTACTTTTACATTCCATTCCCCTATAATGAAAAGGACATTTTTGGAGGGTATTAGTTCTAGAAGTTCTTGTAGACCTTCATAGACCCATTCAACTTCAGCTTCTTCAACATTACTGGTCAGGGAATAGACTTGGATTACTGTGATATTGAATGATCTGCCTTGGAAATGAATAGAGATCATTCTGTTGTTTTTGAGATTGCATCCAAGTACTGCATTTCAGACTCTTTTGTTAAATATGATGGCTACTCTATTTCTTCTAAGGGATTCTTGCCCACAGTAGTAGATACAATGGTCATCTGAGTTAAATTCACCCCTCCGAGTCTCTTTTAGTTCACTGATTCCTAAATGACGATGTTCACTCTCTCCATCTCCTGTTTAGATACATAGATAGTGGTTGCTCAGTCGTGTCCAACTTTTTGCGACCCCATGGACAGTAGCCAACCAGGCTTCTCTGTCCATGGGATTTTCCAGACAAGAATACTGGAGTGGGTTGCCATTTCCTTCTCCAGGGGATCTTCCCAACCCAAGGATCGAACCTGGGTCTCCGGCATTGTAGGCAGACGCTTTACCATCTGAGCCACCAGGGAAGTCCAATTTACCTTGATTCATGGACCTAATATTCCATGTTCCTATGCAATATTGCTCTTTACAGCATCGGACATTGCTTCTATCACCAGTCACATCCACAACTGGGTGTTGTTTTTGCTTTGGCTCCATCTCTTCATTCTTTCATGGAGTTATTTCTCCACTGATCTCCAGTAGCATATTGGGCACCTACCGACCTGGGGAGTTCACCTTTTAGTGTCTTATCTTTTTACCTTTTCATACTGTTCATGGGGTTCTCAAGGCAAGAATACTGAAGTGGTTTGCCATTCCCTTCGCCAGTGAACCACATTTTGTCAGAACTCTCCACCATGACCCGTCCATCTTGGGTGACCCTACACGGCATGGCTCCTGGTTTCATTGAGTTAGACAAGGCTGTGATCCATGTGATCAGTTTGGTTAGTTTTCTGTGATTGTGGTTTTTGTTCTGTCTGCACTCTGATGGATAAGGATAAGAGGCTTATGGAAGCTTCCTGATGGGAGAGACTGACTGAGGGAGAAACTAGGGGCAGAGCCATGGTCAGTAAATCTTTAATCCAATTTTTTGTTGACAGGTGGGGCTGTGTTCCCTCCCTGTTGTTTGACCTGAGGCCAACTATGATGGAGGTAATGAAGATAATGGTGACCTCCTTCAAAAGGTCCCATGCAAACAGTGCTGCACTCAGTGCCACCAGCCCTGCAGCAGACCACCGCTGACCCACACCTCCACCGGCGACTCCTGGACACTCACAGGCAAGTCTGGGTCAGTCTCTTGTGGGGTCACTGCTGCTTTCTCCTGGGTCCTGATGCACACAATGTTCTGTTTGTGCCCTCCAAGAGTCTGTTTCCCCAGTCCTGTGTAAGTTTGGTGGCTCTATGGTGGGGTTAATCGTATCCTCTTCCAAGAGAGCTTATGCCATACCCAGGTCTACTGCACCCAGAGCTCCTGCCCCTGTGGCAGGCTACTGCTGACCCATACTTTCACAGGAGACACTCAAACACAGTTCTGGCTCAGTCTCTGTGGGGTCTCTGGGTCCTGGCGTGCATAAGGTTTGTTTAAGCCCTCTGAGCGTCTCTGGCAGGTAAGGGGTTTGATTCTAAATGCGATTTCTCCCCTCCTACTGTCTTGCTGGGGCTTCTCCTTTGCCCTTGGATGTGGGGTATCTTTTTTTGGTGGGACCCAACATTTCCAGTCGATGGTTGTTCAGCAGAGAGTTGCAGTTTTGGAGTTCTCACAGGAGAAGACGAGCACACATCTTTCTACTCTGCCACTTTCCAGGTTAACCAAAATTGTTCTATGACCTTATAGGGTAAGTGGAAGAAATATTTACAGGGAGAAAAATCCTTGTGTTGATCTGGCAATAGCAAATGAGAAACTTAATCTAGGATTCTTTTAAACAGAGGATGTCTATGTTACTTTCAATAAACCATATTAACAAGTCACTTTTGCTCAATGTTAATATGTGTGTTCCTGGTGACAGATGCACAAATGATTCTCAACCTTTCTTCCACAGTGGGATTCATAAGAGACAATGGCATTCATTAATGTGATGAACATATATGAGATTTAAGTTTAATGTCCTGTATAACATTTCTGATGCCACTCTTTTTCTCCTACTCCAGGTAATATAGTTGACAATTTGAGAGTTAAATCCATGTGATAATAGGTATAACACAGAAGCCCACAAGCTACTTGGATTCTCCCTCCTTTAAAACCTAATTATTTACAGTCTGGGTCTCCACTATGTGTGGCTACACAAAGTCTAAACCCCTTTCAAGTCCTGGGAATTTGCAGAGAATTAATGTTCTCCTGGTATTGGCTATGCCAGGCTTCCCCACCGTTTTTGTCCATTCCACCGTCTCATAAGTACTCCCCCAGCTGATAAACTTATCTCTGTTCAACCTCATTCAAAACTAGACACTATCTTCCTTTCTCCAAAACACAGTTGACACAAGGTTTTATTCTTCAAAATACATCACTGAAGGAATACTACTATGATATAAGCAACCCTCTATCTGGAATCTGTTTTTTCACTGATGTATTTTAAACACCTAGAGTAGTGCCTAGCCAGTGAAACCCTGTCAGATATATGAAAAGTTTGTGGAAACAGGTAATTATAGTGCAAAAAAAAGAGAAGGAAATATGACTCCTAAAACCCATCAGTCATTCCCCAGCTCTAAACTAAATTTCTAGGACTCTATCACTCTTTTCGTTCCCCATCTTTGTTCTAGCTTCCCTGGAAAATTCAAGCCAGTTAACCCCATAATAATCTTTCAGAAATGCTATTGTGACCACAGAAAACACAGTGGTCATTGCTTTGTGGAGCAGTTTGGATTTCTGTCATTTCAAATCCAGCATTCCAGAATAGGATTTTATCTTACCTTTGCATAATCAAAGGTTCATGTAAATATTTACTCCAAAAGCCAAAATGCCTTCTAACACAAACTTGATAGGGAATTCATCTTTAGCAATATAAAGCATGAGTGAAGCTCCAAAGCCCCAGGGTTTTTTCCTTAAACATTTCAAAGAATCCAGATCAGTTCCCTGCCTCTTCCATCCCCCTCCTGCTTTGCATTCAAACAGCAGTCTGAAAACAGAAAGTGTTTCTCAATCCACTCTAAAATAAAGGTTGGAAGGAGAAAATGTGTCTCTGTTTCTGGAATCACAGAGGTCACGGCTCCCCTCTGCCCCATCATACACATGCAAAGATGACTCTGAATATCTTGTAGCCCTTTAAAAAAAAAAATCATATGCAAACACTCTTGAATGATTATTATTAGTAACATACCACTAGTGACTCTTCCTCACAATGGGCCATGTCACTGTATCATGACACTTCAGCTGAGGACACAAAGTACTAGCTATAGCCTAAGGTCTTCAGTCTCCTAGCTTTGTTTCCAAACTTATGCAAGAAGCAAAAAGGAGTATTTTTCAAAAAGCTTAGAGACTTGGTATGTAAAGCATTACATGTATATAATCAAAGCAATAACATTTCATATCATAAATTAAGAAAGGTCACACAATACAGGATGGCAGTCAAGAACACAGGAAGTGCTTCATGCTCCCTGGAATCCCAAAATGTTTCATGACGATACAAGGTGGTTCATAGTTAAATTGACAGGTTTTTGCGATCCAAACGACTTGAATTGAATGCCAAGCTCTACCTCTTATTACTATGACCTTGAGCAAACTATATGACCTCTCTGAGTCAGCTCTCTCATCTGTGATGTTGTGTGCATGCTACGTTGCTTCAGTCGTGTGCAACTCTGTTGGATTCCATGGAATGTAGCCCTTCAGGCTCCTCTGTCCTTGGGGATTCTCCAGGCAAGAATACTGGAGTGGGTTGTCAGTCCCTCCTCCAAGGGATCTTCCTGATTCAGGGATCAAACCCACATCTCTGCATCAGCAGGCAGGCAGGTAGGTTCTTTACCACTAGTGCCACCTGGAAAGCCCCTCACCTGTGAACAGGCACATTAATACAGGTGTTAGAGGGCTCTTGTTCAGTGACAGATATACAGTCGTGCTTCTAGAAAACCGAAGTTCCAAGTCCATTGGGCCTGCAATATCATCTTACAGCCTTTCTTCACTCTGGTCTCTTTGCTCTCCCATTTCCATGGTATTGTTTCATACCTTTCATTCTTCCTAACCCTGTGGCTGCATCTCACCTCCAATGCCACTGAGAAAAAGAAGCCACCCTAAGTAGGGTGACTATATAATTTATCATCCAGACTGAAACTATTTTGAGAATAAGAGATGATACTCCCATAATTACACCAGGACCATAGGTATCAACCAACATTTTCCCAGACAAACTAGGATATATAGTTACTTCAATAATAAACTCCCTCAATTTCCAATCACCAAACTGAAATAATCTCACCTATATTTGTACCCATCTTTTTTTCCTTGCCTCCTGTTAGGGTGAAAAAATGTGCCGCCCCTCCTATCACTGGCAAATCCCTCTGCTTATTCTCCAGACCCATCTCATTTCACTTCTCACCTTCCCAATGTTTCAGCCTTGCTCTGTTATTCCCTCTTTGCTTTCTCTCCAAATTCTCTCTCTCTACTGCCTCCTTTCCATTAGCATTCAAATATTCTTCAGTCTTTCCTGTCCATGAATTCTGTCACTTCAGTGTGTCAACTCTTTGCAACCCCATGGACTATAGCCCACCAGGGTCTTCTGTCCATGGGATTCATCAGGTAACAATAGCAGCATGGGTTGCCTTTGTCCATGGGATTCTTCAGGCAAGAATACCAGTGTGGGTTGCCATGCCCTCCTCCAGGGGATCTTCTCGATACAGGGATTGAATCTAGGTCTCCTTTGTCTCCTGCGTGGCAGTTAGATTCCTTACCCACTGAGCCACTGGGGAAGCCCTCAGTCTTTCCTAATTAAAAACAAAAGTGAAAAGTGAAGTCACTCAGTCATGTCCGACTCTTTGCAACCCTATGGACTGTAGCCTACCAGGCTCCTCTGTCCGTGGGATTCTTCAGGCAAGAATACTGGAGTGGGTTGCCATTTCCTTCTCCAGGAGATCTTCCCGACCCGAGGACTGAACTGGGTTTCCCACATTGTAGGCAGATGCTTTACCATCTGAGCTACCCGGGAAAAGGTCTTCCTTAATTCCATGTCTTTTTTTCCCTCTCTTTTACAGAAAAATATATTGGAATCCTTCTACTTGTTTCTTCAATTCTTACTATACCTCTCCACACTGCAGTCTGGTTTCTACCACCACTGAAATGCTCTTGACAAGACCTCCACCCCTATTTCCAATACATTTTAGTATATATATATGTGTTCTCAACAGCATGAACCATTGGTGATGCGGTCTTCTCAATACCTTCTCCCTTGACTTCTGTGATACCATTTCTAAGTTTCTGGCTATTCTTCAGTGTCCTTTGTGGACTCCTCTTTTGTTCATCTCTTATTCATAAGAATTCTTCAAAGTTCTATGTTAAAACTTTTCCTGTTCACATTCTTCTAATTTTCTTATGTAATCTCAATTTTGGGGTTGCAAAGAGATGGACCTGACTTAGCAACTGAACAATAAATGATCTCATCTATTCCCATGGAATCAATTACCATCTTCAAGCTGATGGCTTTCAACTATATGTCTCGTCCAGATTTCTTTCCTAGTTTTCAGATTTGAATGTCCACTCTTTTTTAAATTCATACTGGAACCTCAAACTCAACATATCTGAAACTACACATATCTTCTTCAAAATAGTTGTTCCAACTTGTTTTTCCCGCCTGGGTGAGTGATGCCACCATTCACAGGTTCCCCTGGTTAAAAAATTGGAGGTTTTTCTTCTCTCTCTTCCTCTATAGCAATCATTTCTACTCTGTAAATGTTGTTCAAATTAGGTTACTTTTATCCTTCCCATTGTACTGCCCTAGTTCAGATTATAATCATTTTTCATCTATATTATAATTCTCTAGAAATAATTTGTGTTAGGTGAGCTGACGTGGGTTGTGAAAGAATTCACAGAAGTATTAACAAGGAGGAAAAAAAAAGTGTTTTTATTCACTTTCCAAGGGAGGAAAGGGACCAGACCCATACAGTGGCGTTGGCCCTGATGCGTGGGTGTTTGAGTCTTTTATTGAGTTTAAAGAGCAAAGTGTAGGAAAGAGCAGGTAAGTTTATATCTATTTTGGTCCAAGTTCTGTCTGGGCTGGATGTGCTTCTATAGAATATGATTTTTCTGAAACTTTGTAACTTTTTGCCTTCAGTAATTTTCCAGTCCTTGGGTGTTTGAAAGAGACTCGATAGGGTGTCTGAAAGACCCTTGACAGGAGCTTCTCTATCTTGAACCATGTTAGATGAGTTTAAAGTCTGCACACACACACACACACACACACACACACACACAGAAGTCGCTCAATCGTGTCCGACTCTTTGAGACCCCATGGATTGTAGCCCACCAGGCTCCTCGGTCCATGGGATTTTCCAGGCATGAATACTGGAGTGAGTTGCCGTTTCCTTCTCCATTAAAGTCTGCAACTGCTAGGAACCTAAAGGTATGCCAGGAATATGCTGGTTTCTTCCTTGCTATCTTTGTAAAGATAGCTTATCTTTTTAAAAATGACACAAAGAAAGCAGAAGAGGAAACAGATGCCTCTGGTAGCACATGACCCCACCCCCACTCCCAACCTGCCCAGGTAAGCAATGCCTGAAGCCACATTTCTCTCTCAAACTTTCCAGTTATCTGAGCCAATGCATTTCAATTTTCTTTTCAATTAAGCAAATGTATTGGGTTTCCACTACCTGAAATTTAAAAGCAATATAAAATCATTTGACCAGGACATGATATTTATCCTTGGTTCCTAGTACAGTACCTGGCCAATGCTTAACTTGTTGTATAAATGATGTATACAAACCACCTTATATTTATTTTTTATCTCCATGACAACAAACAGCAGAGTGCTTTCATTCATTCAACAAATATTTGTTGAATTTGTACTATGAATCACTATTCTAGATATTGGGAATATGGCCCTGAACAAAATACACAAAAGCCCTACTCTAATGAAATTTACATATAGTTTATTCAAAGATAATGAATAAAGAATTAAGGTGTGCTGTTTGGCAGAGGATTTTCTATTTTTGTCTATAAATATTAGAAAAGCCCCTTGGAGTTAATACAGCAAGATAATATGTGTGAACCAAAGAAATCCAAAGAAACCAAAGAAATCCAAAGAAACCAAAGAAATTCTTCAGTTTTTATTTGTCAGCATAAGATATTTACATGAGAATGAATCAAAGACATTATATCCACTAAATATCAGGTCTAAACAAACTTCAGGGTTTAAAATTCTATCAGAAACAAATTATTTTATAAAGCACTGAGGATCCAGTTCATAGAAACTTAGATTCACGGACCCTTTAATTCAGAATTCAAGGTAACATAGAAAAAAAACCATAATATATCAAGTAGGCGGTCCTAGAGCTGAATCCTAGATTAAAATAAAAGCTCTGTCCTTTGGGGAAAGTTTCCTATATTTTCTAAGTGCTATTTCCTCATGATAAAAGGAGGATTATAACAGTTAATTCACTAGGTCTGTTCGTTCACTTTGAAAATTAGCCAGTGACCATTTAGTATGAATATTAGTTGAATGAACGCTAATATAAATATTAAATAAGATGAGTGAAAGTTGCTCAGTTGTGTCCAACTCTTTGCGACCACATTGACATTGACATTGAAGTCGCTCAGTCATGTCCGACTCTTTGCGACCCCATGGACTGTAGCCTACCAGGTTCCTCCTTCCATGGAATTTTCCAGGCAAGAGTACTGGAGTGGGTTGCCATTTCCTTCTCCAGGAGATCTTCCTGATCCAGAGATCGAACCCAGGTCTCCCACATTGTAGGCAGACACTTTACCGTCTGAGCCACCAGGGAAGTCAACTTTGCAACCACATGTACAATATATATTTCATGGAATTCTCCAGGTCAGAATACTGGAGTGGGTAGCCTTTTCCTTCTCCATGGGGTCTTCCCAACCCCAGGATCGAACCCAGGTCTCCCACATTGCAGGTGGATTCTTTACCATCTGAGCCACCTGGGAAGCCTAAGATGATATATATGAAAGCATTTATAAGATGTAAAAGATGTAATGTGCTATACAAACTTTACTTGTTTGGTATTATTATTATTCCTGTGAGAGCCAAGGTTGTGGAAGACTTGCATAGGAGAGGGTACTAGAAAGAGAAGGAAGAATAAAAACTGACTTGAAAAGAGTTAAATGTCTAAGTGTCTAAGAGGAAAGTGAGAAAGGCCAACAGTAATGAGCAATATACTTCAAAGTAGTGGAAGTCTGATGTCAGCCTCTGGGCTCTTCTTTGTAACACTTATGATTCTCACCATAAAAACTCCTAATCTTATGCTCTGCACATACCAATTTTACCTCCGCACTACCATTTTTAAAGCTGGTTTTAGGATAGCAATCTGCTTAAATAATAATGTTACAATGTCACAAAAACATTGTTACTGTAGCGCTCTGCTGCTTTGGATTGCATCTTGATTTCTCTATGGAATGCCAACTCTTCCTGTAGTTACTTCTTAAGGTTAAAATTTTCCCTGTACAGAATTAGTCTCTGCATGGCATTTTTCCTTTTTGGTTTTGTGTTTTCTAATTTTTCTGTAACAATTTGGAGTTATAATGAAAATGAAAACATTACTTTCGAAAACAAGTTTTAATAAAAACCAAAATCCTCCAACAGTTGGGCTATGTCTTTTCCTTCTACATTATCAACTGCCAATTTAGATTTCTAATCATCTGAATGAGCTTCTCTAAGATGACTCTCTCTCTCTCTCTCTCTCTCTGTCCCCCTCCCCCCCAATTAAACTGACCGTCATTGAAATCTAAATGTTTTGATTCTTGGCAAACTTGTTTATCACCCC
This sequence comes from Bos indicus x Bos taurus, assembly GCF_003369695.1. Taxonomy (NCBI): domain Eukaryota; kingdom Metazoa; phylum Chordata; class Mammalia; order Artiodactyla; family Bovidae; genus Bos; species Bos indicus x Bos taurus. The sequence goes on along the minus strand of NC_040081.1, from coordinate 86,496,790 downwards.
CAGATTCTGGAAATTTAGAAGAGAGAGATAGCAATTTCTTGTCTTCTCTCATGTTGAGAATTTTTCAAGGTGAATGTTGAGTATGGGCAGGAACTATCACAAAATAATACCTTGGAATTTAGGAAAGAAGAGATTCATCAAGAAAAGAGGAAGCCTAAACTAACAGACTTATATTCTCTCATCTCTGAACTATTTTTCAGATTATCCTGTTTACCAAAGCTGTCTATAAATATTTTCATTTAAATGACTTACTATTAAAATGTTATCGCTAGCACAATCAATACCATGCACACAATTAAATGTGTTGACTTAGTTTTAGTGTTAAGCTTTCTTTGGAATAAGCAGTGTTATTCTATACCCTCCAAACTTTTGAAATTTCTGACATAGCATAGCTGCTTGCTTATAACCTTTTAAAGCAGAAGGAATACTGGTTATGTCCAGAAGATCACAAGGATAGCTGAGACAAGGCTAGGGGCTAGGATGAGGAGAAGATGTAGAAGTGGGTCATACTCAGGAAGGGGCTCAGAAGCTGTAAGGTAAGGTGGGTCTGAACCCAGTGAGGTGTGGGCAGTGGAAGTATTCATTAATTCTCAAAGACTTGCAGGGATCAATATTAGTATGAGTGGTCACAGTAGACAGGAAATCTATGGGGCAGAGGTTAATAACATGCACAGAGTTTGGGTTCAACTCCTGGGAAAGAGCAACAAGCAGAAGCTTCCCATTTTGCCAGCTTCCTGTCTCACCCACTGGTTTTTATGTGGTTCCTACTGAAATAGAGAGAAACCAGCATGATATGTCAAGGTGTGAATTAAAGAATGTGTAATCTAAGAGTATGGATGAGAGAAGAGAGGTAGAAATTTTAAGTTTGTTTTGTGGGGAAGGGCAGGAGAGGTACAGGACAATGTTATTTTTTCCTTTTCCCCCATTGAACAAAGCTCTCTTAAATTCAAAAATAATAAGAAAGCTAAAATTTCAAATGTTGAATTTGGGGATCAAATAATCAGAGTCCCATTTTGACCACCATTCTTACTTCCTCACTGTACCTTATTCTTAGACTTGGCAAGATTCAATAAGCAAATTTAAGAAATTTTAGAAAAAGGACAGGAAAAACTATTAATAGCTTCATTATATCTACCGAAAGCAAATGCTATCCTAATATTCATCTTCCTGAGGGCCTTTAAAAGGCAATATTTAGTCACAAACTCATCTTGAATAGTTGGTATAAGGGGATGTGCAGTATAGGACAATTTTCATCTCCAAAAAATACAATCCTAGGTTTCGTCCGTGTGTAAATGAGATCCATACTGTATCCTCCTTGGAGCAAAATGTTTCTATGCTGAAAAGAAGTGGCAATCTTGTCCAGGACTTCCAAGAAAAAAGGCTTCCCTGGTGGCTCAGAGGTTAAAGCATCTGCCTGCAATGCAGGAGACCTGGGTTCGATCCCTGGGTCGGGAAGATCCCCTGGAGAAGGAAATGGCAACCCACTCCAGTATTCTTGCCTGGAGAATCCTATGGACGGAGGAGCCTGGTGGGCTACAGTCCACAGTGTCGCAAAGAGTCGGACACAACTGAGCGACTTCACTTTCACTTTCTACCAAGAGAAAACAGAATACTAAAACACTATTATCTTCCAAAGCCCCAGAGAACCAAAAGCACCACCTTGGATTTTTTTTTTTTTTTTTTTGGTTGCACATATGGGAGAAGACAATGGTACCCCAATCCGGTACTCTTGCCTGGAAAATCCCATGGATGGAGGAGCCTGGTAGGCTGCAGTCCATGAGGTCACTAAGAGTTGGACACGACTGAGCGACATTGCTTTTACTTTTCACTTTCATGATTGGAGAAGGAAATGGAAACCCATTCCAGTATTCTTGCCTGGAGAATCCCAGGGACAGGGGAGCCTGGTGGGCTTCCATCCATGGGGTTGCACAGAGTCGGACACGACTGAAACAACTTAGCAGCAGCAGCACGGCATGTGGGATCTTAGTTCCATGACCAGGGATTGAACCTGTGCCCACTGCAGTGGAAGCACAGAGTCTTAGCCTTGATTTTTTAAGTTTAGTCAAAAACTCCCCCAAAGGCAATCAGTTTAGTTCAGTTCAGTCGCTCAGTCGTGTCTGACTCTTTGCGACCCCATGGACTACAGGATGCCAGGCCTCCCTGTCCATCACCAACTTCCAGAGTTTTCCCAAACTCCTGTCCATTGAGTTGGTGATATCATCCAACCATCTCATCCTCTGTCGTCCCCTTCTCCTCCTGCCTTCAATCTTTCCCAGCAATCAGGGTCCTTTCAAATGAGTCAGCTCTTCATATCAGGTGGCCAAAGTATTGGAGTTTCAGCATCAGTCCTTCCTATGAACACTCAGGACTGATCTCCTTCAGGATGGACTGGTTGGATCTCCTTGCAGTCCAGCGGACTCTCACGAGTCTTATCCAACACCACAGTTCAAAAGCATCAATTCTTCGCACTCAACTTTCTTTATAGTCCAACTCTCACATCTATATATGACTACTGGAAAAACCATAGCCTTGACTAGATGGACCTTTGTTGGCAAAGTAATGTCTCTGCTTTTTAATATGCTGTCTACGTTAGTCATAACTTTCCTTCCAAGGAGCAAGCGTCTTTTAATTTCATGGCTGCAATCACCATCTGCAGTGATTTTGGAGCCCCCCAAAATAAAGTCAGCCACTGTTTCCATTGTTTCTCCATCTATTTGCCATGAAGTGATGGGACCAGATGCCATGACCTTTGTTTCCTGAATGTTGAGCTTTAAGCCAACTTTTTCACTCTCCTTTTTCACTTTCATCAAGAGGCTCTTTAGTTCTCCTTCACTTTCTGCCGTAAGAGTGCTGTTATCTGCATATCCGAGGTTATTGATATTTCTCCCGGCAATCTTGATTCTAGCTTGTGCTTCATCCAGCCCAGCATTTCTCATGATGCACTCTGAATATAAGTTAAATAAGCAGGATGACAATATACAGCCTTGAAGTACTCTTTTCCCGATTTGGAAACAATCTGTAGTTCCGTGTCCAGTTCTCACTGTTGCTTCCTGAACTTCATACAGGTTTCTTAAGAGGCAGGTCAGGTGGTCTTGTATTCCCATCTCTTTCAGAATTTTCCACAGTTTGTGGAACAAACTTTGACACAGTCAAAGGCTTTGGCATAGTCAATAAAGCAGAAATAGGTGTTTTACTGGAACTCTCTTGCTTTTTCGAAGATCCAATGGATGTTGGCAACTTGATCTCTGGTTCCTCTGCCTTTTCTAAAACCAGCTTTTCAAAGGCAATTTTATTCTAAGAATAAAACGAATAAATTAGGACTTCTTGAAAACTATTACTTTAATACCATTTTTTTTTAAAGAGAATGAAACATCTTTTCTTCCACACTTATAAAATCTCATACTCAATACTTGTCTATTCAGTTCGCTTGATCCGTATTATTCTTGAGGAAGTGATGGAGAAGATATCCATGGAAATAAGAATTCAGTATTTCTCTTAATAGAAATAGAATGATCATATTCTATGTCATCTTAGGTACTACTTTGTGTATTTGAGTAAATAGTGTGACAATTTCAGAATCAAAGACAATCATGTGAAAAAGTTAACTGGGATAAACAGTGACAGGCTTCCTCAGAAAGCTGGACTTTTACTTTGAAAATTTATAAAAGGAGCAAAGATGGTCTGATATAAATTTAGACTGTTTGAGAGCAGCACTTCAGTGTGGAGAAACCTATTCTGAAGCAAGTAAAAAGAAGTTTATTATCTTTTTATTATGACAAGCAAATTAGTAAACTGAAAAAGTTTTTGAGGGGCCAATACTTAAGTAATTCCTAGAAATTCCTCGAAACCAAGCGACAAACTTTTGACCTTTGTCCATAGTTCTTATATCAGCAATAAGTAGGTAACAGGATAAGGGGCAATTCCTAGGGACATTGAGTAAAGTCTGTCTCCTTCCAGGAGTCTAGAAACCCAAGTTTTAACAGCTGTGGGATTTGGGGTTAGTCATTTTCCCCTCTGAATCTTAATATACTCACCAGAGGATGAAAGTGTGATATAAAGCATTATTTGCCCCCATATTCTTTTTAGTAATAAACCACCTCAAGTTTTATTAAGGCACAAGGGTGCCCAGCTAGAGAAGAATTTCCAGGCTTCCTTTTAGCTAGGAAAGTGAAAGTGAAAGTTGCTCAGTTGTGTCTCTTTGCAACCCAATGGACTATACAGTCCATGGAATTTTCAGGCCAGGATATTGGAATGGGTAGCCTTTCCCTTCTCCAGGGGATCTTCCCAACCCAGGGATCAAACCCAGGTCTCCCACATTGCAGGTGGATTCTTTACCAGCTAAGCCACAAGGGAAGTCCAAGAATACTGGAGTGGGTAGCCTATCCCTTCTCCAGTGGATCTTCCCAACCCAGGAATTGAACTGGGGTCTCCTACATTGCAGGCAAATTCTTTACCACTCCAACTGAGCTAGGAGTGGTCATGAAATAGCAAAGATGATTTTTGCAATTTTCTTATCATTCCTTAGAAATGACGTCACCTGACCTGGATTCGTCTCTCTTTCATTGGTTGGAAAATGCCAACAACAGGAGCCACCACTTTATTTTATTTATTTTTAAAAAAATATTGATTTGTCTGCTCCAGGTCTTAGTCACAGTATGTGGGAGGTCTTTAGTTCTGACGTGCAAGCTCTCATTTGCAGCATATGGGATCTAGTTCCCTGACCAGGGATGGAACCCAGGCCCCCTGCATTGGTAGCATGGAGTCTTAGCCACTAGACCACCAGGAAAGTCCCAGGAGCCACGCTTTAGACCACTGGGAACCCACACGTTGAGGAGGGCAGACCTTCCTCTTAGCCTGGGTTCCTGAGCAATATCATAGAACAGAGAAGTCCTACCAGCCTTGCACCACTTCCCTTGGGACTCTTGGTGGTGGTGGTGGTTGAGTCACTAAGTCGTGTCCTACTCTTGCAACCCCATGGACTACAGCCCACCAGGCTCCTCTGTGCATGGGATTCTCCAGGCAAGAATACTGGAGTGGGTTGCCATGCCCTTCTCCAGGGGATCTTCCTGACCCAGGAATAGAACCTGGGTCTCCTGCATTGCAGGCAGTTTCTTAACTGACTGAGCTATGAGGGAAACCCAAATTGACAATAGTTACTGGTTAGTACGTAGCCACATTGGCTTAAAGAACACTGGAGTGGGTAGCCTATCCCTTCTCCTGCCGATCTTCCTGACCCAGGAATTGAACCGAGGTCTCCTGCATTGCAGGCAGATTGTTTACCAACTAAGCTATTAGGGAAGCCTTTTGGGACTCTTAGGTGACAGCAAAGAAAAAACAAAAACGCTCCTCTTCTTTTAAGCTGCTTTACTCTGGGTTTCCTTTGGTACATTAGCTTAGCCTGAACCCTAGCTAAGGCAGAAGTTCCTGAACAAATAATCACAGAAGAATGTCCCAGTTCTGAATAGAAGAAACATAACGGAAGCAACAGATTTTTGCTTCAGGACTAAAACAGAAGGTAGAATAAACCTTGTTATCCTGCCAGTGATGATCACAGCAGCACATGATCAAGCTTAAGATCACTTTTTTAAATGATGGTCTTTTCTTCATTCTTAGCAACTCAGACTCCGAGGCCCCTTTATTATACCTTTTAATTGCTCTGTTAATCACTTTCAATGTTCTTCCATTTTACTACCATGCAGTATGACAATAGATTGCCTTCTCTACAAAGGCTATCTTTAAATTCCCACGGGCATTTAGTAAAGTTTTATTATCCCCAGACCTAATCCTATGAGAAGATTAGATCGCTAGAAGTCGTTTTCTGCCTATCAGCATAAGGCAGCCAGGGAGGGTTTGCAGACATATGGGGTTTGAAACCTTGAAATCCTGCAGCTTATGTCGGGGAGCCAGAGGAGCTCTGGGAAGTCACCTGAATCAGACTCGCCTTTGCTTATGCAAGTCATTGACCATAAAGGCATTTGAAATCTCTTGTGGCTTTGTAAAAGCCCAGGCTTAATTACTCGATTTTACCCAAATTTTACACCTACACACAGATCATCTTTTTATTAATTGCTAAACATTTTTATTAGCAATACTCTCATTTTAACTTTTTAAAAAATTTATTTATTTCAATTGGAGAACAATTACTTTACAAAATCATGATGGTTTTTGCCATATAGCAACATGAATCAGACACAGGTATACATACATCCCCTCCATCCTGAACCCCCTCCCACATGCCTCCCACCCTCTCCCTCCAGGTTGTCACAGAGCACTGACTTTGGGTACCCTGCATCATACATCAGACTCCCACTGGATTTCTGTGTTACATACAGTAATGTGTATGTTTCAATTCTATTCTCTCAGATGATCCCACCCTCTCCTCCCATTGAGTCCAAAAGTCTGTTCTTTATGCCTGTGTCTCCTTTGCTGCCCTACACGTAGGACCATCTTTCTAAATTTCATATATATGCGTTAATATACGATGCTTGTCTTTCCCTTTCCAACTTACTTCACTCTGTATAACAGGCTCTGGGTTCAGCCACCTCATTAGAACTCTGTGATTTGTTGATATCCAAAGGAGAAAAACACAGATTGTATGACAGATGAATTTAGAAGCGTAGAAAACTTCCCAAGAAAGCATTTTGCACAGGGAAGAGATTTGGGCATCCAAAAGGCCAGCTAAATGGCATTCAAGGCTGTGGAGTAGGGAAAGATATATCTAAGGGAATGAGAAAAGGAGTGCTGACAAAGAAAAGTGGAGGAATGCAACATGGTCTTTTAACCCACCTACTGATCTATCTCCCACACTGAAGCCAGAGAAATCATTTAAAAACACCAATCTGATCGTTTTCATTCCCCTACTTAAAAGTCACAGATGATTTACTATGACACTTAAAAACATGTACCAAATCCTAACTTGACCTAAAAATATGCTGTGTCTGAACCCTAATTACCTTTCTAAAATTGCATCAGACTACAATCTCTTTTCCTCTCTGCAAACTAGGCACATGGGGTATTGTGGTTGAACTATGTACCCTCTAAATATCACGTGTTGTTGTCATAACTCCTAGTACCTCAGAATGTGACTCTATTTGGAAATAGGGTCACTGTATATGTAATTAGTTAAGGCAAGGTTACTTTGAAATAGGGTGAACCCCCAATCCAATATGACTGGTATTCTTACAAAAGGGGGAAATTTGGACATGGACACAGTGATGACACCATGTGAAGAGGAGCGCAGAAATGGGAGTGATACTTCTACAAGTGAAAGAACAGCAGGGATTGTTGTTCTTTCAGCAAATCACCAGAAGCTAAGGGAGACAGTTCTCAGGAGGAACTAAGAATGCCAACACCTGATCTCCAGAACTGAGACAGTACATTTCTGTTGTTTAAGCCACGCAGTTTTGTTATGACAGCCCAAGGGGACTAATAATGTGGATTTTCCCAACTCTGCATAGATGTGTGTTCATACTGTTCCCTTTGCCTTGGCAGCTTCTCTAGCCAAGCTTGACACCTTGCTTTAAGCATCTTTTCCTTGAGAGAGAAATCTTCCTTAATCTCCCAGACTAGCTAAAGCCCCTCTCCTCCTCAATCTACACTTACCATAAATTCAACAAGACCCTGCACTTCCTCAATGCCCTATGCCCTCCTGAATTATCTGTTTATTAATGTCTGTCTTTTGCATCTTGCTATAAGTCCGGAGAAGGCAATGGCACCCCACTCCAGTACTCTTGCCTGGAAAATCCCATGGACAGAGGAGCCTGGTGGGCTGCAGTCCATGGGGTCGCTAAGAGTCGGACCTGACTGAGCAACTTCACTTTCACTTTTCACTTTCCTGCACTGGAGAAGGAAATGGCAACCCACTCCAGTGTTCTTGCCTGGAGAATCCCAGGGACAGGGAAGCCTGGTGGGCTGCAGTCTATGGGGTCGCACAGAGTCGGACACGACTGAAGTGACTTAGCAGTAGCAGTACAAGTCCAGGCTAGGACTCTGAGTGTCTCATTCACGGCTGTGTCCTCTGTGACTGGCATATAATTAGTGCTCAAGAAATATGTATTGACTGGTTCCCTTGATTTTAACTTGGAATCTTCTGTTCCTAAACATTGTTTCAAAGATCCCACATCCTTAGTTATAATTCCCACCAAAGTATTCCTTTCCTCATGTATATATTCATATGCCTGAAGGCAAACCTCATATTTCTATAATTTGTTGTTGTCATACCTAACATTTTATTCCATTCCACCACACATCTGTATAAGCAATAACATTTGTAAATGTACTAGTCTTCAGGAATGTTTTTGATTTGGGTCCTATATTACTGAAAAGAATCTCAATTATTTGGCAAGCTGACATCCTCATAAGATTCTATCTGTCCAGCAAGGCAGAGGAGGGAAATTGTGAGAGAACACGAAAGCAATGAAGCACTTTTTAAACAAACATTCATTTAATCTGACTCCTGATATGAAAATTTTGGGAATTTTCCTGATGTGGAGAGGGAGGGATGATGGGAGATTTGCTGAAAATTACATGAAATCCATGGAATAATGAAAGTTAATCTCAAAACATCTATATCTATGCCTATCTCTCTCAATAGACATAAACATATTTGTAAAAGGGGAAAAAAGAGCAATTGATTCCAGGTAGGCTACTTCTCCCTCTCAGGTCACTTCTAAGTTAGTTTGAATTTGACTCCCAAAGAATTGCAACAGTTCTTGAAAAGGGTTTACTTAAACAGATAGATTTAGAAGCCTCTTTGTAAAGAAGGTCTTAGTGGGTATATTCACTGAGTAAAAACATTTTGGTTTATCCTAAAGAGAATTTCCTAAGTAAGTACATGTTCAACAGACATGCTCTTGATGGAGTAACAGTTGGATATACTACAGTTTTTAGTATCATATTTTCAGACAAGACTCCACTGGTCACAGAAAGAGTAAATGACAAACTATAGAAAGAACCATTACTCTTGAGCACAGGAAGAATAAAATAACTGGACTTGTCCTAGTCATTCGTTTAGTAAATAGTTCTTGAGCATTTACTCTGTGTTAACAATTGTGGCAGATGCTATTAATACAAAGTTCAATAAAATAGTAATAGTAATAAGAATAGCTTATTCTTATTGGTTGCTGATTTTGTCTAGGCCCCAAGCTAAATGCTTTACATACATTATCTCCTCTAATCCTCACCATAGCTTTGTACATAGTTACTATCATTGTCCTCATTTTTAGGAAGAACTTATGTCCCAGAGAAGTCTAGCAGTGTGTACAAGGTCAAAGAGCTGAGATATAAGTACAGCTATGCCTGACTCCAATGCCTAAGTTCCTACTCAGTGCATTAGACTAACTCACAACAGAGAGTCAATTACTATAATTTTTCCCCAAATCCATAAAATTCAGGTTGAGCTTCTGATCTAAGGAAGATAACATTAACAGGGAGTTTGAGAAGGAGAATTTAATTCCACAGTAATACAGGAATGGCATTAAGTAACCTTTTCTTAGAATGAGTTTATGGACCATTTCACATAAGCTCCCCAAGTTCAAAAGTCAGGATTATAGTGATTTGGGCTCATCTCAAGTGAGCTTAAGAAAAACAGAAATGAAAGTAAAGGACTTTAGACTCTAAAGTCCTGTGTGTGTGTGTGTGTGTATGCGCGCGCACTTGGGTATGAATGCAAAATAAAAATAGTGCAGAAAAGAGACCTGAAGTTTTGAGTCAAGAAAGAAATCCAATCTCTTTTTTAATCACTAGGGGAGAAATTGAGTTTGTATATGTTTTTGGTAAGAAAGAAGCCATACATTTCATGAAATTCTTTTAAAATACTCTGACCCCAAATTTTGAGCCAACACAGAAAGGAAAAACATATTTTTCAAAAATTTAGACAGAAGATGGCATACAAATGTAACTGTTAGAGATATCAGAATTTTCAAGACCATGTTAAGGCTACCCCAGAATAAGGGAATCACTGGCCTCTGCTTTGTCACTGAGCCTGTGTACTTCCTGACATGTGTCATTTGGGTATGGTATCTTTTGTGTTAGGGAGGGCATGCATCTTCCCCATCGCTTATCTTTCAGTTTGTTTTAATACTCCTGACCTCTCTCTTCTTCCTTCACTCATACAGTCCCAGAAGAGAAGGAGTGAGCTAACCTGATTGATGAATTTGAGAAAGAAACTGTGAAAGCTTGCAGAAGCCACAAACTCGTTTTCCTCTACAGTTTGGGTGGGATGTGGACTTGGAGAAGAGGATGCCTGCTCCATTCTAGTGCAGATAATGCTAAACAGGTGAACCTCCTCATTCTAGATTCAGTATTTGAGAGCCAACTTGCCCACAGATACAAGTCAAATTTCCAATAGCAGTTAAATCAGTAATTAAGGTCATAATTTTTGGTCTCTACCTATTGATTCTTTTTTTCTTAGCTCACCATTATTCTGAAACATGAGGACACAGTGAATCATTTATTAGGTTCCTACAAAGACCCCAAATTGTAGCTAAATTGATAACACTGTACTGTGCCTGCTTAGTTGTATCTGACTCCTTGTGACTCCCATGGAGTCTGCCAGGCTCCTCTATCCACGGAATTCGCCAGACAAAAATACTGGAGTGGGTTGCCATTTGCTCCTCCAGGGGATCTCCCTGGACCAGGGCTCAAACCTGTGTCAAGCCTGTATTGCAGGCAGATTCTTTATCGCTGAGCCATTGGGGAAGCCTAACAGTAGCTTGCAAACAGGACACTAAGAAAGAAAAGCTTATCTTTGTATATTCTGGAAATAAAGAGTAGAATTAGATAACTGCTGCTGCTAAGTCGCTTTAGTCGTGTCCGACTCTGTGCGACCCCATAGATGGCAGCCCACCAGGCTCCCCCGTCCCTGGGATTCTCCAGGCAAGAACACTGGAGTGGGTTGCCATTTCCTTCTCTAATGCGTGAAAGTGAAAAGTGAAAGTGAAGTCTCTCAATCGTGTCCGACTCCTAGTGACCCCATGGACTGCAGCCCACCAGGCCCCTCCGTCCAAGGGATTTCCCAGGCAAGAGTACTGGAGTGGGGGCCATTGCCTTCTCCGGAGAATTAGGTAACTATATTGGTCCAATTTTCTACCCCCAAGCATTACTAATGTAGCTCTGCTTGGCCAAATCCTGTGTGACCATTTGTAAATGGGTAGGTTAACAGTTTAACTGGAGAGCCCAGAAAAGTTATAAGATAGCCTCTAACTCCAGTTCTGCAGTCAGTAGAAACATTTGACAGAGAAGAATTAGAATTAACCTTAGAGGATTAGTGGGGATAATTCTGAGTAATGAGGGAAAGGGCTCTATGTATTATTCAGATATTTTATTTTCTAGCCATGCTGTCTTTCATTTTTCATTTTCTTGTCTATCCATCATAACTGAAGCAAAATTGTATGAGGTGTGGGGGCCATGAAGATGTGCTTTGCCTTCCTTCTACAGCAGAAAATGTAACTGACCAGGAGCCCCAGCTTAGAAATCCAGAATTTGCTTTCAGGATGCCATTACCACAGCTGTTCCAGCCACTGACTGAATACTAAGTACAGCAGTGACATTAAGGCAGGTCCCTTTCCAGAGAGACATGAGACTTCAGTTGGCCAAATTCATCCGGGGGGGGTGGTTCCCTAATGGCTTTGCTGGAACTGTGTGGCCCTCCACCCAACAGCAAGGAGATCGACCCAGTCAATCCTAAAGGAAATCAACCCTGAATATTCACTGGAAGGACTGATGCTAAAGCTCCAATACTTTGGCCACCTGATGCGAAGAACTGACACATTGGAAAAGACCCTGATTCTGGGAAAGATTGAGGGCAGGAAGAGAAGGGGCAACAGAGGATAAGATGGTTGGATGGCATCGTTGACTCAATGGACACGAGTTTGAGCAAACTCTGGGAGATAGTGAAAGACAGGGAAGCCTGGCGTGCTGCAGTCCATAGTTTCGAAAAGAGTTGGACACAACTGAGTAATTAAATAACCACCCAACATTCTCTCCCTCTCTCCTTCACTCTGGGTTAGACTGGCCAGGTGGTCAGAGGGATCCCCCAGCTTCCTCTGGGTACCTCCCTATTTCCTTTCACATGGGTACTTTCTCCTAAGACAGCCCTTAAATGTTTAATCCCATCTTAGTATCTGCTTCTTAAAGGACACCAAGGGAAAGTTTAACAGATTACACAAGTAGAGCCCATTGACCCTGATAAGGAGCCAGAGACCAGCATTTACTTGAAGAAAGCATAACTTGAAGAAAGAAGAACAGAGTTAGTTAAAGCTTTGGAATATAGTTAACACAATCCCATAGCCAATGCAGGGTGACTCTGTACCTATTTTTTTTTTCAATTTTAAATACAGTTTTATTTGAGACATTAAATTTTTTCTCTTGCAATACAGAGCTTGTAAAGTGCAATTTTTTCCATGTGCACACACATTCCATGTTCAAGTACCAAGAATGCCCAGTTATTTACTATAGCAGCTCAACTTTGTAACTGCCACAGGATTTGTTACAAATTTGGGTCCTTCCATGTTTTGTGTGGAACAATGCTATATCTATGCTAGGCTGGCTTAATCAACCTCTTCAATGGTGGGCCCTGAGAAGGCACTACCTGATGGAGGAGCTCCATCACCAAGGAAGCCCCCAGGCATTCCTCCTGGCATTCCCCTGGGCATGCCTCCTGTGCTCTGGTACAGCTTGGTAATGATGGGGTTGTAGAATTTTTCCAACTCCTTCTGCTGGTGTTCAAATTCTTCCTTCCCTGCACTCTGGTTCTTATCCAGCCAGTTGATTATTTAATTACACTTGTAAAGAATCTTCTGTTTGTCCTCATCATTAATCTTGCCCTGAAGTTTCTCATCCTCAACAGTAGCTTTCATGTTTAAGGCATAGGATTCAAGCAAATTTTTTGAAGACACCTTATTCTGCTGCTTCTTGTCTTCAGCTTTGTACTTTTCTGCTTCTTGAACCATCTGTTCAATGTCATCCTTGCTCAAACGGCCCTTGTCATTAGTGATGGTAATCTTGTTCTCTTATCCTGTGCTCTTATCCATAGCAAAGACATTGAGAATGCCATTGGCATCAATATCAAAAGTGACTTCAATCTGAGAAACACTACAGGGGCAGGAGGTATGCCTGTGAGTTCAAACTTGCCAAGCAAGTTGTTATCCTTGGTCATGGTTCACTCACCTTCATAAACCTGAATGAGAACACCAGGCTGGTTGTCAGAGTAGGTGGTGAAAGTCTGCGTCTGCTTGGTAGGAATAGTGGTATTGTGCTTGAGGACACTCATGACTCCACCAGCAGTTTCAATTCCAAGGGAAAGGGGAGTGACATCCGACAGCAGCAAGTCTTGAACATTTTCAGATTTGTCTCCAGACAAAATGGCTATCTGGAATGTAGCATACAGCTGCACCATATGCAAGAGCCTCACCGGGGTTGATGCTCTTATTCAGTTCTTTCCCACTGAAGAAGTCCTGGAGAAGTTTCTGAATCTTGGGGATGCGGGTTGAGCCACCCACCAAGACAATATCGTGGATCTGAGACTTGTCCAGCTTGGCATCCTGAAGGGCCTTCTCCATAGGGTCCCAGGTGCCACGGAACAAGTCAGCATTCAATTCTTCAAATCAGAAGTTGATTCCTTCATAGAGGGAATCAATCTCAATACTGGCCTGGGTTCTGGAAGACAGAGTGCGCTTAGCAAGCTCAGAAGCAGTACGGAGGCAACAGACAGCCCTCTTGTTCTCACTGATATCCTTCTTGTGTTTGCTCTTGAACTCTGCAAGGACATGGTTGACCCTGCCATTGTCAAAGTCTTCTCCAGACAAGTATCTCCAGCTATAGATTTAACCCCAAAGATTCCATCCTCAATAGTGAGGATTGACACATCAAAATGCCACCACCTAAATCAAAGATCAGCACATTTCTCTCTGCTCCAACCTTTTTGTCTAAGCCATAGGCAATAGCAGCAGCAGTTGGTTCACTGATGATTCTAAGTACACGGAGACCAGCAATAGTTCTAGCATCTTTGGTAGCCTGACGCTGAGAGTCATTAAAGTAGGCAGGTACTGTGACAACAGTGTTGGTAACAGTCTTCCCAAGGCAGACTTCTGCAATTTCTTTCCTCTTTTCAGGACCATGGATGACATCTCCTCTGGATAAAAACTCTTTGTCTCTCCCTTGTATTCTACTTAAACCTTAGGTCTGCCAGCATCATTTGCCACCATGAAGGGCCAATGTTTCATAACAGACTGGACAACAGCATCATCAAATCTTCATCCAGTAAGTTGTTTGGCATCAAAAACCGTGTTGGTGGGATTCATTGTGACTTGGTTCTTTGCAGCATCACCAATCAATCGTCTGGTGTTAGTAAAGATGACATAGCTTGGGGTGGTTCAGTCCCCTGATCATTGGCAATTATTTCCACCTTTCTGTGTTCTCCCACACAAGAATCGGTGGTGCCAAGATCAATGCCAACTGCAGGTCCCTTAGACATGGTTGCAAAAACATAGGCCCAGCTCTGCAGGAGGAGCAAGCAGCAATCTGGAAAGCTACCAATGCATCCAATGAGCTGGCTCTGTACTTTAATGGATGGATTTTGAGCAATGTCAAAAAGAGATAACAACGTTTGGATTTGTCAGAACTAATGCTGACTTTTCAGGATTATAAGTATTGGAGAAGAATTAGCGTGAGATTTAGTTGAGAGGAATTGTCAGTGTAGACTCAAAGAATGTCAGAGACTTCCTGAGCCATATTGACTACAGATTTTATCAACACCACATACAGAAGTGCTTGGTAATTAACACTTGAAATATATTATTTGGCTCTATTCGGTATGGTTTCCAGAATGAACAGACCAAGAAGCAAAATCTTTTACAAATTAGTACCTTGTTTATATATAGAACCTTTCCAGAGTGATTCTGAGTCTCGCCCAGCCCCTCATTGGATCATATCTCATAAAGTGCAAAATTTTGTACTTGGGCTGTAGTGTATTGGTAGAAAGATTCTAGAGCTGTGCTGTCTAATATGGTAGCCACTAGCCTCATCTTATTTTTTAAACTTAAAATTACTTAAATCTGAATAAAATTTAAAATTCAGTAGCTCACTATACTATTCATACTACAAATGCTCGATAGCCATGCATGTTCATGGTTCCTTCATTGAACAGCGCAGATATAGGACATTTCCAACATCAAAGAATATTTTATTCAACAAGGGATATTCTAGAGGAGAATTTCCCCAAGGAAAAAAGTTATCTGACTTTTTAAAAGTAATTCTGCTACATTTGGTGTGGCGAAAGAGTGTTTCAAAGTCACCAGTTCAGCCCAGCTCCTTCTCACACCTACAAAAGATGCTTAATGACTGCCCTACAAGCCACTGAGATTTTTAGAAACCACCTAGGAGGGCTCAGTTTCATCTAGAAAGAGAATCAGTAACCAATATTTCACAGATATCTTCAGCTAATGTGATATTTTCTCACCCATTGCCTAATGAGATTATATTTTAGGACAATGGAGTACCCTTAGCAACTTTGGGGTAAATGAGCAATGGACATATGGAAAGGAGGCTGGACCACCCTGTTGCTGAAAGACAGGATGCACATAGCAGTCTACGTGATGCTTAGTGTGCCTGAGATGAATCAGGATTTGGGAGTCTCTTGTAGCTAGGGGTAGAAATTGAGTTTCAAACAGGAAGTTGAAAGGTAGCATGTCTCACTCTGCAGAGATACCATGGCCATGCTCCTAAGAGAATCCATGTGTGCAGAGCCTGTTAGGCTTTAGACAGAGGGATGCTATCTCAAACAGAAAACAATCCTGCTAGGACTGTTGACTCCACTGAAGAAAGTAATAGGATATTAAACAGTGACTTAGATAAGTTGATCAATGAAGGTCTCTCAGAGAAGGTGAAACTTGAGTAGAAACACAAATGATAAGAGTCAGTCATGTAAAGACCTAGGAAACAATGCTGCCGGGTTGAAAGAACAGCAAGTATACAGGCACCAAGGCATGAATGTGTCTGGCATGTTCTTGGGAGACAGAGAACCAGTGTGGCTGTAACAGAAAGACAGGGAGAGACTGGAAAAAGATGAAATTGAAGAGTTTACATTGAAGTTTCATCAAAAAGCTTGGATTTGATTCTAACTGGAAAGGAAGGTCATTGGAGAGTTTGGAATAAAGGAGTGACCTTATTTGATTTAGGTTTGCAAAAGTGCTCTCCAGATATTATATGGAAAGGAATTTATTTCAGACAGGGTCCCTATAAAAAAAAAGAGTCATGCTCAAAAGTGTTTAACTGAAGAGAGTTTAATGAAGGAACAACATACAGAGTAATGCATAGATGAAGGCAGTTAACAAAGCTTAGTGAATTCCCCACAACAGAGAGGAGTTATCACTATGACAAAGCCTAAAGGGACAAATATAATGTACAGAAGTACCTGAACCCTGCGAGGGCCAAAATAAGAGGAGATCACCCTACAGGAGCTGTTATCCATGGAAGAACACCACCACTGTCAGATGATGGGAAGAATTGGGGCAAAATAAATATGCTTCCTCTCTCTCTTTCCCCCTCTAGTCTTCTACTGGGACTTTCAATTTTCTGGACTCAACCATCCAGGCAAGAGAGATACAGAGGCCAGACAATGTATTTTGTAAAAGTAGGGGTCAAAGCAAAGCAGAAAAGGATAGAAGTGAATGTGGAGGGTTGGGCAGCAGTAAATCTGAAAGAACAAATTGAGTATATAGCATGATAATAAGTACTATGGAAAATAAAATGTCAACACAGTATAAAGAGTATTTGTCAATTTTAAATATCATCTCCCAAAATACAGTGGTGGTGAGACATTTATACATATTATGATTAACTAGTTTATCAACCTGGCTTCATTCTACCTAAAGAAAACAGTGCCTATGAAAAATAGCCTCAGTATCTTTTGAGATAAATAAAGGAAGAACCAGTCATAAAAAAATAACAAAAAGCAGGTCATATGGGAAAAATCTACTTTATCTTCTGGGTCTGTTCCCCAGGGTATTCATGCTGGCCTCCCTAGGTCTTAAATAAATATTCTCCCAGGTAGACATATGAATGATAAATTATTGTGGGTAGACTTTAAAACTATGCTTCCATGAGAAGCAAACATTAACTTCAAGAGGAATGTTCTCATAACCATGGTGCCTAAGACCCAATATTTCTCCCACTTTTGTAACATCTTAGTATTTTCTTCACTCTTCACTCCCAAGTTAAAAAAACTTCAAAACAAGTTGTGAAATGATTAAACTAATCCAAAGTGATTTAACTGTATTCAGAAAATAATAAAAACTTTAAATGAACACAGAAATAAATAGCACTCAAGAAGAAAATCAGAGGCTTAGCAATCATTAAAGAGATAAGATATGCAAATAAGCAGAAAAATATGACAAATGATCAAAAGTATCATCAATAGAAATATATCCAGAAATAACAGAAACAGAATTAGAAGACTGAGACCTTAAAATATTACCATATATTTATTCAAAGGGGAAAAGTGAACACAACAAGGAAAGAAATGGAAGATCTACAAAGGAACCAAATGGGACATCTAGACATGAAAATCATAAAAATTAAATTTAAAATCTACTAGAAGCAATTAATTGTAGTTTAAATCCTGTAGAAGAAATATCAGTGAAATTGGGGCCATAGCAATAGTACT
Source organism: Bos indicus x Bos taurus (assembly GCF_003369695.1). NCBI lineage: Eukaryota > Metazoa > Chordata > Mammalia > Artiodactyla > Bovidae > Bos > Bos indicus x Bos taurus. The sequence continues at coordinate 86,479,128 of NC_040081.1, read as the reverse complement.
TATCCAAATGAAATATTGCACAAAAATTAAAAAGATGGAAAAATCAACAGAAACTCAGTGACCTGTAGAATAATATCAAGTAGTCTAACAGATATAATTAGAGTTCAAAGGGTGAGCAGGAAAAATATTTGAATAACAAATGGCCAGGTATTTTCCAAATTTGAAGAATTCTATTTCTTCAGATCCAGGAAATTCAATGACACCCAAGCAAGATGAACATAAAGAAACAGATCCAGGAAATTCAATGACACCCAAGCAAGATGAACATAAAGAAAATCACACAAAGGCTATTATGATTAAACTGTGGGGGGAAAAGCATTAAAGAGAACATTAAAAAAAGTCACATAAAAAAAGACATGCACAGAAGGAAAAAATAAATGAGAATGTTCACGGACATCTTGTCAGAAAGTATGTAAGCTGTAGGACAGTACAGAGAGAAAACTATCACCAAAAAACGTATATCCAGAGAAAATATTCTTGGGGGAAAAATTAGATTTTTATCAGAAAAACAAAAGCTGAGAGAATTTAATGAATAAACTATTCATGGAAACAAATGTGTGAGTGCTCAGTCACATACAACTCTTCGCAACCCTTTGGAATGTAGCCCACCAGGCTTCCTCTGTTCACGAATTTTTCAGGCAGAATACCAGAGTGGGTTGCCATTTCCTACTCCAGGGCATCTTCCTGACCCAGGAATCAAACCCACATTTCCTGCATTGCAGGTGGAGTCTTTATCTGCTGAGCCATGTGGTAGGCAAAACAGAACCCTAAAACTATTAAGTTATTGTAATAAGGCAGGAAAATGAAAATAAACACAGAGGATTTCCTAGCAGTCCAGTGGTTAGGACTCCAAAATTTCACTGCCAAGGGCACAGGTTCGATTCCTGGTCAGGGAACTAAATTTAAAAAAAAAGAAAAGAAGCAAAGAAAACAAATACCAAAATGGTAGATTTAAACTTAACCATATCAATAGTTACATGTAAATAGTCTAAATACTTAAATTAAAAGATAGAAACTGTTAACTGGATTATTAAAAAAACACAACTATATATATCAATAGTTACATGTAAATAGTCTAAATATTTAAGTTAAAAGATAGAAACTGTTAACTGGATTATTAAAAAACACAACTATATAGTGTCTCGGAGAAGGCAATGGCAACCCCCTCCAGTACTCTTGCCTGGAAAATCCCATGGACAGAGGAGCCTGGTAGGCTGCAGTCCATGGGGTTGCTAAGAGTCAGGCACGACTAAGCGACTTCACTTTCACTTTTCACTTTCATGCATTGGAGAAGGAAATGGCAACCCACTCCAGTGTTCTTGCCTGGAAAATCCCATGGAGGGAGAAGCCTGGTAGGGTGCAGTCCATGGGGTCACACAGAGTTGGACACGACTGAAGTGACTTAGCAGCAGCAGCAGCATATAGTGTCTACAAGAAATTAATTTTAAACATAAGACATAGGTTAAAATTTAAAGAATGGAAGAAAGATGTAACTTGTAAACACCAATTATAAGAAAGCTGGAATGACTATTAATATCAGACAATGTTGTGTGTGTATATATATCTAACAAATATAATGGTATTATGAAATATTATACTTTTTTTCAAGAGCACACAGAACATTCATCAAGATAGACTAAAATGTCATGCCATAAAAACTAGCTTTGACAAATTTAGAAGGATTAAAATTATACCACACATACTAGGTGGCACTAGTGGTAGGGGTAAAGAATCCACCTGCCAGTGCAGGAAATATAAGAAACTCGGGTTTGATCCCTGGGTGGGAAAGATCCCCTGGAGGAGGAAATGGCAACCCACTCCAGTATTTTTGCCTGAAAGATTCCATGGACAGAGGACCCTGGCGGGCCCCAGTACATGGGGTCACAAAGAATCAGACTACAACTGAGCATACATACATTCATTACTTTACTACATTAAATTAAATTAGAAATAGTTAAAAAAAAAAAAAAAAGAAAGAAAGAAAATAGAAAATTCCCAAATATTTGGAAAATAAACTTTTAAGCAGCATCAAAGAAGAAATCACACACACACACACAAAAAAAATATAAAACTGTTTTAAAAATACATGAGATTAAAACCCAATATACTGGAATTTGTGGGGCATAGCTAAAACAGAGCTTTTAGAGGATTTTACAGCTCTAATTGGTTGTATTAGTAAAGACCTCAAAACAATGGCCTAAGTGTCATTCTTAAGAAGCTAGAAAAATAAGAACAGATTAAACCCAAGGTAAGTAGAAGGAAGAAAGTAATAAATAATAGAAATCAAGAAAAACAGAAAAGCAAATAGTAAAGAATCAAACCAAAATGAAGCTGCTTCAAAAAAAAAAAAAAAATCAATGAAGTTCAAAAACTAGTAGCTAAACTTACAAGGGAAAAAAAGAGAAAAAATTACCAATATCAAAAATGAAACTGAGAATATCACTAGTAATATAACAAAAATATTGGCAAAAAACTGACAAACTTTGACGAAAAGGCAAACTTTCTTGAAAGGCAAATTACCAAACACTGCCTGAATAAGCAAAAGAAAATCTCAATAACCTTAAGTCTATCATTGTTGTCTAGTTGCTAAGTTATGTCTGACTTTGTGACCCCATGGACGGCAGCACCTCAGGCTCTCCTGTCCTTCACTATCTCCTGGAAATTGCTCAGATTCATGTCCACTGAGTCGGGGATGCCATCCAGCCATTTCATCCTCTTCTGCTGTGAGACCATTGTTAACACGTGGTGCCTGGGTTTGACTTAACCTTTTCCTCATCCTTTCCTGAAATGTCAAGTCCAGTCTTATCACTACTGCTGTCGTTGTGGGCATTTGCTGCTAATTGTGAATCTGGTAGCAAAATGCACGTTGGAATTGCCTGCTTAGTGCAGTTCCCCAAAGTGGAAGCCTCTCCTGGTGCAAGCAAGTAGGAGAGCCTCATAGGGGCAGCAGCCCTCCAGGCCTTTGGGGCTAAAAGGGATGAGGGCAGAAGCCCAAAGCTGCCAGCACCAGTGTGATTCCTGTTACCTGTTTGCTCTATTCCAATAAAGTAGAGTTTCACACACACATCCACACCCAAAATGAACTGTCTAATGAGCTTAAGAGGCCAGAATGACTCTAATAGTTAATTCTAATAACTGTTTTCCCACCAGGATTGGGAGGTGAGAATGTCCACTGCTACTTCTAGTCAAAATTTTATTGAAAGCTTTTATACAAAAGGAAGACATCTTTTAAAATTCAAATTTGAAAGAAAAGTAAAATTCTTTCCTGAATACATAATCATGTCCACTATTTAGACGACTAAGAAATCTCCCATGGACAGAGGAGCCTGGAGGGAGGGCTGCAGTCCATAGGGTTGTAAAGAGTCAGACACGACTGAAGCAACTTTGCACAAGGAATCCAGTTTTTTTAAAAAACTACTTAAAACTAATAACCTAGTTATTGTTGTTCAGTCACTAAATTGTGTCCGACCCCAGGGTCTATAGCCCACCAGGCTCCTCTGTCCATGGGATTTCCCAGGTGAGAATACAGGAGTGGATTGCCATTTCCCTCTCCAGAGGATCTTCCTGACCCAGGGACCAAACCCTGCATTGGCAGGCAGATTCTTTACCGCTGAGCCACCAGGGAAGCCCAAAAATCTAGTTAAACATGATCAAAAGATATACATAAATCAACTATATTTCTACTTCATAACAATAAACAATTGGAAATTGAAATTTTAAAATAATACCATTTCTAGTAGCATTAGAAACATGAAATGCTGAGAAATAAATTCAATAAAATATGTTCAAGAATTGTTTAATGAAAGTAACAAAATATTGCTAAGAGCAATTAAAGGAGATCAAAAGAAATGGACATAGATACTATGTTTCTCCCTGGAGTAGAGCATGGCAACCCACTTCAGTATTCTTGCAGGGAGAATCCCCACGGACAGAGGAGCCTGGAGGGCTACAGTCCATAGGGTCACAGAGTCAGACATGACTGAAATGACTGAGCACCATGTTTCTGGAGTGGAAGAATCTATATTTAGAAAACAAATCTTTCCAAACCGACTTCAAATATGGTAATCATCTTGCCCTCCTGCAGTATGTCATCCAGACTATCACTAGAGTGACCTTGCTAAATTGCAAATTTGATCATGTAATTCATCTACTTAAAAAATCTTTTATGGTTCCCCAGGGCTAATAGGATAAAGCTTAGATTCCTCAGGATAATACAGGGCACTCTGGTCAGAACCCACCTGCTGCTCTTTACAATGCCTTCTGACTGAAATACCCTCTTTTATCCCATTGGTGAACTCCTTTCTACTCTCCAAGATCCAGACGTGACCTTGATCCATGAAGACTTTTCTCACCTACCCAAGATTTAACCACTGCCTCTTTTAAGTCTATAGGACCCTGTGTTAGCCCTTTTCAATATTGCCATAATTTATTTGATAATCTCTATCTCCCCAAAACAGACTGTGGGCTCTTTTGTGATCTCCGTCTTGAGGATAGGGACTGTAGCTCATTCATTTTTGTTTCTCCAGCTCTAGTATCTCACCTAGTACATAGTAGGCACTCAGTGATTATTTTAATAAATCATAGTCTGATCTACTGATTGGATGAAACAGAATAGGCGTTCTTTCAAAGATGAAAGACTCAAACAGGTTAAATTTCAGAAGTGAATGGGATCCCTTCTCTAAGTTTGGCTAAGATAAATATGAAAAGGACATTTCATAACAGGAAGAATTATTAAACATTCTTATTCTGGCTCCCTCCTCATCCTGGCTTTACTTCTAATCTAAAGCAGTTCTGAGGAAATTATGTTTGACCACAAACTCCACAAACTATTTCTAGTTTCTCATACTAAATCCAAGAGATTTTGTATAATATGTCATCTATAGCCTCATTTTACCTCAATCTTCAAATTCACTCTCACCCGCTTTCACTCTCTCTTCCACACTAGACAAATTTCCCCAGGGAAGAATGGAGATATTTATAGCAGCCAAATAAAGAACTCTCCCAGAAAGTCAGGGAAGTTTGGCCCAAGGAAGTTTGCCCACTTCCTTTTCACCATCCACAGATTATTAGTTTATGCCCACCTCTCAGCCCTCTGGAATTAGCTGTTCCCCTTTCTAGAGCTTGATTCTCCTGCATTTGTATTGTCTGTGACCTGTAGGTTTGGCTGTATGCACATTCTTTTACAAATCTTTTCATGGATTTCCAAAATTACATTGACATAACTTTTCCAGATAAAAGAGTCCGGGCGCCCCATGAAAATTAATTTCCTTTTGGTAACTGGAAATAAACCTACTTGTGCTAAATGATCTTCAATATTTAATAATTATTCAATACTAATTTACTGTTTGTATTTGAAACAAAGTCTGAACAATAGAGAGCTACGCAGAAAACATGACAAAGCAAAAATGAAGGCAGGAAGACTACTGGGAGAATTCCAGAAGTTCCTGTTCCAACCAGGGCAAAAGCTGGCAAAATTGATAGGGGCAAAGCGTGCCTTCTGGAATGGCTTGTCTCCCCGTGTGTAACCTGATGCCCTCTCATGTGGCTTTTCTCTCCCACCCTGTCAGCCGGCTCTCAGAAAATATTCTCAAATTTCTTCCCCCTGAAGCTGTACCTTAATGTGTAGTAAGAAAGAATGAATTTCTTCTCCTCAGGATTTGCCTTTTATAGGAGGACAAAGGTCTTTCCAACCTCACTTTGGTTTAAATCCAAAGGAATTATTTTTAGGAAGAAGCAAAGCAGAGGAGAGAGGGAGCAGATTTATTACTTCCCTTACAGAGGAAGAGGAGAGTGCAAGGAATCGAACCTGAAGCTCTTGCATTGCAAGCAGATTCTTTCCCACTGAGCCACCTGAAGCCACCACATTTAATATTTAGTAAATGGTCATAACCTTGCTTAACTTTTTGCTCCACACTGTGGGGTGAACATCAGGCCTGGTTAAATATCAGTGCTTCAGAAAGCTTGTTACCGCTGTCTTCCTTGAGGGCCCAGGTTTAGAATAAATAAAATTATTATAAGTGAAGAGAAGTAAGAGAATATATTTTGAGTCACAAAAGGGATTGTTCAGTAACTCCCTCTTTCAGTCAGATAAGGAATGTTACAGTCCAGTGAGAGACGTGAAGTATATATATATGTATGTATATGTGTGTGTGTGTATGTGTGTGTGTATATATATATATATATATATATATATATATATACATGAAAAATATTTATGGACTTCCCTGGCAGACCAGTGGTTAAGCCTTCACCTTCCAGTGCAGGGGGTGTGTGTTCAATCCCTGGTCAGCGAGCTAAGATCATACATGCCTCTGGGTCAAAAAAACAAAACATAAAACTGAAGCAATATTGTAACAAATTTAATAAAGACTTCTAAAATATGTTCTGCTGCTGCTAAGTCACATTAGTCGTGTCCGACTCTGTGCAACCCCATAGATGGCAGCCCACCAGGCTTCCCCATCCCTGGGATTCTCCAGGCAAGAACACTGGAGTGGGTTGCCATTTCCTTCTCCAATGCACGAAAGTGAAAAGTGAAAAGTGAAATTAAAGTCATGTCCAACTCTTAGCGACACCGTGGACTGCGGCCCACCAAGCTCCTCCATCCATGGGAGTTTCCAGGCAAGAGTACTGGAGTGGGTCGTCAGTGCCTTCTCCAAATATGTTCTACATAAAAAAAAGAAAAAAAACTTAAGAATATTTAAAGAAAGTTACTAAGGCTTCTTAAAGGCCCAAAGCAACATCTTAGCTGGTGAAATAAAGGCTGAATTTTGGCAGAAGGAGAGGTGTGGAGTAGATGACTGGTCACCTGCGTGTACCTGAGGTGCCCAGCAGGTGCCTAAACTATAGCACAGTTGGGGCTCAGACCTGGGAAGAGGGAAGCAGTTGTTATAGGAGTCTGTTTTCTTTCAGACCAAGGACTATCTTGAGAAAGATTGGTCTGCTTCTGTGAAAGTGAGAATCAGCTACACAAGCTTGGTTGAAAGCAGATGTTTCAAGGTCAGAAAGGAAAACTCACAGAGCATGCTCCTCACATAACCCCTGACCCAGCTCTCCTGGCCTTCTGTCTGATTCCCAGGGTCACCTATGCAGAACAGAGTCACCAAAGCCCCGTCATGCCAACGGGTGCTAGGATCCAAAAATAATTGGCAAACATCTGTTCTCAAGGTCTCCTTTTATTCCACGTTAAGTGCTCCACAAAAAAAATCTCTCTAAAATGCATCCCAAGAGGCATCTTAAAATTCTTGGCTCCTTTCCACTCCCCTTTATGGTTATCCACGTGCCCCAGTCCTCACTTTCTCACTTTCTTTAGATCTCTGCTCCATGTCAGCTTTTTATAGAGGCTTTCCTGATCACCCAATTTAAGTAACAAACCCTTAATCCTCTCTCACCACCTAGCAGCTCCTTATCCCCCCTCCCTGTTTTATTTTTCCTCATATTAATATTTGATATCCTGTGGATTTTGCTTGCTGATTATATTTCTCTCGTCTCTCGCAGGTAAGCACAATGAGGATGTGAAAGGGTCTTTTTTTTTGGTGGGGGGGGGCTGGTTTTGTTCACTACTTAGTATCTGAAATAATATGTACTTCAGGAATTAATAAACAAAAGAGTAAATGCTGATATTGTTTCATACATTACTCTTTCTGCAAATTCACAGACTCTTTGTCTTACCCTTAGATGACTCCATCTACCCGAATTGGCTACAGAAGGTTCTAGGTGAACTTAATAACACTAGACTCATAAGATGAGAAATAACTGCCTAAGGTTTCTATTGATTTTGGTCTTAACTGTGGGATGAGGGATATTACATTTCCTGAGCAAAAGGGGGCCTTAAAAGGAAATTGAGAATTAGGAAGAAATTGTTTCTTGGTGGAAACAATCTTTCTAGTTATCTCTGGTTTTAATCCTGTTTTGTGTGGTACTTTACCTCTGCTTGAAACTATTCTTGGATCAGGCTGTTCCTCTGTTGTGAACAATCACTTCAAACATCAATGAAAACCAGAATAAGGGAAGTATGCATATTTCACTTAGAAAATTCCCAGAATGATTTTATGACCAAATAGTAATTAGATTTTTTGCTTCTAATGCTTTGTCTCAGGATAGAAAGTACAGAACTGCACCATTAGGCCATTTGTTTTGTACAGTATCCAGCACAATGAGATGCATACCCACTTACAATTTCACGGATTTTTGGGGAATGATCACGGAGACATAGATTGTATTTTGTACTCGATAACGTGTTGGAATCATGGTAAATCCAAGAAATATAGTGTCTTCTAAGTAGATTACAATTTTATGTAAAAGGGGACACTGATAACCAAAAAATACATGGCTAAGTATTAGATAAATTTATTGGGTATGTTCATTTCACCATAATTTTTTCTTATTCTCCTATTTCTTTGATAATTAAAGTTTCTCTTTTAATCAAGAGATCTAACATTGTTAGTGACCTAATGGGCAACCTAATTTTTATTTCTCACCTAGAAGTTCCATATCTCCATCCTAGCCTCAGTTTTGCTTCAAAATAAATTGTAATTTAAAGCAAGTTTAGCTCAAAGGATCAAGTTTAGCTCAATTTGTCTTTCAAAAGAGGAAATTTATCCGGCCCAGGAAGTAGGAGTTAGTGTCAATTAATTAACGATCATGAAGTGCTTTTTAAATACTGACTGAGTGTTCACTCTTGTGATAATTAAAAGTAAAATGCAATGACTCAATAGCCCATGTATTAGTGGTTAGAGATAAAATTCTATTGGTTATTCACTGAAATTTTTTAAACTTTAATATGTACAAGTTTTATTGATAAAGCTGCTTATTTGAGAAGAATTATGTAGCAGAACATCTGCATGAATTAAATCTATCTAATTTAGTACAATATGCTTTAAAATTCGTTAAATCCCAATAAAACCATGCTTTTTACATCATGGGTCTCTTTTTCCAATGTTTAAGATAAACTGTTTCAAACTTAGAAGTCTTAGAAGAACTTTCAAAGATAGTTTCAAATTACTCATTCACAGCTGTATATGCCAGAATTTATCCCAAATAATTTTTGTTGCCAATTCAGATATTTTTTCTACCTTTACAACAGCATGTTTCTTTGTCAACAACTCCTGTCACTCAGTAAATGGAATGCAAACTACATTGTAGTATTATTAGGAGAAAACTAATACTAGGATGTTAGGACAATCAAAAAAAATTTTTTTTCCCCAAATCAAGGATAAATTTGTTTAGATTATCTACACTGTTTTTCTCCTCCATGGATCATATGATTACACATTGATTTTCATGAAACGTTACCTTTAATTAGTTTTCTCAGAATTAGAAACTTAACCCTCCAAGGACAATCAGGAGTGATGGTAGAGTGGAAAGAGTACAGCTTTGGAATCAAACTCTCTCCATGGACTTCGCTCATGGTACAGTGGATAAGAATCCACCTGCCAATGCAGGGGACATGGGTTCAATCTCTGGTCTGGGAGGAGTCCATATGCCACTGACCAAGTAAGTCCATGCACCACAACTGCTGAAGCCCGCACACTCTAGGGCCTGTGAGCCACAACTATTGAACCCACATGCCACAAATACTGAAGACTGCATGCCTAGAGCCTGTGCTGTGTAACAAGAGAAACCACTGCAATGAGAAGCCCATGAAATACAATGAAGAGTGGCCTCTGCTCACTGCAGGTAGAGAAAGCCCATGCACAGCAACAAAAATCCAGTGTAAACAAAAATAAATAAATCTCTCTCCATAACTCCTAACTTTAAAAGACACTTTCATTTCTGAGCTTTAATTCTCTCATCTCTAAAATGTACTTAATAATAAATTACTCACAAGAGGTGTATGAGGATTCAATGAGCTAACTGCATACTGAACATTTTTGTCCTCCTAAAAATGCATGTGCTAAATTCTGACTCCTAATGTGAAGATATTTGGAAGTGGGGTATTTGGGGTAACTAGGTCATGAGGGTGGCACTGTCATGAATAGGATAAGTGCCCTCATAGAGAGACCCCAGGGAACTCCCTTGTCCCTTCCACCACATGAGGACATAGCAAAAAGAGGAAAACATAGTTGACTGTGAACCAGAGAACAGGCTCTCTCTAGACACAAAATCTGTCAGTACCTTCATCTTAGACTTCCCTGTCTCTAGAACTGGGAGAAATAAATTTGTATGGTCTATAAATTACCCAGTCTAAGGTATTCTGTCTTAGCAGCCCAATCGGACTAAGCCAGAAATCAGTACTGAGAAGTGGATGCTGCTATAACAAATATCTGAGGAGGCACTCGCTCTCTGGGTGCTCTCAGCCCTGTGCTTGCATTTATCTAAGAGTGATGCCTTCTTAAATGGAGAATGTTAGTGCCACCCCAGTCCTCTTTTAATCCTAGATTACTTATTTTAACTCTTAAACTTTTTCATATGATTTTTTTCTCATGTAATGTTGTGGCTTGGTTAAATTATATGGCCATTATGACTGTTTATAAAGTCTTCAGGGCATTTGTGTTTTGATCGAGACAAAAGAAAACATGTATTAGGTATCTACACCTGCATAGCCACAGTCATTTGAGGCCTTGACTGGGTTGAAGGATCTGCTTCCAAATTCACTAACATGGCTGTAGGCAGTACCTGGTCTCTCCATAGGGCTGCTCTTGACAGAACAACTGGCTTTCCCCAAATGAATGATCCACAACAAGAGAGGGAAACCAAGACAGAGGCTATGTTTCTTTTATAACCTAATATCAGAGGTGACCCTGAAGGAACAAATAGCAACCCACTCCAGTATTCTTGGGCTTCCCAGGTGGCAATAGTGGTAAAAACTGCCTGCCAATGCAGTAGATGTAAGAGACTTGGGTTCGATCCCTGGGTTGGGAAATTCCCTGGAGGAGGGCATGGCAACCCACTCCAGTATTCTTGCCTGGAGAATCCTATGGACAGAAGGGCCTGGTGGGCTACAGTCCATACAGTCACACAGAGTTGGACACAATTGAAGCAACTTAGCATGCACCAGTATTCTTGCCTGGAAAATTTCTATGGATAGAGTAGACTGGCAGGCTACAGTCCAGGGGGTCTCAAAGAGTTGGACAGGACTGAGCATGCATCCATCAGATGTGAGAAGCTGTCACTTCTGCCATATTCTACTGGCCACAGAGACCAACCCTGATACAGACTGAGAGGGAGGAAGAGGGACCATAGCAGGCCACTCTGGAGGTAACTACGTCAATGTGTTTTTAGGGGTTTCAGTTTTGATTCTATCAATTAAAAGCCATTCATTAAAAGAAATTTTGTATCTCCTTTAAACCTCACTTGTCTGGTCTATAGAACAAGAATAACACAAACAAAACCTGCTTCATCTTATAGTCAGATGGGTGGAGCTCCAAGCATGCAAGTAAAAAAAGAGAAACAAGACACAAGAACAATAGAATCACAGCATCCTGAGGTGAAGCCAGCTGTTGACTATGGAAAGCCAACAGAAGGGTGTTCATCTAGCGAAACTTCTAGGAGTGCAGGACAGCCAGGAATTCCAACAGGATGAAGTTTCATGGAAGGTGCAGTCAAGGTGAAAGCAGTAGCAGACCCACGTGAGGCTGTGTGCATGGAAGGTGCAGTCAAGGTGAAAGCAGTAGCAGACCCACGTGAGGCTGTGTGCAGGAGGAAAGAAAAACTAAGCTACAAGTGACCTTTCCACGCAGCAGCATGAGCCCAAGGGGCCCATCCACAGAGCCAGACAAGGATGGTGGTTTAAAAGTCAAGATCATCAAATAAGAGTAATCTCCTAGTATAATTCATAGGATTCCAGGAAGCTGTGGAGCTGCTGTATACCTCTCAAATGTAATGTGCTTAGGGTCGCCTGGCAGTATTGCTACAGTATGGATTCTGAGTCAATAGATTTGGGGAAGGATGGCGACTCTGCATCTCTTACAATTGCTCAGATGATATCACTGCTACCAGCCCATAGATCAAATTGAGGAACCAGATATATACCTGCTCATGTTAGGAACAATCGGGGTATTGCTGTAGGTCTGGAAGCCAGGAGCCACCTGAAAACATCTACTCAAACTTTCAGAATCATCTCTCTTCATTGTGGCTGCCAGCTACCCCTCAGCTAATACACTGGATAAACAAGTCCCTGTAGATTGGATTGATTATTTAATCTTTATAAAATAGGTTTTAAAAGGTAGAAAAAGTCAAAAGACTAATCCTATACAAATAAAATCTGGTTTCAAATAAAACACTCACTCATACAGGGTAAATAGCTCCTTCAAGGCTAAATGGTTCCCTAAATTGAACTTACCTTTTTTAATCTCACATGTCCCCTCTGTCCTTGAAACTGCTTTCCCTCAAGGGAGTATTCAATTTCTTAGAAGTCACATTTTATGATTCTTGATTCAATCTGAAGTTAAGCTAAATGTTTAAATGCATCATAAATATTGAAGCAAGACCCTCAATATTTGTATATACACAAAAGTCAAGTATTCAAGTTGTTAAGGATAGTTAATTTGGGGTAGGTAGGAAGATTACAGAAAATTTTAGCTTTCTTATTTTGTGAAATTCTATGTATTCCAAATTCTCTACAAGTAGAGTATGTTACTTTCATAGAAATAAAACATATATTGTATATCAACTAGTTTTTCTGGTCAAGCCATACAGCTATCATTGGATTTTGTCACCTCCCAAGATTCAAAAATCCACAGAACATTAATTGATTTCCACTGTTGCCAACAAAGGTCCGTCTAGTCAAGGCTATGGTTTTTCCTGTGGTCATGTATGGATGTGAGAGTTGGACTGTGAAGAAAGCTGAGCACCAAAGAATTGATGCTTTTGAACTGTGGTGTTGGAGAAGACTCTTGAGAGTCCCTTGGACTGCAAGGAGATCCAACCAGTCCATCCTAAAGGAGATCAGTCCTGGGTGTTCTTTGGAAGGACTGATGCTGAAGCTGAAACTCCAGTACTTTGGCCACCTCATGCGAAGAGTTGACTCATTGGAAAAGACTCTGATGCTGGGAGGGATTGGGGGCAGGAGGAGAAGGGGACAACAGAGGATGAGATGGCTGGATGGCATCACTGACTCGATGGACATGAGTCTGAGTGAACTCCGGGAGTTGGTGATGGACAGGAAGGCCTGGCGTGCTGCGATTCACGGGGTCGCAAAGAGTCGGACACAACTGAGTGACTGAACTGAACTGATGCTTTAGACACAATACTAGGAACTGGGAATATGTATACACACACACACACACACACACAGAGTCTCTGTTCTTAAAGAATGTCTAGTCCAGTCAATGCCATATCCCAGGGTGCAGAGTAAACACAGGATAATGCTCATATCAGTCCAGCACCCAGGGAAGTCTTGAAGAGCAAGTGAGTTTGCCAAGCAGAAAAGCATGGAGAAGACATTACAGGCTGAGGGAAGAGCATGAAAGACACCTTCACTGCCTAATTCCTCAGCAAGTCTGATTTTAAAGCGCATTATCGTCATTAACCGGTTAGTCCATGTCAAATCTCTAAGGGTTATTTCTGTGAACAGTAAATTTAGTTGATTAGACTTTGACATTAATGAGAGCCCCAAGTTAACTGGATAGCTTGCCAAAAGAAAGTGTACAGAGAAACCAGGGTAATAACCCTAAAAGACTTTAATCCTAGCCCATAAGGGCATTCTGAAACAGGCAGTCCCAGGATTTCATTCAACAGCTAGTCCCAGGAATTTATTCTTCACTGCTCCTGAGAGTCAGGTTTTTGAGGATAGCTTTAGGAAAGTTTTTTTTCCTGCAGCCTCCCCATCCACAAACACTCACAGGCAAAACTCTCCTCATCACCCATCACCACCCAACATATGCATATAACACCTAACTCCAGAGAAACCAAAAGAAAGAAGATCAACTAGTCAACATAAAACAGCTTCACTTCTGAAGGGAAAAAACCGACTCAAAATGATGCCCCATTAATATTGGTAGAGCAGCTTTGGTTATCCCTTCCTTCCTTCATTTATTTATTTAACAAACACCTACCAGGCCCTAAGGATTGAAATCTGACTGAGACATGGTGTTTTCCCTTAGAAAGCTGCAGATCAGACCACAGCACAATGCAGTCAATGCTGTGATGATGGATGGAGAAGGACAGTATGTTAGGGGCACAGGTATAGGGCATCTAAATCATCCTGGGAGGACTTGTCCTGAAAAGTTGTCCGGTTCCCTGGGAGACTGCAGAGGACTACAAATTGTTCAATATAGCTGGAGCCAAGGGTGAATGTGAAGGAGTGTGGGCACTAAAGCTGAAAATATAGAAAGAAATGGGGTCACAAAAGCCTTAGATATTAAATGAAAGAGTTTGAACTTTCTCCTTGAAAGCTATGGGGAGCTATTGAAGGAGTTTAAGCAAGGAAATGGCATGATTAAAAAGATCAATATCACAGCAGTGTGGACAGATTGAAGGGAAGCCACTCGGGGAACAGGAAATGCAGTTAGGGGGCAATTGTAGGACCTAGAGATGTTTAATGAGTACAAATTAGGGGAGCTGTGTGAACAAAGCAAAAGGGAGAAATTTAAGAAATAGTGAGAAACAAGATCTTCACAACAAAGTGAGTCACCAATACCAACTCCAGGTACTGAACCTAAGGGGAGAAAAATTACAGGGAGAGCATGAAACTCATCTCAGAGGTTTTCCAGTTAGAATAAAAAGGTGAATGGACTGTTCACAGAGGAGATTGAGCATGTAAGGTGGTTTCTTAGCTATAGACCATGAGTTCTTGAGGCCCCAATGGAAAGTTCTGGAAGGTCTGGTGATGGGTGGCTTGATGGAATAGATTAGGAGGAACATAGGGCAGCTTAGAAATGAGTTTCAGATAAAGAAAGATAGGTTATCTGGGAGTCTTGACCAGGGGTGTGGGTTTGATGTGGCCAATCTCAAGTGTTTGAAGGATGTGGCATATCTGTGTTAGCCAAACTTATTTGACCACAACATGCTTTTAAAGTCATGATGTATTGCTGGGACATCAAAAGGAGTTCATGAAATATGATGAGTTCTATAATCAAATGGTCTTAAGGATAAATTAGTTGCTACAAAAATGATCAAAAATGTTTTATTTGTATCATTTTAGTGCCTAACAGAGAAAAATTCGAGGAACCAAATATTTCTGTTTGTTTTAGTAAAAAACAGAAAAAAAATCACAGGAAATGGTAAAGATAGATGTCCATCTCTGCACAGGGCCCTCTTTCCATATGCCAAGAGGTTTACTGTGACCCCAATCCCATTCAGGTCAGGTAATTTCTACACACAGTGTCCCAGCCTTTTTTCCAGGTTGGTATCTGCCTTTTAGTTTCCTCAAAGGAACTTAAAACTGGACAGGCAGGTTTGAATTTAGAATGAGTGGATTTTCTGGAGTTTTGTACCTGAAGCTGATGGGGAAGTTCAAACTCCAGTCCTGGCCCCAGTCCCTAGCCTAAAATCCCTTCCCCACTTCCCAGCCCAAGCTTACCTCTGAATCACCAGGGTCAGCAACATGGCCTTTCCCACAGAAAGTCTCAATCAGTCCCCTGGAGTACATTCACTGTGTTTGGATGGGGCATTCCAGGGACCAAAGCATCCAGAACACAACTAGATGGATAGGTAGGGAGGGGCGGCAAGGGTTTCAGATCAGCCCATCTTCTTGGCTCCACAAGCTCCTAAACCTCAGGAGAGGAGCTGTGCAGAAGGAGGGCAAGAGTGCCATCTTCTAAGGTCAGGATTCAGAGCAGGGACCTTCCTGCCAAGATAGTTGAGCCCAGAAGTAAGAAAGAGCATAGTTGTTTCTCACTATACGCAGACTTCACCAACAAGCTATAAGAAAGAGTAACCATTGCTAAAAACAAGACCAGAGGACCAAAATGAAGGCACTTATGCTAAGCTCTTCATCACCAACCTGAGAATTAACTCAATTATGCAGGTACCTGCTGAGCCCCTTGAACTTGCTCCCTGCTCACTGCCTCAGATGGTGGGTAAGACCTTCCAGGATCCTAGGGCTGCAGCAAACATCATTAGGAACTTTCAGGCTTTTTTGGAGAATTTCTCCCAAACTGGGCCTGGAAGCTAGTAAGAGTTTAGACTGGGTTTGACGTAAAAACCAGACAGGGTTCAGAATTGAACTGGATCCAACTTAGAAACCAAATTGAGTCCAAGGTTAGACTAGGTCCAACTTAAGCCTGCACCCAATGTGAGGCCTCAAGTGAACAGAATCCTGTTTGAAAGCAGAGCAAGCAGGTTAACCTTATCGCAGATAATCTTGAATTAGAGTGGCCATAATGGAGAAATTCTAACCTAGATAAGTTTATCCATTTATGAGGTATCTTAAGGGCTTCCCTTGTGACTCGGATGGTAAAGAATCTGCCTGCAATTCAGGAGACCTGGGTTCCATCCCTGGGTTGGGAAGATCCCCCAGAGAAGGAAATGGCAACCCATTCCAATATTCTTGCCTGGAGAATTCCACGGACAGAGGAGCCTGGTGTACTACAATTCATGGGATTTCAAAGAGTCCAACATGACTAACACATTAGACAAAAAGGGCCCTTAGTCAAGCACTACCATTAAGGGTGGAGGGAAAATTGTTTTTCCTCCTCTACAGTTTCTGACGACCAAGTTGAGAACTGCTGGGAGTAGCCACTCAGTCCGGAGCCTACAGCCAGGATTCTGGGAAAACTGGCAGGAGTCAGCAAAGGGTGAGAGTTCTTACCAAAGTCTACTCTCCTAGATCTCTGGTGCCTGATTGAGAGAGGAATGTAAGATCGTCCTTTCCTTTCCAAATTCATATTGATAGGCAAAAAACATTTGTAAGAATTAAATCTCTGATTTGCTGCCAGGTACCTACTGGTTGTCAATTCTTTCTGTCCCAGGGACAGCTGTTGTCTGCCTGTGTGTCTCATTTCATGTCCTGGGAACCTGACTTGGCAACCATCAGCTTGGGATCCCCCAAATATGACCAGGCAGGCATATGCGGCTAAGGTCCTATCAACTATTTCAAACAATTTTCTAAAAACATTAGATGAGTGTTGGCTACCATTACAGAGAGAATTTTCCTAATAAATCTGGACTAAATTTTCTCCCCAATTTCATTCAGGTTTCTATTTTAAGCAGCAAGAGCATAATTATATATCCAGAAATTCAGATTCAGAGAAAATATAAAAAACTTTTTAATCTTTTTTGTTATTATCATAAAGGCAAAGTTGGAAATAGACTGCCTATTCTTTCCAAGGACATTGAAAGCTGTGATCAAACTTTTCTTTCAATTCTTTAATGCAATCAGGTGGTAAAATAGATGAAAGGAATGTGTCTGACAGTGACCTTGGTGATTTTCTTCCTAATTTATATTTCTAGTTATCTAGTTATCTCCTTCCATACCCCAGTTGGCTGAAATTCTAGTATGTGAGATAGAACTTGTTTTCTGGAGCTACTGGTCTATAGTCTGCAAGTCTTCCTTTACCCTTCATCTCTTTTTCTGAGTATGTTCCCCACTTCTTTGCCTTTACTCCTGATTCTCCCATTAGGACTCCATGTTCCTAGCAGCCTCAGTGTCAGCAGTTGGGATCAAGAATTTCTTACTCCCCATTGTCACCTCCAAACTATTCTTCCCCTTCTCTGCTAAAAGATAATAATATCTCTACTCCCAGGGAATGATGAACAGAAGTTCAGGAAGGTAGCTCTCTTGGAGTGGGGTTGACAAATAAGTTCCAGACCGCCTACTCAACCTCCCAGCTTTCACATCAACTGTTCACATACAAGCAAAATACTCCTCCACAGACTCATTTTTACCTTCCAGAAATGGAACCAACTTTCAGTTGGTCAAATCTTAAACCCAAGAAACCTCCTTGACTTCTCCTTCTCCCTCAAGACCTCAAAACTAAACTATTCTGTTTTCTTGCTCTGTTTACTTCCTATAGATATCTTGAAGCCATCTACTTTCTTCTATCTTCACAGCCTTAATTAGTACAACCACCATCATCTTTAGCCTGGTTAGGTGTAATATTTGTCTAAATGGTCTCGCCACTCTAATCTAGTGCTGTCATCCAATCTGTTCTCCATCCAGAGACTAGAGTATTGTTTGCAAAATACTAATCTGATAATGCCACTGTAGAAAGCTTTCAATGGCTTCTAAAAACTTGTAGGAAAAAAATCCCAAATCTTTATCAAGGCCTTGCATTGTCCTATGTCTAGTACGATAGCACCATTAGCCTATGGGCTCCAGTCACAGTGGCCTTCTCTGTGGTCGTGGAACATGCTATGTGCTATCAACCAACTAGGCCCTCTGTCTGAAATATAAGAACATTTTCTCCCACCTCACCCTACCTTTCCTAGACCCTAAACCCCTAATTTTCACTCAAATCTCAGATTCAATCACTTGCCTAGAAAATCTTCTTTGATGCCCATGGGTAGATGAGGTCAATTTCTTATATGTTCCAAGAATAATGTTTTTCCTCTTGAAGTGTATAATTTTATTAATTAGTATCTCCTCAAATCAAGTATAAGTTCCATGAGGACAGAAATCATGCTTGGTTTTGCTAATTTTTGTATTCTTAGCAACTGGCCTAGTATTCAGGACATAGTAAGATTTAGATTAAATTGTTAAATTGTATAGGATAGTATACTAATTAACTTTTGCCTCATGACAAACGACCAAAAAAAACTTAGTGGTATACAGCAAAAAGCACTTTTTCCTGCACTCATATGTCTATGGGCAATCTAGTGCACACTCAGCTAGATGACTCCACCTTAGACCCAACTGCATTTGGCTTTAGGCTGAATGTTGCACTCTAGTCTACCTCATAAGTCTTCCCCATGACATGATCTCATAGAAAAGTCAGGAGCACGAAAAGAAAAATAAGTTGCCTAGTCATGTCTGACTCTTTGCAACACCATAGACTGTAGCCTACCAGGATCCTCTGTCCATGGAATTCTCTAGCCCAGAATACTAGAGTGAGTAGCCTTTCCCTTCTCCAGGGGATCTTCCCAACCCAGGGATTGAACCGAGGTCTCCCGCATTGCAGGCGGATTCTTTACCATCTGAGCCATCAGAGAAGCCCCAGCAGCACTAGATCCAAGCCAGATTGCAAATACATCTATGGCCTCTGCTCATGTCAGGTCCACTAGCATTCCTTGGCCAAAGCACATGTCATGGCCAGACCCAACACTTATGAAGAAGAGAAATATATTCCATCCAGAAGGGGGAAGGGGAGTGAATATTTGTGGGGCAATAATTCAAACTTTGCCAACAAAGGTCCATCTATCTAGTCAAGGCTATGGTTTTTCCAGTGGTCATATATGGATGTGAGAGTTGGACTGTGAAGAAAGCTGAGCGCTGAAGAATTGATGCTTTTGAACTGTGGTGTTGGAGAAGACTCTTGAGAGTCCCTTGGACTGCAAGGAGATCCAACCAGCCCATTCTAAAGGAGATCAATCCTGGGTGTTCTTTGGAAGGATTGATATTGAAGCTGAAACTCCAATACTTTGGCCACCTCATGCAAAGAGTTGACTCATTGGAAAAGACCCTGATGCTGGGAGGGAATGAGGGCAGGAGGAGAAGGGGACGACAGAGGATAAGATGGCTGGATGGTATCACCGACTCAATGGACATGAGTTTGAGTGAACTCCGGGAGTTGGTGATGGACAGGGAGGCCTGGCGTGCTGCGATTCATGGGGTCGCAAAGAGTCAGACACGACTGAATGACTGAACTGAACTGAATTCAAACTATTATAGATAGAATCAGAACTTACTGTAATTTAATTTATAAAGGGTTTGATGACATAAAGATGACATATTAATAAAGGCCAGTGGAATTCAGTGGAATTTGTTTCAAAGCTAGGGCATCATAAAAGAAAAAATATTCATGAAAGAAGTTTCATTTCAGGTAGTCCTTGAATAATGAAAGCATTTGAACTCATAGAGACAGAGGTACCTAGATATCTCAAGGGGATGAAACAGTCAAAGCAAAGGCCTAGAGATAGGAATGTGTGAACATATTTAAATATTGAATGGTTAGGACACAGAGAACCTCTAGGGCTGTAGACAGAGAAAATGCAAAGTGATTTTATTCAGCAGTGGATAAGTCAGTAAATGACTTTTTTTTTTTAAATTTATTTATTTTAATGGAGGCTAATTATTTTACAATATTGTAGTGGTTTTTGCCATACATTGACATGAATCAGCCATGGGTATACATGTGTTCCCCATCCTGAACCCCCCTCCCACCTGACTTTTAAGCAGTGGAGTTACATGGTCAGGGCTGGGCTTTGGGGCTACCAATTTAGCAGTAATGCATGCATGAGACTTTCTAGACGAAAAGAGATTGAATGGAGGAAGAACCATTAGTAAATTCTTAGAATATTTATGAAGGTGTGACAACTGCTTGATCCAGAAAAGTATTAGTGAGAAATTGGCAATTAGTTGGCAGTAGAGAGTCAAAACTCAAAAGCATCAAAGATAATTGAGATTTTTTTCTTAATTCAGTAGACTTGTAAAAGAGTAGTAAAATTATCAAAAGTAAAAAAAACTCAGAAAGAAGAAAAGACTCAGAGAAGATGAACAGTTAGTTTTTGATATATTTTCCTTGATACTTCAGCATGAATATCAAGATGAAGATATTTGACAGGTGCAAAGATTAAAAGTGAGACTAGACTGAAGACAGATACTCACTCATCTATTCAAGAACCATGTATTACCAAGATCTTTTCAGGGGTCACCCCATCTTGTCACCATTGTATATCTAGTATTAACAGGTTCCTGGTTTAGCACAGGCTCCTGGAACATACTAACTGAATGAATGCCAGGCAATGGGCCTACAATGGTGAGGCAGATACAGATTATACAGATCTCAGTAAGTTCACAGCCTAGATTTGAGTGTTATCATAGTAGAAGTCATGCTGAAGCCATGAGCAGAAATACAATCACCTAGAATCCTTGACCCAATCCTAACTGGCCCAGGACAAAGTCTTCATGAATATGAACATGCAGGAGGGGAGGGGAGAGAACAAGGAGGAAGCTGGAGCCGTCAAACGAGTTAATAACAGAAAAGAAGCCATGTTAAGAGAAAATGTAATATAGGTGAAGACTAACAATTTTTAGCAGAAAAAAAACACTAACATGTTATCTGACTTAGCAACAGCAGGCCTGTGATACTTTTTAGGATTTGAACAGCAGGCGCAGAAATGAGATAGCAAGATCTCAAAGAAACAATAAGTCTGTGTGAGTCAAGGCACTACGTTCACTCTCAATTCTTTTTTTTTTTTTAATTGATAGTAGTTGGAAAACAAGGAATAAGGTAGTAGTTCAGGAGGTTCTAAATTATTGAATTAAGATAACCCATAACCAGGCATGAATGACTCACATTCTCTTTTTTCTTTTCCCTGTTCAGTGATTTCACATTCCATGCCAGGTAAATCACAATGTCTAATCTTGTGACTTTCTTCCTCATAACACTTCCATTGGTCACTACCTCTTAAAGTCTTAGATTTTTGCTCTAGTTCAAATGCCAAACCTGTATTTAAAGCATTTTCATCCAGGGCTTTTTCTTATAATGTTCCGAAAAATTGAATAATTTTCTATCCACTCTTTCTATTTAAAAAAAAATTATTTTCAACCAGATAACTATTCATACTTCTATTTATTTTGTCTTATTCTTTCAATCTTGCCTTCCCCATAAGGCAATTGATCCATGAAGTATTTATTAGTCTCCTCAATCCACTGTCTTTTTCTCTTTTCTTACTAGAAAGATACAAACACCAAAATAGTGAACAGCAGCCAGTATGTATAGGCACTTGGAGGTTTTAAAAATAATAAACAGATGATTTGAACAACTCTGTGTTAAAAAATTGATAATCTAAATTAAATGGACAAATGTTATGTTCACCAGAACACAAAACATTGATATAAATATCAAGAAAATATAATATAGTACCTCAAATGGAGTAGTAACAATGCAATTAATCTCAAACCTAGAGGGTTTCAGGTAAAGTTTATGAAATTCTTAATGAACAGGTAACCCTGTATTATACTACCTGTTTCATAATTTTAAACATGGTTGGAGAAGAAGTTAAGAGATATTAGGATGCAAGTATAGCCTTGGTTTGGAGAAGGCAATGGCACCCCACTCCGGTACTTTGCCTGGAAAATCCCATGGATGGAGGAGCCTGGTAGGCTACAGTCCATGGGGTCGCTAAGAGTCGGACATGACTGAGCGACTTCCCTTTCACTTTTCACTTTCATGCATTGGAGAAGGAAATGGCAACCCACACCAGTGTTCTTGCCTGGAGAATCCCAGGGACGGGGGAGCCTGGTGGCTGCCATCTGTGGGATCACACAGAGTCAGACATGACTGAAGTGACTTAGCAGCAGCAGCAGCATAGCCTTGGTTCCAAAATTTGTTTTTGACTGTAAAGAAAATTATGGGACAATTTCAGGGGGCTTCTCAGGTGGTACAGTGGAAAAGAATTGCTTGCCAGTGCAGGACATGTAGTAGCAGACTTGGGTTTGATCTCTGAGTCAGGAAGATCCCCTGGAGGAAGAAATGGCAACCCACTCCACCATTCTTGCCTGGAAATTTTCACGGACAGAAGAACCTAGCAGGCTACAGTCCACAAGGTCTCAAAGAGTTGGACATGACTGAGCACAATTTAGATTTAGAAAAGGCAGAGGAATCAGAGATCAAATTGCCAACATCTTCTTGGATCTTCAAAAAGGCAAGAGAGTTCCAGAAAAATTTTGCTGGATTCTATTTCTGCTTTATTGACTATGCTAAAGCCTTTGACTGTGTGGATCACTATAAACTGTGGAAAATTCTGAAAGAGATGGGAATACCAGACCACCTGACCTGTCTCTTGAGAAATCTGTATGCAGGTCAGGAAGCAACAGTTAAAACTGGACATGGAACAACACACTGGTTCCAAATCGGGAAAGGAGTACGTCAAGGCTGTATATTGTCACCCTGCTTATTTAACTTATGTGCAGAGTACATCATGAGAAATGCTGGGCTGGAGGAAGCACAAGCTGGAATCGAGATTGCCAGGAGAAATATCAATAACCTCAGATATGCACATGACACCACCCTTATGGCAGAAAGTGAAGAGGAACTAAAGAGCCTCTTGATGAAAGTGAAAGAAGAGAGTGAAAAAGTTGGCTTAAAGATCAACATTCAGAAAACTAAGATCATGGCATCCAGTCCCATCACTTCATGGCAAATAGATGGGGAAACAGTGGAAACAGTGGCTGACTTTATTATGGGGGGGGGGGCTCCAAAATCACTGCACATGGTGACTGCAGCCATGAAATTAAAAGACAATTCCTCCTTGGAAGGAAAGTTATGACCAACGTAGACAGCATATTAAAAAGCAGAGATAGTACTTTGCCAACAAAGGTCCATCTAGTCAAGGCTATAGTTTTTCCAATAATCATATATGGATGTGAGAGTTAGACTATAAAGAAAGCTTAGCACTGAAGAATTGATATTTTTGAACTGTGGTGTTGGAGAAGACTCTTGAGAGTCCCTTGGACTGCAAGGAGATCCAACCAGTCCATCCTAAAGGAAATCAGTCCTGAATATTCATTAGAAGGACTGATGTTGAAGCTGAAACTCCAACACTTTGGCCACCTGATTCACAGAACTGACTCACTGGAAAAGACCCTGATGCTGGGAAAGATTGAAGCTGGGAGGAGAAGGGGATGACAGAGGATAAGATGGCTGGATGGTATCACCAACTCAATGGAAATGAGTTTGAGTAAACTCTGGGAGTTGGTAATGGACAGGAAGACCTGGCTTGCTGCAGTCCATGGGGTCGCAAAGAGTTGGACACAACTAAGCGAGTGAACTGAACTGAGCACAATCACACACACACACACACACACAAACACACACACAGAACCATTTCACTTATGAATATAGACACCAAATTTCCGAATAACATATTAGCCTCCCAATTCCATTCAACTCAGATTGAAAAAAAAAAAAAAAAAAAGATTGGATAACAGAAAAACCTACCAAATCTAATTCACCAAATCAATGATTATCTGGATTATCATGTGATTTCTCCAATGATATGGGAAATAGTTGAATATTTATTACTTAAAAAGTAAAACAAAGCAAAACATTTCCAAGACCAGGAATGGAAACCTTGGAACTTCCATAATTTCAAAGGCCTGACCACCAAAATTCTATATCAACATGAAAGGAATGATCTATTAGTGCAATTTCAATAAATCAGCAAGTTTGTAAAAACTCAGTTTGAAAAATTAAAAGCTGTCCTTTCTACCAGAATAACTAGCTACCAAATGGAGATTCATTCACAGTAGCAACATAAACAGGAATTAACCTTATAAGGAATGCCCAAGAACTCTACGGAGTAGATATTCCATGTTGGACAGAGGGGTGACTTAACATCTATAATTTCAAAGTCATCTCAACCAAAATTTCAGATTTTTTTTTATCCTCTTCTGAGACTTTTAAAATCTTCATCCTTGCATCACGATTGTTGTACACTTGCTTTCCTCTCCAAAACCTGAAGTCATTTGAGGATAGTGATGTCTTCTCCATTTTAAAAAATCTTTGGCATGCCTACTTGTATGATACATGCTTAGAGAAATATATGTTGAAGAAAAAGGAGGAAAGAGACTGACGGTATGTTTTCCATTTTTCATTGTTTCTCCTAGAAGAGCTCTTAACATAGTGCGTAAAGTAGCACATCAAGGTTGACGAGCTTCTCAATTTCCGTTCCTCTCCTATAGCTTTTAATATTATGATCAATTCTGTCCTAAACTGGTTGAAGTGCTAATGAAGGTTAGGTATACTTATATTTATATACCACTGATTTTTTTAATATAAATGTATTTATTTTAATTGGAAGCTAATTACTTTACATATTGTAGTGGTTTTGCCATAAATTGACATGGATCCACCACTGATTTTTAAAGAAATAATAAAATGGAGAAGACATCATTATCCTCAAATGACTTAGGGTTTAGGAGAGGAAAACAAGTATACGATTGTGATGCAAGGGAGAGGATTTTAGAAGTCTCAGAACAGGGTAAAAAAATGTGGAATTTTGGTTGAAAATTATATATTTGGGGAATATATATTATATATATTGCATATATATATTATATATTTGGGGAAATTATATCATTTTTAAAGATTATATATATATATATATTACTCTTCCTTCTCTTCTTCACACACACAAAACCCACACACCTCTATTTTGTTTCTAAGTTACTTACTTGAGTCTCTTTAAATAGCATATGAATCAAGCAATGCATCTGGCAAATTACTAGCTTGTATAATGTCCTAATAATTCCTCAATAGAAATAGAACCAGAATACTCACCAAAATTATTCAATGGTATGAAGGTTGTGTCTATTACATGAAAAGTTTAAATTTTCAGGAAATTTATGAGCCCATAGATTCATAAATATTAGTTCTCAAAATCAATAATTAGATGAAGACAGAGAGAGGTTAAGTTACTTTCTCACAGTCTCAAAGAAGTTGGTGAAAGAAAATACAGTAGTATACACAATAAATAAATCAGCTGTTCACTGACTACCCATACTTTTTTGCTCTTATCATGAAACCATTATTCATGGCAGGATAAACTTAAGCAAAGTAATATAGAACAGCCAGACCCACACAAAATTGTGAACTCAGTAAGGTTTTCCTTTCTTTCACAAATTTCTCTTCGGTGGAATACCAGTTCTTCACTTTCTGGGTAACCTTGGAACCATTACTTAACTTCTGCGAGCTTGATACTTTACATGTACATTGGAGATAATGCCTATTTATAAGGCTGTTGGAAAAATTAAAGGATTAAAATAAATCCTTGCTTCATGGTAGCTGATGAAGAGCATCTTTTCCTCATCTCTTTAAGACAATATGATTTCTTAGTTTCTTATGACCTACTTCTATCAAATCAGGAAAAATATCTTGCAGTCTAAATTACTTTTTTTCATGTTTGACAAGTAAGTAAATGACTGAACAGATCTTCTAGAAACTGTATTTTATTTTTTATTATTTTTTTCTCACACTATGTGGCAAGTGGGATCTTAGTTCCCCAACCAGGGATCAAACCCATGCCCCTTGCTTTGAAAGCACTGGAGTCTTAACCACTGGACTGCCAGAGAAGTCTTCTAATTTACTTTCTAATGAAAATAATTTATATTATTGTCCAAAAATATTCCTAAGTTATTTTATTCCAAAATAAAAATTACACTTGGCTATATAAAGGAATTATTGGATAGGTTATTTATGTGAGCTCCTTCTTTGTATCTACATACCATACTGAAAACTATTTATTTAGATCCTAAACTCTGACCCATTAGCCTTATTACAAATTTATGACAATCCAAAGGGAAGATACAGTAGAGAGAGAACTAGAGTCAGAGTCCAGAAAAGGTGCCTCTAATACTGACTCCGCCATTATTAATCATATCAGTTAGAGTGAATCACTTAATCTCCCTAGTTACTCCTCTCCTCATCTACAGACTCAAGGAGCTGAGCTGGGTGATATCTGAGGTTCTTTACCCTAGAAATGTCTCTATTTTTTAGTGCTTTTACAGATGCTCAGTCTTCCTGAGATTTCTTTTTTCCTCATGTGTTGTAACATACAAAAACACATACTAATACTAATAAAACTTACACAAAAAAAGTACTAATAATACTGATACTTGTAACTTACACAAAGCTACCAAGGACCTTACCACTTCTCAGAGATTAGCTCTTGGAAATTGGAGACACAGCCTAAAAATTACAGCATTCCAGGCAGATTCTTCACTATCTGAGCTACCATGGAAACCCAGTACGGAAATAAGAAAACATAATTATTATGTTTATGGTTATGTTTATGATTACACAGATGCTCAGGTATATGTAGAATAATTTTAGAGTCTTATCTCACCTGAACTATTAAAGGGAAACATAGCAGTTTCCCTCAGTATACGTGTTAGACATAAAAAGAACTTGAAGTGTAAGAGTACCTACATTTTGCACTTAGTGAATGGAAAAGGCTACGCTGTCACAGTTGATACCATACGTAGTTACAGCACCGCGTCTCCAACTTTCACAACCTGAACATTCTAAATGATAATATACTCAAGGTATCCTAAGTTTTTTTAATTCCCTAGTTACAGCTCTCTCTAAAGCCACAATTACCTTCTACTAACCTAACCACAGCTATCTGAAGAAAATACTTTTCATTCATTTCATTCATTTACATACCACTTCATCTATTCAAAAGCAATTTTTACAAAAATTTAATCCCTCCACTTACACCCTGGATTCCAACTCTTTTACCTACTCAAGGAAATTTCTGTAGTAATTCTTTCCTAACACCATAAATTTGTCATCTTTTCTGAATATTTCCCATTTGTATAAAAATGCTATAATTTCCCCCATGAAAATATTAACCCCTTTTGACTTCATAATCCCTCTAGTTTTTTCTTCTCCTTGTAGAAAAATTCCCCCAAAGAACTGCCTATACATCTTCTCTCCAATTATTCTCTTTCATTTTCTCCCGACTCCTACCCCAACCAGGATTTGGCCATCACTACTTAACCCAAAAAGCTCATGCCAAAGTCAACAATTGCATTCATGCTGTTAAATCCAACAGCCAAGTTTCAATTCTCATTTTAGACAACATATCAGCAGCGTGGGACATAGATGGTCACTTCTTTTTCCTGGAAACAGTTTCTTCATTTAGCTTCCAGGATAATCATTATAAAAACAATAATAATGACTCATACAAGATAACACTATTCCATTTTGAAGTTCACCTGCATCTACCATGATACATCTGGTTTTCCATAAAGGTGACTACAGATAAGTTAACTTTGCTATGATGAAGGCTGAAGCTCCAATACTCTGGCCACCTGATGCAAAGAGCCAACTCATTGGAAAAGACCCTGATGCTGGAAAAGATTGAAGACAGGAGACAAAGGAGACAAGAGAGGAATATATGGCTGGATGGCATCACTGACTCAATGGACATGAGTTTGAGCAAGCTTTGGGAGATAGTAAAGGACAGGGAAGCCTGGCGTGCTGCAGTCCATGGAGTCGCAAAGAGTCAGACATGACTGAGTGACTGAACAGCAACAACTAGCCCTCCATCTTATTAGTCTTCTGTAAGATTACTGTAACTCCTCCTGGGATGGAGTTCTGTGGCATTACTATGATTTACTACCTTAACTAGAGCACAGGGGGGAAGTTGGGAGGTGGAGGGCAATGTCAGAGGTTTCCACTTGGCTTTTCTTAACAGACAGCTTGTATTCCACAGGTGAGGGAATCAAAGTGATATTTCTGCCAGCTGCAGGGTACAGTTACATAATTAGATCCACAAGAACTGAAGAAATGACCACAGATGGGGGGTGGGTCGGCCTTACTGTGAGTTGAATATAGGCCAGGACTCCGCTTGTTTCTTGGCCCTTTTGTTGAGCAGGGTGCCATGACATCATTTCAAGGTCATTGGTATTAGCACTGGCTCAGCTTCCTTTTTCAATAATCTTCACAAGATCTGAGCATATCCCCAACCCCAGCATACAGTGCATTGGTAAATGGCTCTATAGCCCTCTAGTAATAAAGTGGTAAGAAAAAAATAAGTAAATAAAAACTTCTGGAAATAATATTGTAGTAATACATAGTCCTTCCTCATGGAGACTAGCCTCATCTTCAATTTGAAGCAGTTGACTTCAATCTTCTACTTACAAAGTCTTAATAATTTGGTTTTATAATTCAAGGAATTCTCTTATTGACTGCCCATCTCTATTGACCCTAGGAAGTCATGGTCCATCAGCCATTGCCACAGAGCCCCGTAACATCAAGCCCTCCTGGTTGCTATCCAGCTATGCTTCCCATTCTAGTAATTATGACCACTTTGTCTCTAGTAGATAGGTGAAACCACTGGGCCTCTTCTGTTCTAGAATCCTACCATCCCACTCATACTACAGAGTTAGTTCGACAATAACACCTCCTACCATCAACTTGCTTACAGAGGACTACCCTCACTGAGTTTTTTGGTGATGCCAGTGCCCTCTCCCCACTGCCCCAGGCTCCCTGCCCTGTACCAGTGCATTCTTCATTGCTTAAGGGGAGGACGTGTCCCCTCCCTTCAAGGGGAACATAGTCAGCTGCTTATGCTATAAATGTATTCGAGCATGGCCACCTCTCTCCGCTTTCTGATCCCTTGTTCAGTGGTCTACCAAGGCAATTACAGCAGCAGCCTGGCGTACTGCAGTCCATGGGGTCACAAAGAGTTGGACATCACCCAGCAACGAAATAACCACCACCTCTTTACTAGCATTGGCATCTCCATAGTTTTAAGGAGTGAAAAGCACAGCACATTAGGACCAGATCCAAGTGTTATTGTCAGTATGTTAAAACCTGAGTCATGATCTGTTAAACTCCATAGCAACAAACTCTTCCCTATCCAGTCATATTTTG
This sequence comes from Bos indicus x Bos taurus, assembly GCF_003369695.1. NCBI lineage: Eukaryota > Metazoa > Chordata > Mammalia > Artiodactyla > Bovidae > Bos > Bos indicus x Bos taurus. The sequence continues at coordinate 86,449,705 of NC_040081.1, read as the reverse complement.
CCCCTGCTTCTAACATTGACTATTCCCATACATGCTCTCCCAGTCCCTGTCAGTATTAGCCACATACTACAGCTCTTTAGGATATAACCACTTCCTCCAATCAGACTGTACTTTTGGTTTTTCCACACTAAGACTCAACCCCAGATATTGGCCTAAAAACAATGAGAAAGGAGTAAGCAGAACTTGAGCGGGGCAAACACCTTGGAAGTTGTCAGATGAAGCCCTTACAAGCCTCCAGGCAACAGGAGCTGCTAGCCCAAGGGAGGGGCTGCTTCTACCAATTTTTTTGTTTCTTGGAAACCTCACAATAGCAAATGATACATGCCAGGATTATTATCACTCCAAATTGTATCAGCCATGGAATCTTTATCTCACCCAGAAAATGATGAAATTTCAGACTTTTATTCTAAAGATCTTTTTTCTAGGACCACTTTTCATACAAAATGTCTTCGATTGAGTTTCCTAGAACAGGCTTTATACAGTCAGCAAAAACAAGACTGGGAGATGACTGTGACTCAGATCATGAACTCCTTATTGCAAAATGCAGACTTAAATTGAAGAAAGTAGGAAAAACCACTAGACCATTCAGGTATGACCTAAATCAAATCCCTTTTGGTTTTACGTGGAAGTGACAAAAAGATTGAAGGGATTAGATCTGATAGACAGATGGCTTGAAGAACTATGGACAGAGGTTTGTGACATTGTACTGGAGGCAGTGATCAAGACCACCCCCCAAGAAAAAGAAATGCAAAAAGGCAAAGTGGTTGTCTGAGAAGGCCTTGCAAATAGCTGAGAAAAGAAGAGAAGCTAAAGGCAAAGGAGAAAAGGAAAGACATACCCATCTGAATGAAGAGTTCCAAAGAACTGCAAGGACACATAAGAAAGCCTTCCTCAGTGATCAGTGCAAAGAAATAGAGGGAAACAATAGAACAGGAAAGACTAGAGATCTCTTCAAGAAAATTAGAGATACCAAGGGAACATTTCATACAAAGATGGGCACAATAAAGGATAAAAGCAGTATGGACCTAAAAGAAGCAGTAGATACTAAGAAAAGATGGAAAGAATACACAGAAGAACTACACAAAAAAGATCTTCATGATCCAGATAACCATGATCACTCACCTAGAGCCAGACATCCTAGAATCTGAAGTCAAGTGGGCCTTAGGAATCATCACTACAAACAAAGCTAGTGGAGGTGAAGGAATTACAGTTGAGCTATTTCAAATCCTAAAAGATTATGCTGTGAAAGTGCTGCACTCAATATGCCAGCAAATTTGGAAAACTCACCAATGGCCACAGGACTGGAAAAAGTCAGTTTTCATTCTAGTCCCAAAGAAAGGCAATGCCAAAGAATGTTCAAACTACCACACAATTGCACTCATCTCACACACTAGCAAAGTAATGCTCAAAATTCTCCAAGACAGGCTTCAATGGTATGTGAACCAAGAACCTCCAGATGTTCAAGCTGGATTTAGAAAAGGCAGACGAACCAGAGTTCAAATCGCCAACATCCGTTGGAACATAGGAAAAGCTACAGAGTTCTAGAAAAACATCTATTTCTGCTTTATTGACTACACCAAAGCCTTTGACTGTGTGGATCACACCAAACTCTTGAAAATTCTTCAAGAGATGGGAACACCAGATCACCTTACCTGACTCCTGAGAAATCTGTATGCAGGTCAAGAAGCAACAGTTAGAACTGGACATGGAACAACAGACTGATTCCAAATCAGGAAAGGGGTACGTGAAGGCTGTATATTGTCACCCTGCTTATTTAATTTATATGCAGAGTATATAATGCAAAATGCCAGGCTGTATGAAGCACAAGCTGGAATCAAGATTGCCCGTAGAAATATCAATAACCTCAGATATGCAGATGACACCACGCTTATGGCAAAAAGTGAAGAACTAAAGAGTCTCTTGATGAAAGTGAAAAGGAAAGTGAAAAAGCTGGCTTAAAACTCAACATTCAAAAATAAAGATCATGGCTTCTGTTCCCATCACTTCATGGCAAATAGATAGGGAAACAATGAAAATAGTGACAGACTTTATTTTCTCAGGCTCCAAAATCACTGTTGATGGTGACTGCAGCAATGAAATTAAAAGATGCTTGCTTCTTGGAAGAAAAGCTATGACCAACCTAGACAGCATATTAAAAAGCAGAGGCATTACTTTGCCAACAAAGTTCCCTCTAATCAAAGCTATGGTTTTTCCATATCCATTCATGGATGTGAGAGTCAGACCAGAAAGAAAGCTGAGCACCAAAGAATTGATGCTTTTGAACTGTGGTGTTGGAGAAAACTCTCGAGAGTCCCTTGGACAGCAAAGAGATCCAACCAGTCAATCCTAAAGGAAATCAGTCCTGAATATTCATTGGAAGGACCGATGCTGAAGCTGAAACTCCAATACTTTGGCCACCTGATGGAAAGAACTGACTCATTGGAAAAGACTCTGAAGCTGGGAATGATTGAAGGCAGGAGGAGAAGGGGACAACAGAGGATGAGATGGTTGAATGGACAGGGAAGCCTGGCGTGCTGCAGTCCATGGGGTCACAAAGAGTTGGACACGACTGAGTGACTGAAGTGAACTGAGTCAAGGATTTGGATGCAAGCAGTTTCCTTGGTGAGTAATTCTAGAAAGAAGGTTAATGGTATAGAGAATTGTGACAGAGATGGAGGAAATCACATAAACAGAACGCTTAAATGAAGGATTTCACAATGAACAACTGACATACACTGGAAAACTACAGAATGCACCTCAGAAGTGTGCCATGAAGGAGCAAAGAAGTTAACGTATTTATCCACAAACTCCTGACCTTCACCATTTTTAGAGAGAGCAGTGACTCTCAGCTACCTTCAGGCCCATCCCCAGGCACAGGTCAAACAGGCTCGCTCAGTCAGTTAGCCAGAAATGAGTTTCTATAACCTTGAGATCCAGGTGGGCTGAGGAAAAATGGTGGGGCACTGATAGGACCTACTACATATGCTACCATACACTGAAAACCTGCCTCTCCATCCTTAGAAAGAAGGAGGCTACCATTAACCAGAGCATTAACCAAGTAACTGTGGGTGGAATGGACAAAGGGACAGTTTTGAAAGATCTTAATGAGGAGTTTACAGGACTCATTGACTGATAGAAAATGGGAATTAGATGAATAGAGTATCAAAGATATAGTTAACGTCTCTTCCCTTCTTTTAGGTATGAAAGTTAAGTGCTTAATAACAGTCAAGTGAAAGAAATCATAGACATCTGCATAAAAATCTATGACTCCTCATACTGAATTTTGAACTAAACTCCTCAGATTATTTTGATACTTACAAAAGTTTGAGAACCAAGGCCTAATAGGATAATACTAAAATTCCTTCTTCGGAGAAGGCAATGGCACCCCACTCCAGTACTCTTGTCTGGAAAATCCCATAGACGGAGGAGCCTGGTAGGCTGCAGTCCATGGGGTCGCTAAGAGTCGGACAAGACTGAGCGACTTCACTTTCACTTTTCACTTTCATGCATTGGAGAAGGAAACGGCAACCCACTCCAGTGTTCTTGCCTGGAGAATCCCAGGGACAGGGGAGCCTGGTGGGCTGCTGTCTATGGGGTCGCACAGAGTCGGACACGACTGAAGCGACTTAGCAGCAGCAGCAGCAGAATTCCTTCTTAAGAGATTTGGGTGTCTTTAACCATCCTACAGGTATCAATACCCAGAACATTATCTATTTTAGGTGTTCAGTTTCAATATGGAAATTTACAAAGTCATATTAGCATGATCCAAAAAGTTTAACCGTACATATCTCAGATTTCCTGTAACGTCTACCTTGGCACATCACCAAGTGGTGTGTTAACCATTGTCAGACATCATTCTGAGCAGAAACTTCCAGTAAAAGGAGGGAAACTGGGAGAAACATTGAAAAGCAAAAAAAAAAAAAAAAAAAAAGCTAAAGTAAAAAAATCCAAGTGCCAAAATATAAATGATTCTTACTGTCTCTCTAATAAGCACTGAATGAATATCAACTGAGGCAGTTCCAGGATGAAGCAGGATGGATTCATGATTGGCCACTCAAACTTATGAATTGCCTCATGTTAAATTCATAATATGGTACAACCTGGTTGCCCTGTCACTAACACAAACCAGCTGTGACACGTTCCTTCCACCGGACAGACTGACTTAAAGCACCATTCAACAGAAGACTGTATCTCTGCCACCTTTGCATGAGGATTTCTTGTAGCAAAAAAAGTAACATAAAGAGGCCACTTTTCCTCCAGCTTCCTAATTACTGAAAATGTTAAAAAATACCATTAAATTTCAGCAGAAATAAAAACTGTAGGTTCTGTATGAGAGAAGTTATTGACATTTTAGGGATAGGGATGATAAAATATACATCCTGGAAAGAGAAAAGTAGAAACAAATATTTATTTCTGACTGGTTTGGTACAGGTTAATGCATTCAACAAATATTTACAGTGTGTCTATTTGATATTTGACTGGCACTTTCTCTGAATACTGGGGACATAGCAGTGAACAAAGTGTGTCCTGTGAAAACCACAGTGGTAAATATTTAACAACCAGCTCTCCAGAGGGAAATGTTCTGATCTGTAAACTTCACTGATTCCTATAATGTAAATACTCCAATTGTGGTTGACTTCAATCTACTTACATGACATAACCAAGGAGCTGGGAAGTGACGCACACAGCCAGCTTTCAGAAGCCAGTAGGAGCGAGTTCCAGCACACCTCTGGAACATAGAGACAATGGGCTCCCTCCCCGCAAAAAGCTGAATTATGTAGAACACATGAGTTCTAAAAAACACTGTATCTTTTTATTATATAGGACTTTCCTGGTGACTCAGATGGTAAAGAGCCTGCCTGCAATGCAGGAGAACGGAGTTTGATCCAAGGGTTGGTAAGACCCCCTGGAGAAGGGAATGGCAATACATTCCAGTATTCTCACCTGGAGAATTCCATGGGCAGAGGAGCTTGGCGGGCTACAGTCCACGGAATCGCAGAGTTGAACACAACTGAGCAACCAACAGATTTTATTATATATTCTATTCTTCTCTTCAAGGTTCTCCAAACACATTAACCCAGTAAAAGTCCCATAGTAAAGATTTACTTAGAATGACCTAGCCACTCTTTCTCAAAACAATATGACCATAGAACTAGCTTGTCAGCCTGGATAAGCTTTAAACTACATGATCAGCCCTTGAAGTCAGTCCATCTGACTGTGAAGGACTTAAAGGTAAGAATCTCAAAATCCTCAGACTGGCAAGGGCAGGCACACCTTAATGCAGCCAGAATAACTTTTCCCAAAGTGATCATGTACTCCAAAGACAGGGGAAGTCTGCTCCAGATATGAGTTGGTTCTCATCACCAAGACTTGTTTTAGTCACCATATACTTTATTTCTCAGTGATTCAGGGAACTGTCAGATTATATCTTCATTTGTGATGTACACAAATCCATTTTATTTCCTTCTCCTAAATTCTTCCTTGTCATCCATTTAAGACTGATACAATTTTTAAAAAAGAAATTAAAAGTCACACTAAACCAGTAGTTTTAGTTGATAATAACTTGACAATAAAAACAACAGCAACCAAAACTTAGGCTTCAAAACTATTGATTAGGGTTGGGAGGTGGGAAGGAGGTTCAAGAGTGAGGGGACATATGTATACCTATGGCTGATTCATGTTGATGTATGACAGAAACCAATACAATATTGTAAAGCAATTATCCTCCAATTAAATATATATATATATATATTGATTAAAAGACCATGATTGGACCAAGATTGAGCCAATTGTCCAACAAACACTGATAACTGAAAAATTATAATAATTCAGTTATACTTTTGTGACAAAACTATGGAGATATTTGAACACATTTTTTTTTAATTTTATATATATATGTGTTTAGAATATGAGACCCAGAACAATGAGGTACACTAGAAAATATCTAGCAGCGATTTTGTGTTGCAAGGTTAGAATATGTACAACTCTGAAAACCCATATTCTACCAAATAATGCCATTTTCTATCTGAAGCTTTAAGAAAATTACAGAATGTTGAAAGCTTCTTGGATACTAATATTTCTATCTACTTATCTATCTGAGTTTTGCTATGGCATCAAGATGCTGAAAGATACAATATGTTTACATACACTCATGAAAATATTTCTAGATGTTTTTAATAGGATTTTTTGCATATATTTAGCTTTTTTAGAAAATGATCCTATAAAATTTATGGAAACTGTGATGATTAAATCTTGGACACTAGAAAATGAGATTTCAAGAACAACCTGTGTAAGTGATAAAACTTGATGCTAAATCAAACAATATTTGAATTTAATTCAGTAAATTTTTACCAAGAACATGCTAAAAAAGAGGTTCTATGCATGACAAGGAGGAAATCAGTCCTACATGTCAGGAGTTCAAGTCTGTCAGAAGCCAAAGTGTTTTAAAATACTTTGATAATTTTTCCAAGGCGAACAGTGACAATGAAATAAATATTTGCGATATAAAATAATCTTAAAATTTTTTGGTTAAATTAAAGAGAATCCATACAAATTTGGCTTTACCACACTGATGAGTTTATGCTGGAGAGTTATTGACTCCACTCACAGCTTTTGTTAACTTATGAAGTCACTGCCTAGAATAGAACCTACCAAATATTATAGAATGCTGACCTCATCCATCTTGGCAATGATAGTTATTCTGCAAAATCTGTTGAAGCAACTGATTGCAGCCTTCTTAGATTCTGTTTAAAAGGTTTTCTGCTGTGAAATAGATGAATTTGAATGAAAAATTGCTCCTATGCTTTCTGACCATTTTTTTCCTTATAAAAATGAAAATTGTTATCTGCCTCCTCTATGGTTGCTAGGATAAAATGTCTCCTTAAGGTTGCTAATAGTAGTAGCAACAACAGCTGGTGAATCTAATTTGCATTTAAATGAACAATTCACAACTCTGTCCTTCAAGTCTTGGATGCTCCTGATGGATTCTCAGAGCATAGATGCAATAGTAGGTGCAAGATGGATATGCAGTCAACAGTACAATCTAAAAGCTGCATTTGTCAAAGAATCAGTCACTCTATGAAGGGTATTCACCAACCTTTGGAAAAAATAGTCATCCCAAATCTAATGTGAGATCTCTATGCCAGCCTCTCTTCTTATATTTCAAGTCGTTTGAAGGTTAATTCCAGCAAAATTAGAACTGACATGAGTTATTTTACCAAGTAAAAGAGCTACCAAAAATCCTTTATCCTAGAGATATGAAACATATGATTATAGTGTTGCCCTGTACCCTTGGGTCTGGACCAACTTGTTAGCATTGTTTAGTGGTAACAGTGAGACTGATGATTTGTACCTAAATCTTTGTGAGACCCCTGAAGTTCTCTCTCAGTGTTGCCCGTAGGAACAGACAGATTTCAGTGACTGAAGGACATTCCCAGGATCCAACATGACATTATTTTCCAATTTAGAGTTTTCCAAGAAAAACATACAATGTGGCAATTATTAAAGCGCCCCTGGTGCTGGATATGGGCTTCCCAGGTGGCTCAAGGGTAAAGAATCCACCTACCAATGTAGGAGTCACAAGAGAAGCAGGTTTGATCCCTAGGTCAGGAAGATTCCCCGGAGGAGGAAATCGCAACCCACTCCAGTATTCTTGGAAATCCGATTGTCAGAGGAGCCTGGTGAGCTACAGTCCATGGGGTCACAAAGAGTTGGACGTGACTGAGCAACTAAGAACACACACACACACACACACACACACACACACAACCTTTACAGAGGTACAACAATTTGAGCTCCTGGCAGCCACTATGGATTCCTATCGGTGAGATAGCTTTGGACTGTGAAGTATTTTCTTACTTTAATCCTTATTTTTAAAGGTCTTCTTAATAATCACACTTAAAAGGAATCCTTTTTATGATCACAAATTATTACCTGCTTATCAGAAAGCTTGTAGTTTAGTTGCTAAGCAATGTCTGATTCTTCGCAACCCCATAGACTATACATACATACATACATAAAGTCACTCAGTCGTGTCCGACTCTTTGTGAACCCATGTACTGCAGTCCACCAGGCTCCTCTGTCCATGGGATTCTCCAGGCAAGAGTACTGGAGTGGGTTTCCATTTCCTTCTCCAGGGGATCTTCTTGACCCAGGAATCGAACCCAGGTCTCCCACATTGCAGGCAGACACAGGCAGACACTTTAACCTCTGAGCCACCAGGAAGCCCAAGTTTGGGGGGAAAGTGAAGTTGTTTCTGCCTATAGCCCACCACAAAATTCCTCTGTCCATAGACTCTTCCTGGCAAGAATACCAGAGTGGGTTGCCATTTCCTTCTCCAGGGGATCTTCCCCACCCAGGAACTGAACCTGGGTCTCCTGCACTGCAGGTGGATTCTTTACCAACCGAGCCACCTTTTGATAAGGGAAGCCCAACTTATCAAAAAAACTTAAAGATGATAAAAAATTCTACTGAACAAAATTGCAGTTACTCATAATCTTACCATTGAGAAATAACGATTCTTAACAGTTTGAGTCCTTCTCTGCCAGGTTTTCTCTTTGCTTTACTGGGATCCATATGCTCATAAGAATTTTGTATTCTGCTTTTCAGGTCACCTTGATAACACTAGCATAACTCCCTTAGTAATGTCATTTTACTGACTACATAATAATTACACATGGATATCACATTATCACAAAAATAAGTGTATAGTTGAAATTTTCATTTATTTTCATTTTTTTTCTCATCAACTTAAAGACAAATAAATAACATAAGAGTTGTGAGTTTAAGTTTTATTCCACCTCTCACTGAGGACTATAGCCTGGGAGACAACTCTGAATAGCTGTCAGAGCTGTCTTAATTTCCAAAGAGATAATACCTGTGTTTACCTTCACAAAAACTGTTGGATCACTTTACTATCCTGTCATATATGTTGGAAATATTTATCCCCTCTTCATCATATCTATTGGAATACTTTGTTTTTTGCCTTTTACATTTTTGGCTTATAGGCATTTTATAATTTTATATAATCAAGTTTATTATCCTTCCTCTGATTTCTTGCACTACTTTTGCTTGAAAAAACCTTTCTCCTACAGACTTATGATAATATAATAATTTCTATTTTTCCCTAGACTTTCTACAGTCTGATTTTTGATACTAAAAAGCATTTTAAATATTTCCCCAAATCATAAACTCATTTTTTCTAGTACCATTTATTGAAAAACTTTAACATATGTTAATATATGTATTATAATGTATGCTGTGGGAAAATATCTTCCCTGGATTTCTCAGTGTTCTTGAAAAGTCCTGGCCTCCTGAGCCATGGAAATGATACAGCATAAAAATTGAGATTATTTTGTTTTACTTCACCAGTAAGAAAGTTGCTTTTCACTTGTATCACTTGCTTTTCACTGAGTATCAGATGTTTGGCTCCCTACCTCCTTAATGGTGGAACTTATTGCTCACATGCAAAGGATTATAAAGTTTTATCCTTAAAAAGTTTCCATTCCAGGCTAGGCAGCTGAATTAAAGGAAAGGGAGACTGAGTAAAGCCTAGACCACTGAAGGGATTTAGAACGTTATCTTTCCATGTATTTACATTTCAAAACACAGAGTCAGAATCAAGGGCTGCAAATTTCAGAACAGGTCTTAAAATCCCTAAAAGAGATTTATTTGCATTCCAAAGGTAAGAACCTAGTATCCTTCCCCCTCCCTCAGGAGAAGGAGCAGATATAGCCCCTTGCTGTGTGGGGGAGAAATTCACAGTTCTGGATCCCTAGCCGGCACACCATCCCACAGCACGTGAAAGATTTTTTCATCTACCTCTCATCACGTCATTTGTGGGTTCAGGCCCTGCAAGGGGACTGACTCTAGGAACAGTTTCAACTGTGAGTGAAAAAAACCTTCTGATATCTGAGGGACTACCTGCACAAGTTTCTCTCTCTCTCTCTTCTTTGACTATACTATCATTCTTGATAATACTATAAAATAATCTTATATTTATTATTTTTTAATATAATTTTTACAGGCTTTCACCTGACAGATTTAAGTTTCTTAACTATCCAATCACATCCACTGGATATAATCATTAAGTACTATTTTGCATTGTTTAGCACTGCAATTTCTAAAATACATTTAATGGAGAAAATGACTGTCTTAACCACAGAACTAAAAATTTTTTCTGGTTAATCTAGTCATGTATCAAATGTATTCATCATGAGAATTTGTAGTTACCAAGTACATGAATGCCAAATCTTAGAAAATGACATAATCACAACCACAACCTAGTAAAGGAGAGAGTAACTTCCCCAAAAAACTCAAAAACGTCTATACATCTCTACATCAGCTGCAGACTTCAGGCATCAGGCAGATGAGATAGCAAATGATCAAGAAATTGGTGGATAGAAAGTTTCTTGAGTCTCTGCTCTAAAAAGCAATCTATATAGTTTAGTACATTTATAGACTTCAGAATGTGTGTGTAGTCAGCTGTTCAGTCATATCCAACTCTTTGCAATGCCATGGACTATAGCCTACCAGGCACCTCCATCCATGAGATTCTCCAGGCAAGAATACTGGAGTGGGTTGCCATGCCATCCTCCAGGGGATCTTCCCATCCCAAGGATTGAACCAGGGCTCCTGCATTGCAGGTGGATTCTTTACCATCTGAGCCACCAGGGAAGGGGCAGACTTCAAAATAATTTTTCTCATTTTAATTTTATTTTCATTTTTTTAATTAGTGAATTTTAAAATATTAAAATTATATATTAAAAAAGAGATACATACTTTATTATTATTATTTTTTACTCATTTTAAACTCATGTCAAGGTATATATAGTATGGTGAAGAGTCTAACAAAACTCAGATGTGGTAAAGAAAAAATTTCTTCCCTATATAAGTACGTACCACGATTCAACCTTTCTGAAGTCCTGGGGACCTTTGGAATATAGTTTCTGAAGTTTAAAGATTATTGGTAAACGTGAATTATTTCTGATTTTTTGGGTTTGTTCCTATCATGTGAGGATTTATAGTGGACATTAGATAAAACATATTAAAGTACCTAGCAGAATTTGTGGGCCAAGGAAAATACACAATAAACAATAATCCCCTATTACTGTGGTGTTTGTGTGTGTGTGTGTGTGTGTGTGTGTGTGTGACTTGAATTAAACTTTTGGTTTTACTAAACTTGGACTCACTTTATGGTAGAAATAAATAATCTATAATTTTTCCAAAAATGAGTTGTGAAATTTTTACATTCAGCTGTTAAGAATTCTAATTTTGGCAGTTATCAAGCAAAATATAATTTTTCATGAATAGCAACCCGTTTGTATTTGTCACAGTGTGCAAAATTAAAACACCAGGTACCTTATAGAAATACGTGCAAAATAACATTGATATAATAATTAATAGATTTCCTTTTAAAATCAATGTAGACTTTATACCTATTAAACCTAAAATTGCTATTTTCTAAATTTAAAATAATCTCAAAAGCTATTCTAGGGTTCTTATATTTGCCATATATATGTACCTATATTCAGAATGAATTGACACAAGGCAAATGGACAGGTGGATAGATAGACACAGGAAGAAAGAAAGAAATCAAAGAAGGAAGTGAACAGAGAAATTTTTCTAAGTTACTTTTATAAACAAAAACTGTCATTTCTTGGAATCTAAATTATTGTAAAGCTTCAGTTCAGTTCAGCTCAGTCACTCAGTCGTGTCCGACTCTTTGCGACCCCATGAATCACAGCATGCCAGGCCTCCCTGTCCATCACCAACTCCCGGAGCTCACTCAGACTCACGTCCATCGAGTCAGTGATGCCATCCAGCCATCTCATTCTCTGTCGTCCACTTCTCCTCCTGCCCCCAATCCCTCCCAGCATCACAGTCTTTTCCAATGAGTCAACTCTTCACATGAGGTGGCCAAAGTACTGGAGTTTCAGCTTTAGCATCATTCCTTCCAAAGAAATCCCAGGGCTGATCTCCTTCAGAATGGACTGGTTGGATCTCCTTGCAGTCCAAAGGACTCTCAAGAGTCTTCTCCAACACCACAGTTCAAAAGCATCAATTCTTCAGTGCTAAGCTTTCTTCACAGTCCAACTCTCACATCCATACATGACCACAGGAAAAACCATAGCCTTGACTAGACGGACCTTTGTTGGCAAAGTAATGTCTCTGCTTTTGAATATGCTATCTAGGTTGGTCATAACTTTTCTTCCAAGGGGTAAGCGTCTTTTAATTTCATGGCTGCAATCACCATCTTCAGTGATTTTGGAGCCCCCCAAAATAAAGTCTGACACTGTTTCCACTGTTTCCCCATCTATTTCCCATGAACTGATGGGACCAGAAGCCATGATCTTCATTTTCTGAATGTTGAGCTTTAAGCCAACTTTTTCACTCTCCACTTTCACTTTCACCAAGAGGCTTTTGAGTTCCTCTTCACTTTCTGCCATAAGGGTGGTGTCATCTGCATATCTGAGGTTATTGATATTTCTCCTGGCAATCTTGATTCCAGCTTGTTCTTCTTCCAGCCCAGTGTTTCTCATGATGTACTCTGCATATAAGTCTTAGGTTAGTTTAAAAAAGTCACGTATGATCTAGCATATAAATCAAACAGTTATCCACTTACTGCCCATTGCACCAACATTTTCCATGTTATCAAGGATTGATTTACCACTAACTTCCAGGAGGAAAATTTCCTGCCCAGTCTATTACAAGTATTCCTGTTTTCTAAAACTTGGATATTCTACTGGGAAATTTTGAGAATAAAATTAATAAAGCCAGTTCTTCTAGAATGCTTGTTTTGAAAGTGCAAATTTGTTCCAAGGTAATTGACATATTAGGGAATCAGTTCAGTCCAGTTCAGTTGTTCAGTTGTGTCCAACTCTTTGCGACTCCATGGACTGCAGCATGCCAGGCTTCCCTGTCCATCACCAACTCCCAGAGCTTGCTCAAACTCATGTCCATCGAGTCAGTGATGCCATCCAATCATCTCATCCTCTGTCGTACCTTTCTCCTCCTGCCTTCAATCTTTCCCAGGGTCAGGGTCTTTTCTAATGAGTCAGTTCTTCAAATCAGGTGGCCAAAGTACTGGAGTTTCAGCTTCAGCATCAGTCCTTCCAGTGAATTTTCAGGACTGATTTCCTTTACGATTAACTGGTTGGATCTTCTTACAGTCCAAGGGACTCTCAAGAGTTTTCTCCAACACCACAGTTCAAAAGCATCAATTTTTTTTTTCTTGCAATTTAACACATACTTTAACAGAGGTAGTAGATGTTTAAGATGTTTGCATGAATGTGTTTTGTGTATTCTGACTCATCTCAATTCAGTTTGGTGCAATTTTTTTTTTTCTCTGCAGGTAAAATCATACCTAAATAAATGTGAAATTCTCATTATGCCCCAAAATTTCACACAAAACACATTCATGCAAACATCTTAAACATCTACTACCTCTTTAAAGTATGTGTAAAATGGCAGGAGAAAAAGACTGGTAAGCATATGGATTGAAGACCAAATAAAAGAAAATTAGAAACAATCTTCCTGACAGTCAAAGAGAAAGCACTATCTACAAAATATACAAAGACTCAGCCTGAAAGTGACTCTGAAACTGACCTCTTAAATCACAACTTTTAAACACAGTGGGGTCGTCAGCAGTTTCAAACATGGCTAAGACTCCCAAAGCCTTCAGCTATTGGATGAAGCCAGAAGTAAAATAATAAAGGCACAAAAAAAGTTTCCATTAGTGATACAGAATTTAATTGAAAGAAAAGACTATACTTTAGACCAAATTTTTAAGAAGTGGGTGTCTATTCTATATATGCCTAGAAAGACCAACACCTTAAAGATAGAGAAGCATGCCCTCGGGTTTAAGGTTGTAAATCGTATAACTCTGATGTTTGGCTCAAGCCCAATAAACCACACTTACCCAAACTTTCCATCTGATTTCAGATACAGTCCTGCCACAGTTCCCAATAACTCACTAGTCTCAACCCTTCTGATGTCCACTTCACAAACAAACTTCCGATCCTTCTCAAGACTGTGTCCATACTTATGTATTGCATGCATGCTTCCTCAGTCACTTAATTGTGTCTGACTCTTTGAAACCACATAGACTGTAGCCTGCCAGGCTTCTCTGTCCATGGAATTTTCCAGGCAAGAATATTGGAGTGGGTTGCCATTTCCTCCTCCAGGGGATCTTCCCAACCCAGGGGTCAAAGTCACATCTGCATTGACAGGTGGCTTCTTTACCACTGAGTCACACGGGAAGCCCCATTTATCATAGTACTGCATATTAATCATTTAACATGTGTAAAAGCATGTTATCATTTCTTCTTTATACATATATGTATATGTAAACATGGCACCGATGACGTTTTTAAGTGTTGTGACCTGATTTGTCCAATGAACATTTTTGTTACATAATTTTCCCAGCTTTTCCATTTGAGGAATATATCTTGTTATAGCAGAACTGGCTGTATTTCCCTTCAAAGAAGTTCTCTAGCTTTCTACCAATACAAGTCATCTATACATTATATGTAGCATGACAATTATCCAGAAAGAGTCTAGTAAATAAGATTAATGGTTCATCAGTAATGAGAAGGGTGACTTCCCTGGTGGTCCAGTGGTTATGAGTTCACCTTTCAACACAGACGACACGGTTCAATCCCTCGTGGGGTAGCAATAAGCCTGTGCACCACAACTAGAGAGTCTGTGTGCTGCAATGAAAAATCCTGCATGAGGTAACTACACAGCCAAATAAATAAATAGTTTAAAAATAATAAGAAGAAGATGGGCAGGGGTAGGACGGGGAATGGGGTTTCATCTCTACACTAACAACTCCTAAATGTACACATTGAGCTCAGATCCTCCTTCTGGCCCCCAGACTTACCTAATCAATAGTGTACTTGACATTTCTTCTTAGACATCTTGCCACCATTTCAAATGCACTTCATGCACCCAAAGCCAAACTTTTCATCTTCTCTTGAAAAACTATTCCTCCTCCAGTTTCCATCATCTGAGCTAACTGCCCCTCTGCTCTTGTTCTTTCTTCCACTCATGTGTGAATCTTGGTCATTCTGAATAACTTTCCCCCCTACTCCCTAATACCACTGGCATCAAAACTATCATGATGCCTATCTATTATTCTACGTTCCAAATGCATTTCTACTCTCTCCCTTCTGTCTCCACTGCCCTCACCCAGGCCACATTTCCCTGGGACCCCACAGCTTCTTCCTGGTGCCCCTGCTCTAGGGTCTCCCCAGAGTAATTTGAGGGAAAACTAGGATCAGCTCACACCTCTGACTAAAAATGTCAATGACTTTCTATTACAACCCACACAATTTCTTAAATTCAAAATTTCTTAAATAACATGACCCAGACTACCTCTTAAATCTCATCTCACTTTACTCCTCCTCATCACTCCCATTTCCTGCTTTCTGAAACCAGGCTTAATGGAACCAAGTTCTTTCTTGCCTCACACCTCCATTCATACTGTTCATTTTGTGAACACTTCTCTCCTATTTAATTTCTATTCAGCCTTCAGATCTCTGGCAAATATCACTTTTTTGGAAATACTTTTCTACTTCCTACTCTAAATTAGCAACCCCCTCATTCTCTTTCAGATATTACAATCACTGTCTTTTTTAAGCCTTATCACAATACTTATTCACTTGTGTAATTATTTGTGAGAAGATTGGATGGCATTACCAACTCAATGGACATGAATTTGAGCAAACTCCAGGAGATAGTGAAGGACAAGGAAGCCTGGCATGCTGCAGTCCATAGGGTTGCAAAGAGTCAGACATGACTTAGCAACTGAACAACAACAGTTATTTGTTAAATTCTCAATTTCCCACTAGACTAGGAATCCCATGAAGTCAGAGAGCATCTGTGTTTTGGTCACAATGTTATTTAAAACATGATTAGTACCAAGCACACAGTTAAAAATATTTACTGAATGAATAAACTCCCTCAGAAAATGCTTGCTCCTTGGAAGAAAAGCAATGACAAACCTAGACAGCATATTAAAGAGCAGAGACATTACTTTGCCAATAAAGAGCTGCCTAGTTGAAGCTATGGCTTTTCAAGTAGTCATGTATGGATGTGAGAGTTGGACTATAAAGAAAGTTGAGCACTGAAGTATTGGTGATTTTGAACTCTGGTGTTGGAGAAGACTCTTGAGAGTCCTTTGGACTGCAAGGAGATCCAACCAGTCCATCCCAAAGGAAATCAGTCCTGAATATTCATAGGAAAGGCTGACACTGAAGCTGAAGCTCCAATAATTTGGCCACCTGGTGAGAAGAACTGACTCATTAGAAAAGACCATGATGCTGGGAAAGATTGAAGGCAGGAGGAGAAGGGGACGACAGAGGATGAGATGGTTGGATGGCATCACCTATTCAATGGACATGAACTTGAGCAAGCTCTGGGAGTTGGTGATGGACAGGGAGGCCTGACGTGCTACAGCCCATGGCATCACAAAGAGTCAGATACAACTGAGTGACTGAGCTGAGAAAATGTTTATCATACAATGTTTTAGATCTTGGGTTAAGTTTTGGTAGTATACCTAAGAACATATGATCTTTTGGGGGGAGACATTTAATTATATAATCATCATAATAGCAATCATTAGCATGTTGAAAATTTGTGTTGGATGATGCATTATCAAAACCCACCTTGATAGCAACTCTATGAAATTGATACTATTATATTATTATCCCCAATCCACAGAAGAGGAAACTGAGATTCATCAAAGATAAGCAATTTGTCCAGAGTTACTCAGCCAATCAGAGACAGAAGTTTAATCACATGTGTTCTAATTACTCTCTACAGAGGCAGGAAACACCTATCTGTCCCTAGGGAGTTGGGACAGATTGTACTAAGAAGTGACATTTAATCTGCATCTCAAAGAATGAGTCAAAGGTTTCCAGATAGAAAGAGGTGAAGGCATGCTGGGAGGAAGAAAAAGCAGAATCAAGTGTGTGAGAGAGCAGGGAATATTTGTTGTAGGGCAAAGAGTTCACAGGAGCTGAAGTGCTAAGTCACAGGGCAGAAAGTACACTGAAAGGAGGCAAAAGAAATAGGTTGGATCAAATTGAGAAAGTCCTGTGTTAATTCTAATCTGATGAAAGGAAAGCCAGTGGTAGTTTTGGTCTAACAATAACAACAAAAAAATTCCAGATAACTTATCTCTTAAAATAGTAGGTCCAGATAGCTCAGCAGGTAAAGCATCTGCCTACAATACAGGAGACCCAGGAGATGTGGGTTCGATCCCCAGGTCAGGAAGATTCCTTGGAGGAGGGAATAGCAACACACTTCAGTTATCTTGCCTGGGAAATCCCATGGACAAGAGGAGCCTGGTGGGCTATAATTCAAAGGATGGCGAAGAGTTGGACACGACTGAGCAACTAGCGTAGCACAGCACACAGATTCCACAGCAGAAAAGCAGAAGTGCCAGACTTATTAAAACACATGGGTAATCAAAGACAAAATGCTAGAGATTCCTACTTACTAATAGGCCAACTGCTGTCTTCCTCTTCTCTTTACTTCCTTTCCTGGACATATCAGTCCCAGACAAACAGGTGTGGCCTAGCGTGGTGGGTGTCCACCTCAGCACAGGAGAGCCACGGGAGCCCAGAGCAATAAACAGTAAGATCAGAGTGAGATGAGTGTCCACACAGGAAGGCAGGCCAGGATGGGATGTCAGCACTCAAGCGGGGTGAGAAGACATCCATGGAAACAACTTTGGACATGATGTAGAAAACTGCGTTTCCATAGAGACATAGTCCACTGCAAGATAAGATAGCTTAGAAGGGTAAGAAAGGACCCACAGAGGTGGGTACCTGGCACAGGATGTCAAAGGCAAGCAGAATGAGGACGGTGTAAGTGGGGGAAGAGTGGCCTGGAGAGGGGAACTGGAGCCTGAGTTGGGTGAGGAGGAGGTCTGGGTGTGGGGGTGATTCAGGTCAGAGTATCAGAGCCTGGGGGCAGGGAGGGGGGTGGCAGGTGAGGAAGGCTTCTGGATGGAGAGTGGCCCAGTGTGGGGCATGAGGGCCCAAATGGAGTAAAGAGGGTGCCTGTATGGGAGAGGGAGCCATGGAGCAGCCATGGAGCAGCAGCAGCCATGGCAGCAGCGTAGCATGGGGACTTAAAACCTGAATGAAGTGAGGACAACATCTCCGAGAGGAAATGGGCTGGATCAATGATGGGAGGGAATTACATACATACAGTTTAATCAGTCAGTAAACATACGAAGAGTAAATGGGACAGGTTTTTCACTGCCAGAGAATGGAGTTACCGGTATAGAAAGAAACCCTATGGTGTTGATCAGAATCAAACGCTTCAGTGTAAACTCAGTGTTTTACAAAATTATCTATATGATACAGAAATAAATATAGATGTAAGTGTGTGTATGTATTTGTGTCAGGGGGTGTATATGTAACTCCCATCTCTGTCCACTAAGATGGCATGGAAATGACAAAAGCAATATGCACACCAAGCACCCAGACCTTCCTCTCTGAAGACCTTTATCCACTGACAACAGGACTTCTTTGAAGAATTAGCTGATTTCAAGGCTGAGGAAGAAAAGGGAGAAGATGAGCCTAGAATATTTTGTGTGTCTGAAAGTGAGGGAGTATTACAAAATGATGGGGACGTGTCAAAAGCCAGATTGAAGGATTTCTACTGGACAAGTCAGGGGTAATTTGAAGGTCAAAATAAATACCTAGAAACTGATTATAATCCATTAAACAGAACTGTAAGGAATGGACCACTCAGGCAGGGGATGATGACAATGGAGGAGACTATATGTGTACTTTCCTCTCAGTTTTGCTGTGTACTTAAAACTTTAAAAAAGAAAAAGCTTTAAAAATAAAATTGAAAATCACGAGTCCATATTCATATAAGTAATTAAATAAATAAACAAATGACTGAAACTGATGAGAAAGGGGATTTTACGGTCTCAAAACACCTTACCACAGGGGAGAAAAAGTTGTTATTATCTGCAAAGAGAAAAAGAGTAACTTCACAGTGAACAACACAGGTAGACACCACCTTGCTGAAGCAATTAAACACCACTAACAAGAGGACAAAAATGAAATCTGATAAAATGATAAATCTGATAAAATGCAAAGACAAGAACGCAGCATCACTTTAGTGCTATTTCTGCCAAAGATGCACAACTTGAATCTAAAGATAAGGAAATATTAGACAATCCCAATGGAAGGCCATTCTCTAGAGTAACTGGTCTGTGATATTCCAAAGTGTCAGGATCATCAGTAAGGGAGAGACTGAGATGTTCCCGATTGCAGTAGGCTAAAGAGATAAGACAACCAAATGCAACAAGTGATTTTGAACTGCAGCCTTTCGTTATGAAGGGTATTACTTCCATGTGGTCTGAGGATGAGATGGGAGTAAGATATCAGTGCTCATTTCCTGATTTGGAGGGTTGTACTGTGGTTATGTCTTTGTAGGAAATGCACATTAAAGTAATTGGGATGCTGAAGAAGACCAGCAATCTACTCAAAACAAAGACAGGACAAAAGTTCTCTGTTGGATTACTTACTGTAAGCTAACCTTTTTGTGGTTGGAATGTTTCTTTTAAGTAAAGAAGCTCGCAAACAATATCACACTGATGTCAGTTCTCCACAACTCAGCTTGAACTTGAATGTGATAAAAAGAGAATCTTGATCTTTTAACCCCTGGCAATGTACTGTTTCCCTCCATTACATACTAAATATCACATTCACTCTTATTTAACATACATCCTTAGCAAGTTATACTTGGTTTTCAGTCTTTCCTGCCAATTACTTACTATATCACCACTGTTGAGAGTGACAAAGAGTACCAGGAATACACCTGGGAAAGGAAGAAACAGACAAAGAACAGTGAGTTTATTTAGTTTGTACAGCAAGGAAGGCTGCAAGCCCTTGGGAACCCCAGGAGCATCTTAGCAGGGGAAGCTGAGAAAAGGTTCTTATGAGGTTTGAGCTCATGCTGGAGGATTCTAAGGAGACGTTGAGGAAGCAAGGACCAGTTCTGGACTAGAAGCTCTCAAGGAGCTAGGGAAGTTCAGTGGTTGGGAATCTTAACATTTTTCCTCTAGGAGGTGGGAAGATTAAGCAAGTCTAGAGTTGCCATTGTAAAGCAACTGCACCCTTTCATGTTAGCACTAAGAGAAGGGTGTTTATTCATTTCTGTGGTCACATACAGGCCTTGTCTATGGCTTGTTCTCAGTATTGTTTATGTTCTGTTGAGAATACTGTGGTCTGGTTGTCATCAAGGCCATTTTTCAATTTCTCACCAAAGGACTAGAATAAGGAGATAAGTAGTACTAGAAGGGCAGACACAGTGCTAACAGAGGAAGTAATCACTGCTGCTGCTGCTGCTGCTAAGTCGCTTCAGTCGTGTCTGACTGTGTGCGACCCCACAGATGGCAGCCCACCAGGCTCCCCCGTCCCTGGGACTCTCCAGGCAAGAACACTGGAGTGGGGTGTTTCTCCAACGCATGAAAGTGAAAAGTGAAAGTGAAGTCGCTCAGTCGTGTCTGACTCTTCGCGACCCCATGGGCTACAGCCTACCAGGCTCCTCCGTCCATGGGATTTTCCAGGCAAGAGTACTGGAGTGGGGTGCCATCGCCTGCTCCGAAGTAATCACTGACTACCTGTTATTAAGGGAAGAGTCAAAGAGAAAAAGAAAACATGGAACAGTGATAATCATCATCATCAGCTAAGGCTTTACATGTGCCAAATATTTTTAATTCTCAAAACTAAACAATAAATTAGCTGCTAACTAAAGAATAAATAATATTATCTGCATTTGACAGATGAGAAAACTGAGTGATGGATTAATTTGCCCAGTGTCATTCAGCTAGCAAAAAGCAAAGCCAAGATCACCATATAACACATTTGTGGATTCCTATATCCAAAGGCCAAATATTTACTAAAGTTACTATATACAAAGTATTGTCTGAACATTGCAAGGAATAATAGGATTGGAGCATGCTCTAAAATACTCCTTAACTCTCCCACAAACACTTGCCCCTCTCATCCATCCTCCTTCTCACATTTTCAAAGGATATAATCTAGTGTCTTATTCATGATTGAAATGTGGGATAAAAATGAACTTTCCTTTAACTTTGACATACCCTCAGCCTAGTCCTCTATTTGCTTTCAGTCTTTTCTCTTTGCTTTCACTGTTTTCCTTTTTGAACTCTAATTGCCTCACATATGTTCCATGCCCAGTCTTGCAGCCTGTTTATGTATCCGTGTCTTAGGAGACGCTCCTTATTTACAGTTTTGGCTGTTCATCCTCATTCCTCTTGACAATTACTCTTACCCAGTGATAAGTCGATAAATGTTTAACAACCGGCTCCCCAGGAAAAGAAAATGTGGAGATGATAGATGTATAGATAGACAGATAGATAGAGTTATATAAATATACAAATTATAAATTTTGCTCATGTAAGGAATATGTTCAGACACTTTACCCTCTGAGCCACCAGGGAAGCCCCAAGGAATATGTAACATTTTATAAACAATAATAAACAACAATATAACACTCTAAATTCCATGTAGTCAATTAATTTTCCCAACAAAAGAAGGCCTTTGTTGATATTTTGGCCGAACTGTTACAACCAAACTACATTTGTAGCTGATGAGTGAACAGAAATACAACTCAAAGGTTGTTGGATTTTTCTGGGTCTATGACTAAGGCAAGGTGAAACAACAAAGATGTATGTCAGAATGTTCTTGTTCATCAATGACATAAAGGAGTTCTTTGCTGAATTTGATAATAGTTTTGAAAATACTAGAAGACAATTTCCTCAGTTTTTTGTGCTCTTCGCAATGTAATGCCTACAAACATGACATAATTTTAAGCTTTATCTGCATTATTTATATTTCTCCATCACTTTTGTAATCTAGACAACACAGGAATAAACCAAGCACTACTTTGCAGCATTTGTGAACCTCTGTAGTGTAAAACAGTCCCACTTTGGCCAGTTTTGAGCTACCAACTTGATGTCACTGAACACAGAGCTGGGAAGAGACCTACAGACACACCCATATATGATATTTCCACTTGACAGCCGTATTAGATGTAAATAACCTCAAGAACATAAATAAATAACAGTAAAATATCTTAGAAGTCATAAGTCTTGAGTATTTATGACCTTTGCTTTTAAATATTATTTATTTAATAAATTTTCTGAAAATGTACTAATTGGCCCTTGTGAGCAATACAAGCTGGTCCTAACATACAACTGCTTCTTCCCCACTCATCTTATGTTGGATGGGAGGTATCATCTTCCATAAAGGAGATGAAAGGAAATATGTCTTCTTTCCACATTGAACCAAGGGACAGGCCTGGAACCTAAGCTTGGTCACTCTGCACTTTCTCATGGGGCTCTGAATGCTGTCTGAGACATTAAAGGAGAGAAGAAATAGTTGGAAACCAATCACCCATCATGGTGGCTGTTGCTAACCAAACAGTTCCTGCTATGGGATTGTGCCCGCTTCCCTTTCTACTGTCCAGAGTGCCCTTGGTTACTGACTTTTTCTACTGTCTCTGTTCTCTTTTTTTTTTTATACCTATTCTCAAGCCTATGATTCTCCCATGTTCTTCCCCAAAATTACATACAGTATGTTTTCATCATTCACAGGCAATAAATCTGTTACTGCATGGGTTTCTTAGGAACAAGGGCTGGATCATCTTCCTGTTTCTAAGTCTTGCACATTACATGGCTCTAGGACCAGGTATTTCTCATGATAGTCCTACCAAACTAATTTATATGCTATCAGAAATAAATATATTTAAAAATAAATATCAGAAAATTTTTTCAGTATTTTTCTCCCTCTACTAGTATGTTTCATTGACTATGCTAAAGCCTTTGACTGTGTGGATCATGACAAACTGTGGGAAGCTCTTAAAGAGATAGAAATACCAGATCATCTTACGTGTCTCCTGAGAAAGGAGACAAGATTGAGAAAGGAATATGACAGGGCTGTCTGCTGTCACCCTGTTTTTTTAACCTATAAGTTGAGCACATCATGAGAAATGCTTGGCTGGATGAGTTTCAAGCTGGAATCAAGATAGGCAGGAGAAACATCAAAAACCTCAGATAAGCAGATGATACCACTCCAATGGCAGAAAATGAAGAGGAACTAAAGAGCCTCTTGATGAGGGTGAAGGAGGAGAATGAAAGAGCCAGCTTAAGGCTAAATATTAGAAAACTAAGATCATGTCATCTGTCCTCATTACTGCATGGCAAATAGAAGGAGAAATGGTGGAACTTGTGATAGATTTCCTCTTCTTGGGCTCTAAAATCACTGCGGATAGTTACTACAGCCCTGAAATCAGAAGAGGATTGCTTCTTGGCAGGAAAGTGATGACAAACCTAAACAGTGTGTTGAAAAGCAAAGACATTACTCTTTTGACCAAGGTCCATATAGTCAAGACTATGGTCTTCCCAATGGTCACACATGGTTGTGAGAGCTGGACCACAAAGAAGGCAGAACGCCAAAGAACTGATGCCTTTGAACTATGGTGCTGGAGAAACACTCCTGAAAGTCCCCTGGAGAGCAAGGAGATCAAGCCAGTCAATCTCAAGGGGGATCAACCCAGAATATTCACTGGAAGGACTGACATTGAAGCTGAAGCTCCAGTATTTTGGTCATCTGATACAAACAGATGACTCACTGGAAAAGTCCCTGATGCTGGGAAGATCAGAAGGCAGAAAGATAAGAGGGCATCAGAGGATGAGATGGCTGGGAGGCATCACCAATGCAATGGACATGAACTGGGGCAAACTCCAGGAGATGGTGAGGGACAGGGAGGCCTGGTGTGCTGCAGTCCATTGGCATTGCGAAGAGCGGGACATGACTGGGTGACTGAACAACAACAGTATAAGATCTACTTACCAATCAATGAAGAGATAATTATTTTAGAAACGGTGTCTATATGACACCCATTTTTTTTCAGGGGTGGAGCTTAATGACATAAACCTCTCCAGGACTACAATTTATCAGAAATGAAACATTTCCATATATTGCTTTATAAATAATACATCTCTATCTTGGCAGACTTTTCTAGCCTTCAGATTTGGAAGAAGCATGCTTTTCTTATGTTTCCACGGGGAGAAGCATGACTGGACAGTAATGCTGAACACTGATAAAACCTGGGAAATATTTATGGATTGTGGAAAGTATCTCAGATTGTGGAATAAAGATGGTGAATTACATTTAGTGTTTTTCTGTATTGATTTAATGCCTCATTATTTATTCTAGATCATAATGTGTTCCCAGAACACTGCTAAAGACTCTCCTTTCTTTTTTACCTTGGATCCATTACCAACCAGTTGTGCAAGCGGATGAGCCATTGTTACTCTGGAGGGCATGCACGCATGCTCAGTCACTCAGCTGTGTCCGATTCTTTGCGACCCCGTGGACTGTAGCCCTCCAGGCTCCTCTGTCCATGGGACATTCCTGGCAAGAATGCTGGAGTGGATTGCCATTCCCTTCTCCAAGGGATCTTCCCAACCCAGGGAATGAATCCTTATCTCTTGCATTGGCATGCAGAGAGACCTACAAAGGACGGGAATACAGGGGAGGCCAATACAGTAAGGCCTGTAAGCTGAGCTGAAATGAATGAAAGAGGCTCCCTAAAGGGAAAAAATATATATTTTAATTCCTTCTCCCATAACCCACAGTTAAAATTAAAAGAGAGATTACCAGATGATTTTGATACGATAAGAAGAAATTTTATGTAAAACTGTTAGGATAGGCTGGGACACAGGCACATAAACAAACATCTGGAAGCACCTGAGTGACTTGACACAATGCAGCCATCACTGGTCATGTTTTCTAAAAGCAGTTCAGTTCAGTCGCTCAGTCATGTCCAACTCTTTGCGACCCCATGAATCGCAGCACGCCAGGCCTCCCTGTCCATCACCAACTCCCGGAGTGCACTCAGACTCACATCTATCGAGTCAGTGATGCCATCCAGCCATCTCATCCTCTGTCATCCCCTTCTCCTCCTGCCCCCAATCCCTCCCAGCATCAGAGTCTTCTCCAATGAGTCAACTCTTCACATGAGGTGGCCAAAGTACTGGAGTTTCAGCTTGAGCATCATTCCTTCCAAAGAAATCCCAGGGCTGATCTCCTTCAGAATGGACTGGTTGGATCTCCTTGCAGTCCAAGGGACTCTCAAGAGTCTTCTCCAACACCACAGTTCAAAAGCATCAGTTCTTCGGCGCTCAGCCTTCTTCACAGTCCAACTCTCACATCCATACATGACCACAGGAAAAACCATAGCCTTGACTAGACGGACCTTTGTTGGCAAAGCAATGTCTCTGCTTTTCAATATGCTATCTAGATTGGACATAACTTTCCTTCCAAGGAGTAAGCGTCTTTTCATTTCATGGCTGCAGTCACCATCTGCAGTGACAACCCCAAAATTCCTGAGTTTCAATGAATATTTTTGAAGGAAAAAAATTTTTTCTAAGGAACTTTTTAGTCATTTAAGTATATTGCTTAAAACTGATCTCTCAAATAAAGTGTCTACCATGGAAACATAGTATTATCAAATTCTATGATAATAGTAGAGATAAAAACTGACTTCAGCCAAAATTATATGACATAGTAAGCATGTCATATGTAGATACACATATCTGTGTACCTAAATAAGCAGATCCGACCCGTCTGAAGAGTGCTGACCTGACATATGCTGAAGAGTCACAAGCCCATTGTCTTTTATGATCCCCAAAAGGACAGTCATGAAAGGCACAATATATCTCCTGAGGGGGACTGCTGAACCTTTTACTCATTCTAGCCTGAAGACTATACAGGTTTTAATATTCCACTACTTAATTTGTTGGATATGTTTATAAGAATTGAATGCAAATTGCTCTGGGCTCCATTGCTAAGAGCCCTGTGTGTGATGTGAAATAATTACATTGTTTGAGAACAGTAATAAGATTATTAATTAGTGATGATGCAGGTGCTGGATCACTTTCACTTGGTCATCAATTTTTAATATCAGCTGAGAGATTTACTTAAAATGGCATATTTAATCAACACAGATAAAGAAGAAATAAGTCATCAACAGAAAAATAGGTGGCCATTGCAGGTTATCTAAATCACTACCTAGGATGATAGATGGAAAGAAACCTCATGCTGGGTTCAGTAGTAACCAGCCTTCACGTCTAAGCTTCAAAAACCATTCTGAAATACAAATGTGTTCTTTCTCTCCACAATCTGTGCTGCTTTTTCTAGTCTGCCGGTGAGCAGACCATTTTTTTTCATTTATCTGTTCCTGTTTTCATTCTTTCTTCCTTGCATTCTGAAGATGTATAAGTCCTGGACCCTACTTTATGTTACAAACAGTCTGTCAAGAAGGTAGAATAGACAGAATGGAAGAGAAATCTTAGAGGCCCACGTATGAAGAAATGGATAGATGTTTGGGCATGATGCTCTGGAAAGTAAGAAAAACGAATCTTGAAAAATTCAGATACATACCCGAGACACCTAGCGCTAAAAGAGACAAGTGTCGGGATATAGTAAAAAGTTCTGGAATGGTTGAGGTTTACTAATAAAGAGGCAATGCAATGCACAGTAGAACTTTAATAGGGTAGTACTTAATTAGTACCAAAAACAAACCTTTGAACTCTACCTGTTTACCTGAATCAGTACAAAACAAGAAGACAAAAACTCTAATAGAATTTCTCTGTAATTGAGCAAATACACCAGCTTTGGACAACAGCCTCTGTATATGAGAGCAACTGAGTAATGTAATTACTACTGTTACTCTCAGAGAAAGTGGAGATGCTCAGAGATTTGGGAGAGCATGTGGTCTGATGGAAACAGGCAGTGAATTTAGACATATGTGATGGCCACTGACATGTAATCTTGGCGAGTTGCTTAATCTCTTTGAGAACTAGCTTTTTTCCATCAATGAAGTATGGATAATAATAGCCCTAAATAATACAGCTATTTTCAAAGGGCTAGTTACATGTGGAAATGGTTCCAAGATTTAAAGTAAAAAAATGCACTTAAAGCATATAACTTAGTGCATAGATATATGAGAAATGTTAGTTTCCATCTTTTTTCCCCTTCTTCATGTACCTAGTTCCCTGTTCATAGAATCTGTGGCATGAATTAAGAAAGGAGACAAATTAATCAACAACCACTTAAGCAAGAATGGTCAAACTGTCAGACATTCCAACTCTGCTGAACAGAAGTCCGATACCAGAGGAGCCGGGTATGCTATTTCTCCCTGCCCAGATCTCATTTTCTGTAAGAAGCACACTTTCAACAACTTTGTAAAACTAATATGTTGACATGAAGGATGAGAAAAAGTATGAGAGCAAGAGCTCCAAACTGGAGTTAGAAGGCAGTCAAGGGAGCTGCCTGATCAGCATCTTGCCTTTCCCCTCCAATCATGGGGCAGGTGAGGCTGCTGAGGCTCAGCCATGCCCAGTCTCTCTCCCCTGTCCCCCAAAAATGTTAGAACTAGAACCTCTGTCAAAGTAAACCTATCCAAAACTAATATTAAAATTCTCAGTTCAGTTAGTCAGTTCAGTTGCTCAGTTGTGTCCAGCTCTTTGTGACCCCATGAATCGCAGCATGCCAGGCCTCCCTGTCCATCACCAACTCCCGGAGTTCACTCAGACTCACGTCCATCGAGTCAGTGATGCCATCCAGCCATCTCATCCTCTGTTGTCCCCTTCTCCTCCTGCCCCCAATCCCTCCCAGCATCAGAGTCTTTTCCAATGAGTCAACTCTTCGCATGAGGTGGCCAAAGTACTGGAGTTTCAGCTTTAGCATCAGTCCTTCCAAAGAACACCCAGGACTGATCTCCTTTAGAATGGACTGGTTGGATCTCCTTGCAGTCCAAGGGACTCTCAAGAGTCTGCCACAACACCACAGTTCAAAAGCATCAATTCTTCGGTGCTCAGCCTTCTTCACAGTCCAACTCTCACATCCATACATGACCACAGGAAAAACCATAGCCTTGACTAGACGGACCTTTGTTGGCAAAGTAATGTCTCTGCTTTTGAATATGCTATCTAGGTTGGTCATAACTTTTCTTCCAAGGAGTAAGCGTCTTTTAATTTCATGGCTGCAGTCACCATCTGCAGTGATTTTGGAGCCCAAAAAAATAAAGTCTGACACTGTTTCCACTGTTTCCCCATCTATTTCCCATGAAGTGATGGGACCAGATGCCATGATCTTCGTTTTCTGAATGTTGAGTTTTAAGCCAACTTTTTCACTCTCCACTTTCACTTTCACCAAGAGGCTTTTGAGTTCCTCTTCACTTTCTGCCATAAGGGTGGTGTCATCTGCATATCTGAGGTTATTGATATTTCTCCTGGCAATCTTGATTCCAGCTTGTGCTTCTTCCAGCCCAGCGTTTCTCATGATGTACTCTGCTCATATGATCCAGCAGCCCCATTTCTAGGAATATACCCAGAGAAAATTAATTTGAAAAAATACATGCACTCCAGTGGTCACAGCAGCTCTATTTACAACAGCCAGGACATGGCAACAACCTCAGTGTCCACTGACAGAAATGGATAAGGAAGATGTGGTATATATATATATATATATATATATATATATATGTACAACTGGGATGTCACTGAGTCATGAAAAGAATAAAATAATGCCATTTGTAGCAACATGCATGGACCTAGAGATTATCATACAACGTGAAGTCGGAATGAGAAGGACAAATACCATATGATAACACTTGTATGTGTCATCTAAAATATGATGTGAATGAACTTATTTACAGAACAGAAACAGACTCACAGAGAGAACAGATATGTGATTGCCAAGGGATGGGAGGAGATATGGATTAGGAGTTTGGAATTCACAGAAATAAACTATTATACATAGAAAGGATAAACAACAAGGTCCTACTGTTTAGCACAGGGAACTCTAGTCAATATCCTGTGATAAACCATAATGGAAATGAATATGAAAAAAGAACATAAAAAGTGAAAGTGAAAATGTTAGTTGCTCAGTTGTGTCTGATTCTTTGAGACCGAATGGACTGTAGCCTGCCAGGCTTCTCTGTCCATAGAATTCTCCAGGCAAGAATACTGGAGTGGGTAGCCATTCCCTTCTCCAGGGATCTTTACAACCCAGGGGTCAAACCAAGCCTTCCTGTACTGCAGGCAGATTCTTTACCGTTTGAGCCACCAGGGAAGAACATTTATATGTACAACTGAATCATTTTGCTGTAAAGTAGAAATTAACACAACATTATAAATCAACTATACTTCAATAAAATAAAATTTTAAAAAAGTTCTGCCCCTCAATCATTTTTGTGAAGCTAGAGTAACAAGATGGATCTTTATGGCAGAGCATAGGAAAACACACAGGAAAAACATGCACACAAGGGCTGAGTTTCCTGCTCAAATGCAACCTTTTTAGATGTGACTTTAAATCTTCAAATATTCTATTTAGAACAATAAAAGATCTGCCCCGATCATGAGTGATATTTCTTGTGAATATCCAACATTATCACAAGTCATTCTTGCCATGTACTTTAACACAAAAAGGAAGGTGGAGAGGAGGACTGATTCAGACAACAGGTCTGAAGCATAATTAAACACACACTGGCAGCCTCGAGCTCTAGCTAGCAGACTTGGGCAGCCAAGATTCCTCAATGTTTGCAGGGAAACAGATACTCTATCACCACTGGCTTAAGCTGTTGTCATAATGATTTCATCAAAGTCCTCCAACCCTCCTGAAGTCTGAATTGGGTAAACCATGAAATCTCTTAAGTTTTAGTTTTGAAATCAGCCTCTTATGAGGAGAAAATAATTTTCAACTGTTACGTATCAGACACTTAATAGTTGCTGGTAACATTTATTAATATAAACCTCGCCACGTATATAAGCTTACCAAATACAAACCCAGAAGCGAACAAATTGCTCAGAATGTCAAAATCACAAAGGTCATAAATATGCACATACAAAGGACATAAGATCAACAAGTGTCAAAGCTGACGTAGGAATTTGCTTCCAATTTTGTTGACAGCCAACATGAAAGAGAAGCATTCAATTCAACAAATATTGATTTTGTTAGGATCTGCTATGAGCCAAGCATTGTTCTAGGTGCCAAGAATACAGTAGTTAAAACCGAAAAATGTCTTGGTTGCTCTAGCACAGAGTAGCCAATTATTTAATTCTCTTTGATAATAAGAAATAGCAATTCTTTAAGGCAGGTGAAGCCTTCCCTGGCATAGAGCAATAATTTCACTCAGAGTTTCACGTATGCAACACTGCTGTGCTACAAAGACCCTTGTCTCAATGACATACCTATGAAAGTGCAATATTAAATTTCTTCTTGCATCATTCAATGAAAACTAAAGACAAGACACCAAAGTTGATCTCAGTAAAAGCAACCTAGCAGGAGGTTAACACAGCTTAGTGCAAATGTGTAATTTTTAGCTGATTTAACTTAATTGGCCTGGCATGTTGTGGTTTATGGGGTCACAAAGAGTTGGACATGACTGAGTGACTGAACTGAACTGAACTTAATTCAAAGATAGAACCTGGGTCACAGATAGAACCTATTTCTCAAAATCTGCATCAGAATAATCTTGGAAGATTCTGAATAATGTAGATTCTTGGACTGCATTCACAAAATCTTAGTGAATCAGAATCTCGGAAAGCAGGCCTAGTAGTCTGTATTTTGTAAGAGCTGTTTGGGATTTTCTTTTATACACCAAGTGTTTAGAACTTTTAACTTTGAGGAAGAAGTTTTAAACTGTTTTCATTCTTCAGGGGTTGTGAAATAAGTTTAGGGGGAAAGCAATTATTTCAGTTCAGTCCAGTTCAGTCGCTCAGTCATGTCCAACTCTTTGCGACCCCATGAATCGCAGCATGCCAGGCCTCCCTGTCCATCACCAACTCCCGGAGTTCACTCAGACTCACGTCCATCGAGTCAGTGATGCCATCCAGCCATCTCATCCTCTGTCGTCCCCTTCTCCTCCTGCCCCCAATCCCTCCCAGCATCAGAGTCTTTTCCAATGAGTCAACTCTTCGCATGAGGTGGCCAAAGTACTGGAGTTTCAGCTTTAGCATCATTCCTTCCAAAGAAATCGCAGGGCTGATGTCCTTCAGAATGGATTGGTTGGATCTCCTTGCAGTCCAAGGGACTCTCAAGAGTCTTCTCCAACACCACAATTCAAAAGCATCAATTCTTTGGTGCTCAGCCTTCTTCACAGTCCAACTCTCACATCCATACATGACCACAGGAAAAACCATAGCCTTGACTAGACGGACCTTTGTTGGCAAAGTAATATCTCTGCTTTTCAATATGCTATCTAGGTTGGTCATAACTTTCCATGAAATAGATTAAAATAAGATGGAAATAATGAAATAGTAAATATTAAAGTGCATTGTATTTTATTTAAATATTTACATAAATATTGCAGATAACATAAGAATAGTTTTGTGAAATTTTTATTTTTATGAATATGTAGAGTATAATAGGTTATATGTATAGCTTACCCTGGGTTTCAATCAAAATACTCTGAAAACAGTAATCTAAAGGTATATATTGACTTCAGATCTTTCAAAAACTCTCTGAAAGTATCAGTCTTTTCTGGTCTATTTGAGAATTAAAAGTAAACAGTTGTGTATATTATTACACAAGATGCATGTAATTCATATTATATATATAATATGTAATACATATGTATTACAAGTTTTTGCTCACACTAGTGATAGAAAACATCAAATATCCTTTGGTTACCATGGTGTCCCTTCATATATTTTAAAATATGTATTGTTAAAAGAATTGAGATGTCCCTCTGGAATAAACACTCTTGTAAACCATATGCAAATTCATTACCAACAGCAGAAGTCTTCTGGCTGTATCCTGCTGAGATGTTAAGAATAAAATAGAAATAAATTTTTCCTAGCCTTTTTTATGTTCTTGATTTATTACTATACATGAAACAGTAACTCACCCCAATTTTATTTATGATATTAGAAGATAATACTTATAGCATTTCAATCCATTGACTATGATTAATGAACCTGAATTTAATTTTCCATCCAATTCTATATAGTCAACTCTTTGTAAATTGATTCTCCTCCCAAAATTATGATGCATGTCAGATTATTATAGCTGGTACTATTTCAGACAGAGCAGATGCTTCCCTTAGTTTCGATGTGTATAATATGAATGCTCAAGAATTTTGCAGAAAACATAACTTTCTAAGATTCACAGAGCAGAAAGTGGCTTTAGTACCTCAGGACTTCAGTAACGATATTGTCAATTCAGAAGCAAAAGTACTAAGACTCTATTTCCCACTTGAATACATTTTCCTTTTTTTAAAAATACATTTTCATGGTAAGCAATTTAGTTAACTATTAAATATTCTTTATTTTGGGGGAACTGTTCTCTAGAGCAAGTGTTTTTAACATAAAATTCACAGAAAAGTTGCAGCATCTTTGTGAAGTCTCTAAAATGCCATGAAGAATTCTGTGTATGTTGCTGTATAGATTTCTCTAGGGAATGAATCCATAGCTTTCAGAAGTTCCTGAAGGCATCCATGACAAACAAAAACATCACAAGACAAACTTTAACTGCTTTAAAGCCTATCTTTCTTCTCTTACTCCATAATTTAAACTTTAGATCTTTTGCATCTGTCTTCAGATAAGATCAAACACAGTTTTTTCCCTTGTGTTTGCACAATTTATTCTTGAGAGCTCTCATTAGGTAACACTCTGACATGCTCTTCTCCAAAAGAGAGACAAATGAAGCTCATTGGAAAGAATAATTGTTTAGAGGAATGGTCTTATATAAAATAAAATTGCCAAAGTCTGTTTAGAAATTTTTTTTTTCCCCACTCTGGAGCAGTAGGATAAAGTACCAAACTTGCTGATCAATAAGGTGTAACTTCCATAGTACTGAATGAAATCACAATGGAATGTCAAGCCAGGGAAGTCATTAGGAAAGTATTTACTTTTGAGAAGTCAATACTTCCTTCAAATAGTGGAGATAAACATGTCTTCCTAGAAAATGGTATCTCTTTACTACAAATCATACAACAAATGCACAACAGAAGTCA
The DNA here is from genome assembly GCF_003369695.1 of Bos indicus x Bos taurus. Lineage (NCBI taxonomy): Eukaryota > Metazoa > Chordata > Mammalia > Artiodactyla > Bovidae > Bos > Bos indicus x Bos taurus. The sequence continues at coordinate 86,416,624 of NC_040081.1, read as the reverse complement.
TTTTTGAAATATCTTTTAAAATCTGCAGACAGGGAAGTATAAGTGTAGTAAAATATGTGTGTGTGTGTGTGTGTGTGTGTGTGTTCAGTCACTCAGTCATGTTTGAGTCTTTGTGAACCCATGGACTGTAGCCCACCAGGCTCTTCAGTCTATGGAATTTTTCAGGCAAGAATACTGGAGTGGGTTGCCATTTCCTCCTCCACACACAATATGTTGTAAAAGATATGTGGCAAATTTCATAAAATGGTGATATTCCCAAGTAAAACTGTTCTTTCTCCACTAGATTGAGATAAGCTTAGAACATGATATCCTTATGCGAATTTTTATTAAGGAAATCCCAAAATGCAAAAACCCTAAGTATCCTTTGTTCAATAGAAGTTTTATCAGACATTTTCAAGGAAAAGTCAGACTTTTTTTAACTAACACTGTTTATATTTCAATATACATGTGTATGGCAACAGTTACGAGTGATATTTTGGTTTGCTTGTTCTTGAATCACAGAAACTAATCAATCATTATCACATTATATCCCAAATGCATTCATTGAACAGATCATCATTTGATGTTTATTATGTGCCAGATACTGCCCTAAGTGAGTAAGAGTACCTAAGTGTATGTAATGATGAAAAGGAACAGGAATGATTGCTTAACCTAAACATGAACAGAATGGACGGTAAATGAGTAAATCATTTTGTCTTGGACAGGCATGGATAGTGATTAGGAAATCTGGAAAAATACAAATCAGATATGAAAAAGTATATTGCTTTAAATAAGAACAACATTCTGTATGCTTCTTAAGTGCCAGCTATTCTACGAAGAAATTGAACAGGCTTGCTGCATCTACACAAAGCAGAAATCCTATGAAGTGAGTATTTGTGATAAGGCTCTGGATCACAAGGACAGAAACCAACTCACAGAACCCAGTATTTAGAATGCAAAGAGAACTTTCAAACCACTGGTTTTAGAAGAAGTGCTCAAGTTCTTACTCTGCCTTCTCTACTCCTCTTTGCAAGTCTCCCACAATCTTCTTTCTTGGGTTTCCTCTGGTCCTTGTGTCTATGTGACAGAAAACAACATCACTAATAATTCAGTTCTCAAATTTTGCATACCAATAAAAGCTATTCTTTCTGAGTTGCAATTTTAATATCCCTGGCAAAGAACCACCATTGAGCAAGGATTATTCAGATGCCCAACACCAGATCAGCAGGGTTTGGTAAGTCCTGTCTATTATATCAAGGTAACAAGATGTTGAAATGTCAATCTTTAAGATTTTACTTTTTTTCATGCGCTTTCATTATTCCCCCAATTTGTCAGAGGAGCATGGAAGCATTAGTATTTTTCTACAAGGAAAGCGAAGAGAAAAAAATACATATACTTTGATTTGTAGGTTTGGTTTGGTTGTTGGTGGTTGCTTTTGTTTTTTTTTTTTATGCTTCCTAACTAGTCTCTTAAGACTCAAAGGGAAGTCCCTGAAGGAAGTGGATCAAAGAGTTTATAAAAGCAAAGGTTAAAAAGCAAAAAAGAGGGAAGGAAATGACTCCAACTCCCACATTTGGAAAATGATGGTTGAGGGTTCCCTGGGCTGAGAGAAAGAGAAAAGGGAATGGTGGGGCCAACCTCAGAAGAGGACCAAACTTCCAGACCAGAATGGTCTCAGGGGAGTTAGGGATGAGAGGGAAGTATTACCATGGCAATGTGTTTAATCATCAGTAAGGGGTCAGCAGAGTGGAAGCCAAGATAATAGACCACTCTTCTGCTTACAGAAAAGCCATGTCAGTGACTGTCATCATCCCTGGGTAGAGAATGGCTTCCATTATCAGCTGCCACCACCTCTTGCTATGCTCAAGATTTTGCAGAGTCTCCTGTTCTATCTTTCATCCATCCAGGACACTTATAAGTACCCCAAAGAGAGCACAGAAACTTCACCCACCATATGACAATAGTGGTAGGAAAGGGAAAGTCCTAGTACAGTTATTGGGGTACGCTGACGAGTGGAAAAGTTCACCCTTGTTTTACCACCCTGTTGGCTTAGACAGTAAAGAATCCACCTGCAATGCAGGAAACCTGGGTTCGATCCCTGGGCAGGAAGATTCCCCTGGAGAAGGGAATGACTACCCACTCCAGTATTCTTACCTGGAGAATTCTATGGACAGAGGAGCCTAGAAGGCTGTAGTCCATGGGGTCACAAAGAGTCAAGTACAACTGAGCAACTAGCACTTTTCACCACCCTGGCAATTTTCAGGCCAGTTGGGCAGATCCCAGGAGGGAAGATACACTGGAGAAGGGATAGGCTACCCACTCCAGTATTCTTGGGCTTCCCTGGTGGCTCAGCTGGTAAAGAGAATCTGCCCTCAGTGCGGGAGACCTGGGTTGGGAAGATCCCCTCGAGAAGGGAATGGCTACCCACTCCAGTATTCTGGCCTGGAGAATTCCATGGGGTCACAAAGAGTTGGACACAACTTTCACTCACTTCACATGTAAATGTCAGGATAGGAAGGAGAAAGTTTCAGGAAAAGTGCTGACTTGGGTTACAGGGCAGATGAAAAAGTAGGAATCTCTTAGAACATAAATATTCTCATCTGATACATGAGGCAGCTGATTCTTACAAATATAGGTACCAAACCAAGATCACATGGTCAGGAAATCCTGAACCACAATACAGACCAAGCCAGTGTGCCCAACCAGATGCAGGAGTGCCTCCACACTCAGATCCCTGTGGCAGCTTCTTTAATAAACAAAAATGAGCAAGAAGCATTTGTGGAAAATTTTTGCAATCACAATTTCAACTCCTGGCACCATAGGAGGTAGCTAGCTATCTGAGCATCCTTGGCGACAGATGGTTCTAAGATATTGTGTACAGTACTGGGAGAAGGGGTTCATTTTTTTTTCATTTGAAGAAAATATATTTATTGTTATCCATCTACATCCTGAATTCAGTTGGCATCTGAGGTTATTCGTTATGAATTTTGTATATGTATGTTTCCATTTTGATAAAAAGTAATACATAGAGAGAATGGATCACTTGACCCACTAGAAGGCAAATTTTCAAGAGACCACAGGGAACCCAAAAGCCACAGAAAATGTGCAACTCCAATGTGTACATTTTTTTCAACTTTTAAAATATCTTAAATATCAAAATGAATCTGCCACAGGCAAAACTAATACAATTATGTAAAGTTTAAAAATAAAATAAAATTTAAAAAAATATGTCTTAAATAAAGTTTATGGTAATTGAAAAGAAATCTTCAAATGTGAATTTTTATGCTTCCAAATCATCATTTTAATAGATCTGTAGTATTCTATTGTTTGAATATGCCAGATATGCACTAAATGGCAAGTTGGAGAAATTGAATTCAAGTTAACTTAAGCAACAAATGGAAATTCTGGCTCATGTAGCTGTAAAAAATACTGAAAATATGATGATGTTAATCTCTCTCTTTCTCCATTTTGCATCTCACCCAGTTTCTGCTGACCCTCATTCTGTCCCTTCACATATGCATGAAGAATAAGACTGTAGGGGGACTTCCCTGGTGGTCCTGTAGTTAGAACTCCAAGCTTCCACTGCAGGGGGGCCTGGGTTCGAACCCTGGTCAGTGAAATGAGATCCCAGAAGGCTCAAAGGGCAGCCAAAGGAAACAAAAAAAGAATAAGGCTGTAGAAGGTGTGAGTTGATGATATCACAGCTCATTATTCACGAACAAACAAGAACTTCTCTCCAGTGTTCAAATATCAAATTCTTTATATCAAATCAAACAATCCTAAAGGAAATCAACCTTGAATATTCACTGGAAGGACTGATGCTGAAGCTGAAGTTCTAATACTTTGGCTACCTGATAGGAAGAGCTGACTCATTGGGAAAGACCCTGATGCTAGGGAAGATTGATGGCAGAAGAAGGGGGTGACAGAGGATTAGATGGTTGGATGGCATCATCGACTCAATGGACATGAGTTAGCGCAAACTCTGGGAGATAGTGATGGACAGGGAAGCCTGATGAGCTGCAGTCCATGGGGTCTCAAAGAGGCTGACACAACTGAGTGACTGAACAATAACAAAATAGCTACTTTGATTAACCCAAACTGGGACACATGTTCACTTGTGGATGAATGAATATCTGAGACAAAGGGACAGAGCTCAGGGATAGGTTGCGTCTCATCCACATTTTGTCTGAGTGTTGCCAGTACCAGTCCCACCAGAGTCAATGTCAGGTAAGGAATAAGAGGTATGTCATGCTGCCCCCAGCTCCAGCCCACTGGAGATGACTATATATATCTACTCTCAAATCCAGACAGGTAGCTTAAAATCAACCATGGTGGAAATATCTATGCAACAGAAATAAGCATACACTGCAAACCAGGACTTTTTTAATTTCCTGAGGGCAGGTTGTTAAATATTTACCAGAAATTCTTAGACGGGAGATTTTTGCCACAGGGCTGTGGTGAGGGAGACAGAGCGCTAGATAGAAACACCAGTATGCTGGTACCAGACCCACTTGTTCTCTACGAGTGCAACTAATAAGTAGTATTCATAAAACCAGCAGATGCATTAACATTTACAATGATTCTTCATGAACAGAATGCTGATTAAATAGGTCTTTTAAAACTTCCACCTGTTTTCAAACCATTCAAAGAAAAGTTTTGGAATTGTTTTTTTAATAGCATCTACTCACCTCACCAATGTTTAAATAGAGGAAAATAAGATCAGCATGATCCAAGAAGAGAAAAATACCATCTACATTCTGATAAAGACGTAACCTGTAGACCATGGTTATTTCACTTGAAAGAAATTTCGTATCAGCCTTTCCTCAGATCATTTAGGGAAAAAATAGCCCTGTTGTCGAGTCTGTCTTTGCAAAGGAAAATATCATGTCTTGATGCATATCCCCAGCTGTGCTATCTACATGCCAGTCTCTGGTGTCATCTTATTCCAAGAGTGAAACTTTCCTAGAGCCAACTTCTATCACTCTCTCTCTCAATGCTGATTTTTTCCTAAGATTTGTTAGAATCTGCTCATGATCTTGAGCTAGGCTGCCTATTTACCTACTCAGATAACACACAGGGCCTCCTGGTTTTGCTTCAAATATTTTTTTTTTCCCAGAAAGAAACTTCCATTTTGCCAAATTTATATGTAACTGCATTCATTGAGCAACTATGGAATAACTCAACCCAGTAACACAACTAGCACTTTTTGAGCATTTACTAGTTTGCTAGGCAAACTACTACTGCTAGGCAAACACTACTTTCCTTATTTTATTTGATCCACACAACAGCCCTATGAGACAGGAAATGTTATCCTCATTTAACATACAAGGACAGAAGATAGAAAGAAGATAAATAATTCTCTAAGATCACATAACAATTGAACAGCATTGCCAGGAATAAGATGCCTGTGTGATACCAAAATCCACTCAACTCCTGAATATACTGGTCATGCCATGCACTGAGGTGCTTACGTACACTTTCCCATTCGGTTCCAAGTGTGACGTGGGTTTTGTTATTCTCCTTTGCAAATGATAACAACATGGCTCAAAGGGTTTAAGAAATGTGTCCAAATTTCCAAAGCCATAGGTAATATGTGGATTATCCACCTTTACAAGGTGGATCTCAAATCCATACATAACTCCTTGCCCAGTTTTTTTTTTTTTCCCTACTATAATGCACCTTTCAGAAGAGGCAAGCCATCTGAATATGTTCTAAGTTTAGCTATTTAAAAAATTTTAAGGGAACAACTTTTGAAATGATGGATATATACTGGTGTTCAGCTATATAAAAACATAGCATTTATTTGGAGTCTTAATTCTATTACACTTTGAGGTAACAACAGAGAGTGAGGACTAGGTGAATCATCAATCCCGGCAATTTTGTGGGAAGGAGATGTCGGGGAGGAATCTATGCTCCAGAAGAAGTAGAAATGTATTATATCAACGTCAGCCAGTAGAGACAGAACTTGAAGAGACAGAGAAAACAAGGAGAGAAAACAGGCAGAATCATTTGTATTCTTTAATCACAGTAGTTAGAGTAGCCCAGAAAAGAGCAAATTGAGTTCATCAAAGCTCTACCGCACAAATTCAACTCCCTGTCATTCCAGCCTTGCGCTCCTTGTGGCAACGGTTTCCTCATGAGAAAACCACATGCAAGTGAAGTCAACAGTGGCTAGGGGGCAGAGTTAAAGATGTTTATCACCACAATCTTGAAGTGTCTGGGAAGGATTTAGGGGGATGGTTTGCCAAACAGAACAAGAGTGATTATCACGAAGTGAAAGGATATGACAAATAGAAGAGTTACCTAGAGCCTGTGCAGTGACGAGTGGCAACCCAGAGCCTCTGAGCTCTGCCACTTGCTGCTTCTCAAGTTGACTCCAACAGGAGGACATCTGAATAACAAGTCATGCGTGTGCCCTCATTGTCTTGCCACATGATCATTGTTTCTTGGAAGGAAACCCTGGAATTCAGAAACAATGGGTAGGGATGAAGAACTGGGAAATGATGCCACATTTCTCGTAGCAGAATCAACATCACAAAGATATTGGTTCTCAAGTTGCTGAAAAAAGCAAACACAGTACCCTCATTTAAGGCAAGGAATACACAGGAAGCCAAGACACTGGCCAGTTCAAATCACCTCAGAATCTTGAAATTACAGAAGGAAACTTTAAGAGAAATTGCAAGTAAAACAAAGGTAACTGATCAGTAGGGTCCCTGAACATGGATTGGAAGGAGTAGGCTATCAGAATTCTACTCAGTAGGACTAGAATTCAACTTAGAATTCTAACAAATCAAAGAAAAAGTATGATAGTTAGGAGCTTGGAGAGGTGAGCAGTTGTGGGTAAGGGGTATTGTAGGAGGTGTTTGGGAAGGTGAGCAAAGAGGAAAGAAACCTCTGGTCATGAGTCAACAGGCTCAGAAAATTTCAAGATCTATATTTAGATGCCCGTGCACACTGGCAGATTTGTGGACTAAGAAATCTGGAACTTGTGTTTGCTTTTTGGAATAATCAAAAAATGGGATGCTTTCCTAAATTCCTCCAAGCTACATGAAGTGGTATTGTCTTTACTTAGAGCTCAGGTAGTAGCTCTTCCCACATTCAGATCAGATCTGCTTCCCTCATAAGGCAGCCAACCGCTCACTGGCAGAAAGGTCTACAGTATTTGTTTTCTGTATGCATGTATACGTATACACACATATGTATACAATGGAATACTACTCAGCCAAAAAAAAGAATGAAATTTTGCCATTTTCAACAACATGGATAAACATAGAGGGTATCATGCTAAGTGAAACCAGTCAGAGAAGACAAATACTGTATGATTTTACTTTATGTGGAACAGCAAAACAGTCATAGATACAAAGGACAAACAGGTGGTTGCCAGAGGGCAGAGTGTTGGGAAGGAAAGAAATACGTGATGGAGATAAAGAGGTACAAACTTCCAGTTAAAAAAAAATGAATCATGGTGGTGATTAGTTTGAAATATATGGAAATAACAAATCACTGCATTAACAGGAAGAGATGGGAACACCAGACCACCTGACCCGCCTGTTGAGAAACCTATATGCAGGTCAGGAAGCAACAGTTAGAACTGGACATGGAACAACAGACTGGTTCCAAATATGAAAAGGAGTATGTCAAGGCTGTATATTGTCACCCTGCTTATTTAACTTATATACAGAGTACATCATGAGAAACACTGGGCTGGAAGAAGCACAAGCTGGAATCAAGATTGCTGGGAGAAATATCAATAACCTCAGATATGCAGATGACACCACCCTTATGGCAGAAAGTGAAGAGGAACCAAAAGCCTCTTGATGAAAGTGAAAGTGGAGAGTGAAAAAAGTTGGCTTAAAGCTCAACATTCAGAAAACAAAGATCATGGCATCCGGTCCCATCACTTCATGGGAAATAGATGGGGAAACAGTGGAAACAGTATCAGACTTTATTTTTTTGGGCTCCAAAATCACTGCAGATGGTGACTGCAGCCGTGAAATTAAAAGACGCTTACTCCTTGGAAGAAAAGTTATGACCAACCAAGATAGCATATTTAAAAGCAGAGACATTACTTTGCCAACAAAGGTCTGTCTAGTCAAGGCTATGGTTTTTCCTGTGGTCATGTATGGATGTGAGAGTTGGACTGTGAAGAAAGCTGAGCACTGAAGAATTGATACTTTTGAACTGTGGTGTTGTGGCAGACTTTTGAGAGTCCCTTGGACTGCAAGGGGATCCAACCAGTCCATTCTGAAGGAGATCAGCCCTGGGATTTCTTTGGAAGGAATGATGCTAAAGCTGAAACTCCAGTACTTTGGCCACCTCATGTGAAGAGTTGACTCATTGGAAAAGACTCTGATGCTGGGAGGGATTGGGGGCAGGAGGAGAAGGGGACGACAGAGGATGAGATGGCTGGATGGCATCACTGACTCGATGGACGTGAGTCTGAGTGAACTCCGGGAGATGGTGATGGACAGGGAGGCCTGGCGTGCTGCAGTTCATGGGGTTGCAAAGAGTCAGACATGACTGAGCGACTGAACAGAACTGAACCAGTCCATCCTAAAGGATATCAGTCCTGGGTGTTCATTGGAAGGACTGATGCTGAAGCTGAAACTCCAATACTTTGGCCACCTCATGCGAAGAGTTGACCCTTTGGAAAAGACCCTAATGTTGGGAGGGATTGGGGGCAGGAGGAGAAAGGGATGACAGAGGATGAGATGGCTGGATGGCATCACTGACTTGATGGACATGAGTTTGAGTAAACTCTGGGAGTTGGTGATGGACAGGGAGGCCTGGCATGCTGCGATTCATGGGGTCGCAAAGAGTCGGACACAACTGAGCAACTGAACTGAATTGAACCTACTGTTTTAGGTCAATTATACTTCAGAAACAACAAAGTTATAGAAGAAATCAGATTTACAGTGACCGGACAGGGGGTGTAGGGAAAATGGCATCAGATGAAGGCAGTCAGAAGGTACAGACTTTCAGTTATAAGTAAGTGCTAAGGATGTAATGTACAACATGAAAAATATAATTAATGCTGTAGCACATCATACAAATTCAGAGAGTAAATCCTGGTGGTAAAGAACCTGCCTGTCAATGCAAAGACTGAAGAAATGCATGTTCTATGCCTGGATGGGTAAGAGGCCCTGAAGAAGGGAATGGCACTGCACTCCAGTATTCCAGCCTGGGAAATCCTATGGGCAGAGGAGCCTGGCGGGCTACAGTTTATGAGGCTCAGAAAGTCGGGCACAACTGAGCAACTAAACACTATAAGCAACTAAGCACAACTAAGTGTGCGGATACATACACATAGATATATATGCATGTGTATATATATGTGTGTGCTTAGTTGCTCATATATACACACACACATGTACCACATCTTCTTTAGCCATTCGTCTATTGATAGGCACTTAGATTGCTTCCACTTCTTGACTATTATAAATAATCCTTCAATGTACATAGATGTATATATCTTTTCAAATTAGAGGGGTTTTTTCCCTGATAAACACCCAGAAGTGGAATTCATGATTCCATATGGTAACTTAATTTTTTGAGGAATCTCAATACTGTTTTCCATAGTGGCTGCCCCAGTTTACATTACTACCACCAGTGCACAAGAGTTCCCTTTTCTCCATACCCTTGCCTACACTTGCTGTTTGTTGTCTTTTTATTAATAGCCATTCTGACACGTGTGAGGTGATAACTTATTGTTTTGATTTGCATTTTCCTGATGATTAGCAACATTGACCATCTGCATGCCTTCTTTGGAAAATGTCTATTCAGATTCTGTGCTCATTTTTTAAATTGGGTTGTTTGGGTTTTTTATGATGTTCGGTTTTATGATTTCATTTATTTTAGATATTAACCCCTTAACAAATATATTGTTTGGAAATATCTTCTCCCATTCAGTAGTGGCCTATTCATGTTGTTTACAGTTTCCTTCACTGTACAAAAAGCTTTTGAGTTTGAGGTAGTCTTGTTTTTGTTTATTCTTGCATTTCCTTGATTCTTACACGTGTTCTCCTCTGTTTTCTGGTATTTAATGTTACTATGACAAAGTTTGAGATCAGCCTTATATTAGTTTTCTAGTGATTCTTCTGAGTGATTTAATGCTTTGTTTGTTTGTTTTCCTGCCAGGCTATTTCTATCAGAGTCCAATTAGAAAAACAGAAAATCCTTTAGATGTTTCAAGCAACACTTGCAAAAGTGTTGGCAGAACTGTAAGAGGAAAAGAAATTAGATGATGATATCCAGAGATCAGGAACTGTAGGTAGAAGCAACAATCTGTAGGAACCCACAAAAGTATCCTTGTGAAAACTGCTGGAACTGCTGCTCTGCACTGATTGGACACCCAGGAGCCAGCACTCACTGTTGTTGCTGCTGCAGCCCTGGGTCCCTGGCAGAACTGGTGCTTCTTCTACTTGCTTCCAGCCTCCTAATCTCACAACTGGCTCCCACTGGCAGACTCTAACCGAAACATCTGGCAAAAAGAACCTAGAAAATGTGGCATACTCCCCACCAGCAATACACAAGAGAATAGCATCTGAATAACAGACTATTTTTGGCATGTTTCCCAAAGGATAAAGGGAAAATAATCAAAGGACTTTCCTTTGAAGTAAACTTTACTAGCTATATATTACAGCAGCGGCTATTTTGAGTCAATTTCCATGGTTCAAGATGTATTTTTCCAATATATAGATTCAGATTTTTGCTCAAGGAAGTTTTCCTGGTTACATTTGTGAATATTGTTCCAGTCCATCATTTTTATTTTATTTGGGAGGGGCTTTTCAATGGTATATACCTTGGACTTCTATTTCTCCTCCATGGGTGCTCAGTTGTGTCCAGCTCTTTGTGACCCCATGGACTGTAGCCCACCAGGCTCCTCTGTCCATGGGACTCTCCAGGCAAGAATACTGGAGTGGGTTGCCTTTTCCTCCTGCAGGGGATATTCCCGACCCAGGGATCAAACCTGTGTCTCCTGCACTGTTGAGCCACCACTGTCCATAGTTTTTTTCTCCATTCACCTGTGATTTGTTCCCAACTTCCTTTTATTTCACTTTGCATTTTTCTCTATTTTCATTGTTTTCTGCAGTGTCCATTCTGCCTTGGGTTCTTAAATGTATTTTAATTTTTATAAAAGTTGTTCTTTTTTTCAGTTCACATTATATCTTTTGATTTTTCTTTTTTTTTAAATTTTATTTTATTTTTAAACTTTACATAATTGTATTAGTTTTGCCAAATATCAAAATGAATCCACCACAAGTATACATGTGTTCCCCATCCTGAACCCTCCTCCCTCCTCCCTCCCCATACCATCCCTTTGGGTCGTCCCAGTGCACTAGCCCCAAGCATCCAGTATGGTGCATCGAACCTGGATATCTTTTGATTTTTCATCAGCACTTTTTCTCTGGGCTTTTCCATTTTTTTATTTGTGGTTTCCCACTAAAGTAAAACATTAATATTTTCATCTGCAACATAACATTTTTTATGGTTAGTGTTCTGTTAATAAGAATTTACTACTAGTTTCTCTACTTTCCTTTATTAGCATTTCTTAGCATCTAAATTTTACCAGTTCCTTTTTATTACTTGTCATGAATGCCTTGGATTTTGCAAGACCAGCTGTTTTCAGTGGTCTCCAAGCCAAGGATACATCTTGTTGTTATATTAAAAGTCTCTCCCATTTTTCAGCTACAGAAACAAACTGCTTCCAGCAAATATGGCTTGTCTGTGTGATTCCTCTGTAAATGCAGTATCCTCTGCTTCTTGGAACCAAACCAGCTCCAAGGTAATTCTATCAATGTAGGTTACACAACGCCCACCTCTGTGGCCACCAAAAATATAAGCCCAGAATGACCTTCTTTATGAGCGGCTGCCACTGGCCCTCCCACTGTTAATATTTTTCTCAATTGTTTCTGATCTACACCTCTTTTCAAAGGGATGACTACTCAGTCCTAAAAGCCTATTGAAACCCTTTTATATAACTGAAGATCATGCTTGTCTATTTTCACCATAAATGGTATTTTCAGAGGTTCCCCCCACCCAGAGGTTTTGATCCTTATTCTTCAGTAATTTCTAGGAGGCTCTTGGCCTGTAAGCCTTGTAGTTGCCCAATCTTGAAATTCAGGAGCCTGGAAACATGGACAGAAATGGAGGTTTATTGGACATGTGATTGCACACATCTGAGCAAAAGGTCCTGGAGCAACATTTCATTGTGTATGGCAGACAGCTGGCAGGACATTACAGCCATCTGCATTACTGGGGAAGAAGGCCATCATTTATAGGGGGAATTGATGTCAGGTTGGCTCATCAGTTACCAGGGAAACCAGCTCTAGGGCTCCTCCCTCACAGTCCCACCGCCTCCCTCTGCCCTGTTTAACAACCATCATGGCTGCAGATATTTTCCTTCAATCAACTAGCAGGTTCTGGCCAAATGATTAGAACAATCACTAATTGGAGCAGGGGGAAGTACATTCATGTGGTAAGGTGTAGGTGTAGCAGGGACTGGCGAGCAGGGGATGTACAGAGAGCACAAGCACAGCCATCTTGAGTGGCCTGACCACACGCTCCACCCCTACGTGCCCTGCATGACCTTTACAATCTTGGACCAGCCCTCTTAGGTGATATCCCTGCATTCAGGTATTCAGAGATTCACTGCAACCAAATACCACAAATGCAATACAGACACCAGCAGCTAAAGAACATCACGAGTCCAAGAGGTGGGCAATCTTGGGAGCCAGGCATTTATCAGGTCAATTTTTCATGGAACTCCAGAGGATGATGACAGTGGCATAGCACCATAGACCCAGCAATCAGACGAATTTCTCAGTGAGATACCACCATTGTTGCCAGTCCACAAAGATCCCTCCACTCTAACTGGTACAAAACGTTTAACAGGCACAACCAGGGAAGGTCATTATGCAAATTACGAGCAGTAACAGCATTCTGAGATAATACCACCCCTGCCCGTGGTTTTTGCCCTGGCCTGCCATATCATATTGCCTGTCCACCCTCAGTCCCCAGAGCTATGCTAAATTCTGGACAGACAGTATAGCAGACCATGGGGTTAATGTAACCGTGCCTTTCTCCAATGGGGGCCCAGATTAATTGCCTTAGTAGTCTTAGACTTCACCTGTCTTCTTCCTGGCCCCACTTGAGTCTCTAATTATACTGAGGACTTCCCTGCCAGTTCCAGGGCCATTTTATAACATGTTCCTCTAGGGATCATGTTATAGGGCAAAAGACTGCCCTGATAGTTGGCAGTGATTCCGGTGATTAACAGTTGATGGTGTTGACTAGTTAGTTGCCTCTGGCTTAACATAGCATAGGTACTGGGACAATTGTTCATTTCTTAGGGCTTGAGTTAGCCTTTGGGACCATATGTTGAGAGAGTGACTTTCCAGTATCAATTGTTAAGTAGTCCATTCTTCCTTTCAATTAGCCCAGCAACAGTAGAGCTGCAGGGCAGGTGGAAATGCCAGTGTACGGGATTTTTATTGGCTCATTCCTGAACTTCATGGCTGGTAAAGTGAGTTCCTTGGTCACTAGCAATGTCCATGGGGGTCCCTGTGTCATCCACAGCTGTTCTAGTCCTCAGGTAGTGTTTTTTGCATTGTGCAGCAACTCAGGTAAGCCTTTTGTAATATCTTACACCTGTCATAATGCATTGTAGACTGTACATAGCTGTCCCATCACCCTATATCATTGCACTATCCCCTTCTATAGCTAGGACCAGAAGCCCCAAGAGTACTCTTACTATTTTGCCATTGCCACAGGTCCCAGAAATACCCTTCCAGGTAACTGGCCATGTCTAATTCACAAACTGTCACTTAGTTAATATCCCTAAAGTCCATGTCTGTCATTATTCAGGGGTGGTGAGTCTGTGTTCCTGCTCTGCTGCGTTGTTCAAAGTGCTGTCACATTGTATACTTTGCAACCTCATGGACTGTAGCCCATTAGGCTCCTCTGTCCATGGAGTTTTCCATGAAAGAATACTGAAGTGGGTACCCATTTCCTTCTCTAGGGGATCTTCTTGACCCAAGGATTGAACCCCAGTCTCTTGTGTCCCCTGCATTGCAGGCAGATGTTCTTACTGCTTTTCCACTGGGGAAGCTGTTTTTCTTACCCAGCCAGATAACACCAAAGTACTCAATAGATAATCCATATCCTTGTATTTTGTCTACTTTCACCAGCCTTCTCCATGCAGTCAGATGAGTCATGAGTGCCAGGCTGCTACTTCTCAACTGGAAAGAGACTGAGATTTTCACGTCCCACATGCTAAAGGACAGTCAACTCTCTGTTTCTTGTTCTTATTTCCCAACATCTCAGTGCTCTTAGGAGCTTCCTTGGCATATTGGCTAACTCACCAATTGTTGGGCTGCACCCCACAGACCTGTAAGCCTTGTAGTTACCCAGCCCCAAGACCAAAGAATGAGCCCAGAAATAGAGACAGAGATATCAATGGTTATTGTAAAGGGGATCTTACAAGTCTGAAGCGAAAGTTCCTAGAGCAGCACCCTCCATCGTGTATAGCAAGCAACCGTGGCAGCCGTCTTTGCTCCTTGGGGGAGGAGGCGCCATTTAGCGGGGCAATTGATGTCAGCTTGGCTCATCAGTTACCAGGGAAACCAGTGGCTGGGGCACGTCTCTTACAGCCCCTCAGGCTAACGACCATCAAGAGGGCAACTGTTTACCTTTAATTAAGTAGCAGGTGGAACTGTTCTGGCCTAAGGATTAGAACAATCACTAGCCAGGGGAAGGGCAAGTAGGGACTGGCTGACCAGGGGAGGCAAAGAGCGCTCGAGAGCAGTCCTCTTGAGTGGGGGGAAAATGGTGATTTATGCAGCCATGTTCATAAATGAAAAATCCTTGTGCTGGTGACCCATAGACACAATTACAGAGAAAAATCTTATATATTTATGGCCTGATTGCTATGATGCAAGGCAAAACATATTCAGTATCAAATAAATGATACAAAAAATAAAAGTAATATCAAGAATGACTCCAGGAAAAGTTTCGTAAAGGAGGAGGTAGCATTTGATGGGGGTCTTTGTTGAAAGGATAGTAGAAGGGAAGGATTCGGAGGCAGAAAGAACGACTCTAAGGCACTGCTTGGACAACTGTGAGGCTAGCACATCTGAGAAGTACGTGTATGCAGGTGAGTAGAAGGAGATACTATTCACAGAAGCAGTTTATAAATCCCAGGACTATTCGAGTTTTAAAGAGGATTACTAACCCTGGAAAGTTAGATGGGGACACACCTGGATTGAAGAGATACTTTAAAGCAGCAGAACGCTCACATCCTACCACATAGATAAATATCTTTTTTGACCAACTCTAAGGTATCTGTTCACCCTTGAATCATATTTAAAAGTGAGTTTCTGATTGAAGCCAAAAAGCATCACTAAGTAGTGGATAAATGTTGTGAAAGCAACTGTGAATCTAACATGGACATCCTTTTAATTTATTTCCCTTCAGACTGAGGGTAAGGACAGTAGCTACTTTATTCAATCTTATGTATTAAGCATGGACCATGATACCTTGTAATAGGCATTTGATACATAAAGGCTGAATACATTGTAAATAAATAAATTCCCTAAGTGTAGCTTCTTTAGAGTTCCAGTTCTTTCTCATACTGTTTTATCATTTGCAATTTTCCTGTGATATATTAAAATGTAACTAAATTGAAAGATTTTAAACTTGGAATTTAAAAATAATAACTTTTCCCCATCTCTCAAAATAATTGAAGTTAGTGTGGTGACTTAAATGGCAAGATAAGCCAAAAAGAGGGGATATATGTATACATATAGCCAATCCACTTTGGTGTAGAGCAGAAACTAATACAACTGTATAGAGCAATTATACTTCAATAATTTTTTTTAATCTGAAAAAAAATTGGAATCAGAATCACAAAGTAAGGATTCGGATATCAGTGCTATAGGTAGTTATGCTAAAGAAATTTATATACTCTCTTAAAACACTTCTGTTTAACCTTCAGAATGAAGGATTTTCATTTGTGAACACTGCGCATGTGAACAGATGTTCTCTAGAAAAACAAAAATTGATCAATATTGGCCAGAGAACAAAGAGATTCAAACCCGAATGATTTCCACATGTGGCCACTGCCTATCAATCACAGGCGACAGCAGTGACTGCTCTGCTGTGACCAAGGAAAACTGTACTGATTTCCGTTAGACATGCTTCCGCCAAAAGAGATTAATTCTTAGTCATCAGAATCTGATTTGGGCTCAAGCTTAGCAGGCTAATTTTCAGCCTATGGGAATAAAGTCATGGTAATTTTCTGATCCTTTAATGGAAAAGAAACGGGCAAAGATAAAAGAAAAACAACCACACCAAGAGGCTACCAATGGCAAATATTTCCTGCTTCTCTGGCCTTTACTTGTAAAGGTATAATTCCTTTAATAATTAGGAGTGGTATTGTTTTTAGGGTGCCTCATTTACTATCAAGGAAAATGCCACTAAAACAAGGTGAATTAAGCTTTTGCTTTCCATCAGAGTTGCCCTAGTTCCCTATGATTTGAAACAGTGTTCTTGGGCTGTATTTTACTTCCAAAGAAAGATAGTATGCTTTAGAGCAAACAGTAAACAGAAAGGAATATTCCAGTGGAAACTTGCTTTTTAAGGAAGTAGTAACTGGTGACTTTTCTTCCCTTTACTTCTTACTTTGAGACAGCTGTGCTCAACTCCATAACCAATTTGGCTGGAACATACATATTTATTAAATCCTTACATGCCTCCTGGAGGCATTTTGCAAAATAATGAACAGATTCTGGTTCTTGGTGCTCTGTCATGTTGTTAAAATCCATTCCTGATTTGATGCAATGGGGACACTTTACTTCTCTGGTATTCTTCCCCCAAACTCATAATTCCAACTTAATCACAAGAAAACATCAGACAAACCCAAATTGGAATATATTTTACAAAACACCTGACCCTTTCTTTTTTAAGTTTTCAGAGTCGTGAAAAGTACAGAAACACTGATGAACTTCTGCAGATTGGAACAGACTAAGGAGGCATGACAACAAAATGCAATGTTGGGTCCTGAACTGGATCCTGGAATAGAAAAGGACATTGGTGGAAAGATTGGTGGAATATTAATAATGTCTGTTGTTTATGTAGTAGTATTGTATCAATGTTAAATTCTTCAGTTTTGTTCAGTTCAGTCGCTCAGTCGTGTCCAACTCTTTGCAACCCCATGGACTGCAGCACACCAGGCCTCCCTGTCCCTCACCAACTCCTGGAGTTTACTCAAACTCATCCCCATTGAGTTGGTGATGCCATGCAACCATCTCATCCTGTGTTGTCCCCTTCTCCTCCCACCTTCAATCTTTCCCAGCATCAGGGTCTTTTCCAATGAGTCTGTTCTTCCCATCAGGTGGCCAAAGCATTGGAGTTTCAGTTTAACATCAGTTCTTCCAACGAACATTCAGGACTGATCTCCTTTAGGATGGACTGGTTGGATCTCTTTGAAGTCCAAGAGACTCTCAAGAGTCTTCTCCAACACCACAGTTCAAAAGCATCAATTCTTCTGTGCTCAGCTTTCTTTATAGTACAACTATCACATCCATACGTGACTATTGGAAAAACCATAGCCTTGACTAGATGGACCTTTGTTGGCAAAGTAATGCCTCTGCTTTTTAATATGCTGTCTAAGTTGGTTGTAGCTTTTCTTCAAAGAAGCAAGCATCTTTAATTTCATTGCTGCAGTCACCATCAACAATGATTTTGGAGACCCCCAAAATAAAATCTGCCACTGTTTCCACTGTTTTCCCATCTATTTGCCATTAAGTGATGGGACCGGATGCCATGATCTTAGTTTTCTGAATGTTGAGCTTTAAGCCAACTTTTTCACTCTCCTCTTTCACTTTTATCACGAGGCTCTTTAGTTCTTCTTCACTTTCTGCCATAAGGGTGGTGTCAGTTTTGATAAATGTACCATGGTCATGTAAAATGTTACAATAACGGATCTATAAATCTAAGATTATTTAAAGTGAAAGTGTTAGTCACTCAGTCGTGTCCAACTCTTCTGGACCCTGTGGACTATAGCCTGCCAGTCTCCTTGGTCCACGGGGATTCTTCAGACAAGAATACTGGAGCGGGTGGCTATTTCCTTCTCCAGGAGATCTTCCCAACCCAGGGATCCAATGCAGGTCTCCTGAGTTACAGGCAGAGTCTTTACCATCTGAGCCACAGGGGAAGACTTTAGAGCAGCTTGCTCAGCCTCTCCTGCTCGCAGCTTGCCCTCTGAAATCACCTTGTGTCCAGGGCCTGGAGGGAGGGAGGTTCGTCCTTCCTGTCGCCGACCTCAGCAGGGAGGGGGAGGCAAAGCCTAAGCAAGGCCCCAGCCACAGGCCTCTGTGAGGTCACGGGGCACTACCACACTGGCCCGCCAAGGGGCGCAGCAACTCCCGCCTAAAGGAGCGTCCATTTGGAGTGTTTTTGGATGAGACTGACATTTGAATTAGTAGTCTAAATAAAGCTGAGCGCCACCTCTAATGTGATGGGCCTTATCCAATCCGTTGAAGCCCGAAGAGAACCAAAAAGCTGACCCTGCTGAGCGAAAGAATTCCTCCTTCCAGACTGCCTTTCAGCTGAGATATTATTGTTGTTGTTCCTGACTTTGAACTCAAACTGAAACTCTGACTCTTCCTGAGTCTTGAACCTTCCTGCATTCAGGCTTGAACTGTACCATCAGCTCTCTGGTCCTCAGACCTTTGAACTTGTTTGGAGCTACACCATGAACTACCTTCTTCTGGTTGCCAGCCAACTCACTCTGCCCATCTCAGGACTTGTCAGCCTCCATAATCACATGAGCCAATTCCATATAATCAATGTCTCTCTCTCCCTCTCTGTTTTTCTCTCTCCACATCCAATTGGCCCTATCTCTCTGGGATATTGAGACACCTTAACTAACGCAGTGATAAATATAATTATTATTTGTTCATTCACTTTTCTGTTTAGAATGAATTTATCTAGGAGTTCCAGTGGCAGAATTCATTGGTGTGTGGTACTTACAGAGAATATATTTAGATGTTTTAACACTGATAGGTACTTGTTTTGTTTGGGATTATTACAATATTAATTTGAGGATTATTATAAATAATACAGATATGGACATTCCTGTGCATGTGTCCTGGTACAAATGAATGTAAATTCCTCTTGGATATAAAACTAGGAGTAAGATTCCTGCTAGATCTGTAGATTCAGCATAGCTGTAGTTTTTTTTATTTTTTAACTCAACAAAAAAAAATTTTTTTAAAGAAGTTGACATGCTTATTTTAAAATATATATGAAATCAAAGGATTAAGAATAGCTCAAACCATGTTTAAAGAGAAGAGAGTTGTAGGACTTTACCTGACTCTAAGACTTATTATAAAGCTACAGTAAACAAGACAGTATACTATTTGTGTCAAGATAGGCAAATAGATCAATGGAACAGAATATAGAGTCTGGAAATACACCCACACATACTGTGAATTGATTTTTAGCAGATACAAAGCAATCCATGAGGGAAGAACAGTCTTTTGACAAACAGTGCTGGAATAATTGTATACCCACACGCAAAAAAATGAACTTTGACTGTTACCTCATATTATATACTACAAATAGACCACAGAGCTAAAGGTAAGAGCTAAAATTATAAAACTTCTAAAAGCTCAAATATCTTAGATTTGCTAAAGATTTCTTACATGCAACACAAAAAATCTCCAAAATATCTAAAAGAAAAAAATCAATATGTCAGCCTCAAATTTGAAAGCTTTCACTATTCAAAGACACTATTAATACAATAAAAAGCAAGCCCCATCAATGGAAGCATGATACATAAATATGCATACACATATGTATTCATATCATAGAAAACTATACAACACTAAAAAAGGCAAATTAATGATATATACTACATCATGGATAGTTTTCACAGATATTATGTACAGCCAAGGAAACTAAATAGAAAAGAGTATACATGATCTTCTTTACATGAAATTAAGAACAGACAAAACTAAGATGATCAAAGGCAAGAGATGTCAGAGTAGTGATTACTTAAAGATGGGATAGCATTGACAGAAACTCACAAGAGCACCTTTTGTAGTGCTGGAAATATTCTACATCTTGATCTAAGTGGTGGTTACACATATGTATACAAATGTAAACTTTCATTGAGCTAATAATTTTTTTTTTTTTTTGGTGTTTGGAATTTTTTATTTTACGTTTTCTTTTTTTTTTTTAATTTTATTTTATTTTTAAACTTTACAATATTGTATTAGTTTTGCCAAATATCAAAATGAATCCGCCACAGGTATACATGTATTCCCCATCCTGAACCCTCCTCCCTCCTCCCTGCCCATACCATCCTTCTGGGTCATCCCAGTGCACCAGCCCCAAGCATCCAGTATCGTGCATCGAACCTGGACTGGAAACTTGTTTCATACATGATATTATACGTGTTTCAATGCCATTCTCCCAAATTTTCCCACCCTCTCCCTCTGCAACAGAGTCCATAAGACTGATCTATACATCAGTGTCTCTTTTGCTGTCTCATACACAGGGTTATTGTTACCATCTTTCTAAATTCCTATATATGCATTAGTATACTGTATTGGTGTTTTTCTTTCTGGCTTACTTCACTCTATATAATAGGCTCCAGTTTCATCCACCTCATTAGAACTGCTTCAAATGTATTCTTTTTAATGGCTGAGTAA